>NC_139147.1:91706538-92906538 GCF_964270905.1 Leucopleurus acutus | reverse complement strand
CGAGACGCATATGGGATCTTAGCTCCCCGACCGGGAATCAAACCCACACCCCCTGCATTGGAAGGTAAAGTCTTAACCACTGGACTGCCATGGAAGTCCCTGATGCAATACAATTAATGAATTCAAATTAAATACATAAAAAACTTTCATTAGATCAGTAATTATAGATGCTACTTAACAAAGAAAGCTTTTAAAAATACTAGTAAAACAGTTATTGCTATAAAAATATTTTATATTGTATAAAAAGTGATGAAATAAGTAAAAAAAAAAAAGAGAATAAGTTAGACTATCATAAATGCCAAAAGACAAGCAAAATTTTCTGCACCTATGAAAAATATAGGTTACGTCTGGCTAGCGGATCCAGGGTGAGCTTAATGGAAGTAGAAAAATTGAAAATGATCCTCAAAGAACAAAAGCTACAGGATTAGAGCATAGAGGGGGAGACATGTGTTCTGAGCATCAGAAACAACATGGGCAAAGACTTGGAAGTGAAAAAGTTTGAGACTTTCAGGGAACAGCTAGTAACTACGTTGGTCACATAGAGTATTCAAGTATATACAAGGCAGTACTTATTGATGTGTTTGAAAAGTTAGGTTGAGTCGCTCAGATGCTGGTGTGGGAAAAGTTATATTTAATTTGTTGGGCGATAGGAAGTTATTGAAGTGTTTTGAGCTAGTAAGTGACATGATCAGAGAAGTTCAGGAAGACACATTTGTCAGTAATAGGACGAAGCAGAACAGGATTGGCACAGGAAGTGTGGGATGGGAGGTCTCAGAGGAAGTCCAGTTATGGCAAAGTATATGTAGATGGCCTGAACTAGGGAAGTTGCAGTGGGAATGGAAAGAAAGGGATTGAGAGGGCTGGCACACTTGGCCAGGGGTTGAATGTCAATTTGTAACTACTGGAAAATGACAGCGTGACCTAGGCTAATTCCCTATCTCCATTGCCATCTTTCTTACTTAGTAAAAATGGATTACAGTGTTTTGCTTCTACCTGTCTCAGAAAGGCTGTCAGAATTGATTACACATATTTCCCCAAAGTAATCTAAAGTGCTTTAATTCCTTGGAACTGGATACTATGTAAATACGATTATTCATTATGTATAAAAGAGGAACACAGGATGATGGATGTGCCGAGCCTACACAAGAGAACTGTTTAAGATTACTGAGAGAGAAAGAAGCTGGATAATCAATAAGTTGTTTAATGTGGAGGCTGAAGACATTGATAGAAGGATACTGAGTGAAAGGGAAATAGAGGAGGATAACACATTTGGGAGTTAGGACTGATGAAAGAGGGTTATGTTACGTTAAATAATTTCTAAAGAAAGAGTAAGTATTTTAGGTTCCCTAGTAAATATTAAGTAAAAAGAAAAAAGCTTAAAATAAAAGTCACTTTATTTTAGATCATTGGTAACATTTATGAAAAGAGGTGAAAATGGATTAGAGCAGTTATGCATATAGGTGTACATTCTAAATTTTACACCAAACGTGGTCAACACTTCTATGTACAGCCACATTATAGAATAGCACTTTAATTCAAAGACAAGTCACTACAGTTCTAGAGTTCTAGTGACTAGAGTCAGGCGACTAGAGTTCAAAAGAATGGGCACAGTTACAGGGTACCGGTACTGACCTTGGGGGGTAGATGTAAAGTGCTCAGAAAAATCATGTTAGGATCAGGATTTTAGCTGATACCTATATCAATAACCATGAAAAGAAAGGAATCCAAGTCAGTGAAACTGAGAGTTTGAAACTTCTATTTTTTTTGCATTTTCCTAGTATGATTATGGATCACATTGACCTAGTATTTATCACAGATTAAAAGTCTGTAATCAACTGGTAGAAAATATTGCATCATTTAGCATCAAATAAGCAATGTCACAGATGGACACCTAATGTCGTGGCTGTGTGCAGAGAGGAGGCTCTATTTTGGATTAAAAGGTAAAGTTAATTATGTCTGGCTTTTGGCCCTTCCTTCTCTTGAAATGTTACCATCCCAGCCGCTTGGCCTCTTTTTCATCAAGAGTTTCTTTAAAGCTTTTTCTTCTCTCAGCTGATAATGTCTTTTCTAAAAAAAAATTTATTGGAGTATAGTTGGTTTACAGTGTTGTGTTAGTTTTAGGTGTACAGCAAAGTGAATCAGTTATACATACACATACATCCACTCTTTTTTAGATTCTTTTCCCGTATAGGTTATTACAGAGTATTGAGCAGAGTTCCCTGTGCTAGACAGTAGTTCCTTGTTGGTTATCTATTTTCTGTATAGTAGTGTGTTTATGTCAATCCCAATCTCCCAATTTATCCCTCCCCCCATACCCCCTAGTAACCATAAATTTGTTTTCTACAACTGTTAACTGTATTTCTGTTTTGTAGATAAGTTCATTTATATCCATTTTTCCTTTAAAATGTACTCATGAATGCTGAAGAACATTCTAGAATCACAAGAGGAAAGCTATAATGGTAAAATGGGGACTAGAGTTATTGCTCTGAGGGTGAGAGGTGTCACTTCTTTCTATTTGTCCGACCAGTTGAGCATAATGAGTCTCATCACAGGAAGAAGAGAGTTCTGGGCTGAGAGGTCAGATATTGGGAAAAGGCTTGGCTAACTCTGGCATCCTATAGTCAGAGCATTGTAGAGGGATGCCCTTACCAGCACTTCTAAGGATGTTGTTAGTATAATTACCAGAAACTGCAGGGGCATTTCACAGGGAGTTAGATGGGTGTGTGAAATCACTGATCCCACAGTTTCCAAACAGAGTTCTATGAGATTCTAATGTTCCTTAGATTTCCCTCATGGCCAAATGCAGGAGGTAAGGGACCAAGCAGGGAGGCCTCTGGTTCCCTACTTCTGGTTCTGCTGCACCAACTCTGTTTTTACATGTTTTACTTGATGTGTTTACCATGTTCCAAGTATTATTATGCGAGGAAATAAGAGTCCACTCCTAAGATCAAGTAACTGGGATCCGAGGAATAAAGTGACTCACCTAAGTTCCCACTGGTCTCCCGTTTCACAGTGCCACTTAATGTTATTAGGCTGATTTGTGAAGAGACCCAAGTGGGCTGAATTCCATAGCCCGAGTCTAAGAGACAGAGTGAAGGAAGATTTGGCATGTCCCTCTGAAGGGCTGCCAAGGCTGGGGTTTCACTGATGAGACCATTCCATTCTCACCTTTGTGAGCTGGTCAGCCTCCACATACACCAAGGAGAGCTCCCTTTTTCTTTATGTGCATTGGCTTTTGCTGTAGCAGAACTAACTGTCTGCAAGGCAGATTTCTTACAATCAATTTGGAATGGCTCTGACTTTCTCTTACCCTTATGTATGGCAATCAACTCTACATGGATGCCTGGAGGATGCTTCAGGGACTGAAGGACGAGAATGAGACAGAATACCTTATAAACCAGGGCACATCACAAAAACTGAGGGGAGAAGGTAATTATAGTACTCAGTACTATGGGGAGAACTAATTGGATCAAACTAATAAAAGGAGCTACTGCTTGAAAGTAAGTGGCATTAGCCTGTGTGAGAGCCTCAGAAACAATGTCAAATGACGCTTTGTGTCATTAAAATCTTTTCCCCACCCATCCAGAAGTCAAAAGTATATCCCTGGCAGACAGACGAGCTTCATATGCTTTCGCTCTATCTAATTTTCTGTTTGTCTGAATAAAAGTGCAATGCAATAGTATTGAAACGAGATGTAGATTTATATGCTTGACAGTAATAGCTCTAGACGTGGATTCTCTGCCTTTCCAGGGCCAATAAAGACCCCCTTCCCCTCTGTGGAGAAATTTAGTTATTCACGTAGCATAAACTGTTTTAACACTGAACTCAAGGCTCACAAACTCCAAGCAATTCTTCAGTAAGATGTTCATTTCTTTTTTACTTGCAGCCTCACACTGATATTGAGATGTCACTGGATTCTTTCCCCTATGAACTTTATGAATGTGTCGGGTAGGAAATGTAAAATGAGGTTCATTTCAACTGGGGCAAAGAGAAGGCATGTATTGGGTAGGAGAAAAATTACTCAGTGCATCAGTCTGTAATGTATGTGTTAGACAGACTCGGACACAATTCTGGCCTCTTTCGATAGCGTGTTTATTTTTCCTTTTTCTTCATAAGTATGTTAATTATTTTCTCTGGAGACTTCATTGAAGAGTTAACAAGAGAATTGATGAGTTTTTTTTTAATTAAGCAAGGAATATACTTGAGAATGCATAATTTGTAATAAATAAGCATCAACACTTGAAACCCATGAAGCAAATTTCATTGGGACCTGCTTATTTTTTAACTTGAATACATTTGGTGAATAGCCATATTTCTTATTATTGCATATATTTTAATGCATTAAATCGGGTGATATACAGGTATATGTCAATATGGCAATAAAAATCAAATGGAACAAACCAAATTTTTATGATGGTGAGCCTGGAGGCTAATATTTTACTATACCATTTAGTTAAATTCTCATCTTACTAGTCATTAATAAGAGAAAGGTGAGGTAATTGGTTGCTTCTTGTAGAGGGTGTACAGTTTAAGCATCCGTGTCACTGCCACTAATGGCGGAGATCTGTGAGATTTTCAGTACTGCAAATCTGACAACGAAACTTGGAACCAGAAAATTCTAGAGAATTCCCAATTTGGCTTAATCTGTCGAGATTATTACATTACAGTGCCAACTGCTTTGTGAAAGTAGCAGCAAAACTCTATCAAAAATGCTTCTAACAAAATAGATGTGGCAATAATGTTTTATAACTAACTAATCACTACCTTATCCAGGGAGGAACATTATAGAATGAGATTATTTGTACTCCATGCCTATCCTTGTACTAGTTCCAAAGCACATGTGTAGGACTTTTTAGAGTTATTGCATTCTGTCAGAGCGATATTATCTTTTAGCGGGATACTGGAGTGTGGAAGAAAGTGCCTTGAAGTCGACCTTAAAAGAAAAAAACAATTTGGGTGAGTCTCCTGCCTTCAAGACTTAATATCATGCAATTAGGGGCCAATGCCTCACTATCCCTGAGTCTCAGTCTGCTCATCAAAAACTTAGTAGAATTCCTTGTTCCACTCAGGTCTCAGTGCCATTATGAAATTAAATATGATGATGAGGTTGAAATTATTTTGCAGACTCTGAGGCAAGAAGCAAATGATCATTGTTTTATATATATATATGTGTGTGTGTGTGTGTGTGTGTGTGTGTGTGTGTGTGTGTGTGTGTGTGTATATATATATTTTTTTTTTTTTTGCGGTACGCGGGCCTCTCACCGTTGCGGCCTCTCCCTCTGCGGAGCACAGGCTCCGGACGCGCAGGCTCAGCAGCCATGGCTCATGGGCCCAGCCGATCCGCGGCACGTGGGATCTTCCCGGACCAGGGCACGAACCCGTGTCCCCTGCATCGGCAGGCGGACTATCAACCACTGCGCCACCAGGGAAGCCCCCATTGTTATATTTTTAAAATCTATGCATCTAGTAGTCTTACAAACACAGTTTTACTAACTATAAATGCACCATTTGAAATGAATTCTATATTTATATACAGTTTTTTGGTTTTTTTTATGCTATAAATGTTTTTAATAGAGATCAAATTGTCATAACCTGATGTTGTATGTCTATAATGCTTTGCCATTAATATTGCACAATGTGCTTAGCTATTTACCATAGGAAAAAAAAGTATCAAATAATTAATAGTATAATAGCATTCCAACAAAGCTGTTAAGAAAGTGTTCAATAGCTTTGAAGCTAGCAATTCATGTATACATTAAACAAAACAAAACAAATTTCTATCTAAAGTAGTCACACTTAAAGAAACAACTAGAATTGTGGTTTCCAGGGACTGAGGGAAGGAGGAAATGGTTAGTTAGTTGTTTAACAGATACAAAGCTTCAGTTTGCAATGTAGAAAAGTTCTAGAGAAAGAAAAAGAAAGAAAGGAAAGACATATATATGACACAGCATGTGAGTTTGTAAAAAGAACACCCCTTCACAGATGATTCTTTTTTTTTTTTACATCTTTATTGGACTATAATTGCTTTACAATGGTGTGTTAGTTTCTGCTTTACAACAAAATGAATCAGTTATATATATACATGTGTTCCCATATCTCTTTCCTCTTGCGTCTCCCTCCCTCCCACCCTCCCTATCCCACCCCTCCAGGTGATCACAAAGCACCGAGCTGATCTCTCTGTGCTATGCGGCTGCTTCCCACTAGCTATCTACCCTACGTTTGGTGGTGTATATATGTCCATGCCTCTCTCTCGCTTTGTCACAGCTTACTCTTCCCCCTCCCCATATCCGCAAGTCCATTCTTTAGTAGGTCTGTGTCTTTATTGCTTAACCCTAGGTTCTTCATGACATTTTTTCCTTAAATTCCATATATATGTGTTAGCATACGGTATTTGTCTTTCTCTTTCTGACTTACTTCACTCTATATGACAGACTCTGAGTCTATCCACCTCATTACAAATAGCTCAATTTCGTTTCTTTTTATGGCTGAGTAATATTCCATTGTATATAGGTGCCACATCTTCTTTATCCATTCATCCGATGATGGACACTTAGGTTGTTTCCATCTCCGGGCTATTGTAAATAGAGCTGCAATGAACATTTTGGTACATGACTCTTTTTGAATTATGGTTTTCCAAGGGTATATGCCCAGTAGTGGGATTGCTGGGTCATATGGTAGTTCTATTTTTAGTTTTTTAAGGAACCTCCGTACTATTCTCCACAGTGGCTGTATCAATTTACATTCCCACCAACAGTGCAAGAGGGTTGCCTTTTCTCCACACCCTCTCCAGCATTTATTGTTTCTAGATTTTTTGATGATGGCCATTCTGACTGGTGTGAGATGATATCTCATTGTAGTTTTGATTTGCATTTCTCTAATGATTAGTGATGTTGAGCATTCTTTCATGTGTTTGTTGGCAGTCTGTATATCTTCTTTGGAGAAATGTCTATTTAGGTCTTCTGCCCATTTTTGGATTGGGTTGTTTGATTTTTTGTTATTAAGCTGCATGAGCTGCTTATAAATATTGGAGATTAATCCTTTGTCAGTTGCTTCATGTGCAAATATTTTCTCCCATTCTGAAGGTTGTCTTTTGGTCTTGTTTATGGCTTCCTTTGCTGTGCAAAAGCTTTGAAGTTTCATTAGGTCCCATTTGTTTATTTTTGTTTTTATTTTCCATTTCTCTAGGAGGTGGGTCAAAAAGAATCTTGCTGTGATTTATGTCATAGAGTGTCCTGCCTATGTTTTCCTCTAACAGTTTGATAGTTTCTGGCCTTACATTTAGGTCTTTAATCCATTTTGAGCTTATTTTTGTGTATGGTGTTAGAGAGTGATCTAATCTCATACTTTTACATGTACCTCCAGTTTTCCCAGCACCACTTACTGGAGAGGCTGTCCTTTCTCCACTGTACATTCCTGCCTCCTTTATCAAAGATAAGGTGACCATATGTGCGTGGGTTTATCTCTGGGCTTTCTATCCTGTTCCATTGATCTATCTTTCTGTTTTTGTGCCAGTACCATACTGTCTTGATTACTGTAGCTTTGTAGTGTAGTCTGAAGTCAGGGAGCCTGATTCCTCCAACTCTGTTATTCATTCTCAAGATTGCTTTGGCTATTCGGGGTCTTTTGTGTTTCCATACAAATTGTGAGATTTTTTGTTCTAGTTCTGTGAAACATACCAGTGGTAGTTTGATAGGGATTGCATTGAATCTGTAGATTGCTTTGTGTAGTAAAGTCATTTTCACAATGTTGATTCTTCCAATCCAAGAACATGGTATCTCTCTCCATCTATTTGTATCATCTTTAATTTCTTTCATCAGTGTCTTATAATTTTCTGCATACAGGTCTTTTGTCTCCTTAGGTAGGTTTATTCCTAGATACTTTATTCTTTTTGGTGCAATGGTAAATGGGAGTGTTTTCTTGATTTCACTTTCAGATTTTTCATTATTAGTATATAGGAATGCCAGATTTCTGTGCATTAATTTTGTATCCTGCTACTTTACCAAATTCATTGATTAGCTCTAGTAGTTTTCTGGTAGCATCTTTAGGATTCTCTATGTATAGTATCATGTCATCTGCAAAGAGTGACAGCTTTACTTCTTCTTTTCCAATTTGGATTCCTTTTATTTCCTTTTCTTCTTTGATTGCTGTGCCTAAAACTTCCAAAACTATGTTGAAGAAGAGTGGTGAGAGTGGGCAACCTTGTCTTGTTCCTGATCTTAGTAGAAATGCTTTCAGTTTTTCATCATTGAGGACGATGTTGGCTGTGGGTTTGTCATATATGGTCTTTATTATGTTGAGGAAAGTTCCCTCTATGCCAACTTTCTGCAGGGTTTTTATCATAAATGGGTGTTGAATTTTGTCGAAAGCTTTCTCTGCATCTATTGAGATGATCATATGGTTTTTCTCCTTCAATTTGTTAATATGGTATATCACATTGATTGATTTGCATATATTGAAGAATCCTTGCATTCCTGGAATAAACCCCACTTGATCATGGTGTATGATCCGTTTAATGTGCTGCTGGATTCTGTTTGCTAGTATTTTGTTGAGGATTTTTGCATCTATGTTCATCAGTGATATTGGCCTGTAGTTTTCTTTCTTTGTGACATCCTTGTCTGGTTTTGGTATCAGGGTGACGGTGGCCTCATAGAATGAGTTTGGGAGTGTTCCTCCCTCTGCTATATTTTGGAAGAGTTTGAGAAGGATAGGTGTTAGCTCTTCTCTAAATGTTTGATAGAATTCGCCTGTGAAGCCATCTGGTCCTGGGCTTTTGTTTGTTGGAAGATTTTTAATCACAGTTTCAATTTCAGTGCTTGTGATTGGTCTGTTCATATTTTCTATTTCTTCCTGATTCAGTCTTGGAAGGTTGTGCCTTTCTAAGAATTTGTCCATTTCTTCCAGGTTGTCCATTTTATTGGCATAGAGTTGCTTGTAGTAATCTCTCATGTCTTTTGTATTTCTGCAGTGTCAGTTGTTACTTCTCCTTTTTCATTTCTAATTCTGTTGATTTGAGTGTTCTCCTTTTTTTCCTTTGCGTGTTCTCTCTTTTTATTCTTGATGAGTCTGGCTAATGGTTTATCTATTTTCTTTATCTTCTCAAAGAAACAGCTTTTAGTTTTATTGATCTTTGCTATTGTTTCCTTCATTTCTTTTTCATTTATTTCTGATCTGATTTTTATGATTTCTTTCCTTCTGCTAACTTTGGGGGTTTTTTGTTCTTCTTTCTCTAATTGCTTTAGGTGCAAAGTTAGGTTGTTTATTCGAGATGTTTCCTGTTTCTTAAGGTAGGATTGTATTGCTATAAACTTCCCTCTTAGAACTGCTTTTGCTTCATCCCATAGATTTTGGGTCGTCGTGTCTCCATTGTCATTAGTTTCTAGGTAATTTTTTAATTTCCTCTTTGATTTCTTCAGTGATCACTTCGTTATTAAGTAGTGTATTGTTTAGCCTCCATGTGTTTGTATATTTTACAGATCTTTTCCTGTAATTGATATCTAGTCTCATGGCGTTGTGGTCGGAAAAGATACTTGATAGAATTTCAATTTTCTTAAATTTACCAAGGCTTGATTTGTGACCCAAGATATGATCTATCCTGGAGAATGTTCCATGAGCACTTGAGAAAAATGTTTATTCTGTTGTTTTTGGATGGAATGTCCTATAAATATCAATTAAGTCCATCTTGTTTAATGTATCATTTAGAGCTTGTGTTTCTTTATTTATTTTCATTTTGGATGATCTGTCCATTGGTGAAAGTGGGGTGTTAAAGTCCCCTATTATGAATGTGTTACTGTCGATTTCCCCTTTTATGGCTGTTAGTATTTGCCTTATGTATTGAGTTGCTCCTGTGTTGGTTGCATAAATATTTACAATTGTTATATCTTCTTCTTGGATCGATTCTTTTGGTTTCCATTTGCATGAAATATCTTTTTCCATCCCCTTACTTTCAGTCTGTATGTGTCTCAAGGTTTGAAGTGGGTCTCTTGTAGACAGCAAATATATGGGTCTTGTTTTTGCATCCATTCAGCCAATCTGTGTCTTTTGGTGGGAGTATTTAGTCCATTTACATTTAAGGTAATTATCGATATGTATGTTCCTATTCCCATTTTCTTAATTGTTTTGGGCTCGTTATTGTAGGTCTTTTCCTTCTCTTGTGTTTCTTGCCTAGAGAAGTTCCTTTAGCAGTTGTTGTAGAGCTGGTTTGGTGGTGCTGAACTCTCTCAGCTTTTTCTTGTCCTTAAAGGTTTTAATTTCTCCATCAAATCTGAATGAGATCCTTGCTGGGTAGAGTGATCTTGGTTGCAGGTTTTTCTCCTTCATCACTTTAAATATGTCCTGCCACTCCCTTCTGGCTTGCAGAGTTTCTGCTGAAAGATCAGCTGTTAGCCTTATGGGGTTTCTCTTGTGTGTTATTTGTTGTTTTTCCCTTGCTGCTTTTAATATGTTTTCTTTGTATTTAATTTTTGACAGTTTGATTAATATGTGTCTTGGCATATTTATCCTTGGATTTATCCTGTATGGGACTCTCTGTGCTTCCTGGACTTGATTAACTATTTCCTTTCCCATATTAGGGAAGTTTTCAACTATAATCTCTCCAAATATTTTCTCAGTCCCTTTCTTTTTCTCTTCTTCTTCTTCTGGAACCCCTATAATTCGAATGTTGGTGCGTTTAATGTTGTCCCAGAGGTCTCTGAGACTGTCCTCAGTTCTTTTCATTCTTTTTTTTTTATTCTGCTCTGCAGTAGTTATTTCCACTATTTTATATTTCAGGTCACTTATCCGTTCTTCTGCCTCAGTTATTCTGCTATTGATCCCATCTAGAGTATTTTTAATTTCATTTATTATGTTGTTCATCATTGTTTGTTTCATCTTTAGTTCTTCTAGGTCCTTGTTAAATGTTTCTTGCATTTTGTCTATTCTATTTCCAAGATTTTGGATCATCTTTACTATCATTATTCTGAATTCTTTTTAGGTAGACTGCCTATTTCCTCTTGATTTGTTAGGTCTGGTGGGTTTTCATCTTGCTCCTTCATCTGCTGTGTGTTTTTCTGTCTTCTCATTTTGCTTATCTTACTGTGTTTGGGGTCTCCTTTTTGCAGGCTGCAGGTTTGTAGTTCCCATTGTTTTTGGTGTCTGTCCCCAGTGGCTAAGGTTGGTTCAGTGGGTTGTGTAGGCTTCCTGGTGGAGGGGACTAGTGCCTGTGTTCTGGTGGATGAGGCTGGATCTTGTCTTTCTGGTGGGCAGGTCCACGTCTGGTGGTGTGTTTTGGGGTGTCTGTGGCCTTATGATTTTAGGCAGCCTCTCTGCTAATGGGTGGAGTTGTGTTCCTGTCTTGCTAGTTGTTTGGCATAGTATGTTCAGCACTGTAGCTTTCTGGTCGTTGAGTGAAGCTGGGTGCTGGTGTTGAGACGGAGATCTCTGGGAGATTTTCACCGTTTGATATTATGTGGAGCTGGGAGGTCTCTTGTGGAATAGTGTCCTGAAGTTGGCTCTCTCACCTCAGAGGCACAGCAGTGACTGCTGGCTGCAACACCAAGAGCCTTTTATCCACATGGTTCAGAATAAAAGGGAGAAAAAGTAGAAAGAAAGAATTAGTAGAAGAAAGAAAGAAAAGAAAGAAAGAAAGAAAGAAAGAAAGAAAGAAAGGAGGGAGGGAGGGAGGAGGGAAGGAAGGAAAAAAAGAAAGAAGATAAAGTAAAATAAAATAAAGATAAAATATAATAAAGTTATTAAAATAAAAAATAATTATTAAGAGATAAAATAAAATAAACGGACGGATAGAACCCTAGGACAAATGGTGGAAGCAAAGCTATACAGACAACATCTCACACAGAAGCATCCACATACACACTCACAAAAAGAGGAAAAGGGGAAAAAATCATAAATCTTGCTCGCAAAGTCCACCTCCTCAATTTAGGATCATTCTCTGTCTATTCATGGATTCCACAGATGCAGGGTACAACAAGTTGATTGTGGAGCTTTAATCCGCTGCACCTGAGGCTGCTGGGAGAGATTTCCCTTTCTCTTCTTTGTTCTCACAGCTCCCAGGGGCTCAGCTTTGGATTTGGCCCCGCCTCTGCGTGTAGGTCGCCAGAGGGCGTCTGTTCTTCGCTCAGACAGGACAGGGTTAAAGCAGCAGCTGATTCGAGGGCTCTGGCTCACTCAGGCGGGGGGAGGGAGGGGCACGGAGTGCGGGGCGGGTCTGCAGCGGCAGAGGCCGGCATGACGTTGCAACAACGTGAGGCGCGCTGTGCGTTCTCCCAGGAAAGTTATCCCTGGATCACGGGACGCTGGCGGTGGCGGGCTGCATAGGCTCCCCGGAAGGGGGTTGTGGATAGTGCTCTGTGCTCACACACAGGCTTCTTGGTGGCGGCAGCAGCAGCCTTAGCATCTCATGCCCGTCTCTGGGGTCCGCGCTGTTAGCCGTGGCCCGCGCCCGTCTCTGGAGCTCCTTTAAGCAGCACTCTTAATCCCTTCTCCTCGCGCACCAGGAAACAAAGAGGTAAGAAAAAGTCTCTTGCCTCTTCGGCAGCTCCAGACTTTTCCCCGGACTCCCTCCTGGCCAGCCATGGCGCCCTAACC
This sequence comes from Leucopleurus acutus, assembly GCF_964270905.1. Taxonomy (NCBI): domain Eukaryota; kingdom Metazoa; phylum Chordata; class Mammalia; order Artiodactyla; family Delphinidae; genus Leucopleurus; species Leucopleurus acutus. The sequence goes on along the minus strand of NC_139147.1, from coordinate 92,893,959 downwards.
CCCTGCAGGCTGTGTTCACGCCGCCAACCCCAGTCCTCTCCCTGCGCTCCGCCCGAAGCCCAAGCCTCAGCTCCCAGCCCCGCCCGCCCCGGTGGAGGAGCAGACAAGCCTCTCGGGCTGGTGAGTGCCGGTCGGCACCGATCCTCTGTGCGGGAATCTCTTCGCTTTGCCCCCCGCGCACCTGTTGCTGTGCTCTCCTCCGCGGCTCCGAAGCTTTCCCCCTCCGCCACCCGCAGTCTCCGCCCGCGAAGGGGCTTCTAGTGTGTGGGACCCTTTCCTCCTTCACAGCTCCCTCCCACTGGTGCAGGTCCCGTCCCTATCCTTTTGTCTCTGTTTATCTTTTCTTTTGCCCTCCCCAGGTACATGGGATGTTTCTTGCCTTTTGGGAGGTCTGAGGTCTTTTGCTAGCGTTCAGTAGGTGTTCTGTAGGAGTTGTTCCACGTGTAGATGTATTTCTGGTGTATCTGTGGGGAGAAAGGTGATCTCTGCGTCTTACTCTTCCGCCATCTTCCCGCACAGATCTATATACAGTTTTGACATCATATTTAATTTACTGTACTTTTTCCAGTTGGTTTGACTGAACTTCTATTCGTTTGAAATCATTCCAAGTAAACCTCTGTTTTGTATACTCTTGAAGTTGTCGTTTTGATGGATTAGTGTCTGGAAAAGGAACCGTAGGGAGTGGCTGAGGCTAAATGCTCGTTGGCTCCAGGTACTAACAGTTAACAGTTGTTTCCCTTTAGGCTTTGGCCCTTCCTTACCCTTCTTTCTTTTTCCCCAGAGCCATCCTCTCTCATTTTCTAATTCCCTAATCCTTGTCCTTCTTTCCCAATTGCTTCTCTTCAATTCCTCCTTCATTTCATTTTGCTACCTTCTCCTGGGGTGTCTAATTATTAGAGAAGAAAATTCACAACGTTACCTAAAATTGATTACTTCAAAATTGTTGCCTTCCTTCACTATTATTAAAAATCTTCAGAATAGGAAATATGCATAATTTGTTCAAAATATTGTTCCATTGTGAACAACAGATATGACTCTTTCAAGTGTTTCCACTGAGTTATGAGCAACTAGACAGCTGGGACTGGGTCTAATTCATGGCTCTATTCCCAGCGCCTCACTTGGAGCTCTGAGTAACTAAACAAAATGGAAAATTGACAGATTGGTAAACCTAAGTCAGTGCTTTCAAACAGCAACGAGGTTGCACTAACACATCAAGAAAGCTCAATTACTACATGGAGACCAACTAGACTCTTTCTATGGAGAAAACCACACACACAAACAAATAATTGTACTCAAAAATTATTTGACAGTGCAGAACTGAGCAGCCGTGAGGAATACAAAGATGTCTAAAATAAAATCATTGACAAAGAGTTTATAACCTTGAGAGGACGAATTAAATGAGTTCTATAATAAAACTTGTTATATTAGTCCATAACCCTTCATGATCTGACCCTTCACTTCTTCTCTTTCTTAGTTTCTTGCCATCTCCTCTGACAGTGCTTCAGGTGTCCCAAATCGGTGCTTCTCAAACTGGGTTGAAGGACCGATTACTTTTGTTTGTTTATTTCTAATTCACATTGGACGCATACATGGTCCTACTGCATGTGACTAGGACGCTGCTTATGCCACATGTGAATCATTTGTTCAACAATGAGAATTGTTTTATACCATATTCAAGGCAATGATGAGTCCATTGATGCTTGATGTCACAGCAGGATCAAACTTCCATGAAAGTTTCTGCACACTTACTCCCAAATTCTGAACTTAACTCTTTTGGACAGTCTGCCATCGAGTTGGGGGATCACAGTTTTAAATAACACTCTTTTAAATTACTTGCAGTTTGCAAGTGGCACCCTCTGCCATTCCACTTATGGTTTCTCCTTCCTGGAATGACCCTGACTTCTTCTCCCAACTAACCCCTGACTTGCCTGTCAAAATTCAGCACCTCAAGTCACCTCCTACAGAAAGCCTTCCAAGACTGTGACTCAAAGGCCCATTACTGTGCTTACCCTCTGCATATATCACAGTACTCATTACCTGCATTCAAGCATAAGGGTTTACTTTTCTGAGTATGAATACCTTAAAGGAAAGGTCTGTCTTTTCTCTCCAGTGCCTAAAAGTGCCTGGTGCTCAACACTGACATTTAATATTTAATTACTGAATGAATGAATCACCAAATGAACCAAAGCACATTAAGTGGCACCGGCAACACAGAATAGGGAGATGTTAATTCTGCTTGAAGGAACTGGAGAAGATTTCACTGAAGAAACTGTATTTGAACTAGCCCTGGAAAGAACAGGAAGTTGGCAGGCATAGGAAGGGGCAACATATTTTAGGCTGCAGAAAGGCCAGGGCAAAAAAAAAAAAAAAAAAGTATTGATCATGAATTCGTGAACTTATCAAGAAATCGTGACTTGTTTTATAGGGCTAGAATGCTGGGCCTTTTTCAGATAAAGCTGGAGAGAAATCTGGAGAGAGAGACTTACCTTGGACTTGGACTTATGTGGGATGTGTGAAATCATTAAAGATTTTGGGCATTTTGGAAAGATTCATTCATGGTTTCAGTCCATAGCTCCTAAGTAACTGAATGTCATGTACTATGTTTGGTCCTCCTCTTAAAACATAAACCCCATTCTCAAATAGCTAATGGAATACCAGACAGGCAGCAGTGGAACCTATCTCAAAATTTTGGGTGAGAATTAAATGATTTGACCTGTAAACAGATAAAACAATGCTATCATAAGCATTGTTTGCATATCATTGCAAACAGTGTAAGCACTCCCTAAATGTTACCCCAATACATGCCTGACTTCTTCTTCCTTGATGTTATTATAAATGAATTTACAACATTCTTAATGTCAGGTATGTCTATCCAATTCAACTGGACATTGAATTAGTTCTGTTTGCCTCTCAGAAGTATGTTACAGCCAATTTTATCTATTCCAGCAGAATCTAAGTCTACGTTGTTTTTTTCCAGTATTCAGTATTCCAGTATGCAGAGCAAATTTTGTGCTCAGGGCTTTGCATGTGTTACTTCTACTGTTTAATCCTCACAACTCAATGAGGAAGATACTATTATTATCCCCTTTTTAAAGATGAGGAACTTAAAGGGGTTAAGGAATTTGCACTAGGGAATTTGAGCAAAGAACTGTCCCCAGAAATCAAGCTCTTAACCATGATATCTTATAGTCTATTTTTCCAGAAATACTTTTAGATAATTTGCAGTTATATAATAAGTGTATTGGGTAATTCCTTATGTCTGCTTTTCCCCCTTACTTCATGCTTCATTCTCTTTCAAATGCGTTTTCTTACTAAGAGTAGAATAGTTTCTCTTTCTCTCTTTTTTAGAGTCAGGTTTTGGAGGTTCTGAAAGCAATTCATGTGGATGGGAAGAAAGATGGACTGGAAGATCTTTTGTAATCTTTCCCTTCTGAGAATAATTTTTTTCTCTTTATTGAATTATATGTAATACAGAATTATTTTCATTCAGATGTCATTTAAACAGTCTACTTGAGCTTTTTCTTACTAACTCAGTGTTATAATTTTCTTGAAAGGTGAGTAAACCTTAAATCTTTCATTGGAGCAGGTTTTACTTTCAGTACAAAGGAGAATTCAAAGTTCTCACCATAGAAGTTCTGTAAGACCAGTGTATATAATGGGATTTTTATAGTTACTCGTTGAAGATAAATGGCCATTTCTGTTTCTGTTTTCCTGTAATGAACCATTTAATAAAACATTAAATTTCTCTATGTCATTTGCTAATAAGCTCAAGTGCTATATTTCAGATTTAAGAAAACCATTCTCCTTTCAGGCATTTTAATAAATTGAGAAGCCTTGTCATTTATTATGGTAAATACGAACTTGATCAAATTAATAGTAAAGGACTTCTAATTCATCTTTGGATGCTTTCATTCCCTTGGGAAATACAGTTTTTATAATATGACTTTTAAGCCACTTATATTTTTTTTTCATTTTTCTACATTAAGATTAATTACTTGCTGATTGACAGTTTGAGTTGGGTCCTATTTTCCTCCCGCTTAATTACATCTAATCATTTCCTTATCCTTCTATAATTTCATGACAACTCTACTGAAAGTATTGTGACTGTAGATTGATGTTCCACAGCTTCTTATATTCTTGTAATTTAGGGCCTATTAATGGCAGACTGGGGGAAAAAAAACCAAGAACTTAATTGGCTTTAAATTGGCCTTAACCTGTAATTAGAGGAGGAGAGAAGTAAGTCATAACTTAGGTGTTTTTTATCACAACAAAATTTAGAGGCGTTGATGTGTCAGGGCACTGTTTTTGTGGGGGGAGAGGAAACTTCCTGGTAATTAGACATGTGTTAATGATGCTTAGCAGAAAAAGAAGCCAGCCCCGGTGGAGATGCTGATGAACCTTAATTTGCCAGCAGGGACTCCTGGATGTCTCATTCTAACAGTCTAGCCCCAGGTCTGTAGGTGGCCAGGCAGAAAGGTGAAAGGATAATTTGACATGTATATGAAACCTCCCACCAAGACACAGGACATAAAAATGAGTTGCTCGGCAACTGGGTTTGAGGAATGCCCTTCCATAAAGTTTTCTCATCCTCCTTATATGTCATCCTTGCCACCAGTAGCCAGCTCTGGCTGAAAGTAACCTTGATCCTGCAGTGGTCGTGGTGTGGATGTCCACAGGGCGGCAGTCTGGCTGCCACATCTGTCATCCATTGATCCTCCAGAGTTGATTCTGGTCGTCTAACTTGCTAAGTGGGGGTCCCTTTTTTTTTCCCCTTCAACTGTCCATCTGTATCCATTGCAAAGCTCAGTCAAAAAGGATGACCTTCCAATATAGAGGAGAATCATCTTCAGTCAAGAGAATTGTTGAATTCCCTGGGTATAATTACAAAATTAGCTCTGCTGGGGGGTGGGGTTAAATCATTTCCTGTAATTTGCTAAGACCTCCTACCTCTTTTACAATAGGAAGGAGATAGATGCTGAAGAGAAGTCCTTGTGTAGTCAGAGACAGGGTAAAATATTTGGATTGGTATTATCCCATGGCATTGATTGTGATTTTGAGGGAAGAGAGAGTTGTAGTTAAGATGATTTCTTTGCATTTGCAGTGAAGTGACTGTAGAATGCAGTAACAATACACATGGCAAATGGTAACAAGGCAGGTAAGAATATATTTACCAGAATTTTTTATGCCTCCTTTGTCAAGTGAATGAGCTCAGAGCCTTTTATATCATTATTCATGTAAACGCAGTCTGTGCATGGGGAATTAGGCAGAGAGGCAGTTTTTATTTTCACAGTTGACTTTTAGAATTATGAAAATTTAACTTCTTTAACTCCCTTTGCTTGTACATCATTTTGACACATTCTGTAATGAAATTTTATGGCAAAGTAAAGCATTTATACTGGAGAGTACCTGTTTCAGTTAAACTAGATAAAAAGCACATGAATTGGACACACTTCCCATTCCACTGCAGATGAATCTCACTTTTACAGATTTTGGAAAAGAGCATTAGGAGTGCCATGTTGTAGCACTAATAAAGAGATTTATGTATTTCATCTTGCTTCTTTCTTGCCATTTCCCAGGGCCCATGAAATTGCCTGAAACACAATAGGTAAATACTCATATATATTTGTTGAAGAATTCATAAATAAATAAATGAATACCAATCAAAAACTACTTGAGGAATTTGCATTATAAATCAACTTGCATATATATTTTAAATATTAATAAAAATATTAATTAATCTCCTATTATTAATTTTTTCTGACCTATCTCTGCCAGAAAGTGTAAGGATAGTTTGGAAGTAGATATATACATTGTACGGTTATTGTGAAAAAATAATAATCCATACCATTTTTCTAAGATTTTCTAAAATAGTAATCCATACCATTTTTCTAAGATTTTCTAAAATAGTCATCCATACCATTTTTCTAAGATTTTAAAGCAGCACATTTCTATGCAGAAATATCTAAAGCACTGAATTTGTCGATACCTCCTTGCCTATAGATAATTTCTGTTGCCAAAAGTTCAGCATATCCTTGGGCAAGATATTGAGAACTCTTAAGCAAATGCCAGGTCTTTCACATTCAACCCTGCAGGATTGAGGATGAAATGTGAGTAATCTGATCTACAGATATATTCACAAATGTGTATAACAGCTATATGTAAAGAGAATATGAACAGTTTCCCATTGCTGTTTAATACTTTTCTGAGCTTCCACAATGTGCCTGGTGCTAACTAGGGCACCTCAATTATTCTCCATCTGTGCTCACTACCAAAGCTGCCAGCCATCAGACTGCTTGGGCCCTGAAGCCTATGGCAGAGAGCCTGACAGGGTAAATGGTGCAATCTAGTATTTCTTCCTGGGCAAGCCTAGGCAGTTAATCTAGTAAAGGGATCACTTTGTGCCCAGCATTGACTTAGACTATGAAATAAAGCCATGGGTTAGCATGTCCTCCAAGGCAAATTTGCATGGAAAAGATACTATGTTGGAATTCCATATAACAGTATTTTCAGTGCCAATGGGATAAGATGGCTTAAGGACAAAGATACTATAAATGAAGGGGTTTTAGGGGAGTGTGGGGGAACGTTAGTAATCAAATTTGTGAATAGGATATAATATGCATCAGCCTCTACTCCCAGTTTTACCTCCTATTAAATAGTGTGCTAAACCAAATCAGATGGCCTTTTCTGCAAAAACCTTGGGAAAGCAATACATGTTCTTTAAGGTAATAGCCATTTTTAAATCTTGAGACTCTGGCTGGTGAAAATGAACATCTATGACTTCTGGCAATATTTGAATCAAGTCATATGCCACTCTATATGGATTCTTATTTCTAATTATTTTAATAACCACTCAAGTTAGATGTTATCACTAACTGACGGGAAGAAACTGAGGCACGGAGAAGTTAAGTAATTGTGCCGAATTTGCATGGCTATCATGTGTCTAAGCTGGAGATTTGAAGCTGGCTGTATGATATATAACTCACATTCTTGTATACACTGCATCTAAGGGCTCAAGGCCCTCATGGATTTAGAAATAATTTATGTGGCTTCTGAATTCTCATCTTTGTCCCCTTTAAAACTGCTGGTGAGTGTGTGGGTTGGAGGAGAGGCACCCAAAGAAGTTACTTAGCTTTCCTAAGGGCATTGAGAGTAATCATCATGGTACCACCAATGTTGGACTAGAAGCCTCAATTCAGGATCATTTTTATTTTTCATTTGTGTTTTCACATGGCATTCAGTATGTACTCTATAATAAAAAAAGTTGAGTTGGGGGATGAATATGGTAGGGGAAGCAGTGAATTGGAATGTTTTCCCTTTTCCAGCTAAACCTGAACAGGCCACCCCATCTCATATGTTAGCAGATCACACAACTTCAGCCATGCATAACTTGGACTTTTTGAGTTGATGTGAAAATAGAGAAAGAGGAAAGAGAGGAAGGGCAGGAAAAGAGAAAATGGGAACGACCCTGGAACTGATTTAAAACTGCACAAAGAACGAGAACATGTGTTCTCCTTTACTCTCCTTGCGCAGTAAGGTTTAAAGCAAGTGGAACCAAACATTTCCTTGAGGCTCCTTATCTTTACTCTCTCCCTTCCCAGGCAAATATTCGTTTTTCTTGAAGGAGATTGCTGATCAGAATCAAACTCTCCCTTCCTCTTTCTTACCATATCCCATCCTGCCCTACAATTCAACTTGCTTATTCCTACGCATTCAAGATTCCCCCACTTTCAGTCAATAAACGATGAGAAGAGCCATGCTGTAATTTTGTGCTTTTCACATTCTTAACTTACTTTACAATGGGAGTTTGAGGTGCCTTTTGCCGGCTCATGCTGATAAGAAAAAATATATAAGAGTGTTGGCTTCTTGAGCTTACATCAACGTTGTGAATTATATAATGAAACCTGTCTGGCTTGGAATTCTAAAGCTATTATCCTTCTAGCACTGAGCTGGGACACTGGAAGAGCCATTTAGGATCTCTTAGCCATTTATAGCTTGTGAAATCAGATTCTTTTCCTCTTAAAAAACATTTGTTGAGGATAGTTATTCAACTTACCACCTTGTCAATATTTTGCATTACCAGCCCTTGGGGGAACACACTGAATCCTAAGGTATGATTTCTCCATAAGGTTATTCTGCCTCTTAAATGAGGTCTCAATATCTATTCTAGTTGTGTTTGAAAAGTTTTCACTTGGGATCTTCTGTGACCTTGGTGTTGTGTGCCATTTGTGCATCATTAAAATGTTGTAATGAAGTTCTGCCACACACAGATTGTAAAAGGTCAAGCAGAAAGTTGGGAGCCAGTGAGGTTGGGAGTAAAAATTGTGCTTGCTGCAGAAGTTGAGGGATTCATTATATTGATGCTATGGGGTTTTCAGCAGAGTAATAACTGGGTTAGCAATAGAATGTAAATCTTCTCAGCCACTTAGTCTGAATCTGCTTCTTATTGATTTGTGGGGATATATTTTTAACACAGTACAAGGAAAGTCATTACACTCAGAGGAAAGCCAGTGGAATTGGTGAATTCACTGTAGATGGGTCGGCCAGAAAGAAGAGTAGAACTAGAGGAACAAAGCACATCAGGCTTCCTGGTTGCCACTCTAAGAAGTATTATCAACCCATATGAAATAATTGTCTCAGAAGAACTTTGCATAAATGATTACTTTAATTCTTAGAAGGATATACAGTATTGTTTTTAGCTTCAGTAGTCCAGAAGTGCAAGTATAGCTAATTAAAATGCTTAAAATCATCATCAACAGAATTAATTAAATGGATTTGAGATGAAAATAACATCAAAATAGCAGCCGCTTCAAACCAGTTTATTAAGGACCAGCAAGATAAGCTAATGGGGGCTTGGCTACTCTAAAAGGGGAAGAAACTCTAAAGCTACTGGTTCTCTATTGAATATCCTCTGGATGCATTTTCTTAAAATGGAATTCTAGAAATTATGTGCAAAAGTGCAGCAGTTGATTGCATGTCTCACAAGCTTACATATGGAGTGAAATAATTTCTTCTTTAAACAAGCCCTAAACCATCTGTTGACTTAAGTCAGCTCTCTGAATTTTACTTGGAAATAATTAGAAGTCTAGATAATCCGTAAGAATATGTGGCTCAGTGTGTTTCTTTAATTTATTCATGGGCTTTTCTCTGTGTGTGTATGAGGGGGAAGGGATAAGAAACCTTTTCCTCCAGAAGGATAAAGAGTCAGTAAGATATGTCATAAAATTAAGACTGTTATTAGGCGTCTCAACTTGATTCAGCTCCATTGATCTAAGTTGAGTGATTTAAAAGCTTTAGAAAAATGAAAATGACTTTTTAGAAAGTTTGGGAGTAAAGGGCAATGGGAAATCACAGATAATTTTATTGAAAAGCTTGTTTTGTAATTATCAAATGTTAAGGTTTCAGAGCCTATAATTTAAGGTAGAAAACCTACCTATAGCTCTATTTTCAATAGGTGGCACTCTATTTTGTATAGAAATTGATTCATTTTCTTTATCAACACTTTATAAATGACCTCCTTGGGCCAAGTGGAGTATCTCTTGCTATTGTTCACATATAATAATCCCAACATTTAAAAAAAAAATTTGTCCAAAAATTCTAACTGATTATACATCAACTAAGAAGACAGTGTAATTCAATGGCTTGAAAGTATTCCTTGAAAGGAAAACAATGATTGTATGAACTGGAATGTTACATCACAGTCCTTTAGAACTAGAAGGACTTATGTGTGTCATATATACCATTCAGTAATATAGTCTCATTGTTCAGAAGAGATAGCTATTTTTCTGTCTAGATTTTTTTCCTGCAAAGTATGTGTTGGTGAAATCATTGGCTTTGTGATCAAGAAACATAGTCATTTATTAATATGTTATGTCTTTATTACTTTAGAACTGCCTTTTCTATTAAAATATATGTACCCAAAACACTCTGGTTACTAATTTAACAATGATTTAAGTATGATAATTATGTATAATAAATATTACATTCATTATGTTCACCCCTAAATATAATATTATATTAAATACTAATAATAGCAACCAGAGTGTTTTCTTGGCAATGGTACCAATCTCATTTATTTACTCATTTATTCACGCATCCAACAAACAATTTCTTAGCAATTGCTCTATACCAGCCTGTTGTAACTTTCCCCTCAGAAAAGAGCCTATTATCTAGTAGAGAACCAGATATATAGGAAAATAATGGCAATCCAACATGATAATGTATATAGTAGAAGCGTACAAGGGTACGTACAGCAAGTAGAATCATTGTCGAAAGGGTACTTTGCTATATATAAGAAATCAGGGTGGTTGTGAGAAGTAAGTGAGATAAGGGTATGGCATTCAGAAGGTATTCACAGCTATTAGAGTTAATTGGATCACCATCTACCAAATATGTATTGAGGATCTTCTATGTGCCACACACTGTACGAGACTGTTTAGATATAAAAGTAAAAAGGACAATCTCCTTGCCCTCAAAGAGCTTACTGCCAAGTAAAGGAGACAATAGAAGAATAGGGGAAATAAAATCATTACATCATTCCATAATGATAAATGCTTAAATCATGCTTTTAGCAACCTGCAGGGGAAGGACTTATTAGCTTCCTGAGTGGATTGGGAAGACTTCACTGAAGAGAAAAAGTGGAGGAAGAAGAAGCAGCTTAGATAGATGAATTGGAATTTGCTGGACAACGAAAGTTGATCCAAGGGGCAGGAATAAAAAATAGAACAGTAAGATGGTCTAAAAAAGCATGGCAAGGGAGTTGAATATTAGAGTATAAATTTCAGGGAAATGTCTCATAAAGACTTAAGGGGTAAGGTTGATCACACCATGAAATTTCTTAACATATGAGCATGCAAGTTTTTCTGAAAAGCATAGATCTTTCATTTTAATTTATAACGTTGCAGTCTTAAAATGGCACAGCAAAGTAAAAGAAGATTTTAATACAGTTGACTCGAACAGCATGGGTCCACTTATATGCTAGACTTTTTTCAGTAGTAAACGCTAGAGTGCTACACAATCCATGCTTGGTTGAATCTGTGGATGCAGAGGAACCAGAAGTATGGAGGAACCTCAGGTACTGAGGAACCAGGGGTATGGAGGGTTGACTATAAGCCTCACACAAACTTTCAACTGTGCAGAGGGTTGGCACCCCTAACCCTCCTATTGTTCAAGGGTCAACTGTACATCAATTTCACTCTAAGATAGGACAAAATGAAATAGATGTAGAAGAACTAAATAACATAATCAAGAAGGTAGATACTATAAATATATATTGAAATGTACATCATGATAATAGAGCATATACAGTCTTCTCAGATGCACTTGGAACATTCATAAAAGTTGACCATTTATTAAGCTATAAAGAAAATCTTAGTACGTTATAAAGTTTCAATAATACTGACATGTTCTTATCAACATACAACAAAACTAAATATTAATTTAAAAAGACTTTTCAACCTGGAAATATCAGAATTCTCTACTAAACAACTTCTGAGGAAAAAGGAAAATACAAACACTGATTTCAGAATTTCCAAAAATTAATACTAAAACTCCACGTATTCAAATCTAAGTGATACAAATAAAGCAATGATAAGAGAAAAATTCATAATCTTAAATATTTATATAAATATGAAAGAATGATATAAATGAATTAATTTCTCAACCCAGAAACATAACAAGTAAAGCTTTAAAAAAAAAAAACCACCAGAAAAAAGTAAATAATGAGGAAAGAGAGTGAAGTTAATTAAGTATTATAGAAATGAGAAAAAGAAAAGAAATAATAGACACATTACATATTGGCATTTTGACACATTAATAAATTAAACAATCCACTATCTACCTAGATCAAGAAAAAAGGGGAGAATAAAAAATAAATGGAAATAAGATATATATCTTACTATAGACTGAAACAGAAAAAACTAAAAATTATGACACTCTTTGCCTAACTCTCTGAAAACAGATTAGATAATATATCTTACTGTATATTGAAACCAAAAACAACTAAAAATTATGAGACTCTTTCCTAACTCTCTGAAAATGGATTAGAAAACTGAGATAACACAGATAATTTTCTAGGAAACAGTGCACATAGACCATAATACATTCACACAATGGAGCACTATGAAACTGTGAAAAATAATGAGAAATATCTGATTAAAAATATAGAATAGTCTCTATGATATATTGTGAATTGAAGAAAGCAAAATTCATAATATTTATGTTGACAAATATAATTTAGACTCTCAGCAATAATATCATCCTTAATGATTACTAGAAAAATTTTAGAGTATGTTAGACATGAGGAATCAAGGAAGTATGCCTCATAATCAACAAAATGGCAGTTAATAGAAATAGAACTTGAGTGATTCTTATTTTGGAACTATTAGAAAAGGACTTTAAAGCCTCTATTTTAAGTATATTCAGTGATTTAAAGGAGAGGGTGTTCACAATAAATAAATCTATGGAGAAATCTCAGCAGAGAAGTAGAAACTATACAAATGAGCCAGATGAAAATTTTAGAGCTAAAAATGACAATATCTGACATTTTAAAAATCAAGGAAGGGCTTAAAATAAAATTGGAGAATGCAGAAAAGTTAGTGAACTTGAAAACAGACCAATAGAGAGTACTTTATCCAAAGAAAACAGGGAAAGCTTGAAAAAAAGTGGAGTCTCAATAACTTGAGAGACAATGTCAAAGTGATCTAAGTTACATGTAATATGAGTCCCAAAAAGAGAAGAGAGAAAAAATGGAGCAGAGAATTTTTTGAAGAAATCATAGTTGAATGCTTACCAAATTTGTTTTAAAATATCAAGTTCAAGAATTTCAGTCAATACTAGACAGGATAAATAGAAAGAGAACCTGATTCAGATAGATCTCAGTCAAACTGCTAAAATCCAATGTTAAAGAGAAAACCCTCAAACCAGCCAGAGGAGATAAAATATCATTATGTACATGGGAAAAGTGATACGAGCCATAGCAGAATACAGATAAGGATGGAATGGCATCTCAAACGTGTTGAAAGGAAGGAAAAATTGAACCCAGGATTTTATTTCCAGTGAAAACATCTTCCAAAATTAAGGATTAAATAAATACATTTTTAGATAAATGACAACAAACAGAAATCATCATTGACAGACTTGTACTATAAGAAATGCTAAAAAAAAAAGTTCTTTATGCTAAGGGAAATGACACCAGTGGAAATTTTGATCTACAGGAAAGAATGAAGGTCACTGGAAATGATAAACTGGGAGGGGGTAAATAAGAGATAATCACCTTTTAAAAAATTTCTTTAAAAATTTCTGTCTGTTTAAAATAATAATGTACTGTGGGATTTATTCCACATGTAGCCTTAAAGTATATGACAACAATAACAAAGGATGGGAGAATAAATGAAATTATATTCTTGTGAGGTTCTCATATTTTAAAAGAAGTATTAAAATTTATTATCAAATGGCTTAGCAAAAGAATAATATGTGTGTGTGTGCACAGGCTTGTGTGTGTATGAGAGGGAGAGGGAGAGAGATTAAAACAGAGGATGTGGTAAAAATGTTAATAGTTGGTGAATTTAAAAAAGGGCTTATAGGTATTTATTAGTCTTTCAACTTCTTATAGTTTGAAAACTTTAATAATAAAAAGGGAATAAAGGAAATAGCAGATTCTGAAGTACCTAACTGGATAAATTTTAAGGATGAAAAAGAAACAAACAAGGAAAGAGTCTAAGAAAAAGATATTGGAAGCTGCATAAAGACAATACTTTATTCTTAATATAATGCTAGAATTTAGTAGGTGTAAAATATTTTGGGTAAGTTAGTTAATGAATAGGAACTTGAGAGATGGGAGATTAGAAAGAAGAAAAGGAAAATAATTCTGAGTATTTATCCACCATCTTAATTTAACAAACATATAGTATAGTAATTAAGAACATGAACTGTGGAGCCAGATTCATAGTTTGAGTCTGAATCTTGACTCCATTACTTACTACCTATGTAATATTGGACAAATTACTTAACTTCTCTATGTCTTACTTTTGAACAAGTTTAATTACAATACTGTCTGTATAGTTGATATAGGGATATACATACATATGTACATGTACACATCATATACACATATATATATACACATACACACATATATGCATCTTAATATATAAAGTACTTAAAGGAGTGGTAAGCACATGGTAAGTACTATAGAAGTTTTAGCTTTTGTTATATTAAAATTTTTAAAATATTTTCAAAGAAAGCTGTATATTTAATGAGGTATCTAATTATTTTATTAATAAATATAATATATAGCCCCAGAATAAAATTTTTATGACAAATTCTTCATTCATTATTTGTCAGTTATTTAATCATATCTTCTGAAATATATGTGGAAAATATTCAAAAGACATAACCAAACCTTGACTTTTGAAAGAGAGATTCTCTTGGTGCAGAGGAATAACTCAGGCATGATCTAAACATTTTAAGACATTACTTTAAATCCATCTGCATGATGTGACAGTCTTCTTCTACACTGGCCTGCAATGATCCCACGTCTTCATAATCACACTCTTGTGTAATCCCCTCCCCTTGTGTGTGAGCACAGTCCCTACTGACTCTCTTCTAGTGAAGAGAATATGTCTAATATGTGAGGAGGTTATAAAAGAAAGTGACTTTTGTCTTGTCCTTAATTTCCTCCCCCCTCCACCAGCTCTCCTCACTTTACTTGGTCTGAGGAAGCCAGCTGCTGTATTGTGAGCGGCCCTACAGAGAGACCCATGAGGCGAGGAGCTAGGGCAGCCTTTGACCAATGGCCAGAGAGAAATGAAGTCCTCAGTTCAACCTTCTAGGAACTGAATCCTGCCAACAACTACATAAATGAGCTTGGAAGCAGATCCACCCCCTAGTTGAGCCTTAAGATGACTGCAGCCTTGGTCCATACCTTGACCACAGTCTTGTTAGAGACTGAGCCAAAGGACCCAGCGAAGCAGCACCAAAATTTGAGACCCATAGAAAATGTGAGATAATAAATGTCATTGTTTTAAGCCATGAAGTTTCAGGTTAATTTGTTGCATATCGCAAAATAACTAATACACTTGGCTTTGTAAAAGTGTATTTTTAAAACAAATTTGAATAGCTGAATAGCTTAATGACATTTTTTGAGATCTTAAAAGGGCTGTTACAATAGACTTAATACCAACTTCACCACTATACAAATGATTCTTAGACTAATTATTCATGGTCTCACTAATACAAATTTGCAGAGGCAGTTTATTCTTTTTTTTGTTTTTCCTTCTGTTCCCCTCATTTAGAACAGATGATCTAGTAACTAAACCCTCTTGAAAATAATGGACTTTTTAAAATGAAAAGATTTCAGAATTCTCTGGCTCAAAGAAAAAAGTGAAGTTATATCAAGATAGGTATTTGACATCCAGTCAATTTATTTCAAATCTGTATATAAGTAACCTGTCAACATATTCCAAGGTTGAGTATGCTTTTAAAAAGTTTCTTTTCTTATTTAGTTTTCACTGTTGACCAAGATGTCAATTCTATCTCAGTATAGCTTTTAGATGGATTATGGAGCGAATCTTTGTGTGTGTATCAGTATGTGTATCTTGTAGACTTAGTTGATTTTAGGTTATGGTCAATTCTACTGTGGTGAAGTAACTAGTATCTTGTCAACAAGCATGTCTTACAGGATCTCGAGGTAAAACCATGTCTCTGTGACACCCTTTTTCTTTCAGCGCTAACCTTAAATTGGTTCTTGTTGTGGGCAAAGTGTGTTTTGGCAGGACTTCAAATGTGAATGACTTGTGTGTGTTGGAAATTATGACCTGTATACAAAAAATCAGAACCAACAATCTTTCAAGTGACTGGCCTTGTGTTTGATAGAAGAGAGAGTTGATAGCTAGTAAGTTCTTCAAATATTCTCACTGAAGTTAATGTGTTTTTCTCAGATTGTGATGCTCTTGGTGATAAAAATAATAACACAAAGAAATTTATTTGACACAATCTAAAATCCTTTTCCTTCCCTCTATTCCTGAGTTCTTTGCTTGATAAACATTATAACTATTTCTCTGTTGCACTGAAAGAAGTTGCCTTTGGTAACTCCAGATAAGGGAAAAAATTCAAAAACATAATCACGAAGGAAAATAGGTAAATAATGATACTATGTTTAAAGTCATCAGAGTTGGCAAATCTTGATCTTTTTCCTTCTGTTGCTGAGAGACTGAAATAAATTTGATAAATTTACCTTTCTACCTGCCAAGCCCCATTAAATTAATCATAGTACAAATGGGAATTCAGTAAAACTAGAATATATTTGGGGGTTATATTTTTACTGACTATAGAGGTAGTCTGAACAGTAGTAACTTTTACTTCTACTGAATATTCAGAAATAGTAGATCAGTAATTGCAAATTCAATATCTGGAATTGATTTTCTTCTGTTTTAAATTAGAGAAGAGATTTATAATGGTGTTTGTTTAGAAAATGTGGCTTAAAAGTCCACATGGAAAGTGTTTACTTTTCTTCTCAGTGACATTACAGAGTTTGATGAAGTCTTAATTGGGTTAAAGTAGGCAGATCTGAGTAGATTTCTATGAAAATAATTATTCTCAGGTCTCCCTTGCTCTGATGGGCATACAGTGTTCTACCAGAGGAATTTCATTTGGCAAATTTGTTATGAATCTGTGCAGACCAGCTCTGTTGCCTAGTTTAAGTCATCTGTTACACCCTGTGCCAGGGTCCCCAGATGTCTAAACTTAGACACCCTTGAAGAAATGGAATAATCAAATTCATCTCTTTGAAGAAAATACTTTGGGACATTTGGGAGAATATTCAAAAGGACATAAATATTAAAGAAAGTAAGTGTAGAATGTTCAAGCAGAGAGAATTATCTTGAGAATCAGGACACAAAAGTCCCGAAAAGCACACCCTAGTTCTTTACTTTGAAGCTATATAGGATTTCCTCTCAGCAGGCTGGCCTGAGGCAGAACTGGGAAGTAGGTAAGGTTGGAGTACTTTTTTCCCCCTTGTGTCATTCCTTCTAGCACTATATGTGCATTTGCATTTTAACTGGGTTTCCTTGCTTTAACTATTGGAAATTGACATTTCAGGTGCTGTGAAAATAACTGAGAGAAAAGTGTTTCTGAGTATGGTGACCTTTCAGAGCTTTTCCAAGTTCACTATACAGCGGCTGCCTGCTCTGTCTAAGCACCCCAGGGCCCTATCTTGAGGATAAGTCAGTGAGTACAGTGAAAATGTTGTATGAAATGCAAACATTATATGAAATACAGAAACGTCTATTGGAAAGCTTCAAGTCTGTCCCAGCCCACCACCATGAGCCCAGTCTGCTAGGTATTCTGACCTCTACGTCCCCCCTTTCAAAACCACGTGTGTACTTAATTTGAACCTGATAGGTACATTTTGCACTTAGAATTACATAACATTAGTTGCTTATCAGAAATGTTCACCTTAGACTGACTTTATTTGCAGGCTTTTAAAGTTTGTTTTAAAATATTAATTTAGAAAATGTTGGTGTACCTGAAGGAGTTATATTTGTTATAGAAATGATCCTAGCCACATGTTCCCTTTAATCAACCTTATTTCTGCTTCATTTTAAACTCTTAACATGATGTTTACCTAAAATAATAGATGGAGTAAAAATACATTTTTAATTTTTAATGTAAAATATCAAACTGAAAGCATTTTGTTGAACAGCAAGTATACACCACATTAAGGTGGGTGGGGATGGAGTGATACCAGACATTTATTTACACCTGTAACATGCCAGGTATGGAGAGAAATGAGTTGGTGGGGAGAAAAGCGTTATCGTTGTACATATGTGTATATATATCTGTGTGATTCTGTGTTGAACTGTGGGGTAGAGTCAAGGTTTCACAGGAGGGAATCATTAGCAGACAAGAGACGTGCACAGGCTTTGGAGAGGGATAAAGAATGGGGTTTAATCTTTCCGGAAAAGCCAGAAGAAGCTGCATGATATAGAAGTCAGAATAAGTCATGTGTTACCTGTAGCAGAACCTCACAGGGTAGTAAGCTTAAATACTTAGGAAGAACTTCATTGCCTTTGATGCAGGTGTGCCCTGCAGTTTGTGAGCCTGCGTGTAATATGGTCAACATGGTGTTTTGGAAATGTAAATGATAGCCGGGCACAGGCCAGATTAGAGAGGAAGAGACCAGATGAGGGAAAGAAGCCAGGAGGCTGTTGCAGTGACCAGACAAATGACGATAGTGGGAATGAAGAGGAAGGGAATACCCTGGGAGATATTTTGAAGAAGTAATTAATGAGACTTTCTGTTTCTATAAATATAGCACATGAAGGAGGCTATGAGACCCCTAAGATACCCAACTGCATGTGTATCATACAATTTCTTCCTATATATGGTAAAAATAAAATCTGTGTTATCTAAACATATATTTTCTGCAGCAAGTGAATATTTTAAGGTTGGATGAAGGAGAAATACAACCAAGTGAGTTGATAGTAGTGCATGAAGGTGTGAAACTGGACCACACAGGGGACAGTGTAGGGAGTTCATTGCTTACGCAACTGTCTAGATAGCTTTTGGCCCGGAAGTCAAGAGATGATAAAGAAACCATCTCGGTGTGTCACGTAAGTGTCAGGAAAGTAGTTTGAACCTCAGTCTTGTTATTTCTGAGAAAACTGTATTCTCGAGTGGTTATTAACACATGTAGGGGAGGAGAACTTTTCCCTTCTTCCTTTTGAGGTGCTTTGGCTGATCTAATAATTGAATTGACATAAGACATATTAACAGGAGAAAAATTTAATTTTTTATGTATGGTAGCCCCAAAGATATGAGAGTCAAAGAAGTGACCAAAACAGGTAGCTTTTATACCTTTTAGGAAAAGAAACAATAACTTTGTGTTGAATTGACAAAACAAAGGGTTTGGGGCTTGGGGTAACAAATTAGTGAAGAGGTAACAAGATTTCTTTATACAGACTTTGGCCCTGAATTCCCTGTCTCTGGTGATAGGATGTCTTTTTATCTCCTGGTACAGGGAGGTTCCCCTTCACATGGGAGATTTATTTCTTGCTTTCAGGAGAAAAAAGGAGGATCAGAGTGTCCTTCTGGCACCTGTAGTTTCTTAAGTAAATTTAAATCAAAATAATCAATATGCCAAAGTGGCATATTTGGGGTGGCATATTTTGCTCCCCTTCACACAGGATCCAGAGGCAGAAAAAACAGGTTTTGGTTCCAACTCTAAACCTTACTACTTGTGCAACCTGGGCTGGGTTGGAAACATCACTAAGTCTCAGTATCCTCATTTGCAAAATGGAAACAATAGAGCCTCCCTATAGGGTGATTATGAGGATTAAATGAGACAGCTAATGTACAGTACTAAGGGTGGCATTCAGTAATTGATCAGTACATAAATATTAGTTGCTGTTGTTATTACGGTGCTGTTGTAACATGGACAAATGAACTTAGAATGATGATTTGGGAGATGGTTAGAGGCAATGTTGAAGTTGGATCTTTTCTGCAACTCTAAGGGGAAACTAAGGCTGTAAAAGGCTGAATTAAAGAGAACTTAGATAGAAGATTTCTGCCTAAGATTTTTTTATTAAATTGAAAATAAAAGTCTTGTAACTATGCATTATAGTTGGTTATTATTTGCCAGATAATTTATAACATGCACCTCACAGTCCCTGACATTTTAGTATAAAAGTTTGTATGCTGAATATCAGAATATTTATCTTATTAAAATGTCTGGAATGGCTAACTATATAAACTGATAAATTACTATGAAGTTGGTCTACTAATTAAGAGTAAGGAGCATGGCTAACATATGACATTTTTTAAAAAATGAAAGTCTAAATAGGAAAACTTTTCTATTTCTTGGTGCCCACATGAAAGAAGAACAGGGATTTGAGGCAGCTTTTAGTTTTCTGTTACTCTATCATCTGATAAGCCTTTATTTTAAAAAAAGATGACTGATGATGTGATCCTGAAAGCCAGAGAAATGTTGGTAGAATATTGAAGGACAGAGGTTTGTAAGGAAATAAATTTAATTAAAAAGGAGGTGATGAATGCTTAATTGTGTTGTGTGGAATGTGAGACAAAAAGAGTTGGCTATACTACCTAAGAAGATGTCAGCTGCACATTTGAAAATATGAAGCTGGCAAGCAGGTAAGAAATAGTCTCAGGTCATTCCGTTATTTATTAAGCACATGTTTACTGTGAGAAACCATGGTAAGAATTTCCAAGGACATAGAGATAATTTTCTGCTTTTAAGTAGTTTATATACAGGTTAGATCTGGTTGCAGGATCAGGACAGCCAATGCCTTCAAGAAACATTTAGACAAGCAGAGATTAGAAGGCGTTCCATATGGAAGAGATCTGAATGAATAAATGAGTAGAAGAGGTGTATGGTTGCTAACGTAGCAATAAAAACAGTTGTGCTACTTGGCTACAGAAAAGGGCAAATATAGTAGAGAATCTTTGGAAAGTAAGTCTGGGGTAGGCAAATACTTTTGCATTATTATATTTAATACTCAACAGTTGCACTAAGTGGTAGTTGCTTGCTTTTTCTATTCTACAAATGAGAAATTTGAGAATCAGAGAATTCATTGGTTTGTCTAACGTCATTTAACCAGAAAGTGTGATATGAGGACTCCCAATTCCAAGGAGAGACTTTATGTCTTTGGGGAAAGGGACAAAGGAGGAGGAGGTTTTGATCTTGGGTGAGCTGAAAGATGGTGTTGTTATACAGGGACCAGAGAAAGCCAGCAGAAAACTAACTTTGGCATGATCATGAAGAGTTTGTTCTGAGATTGCCATGTAACAGATACCAGCAGGACATCCAAATCAAGACTGGAAAATGTAGGCTCAGGAGTTAAAAGTTGACAACTTATAATAATAAAACTATGAAAGTGGTGGGCACATCAAAGGTACTGACAACAAAATAAAGGGTTGTGTTTCAACGGTGAGGTCTGAGTTGAAACTGGGCAACATGAATATGAGGCCAGCTGGATCCGTAAAGCTGTCTAATTGCTTCCCACAATGTTTTCAGTCCAGGGCAGGAACAGACAAAGCAGACACTGTGGGTGTCAGAGGCAAAGGTATTGGTGTGGCTGCTGTAGCATAAGGTAATAGGTTACTGAGGATTGTTTGGGGAACCCCACAGAAGTTCATGACCGGAGCACCTATGAAGAAGCTAATGGTATACAAGTGACTGGGGAATAGAAGAGTGAATCATTACCACTAGAAAGTGTTCATACCTGTGCAGTGTATTTGAAACATAAAAGACTCAAATTAAAGACATTAAGATATATTGCTGCTCCCAACGTAAAGCGTATAATATTCCCTTCTTAATAAAGTGAATGACTCTGAATAAAACATGCCTTTTTATGTGGAATTTCATCTGCATCAAATAGTTCCATTACCTAAACAATTCCTTAAGTTTTCTTTGTATGGTATTACTATGTACAACATATAGCTCAACTATTTTATTTTCTCAGATTCTCAAGATAAAACAAATCAATAAAAAATAAAATTTTAGGTTTAATGTGTTCAAGAAGCATGGATTGTCAAAGAAAGACCTAGAAAATATTTAATCCAACCTTTTGGGGTTTTTTTGTTCTTGAATGAAGAAACCATGTAAAGTTATACTAGGGGTACAGAGGCCATTGCTTTAATACCATTAGAATAACAATATTCTAATCAATCATGAAGTTTATTTGCAACTTTTACATATTTCAGTATTTTATTTCATTAAGATTAACTAAGAGTTTATGCTGTGTATATTTCAATAACTTTAAGGGATAGATTTCAGAGTTTTTGCTGGGGGAGGCCGCTTTAGAATATCTGAGTAGCGTCAGGATGAAATGTTTAAGAGTGTATCTTTTGAGCATAGAGCTGACAAGGTTTACCTAAAATCATTTTCTCCACTGGTAGAAAATTCTAAACCTTGAAATCACTCCTTTGGATTAAGACACTGATTCTCTGCCTCAGTTCTCTTCCTTCTAGAAGTCCACATAGGTAGCAGTGAAGCCTAAAAGATTATTTTCAATATTTTGGAAATCCTCATAAAAACCTTAATTTACTTCTTCACATTTGGTTGAACATATAGCAATCCTAATTTCATGCTAATCAGAAGCTCAGACTAACTGTTAGTGTCATCACTGAAACTTTTGGGATGTGATGGATGTAGAAGACTCGCTTACTGGTCATCACAGTGCCCATTTCGATCACTTATTTCCACAAAAATACAAAGTGATAGCCAAAATCTTGGAAAACATGAGATCAACGGGGGGAAAAAATAAAGTGATCCTCTGTGGTTTAAAAAAAAACAAGAACCACTATTTTTAAAGTAATCATAATATCCTGACTTAAAATGTAAATATTGCCTGGAATGACACAATAAACTGTTGGCTCCCACCTCATACAGAAGCAAAGACTGGGTTATCAGATACACTAGCAGAAAGCAAAAGCCAATACAATATGCAGAAAAGATGTCAATCAAATTGAAAGCAGTGAAAAGGTCAGGAACAAGACTCTTCTGGGAATGTTTGTAACATAAGCTTATTTGGAGTTCAGTGTAGAAAGATCATCTCAAAATAAAAGACTTGATTCCAAATGGAGGATTGAGGTAAGTGATAACTGCCTCAGACAAGCTCTGTTTAAGTCCTAGGAAAATAAAGAGAATCAAACAGACTTTATAAATCACAATTATTGCCCATTTTCTTTTGGCAAAGATGATGATGTGCTAATATTTATTGTTAAGCTTCTGTGATTTAGGTGTTGCTTGTGATTATTTCCCACTAATTTAAATTATGTTTATTTTAGTAGAAACATAGACATGAAAAAGGAAATATTTCAGTCAAAGCTATTTTTCATAGTTATAACCAATTAAAATATGAAAAGAGTGAGTTTAATTTCTGAGGTATTATTTTCTTGTTGAAAACATTTTGAAAATCTGGAACAAAATGGAAGTCATAATATTCAGGATTAGACATGAATTTAGCTTTAGCAAATTACACAGGGTTTACTTTTCTAAAGAACAGAAAGTATAGTTAGCACAGTCAAAGTTGACAGCAGAGAAATCAGCCACATTATCCCATAGCAAACATGGTGTAAGTTTCTGGGCTTCCCCAAAGAGGCCTCACTAGTAGAAACAATTGTGCATGATCTTAGTGCTTAAGGGTCACATCAGATCTTCTAAAAGCTCAACTGCTCCCTTCAGCCCAGCCTTAAAAAACACGAAGGTTAAGCTGGCTGGGACACAGCCTTGTCCAGATATATGCTGATGACCACCACACCTGAGCCAGGAGTTTCTGATCAATCTTAGGGTTCTACAATGCACAATATGATAGCTAGTGTATACTAGAAACCTTGTTTGTTTAATTCTGAACAAACTTCTCCTCCATCACTCTTGCCCTTCCTAAGATTACCTCACTTGAACCAAGCACATTCCTGAATTTAGTGCTGTGGAACCAGAGCAAGGTTTAGTTACCTAGATATCTCTTGGAGTGATGCTAACAGATCCATGGATGAGCTGTAGGAGCTGTTTTGACAGAGGACTACAGGATCTACCATAAATTTTCATCCCAAATTTGAGTGGCACTTAAAGGGTGTTCTTACAATAGTCTAGCTTAATTTTTAACGCATCTAAAAAAAAAACAATTCCAGCAATATTTGAAAAATGTATATTTCCATGTCCTCAGATCTGGAGAAATTTAGGATATAATCAATAATTTATTTTAAAGAAGCAGAGTATCAAGTTAAGTTATTTCATGAAGATAATGATTTTAAACCACATAATATTGGTTGTGTTCCTTAATCAATAAATAAATAGCAAATCAATTTAAATGATAATCAGAGCCCCTAGATTAGAAACAATTTTGATTAAGTGGATCTTTAAAATAAATGACAGACATGATTTAAAATGTCACAAAATGAATCAAAATTTATTTCTGATACTCATGTTGGCAGTATAACCTGCCCAGAAATCACACATCCTAGCTGAGGGCAGAATGGAGCCACATAGGAGTAGACATTTCTGCAAATTAATATGACTTTTCCTTCAGTTTTTAACCACTAAACCTCATAAGCATTTGTGTATTAAAGAATATCTTAGAGGAAAAATAAAATAAAATATACTTCAAGATATTTATTTTTTACTGTTAGATCTAAAAAGAAAAATAAAGAGTACATAGAAGTAATTCACATGTGGATTATTGATCCTTATGTATATCAGTATTTAGATATGTCTCCATGCAACCAAAAATAAGCTATTAATATCTTAATTTCATTGCTTTAATTAACTTTATCAGTATCAAATCATGCATGGAAATAGCTAATTTAATACTAAGAATATACACTACACTGTTCTATGAAGAATCACTGTGGGTGTAACAACATCTGAGATAGTAATTAAACTAAGCAACAGCACTTTATTTTACACATCTCTGCCCACGCTCTATCATTCAATTAGCTTGTAATTGCTAACCCAATTAAATTATAATTTATATTATATTACTTATACCATATAACATATTATATGTTATTTGTTCAATATATATATCTCATGTCCAAAATTGGACCCATAAATCACCAAGATATTTTGTAATTTTAAAAATAAATATTTTTTCAAATGAATTTTGTTCTTCTTAGAAGTGATACAGGCATGTCATAATTTTAAATTTTAAGTTCTGGTCTTTAACCATTAGACCCAATTTTCCTTTATTGGTTTAGCTGCTTTGTTGGCATACAGAGAGAGAGCCTTAGCCTTCTTTCCATCACTCTATTCGAACTTCAGTGAGGTTTCCTGAACACTCACAGTGGGTCTGGATCCACACCAGATTACAGCGATTCAGGATGGGTCAGAGAAGACCCAGACAGTGTTCCACTGTGTTCAACCAAAGCTTTCATCGCAACTAGAAATGCTTCTCTACGTTCTCTTTCCCTAACAGACTCCTACACATCTTTCTCAATACAATTAAATTGTCATATCTCCTATGAAACCTTTCTTGAATCTACCAGGGAGACTTAAGGGTTAGTTCCTCCCTCCTCGGGGACCATAAAATTAGAGTGCGTGCGTGTGTGTGTGTGTGTGTGTGTGTGTGTGTGTGTGTGTGTTTAAAAGTACTGCGGGTGGATTTAAGGTGGGTAGCCCAAAGATTAATTATCAGGATTAACTTGTAATATTACTGAAATGCATTTGAATCATTCACACTCACTGTAATTTACATGACGCTAACGAAGCTTAATATTCAGGACTTCTTATTTGCATAGGCTCCTGTGAGTACTGGCAATTACCTGAAGGTATATAATGAACCATTTGCTTGTATTTCTGGTGAAGAGATCTCAAAAGAAAGGCATTTGAATCCCCAAGATTTCAATATTAGCTGTGTTTTACTTTCTTATTCTAAATAAATATTTACTTTGTGCCTAAATTAGTTTTAGGATTTCTTTTTTTTTTGAAGAAGTTACCACTGATTGCATAAGCGTCGGGCAACACAAAACCTAAATCATCTTCTTTTGAAACTGCAAAGTAGATGTAAGAGAGCAAGTCACTGAACTAGTGAGTAAGCTTAGCATTTTTTTTGCACTCATCACTGCATTCAATAGAGTCTTGCTAAGGTCCCATACTAGAACCATAAAATTCTTTGCTTTTTTCCCCTTATTTTCTGTTCGCATGTAATTTTTGCAAGGCAAGTTTCTGGAGACCCAAAAATAAAGACGTTGCAGTAGAGAAAGAAGAAACAACAAAAAAAGAAGAAACAAACACACTGAAGTCAGCGAAATCAAAATTCGAGGTTCAAATCCTACACCTAGCCTTTATTCACTGATATAATCATAACTAATCAATTTAAAATTTCTGATCCCTTATTTCTACATGTGTGGAATAAAGACAATAGTATCTACCTGGCAGAGTTTAGAGATGAGTAGAGGTGACATATTTAAAATCTTTCATAGATCACAGGTAATCAAAAACTGATGTAATTGCCCTTAGGATTATTTACCCTCTTAGTAAAAAATGTTTGGGGGAGTGGCTTCTGCACATATCTCTTTCTTAATTCCAAGTGTAGCCATGAAAGAGTTTTAATTTGGTGCTAATATTACCTTTAACAGCTCTCTTTAATACTGGGTAGCTTCTGATCTTCCCCAACAAGGAAAGACCTCTGAGTTCCATTTTTATGAGAAGGACATGGCCTTTCTTAACTCAGGGTATTTACCTTACCCACTAAGAAAATACCAGGGAGAAGGCTGGCAGAGGACACAGAATATTTTAAACCAAAACAATCAAACATGCAAGTCGAGAAGATTTCTTCTTTAATAATATTTACTCTTTCTGGATGACTATACATTTTGGATACAGGAAAAGGCTAATATATTCTATCTGTATGCCTTCTGTTGATTTTAAAGAGCACCAATCACTTGGTGAAGGAGCTGAGATCATTTGGAAATCTTGGAAGTCACTGAAAATGGTAACTAGATAGCTCAAATTTCTTCTGTCCAAAGCAGCTCTGGGTAGGCCAGCATGTGAACGATTAACCTACAGAATTTTCTGCAGCTGTTAATAGAAGCTGAATTGTTCAAACAACTGGATATTAAACACATTCCCAAAAGAGTGTTTACTTTATGTATCTTATATGCATATTTTGCTGCTAAATCAGCACTCTGATGGACACATCAAGTGACAAATTACTGTGAAATCTCATTTTTTTAAACATCTTTATTGGAGTATAATTCTTTACAATGGTGTGTTAGTTTCTGCTTTATAACAAAGTGAATCAGCTATACATATATATATATATCCCCATATCTCCTCCCTCTTGCATCTCCCTCCCACACTCCCTATCCCACCCCTCTAGGTGAACACAAAGCCCCGAGCTGATCTCCCTGTGCTATGCGGCTGCTTCCTACTAGCTACCTGTTTTACATTGGGTAGTGTATATATGTCCATGCCACTCTCTTACTTCATCCCAGCTTACCCTTCCCCCTCCCCGTGTCCTCAATTCCATTCTCTACATCTGCGTCTTTATTCCTGTCCTGCCCCTAGGTTCTTCAGAACGATTTTTATTTTTTTTTTAGATTCCATATATATATGTGATGGCATATGGTATTTGTTTTTCTCTTTCTAATTTACTTCACTCTGTATGACAGTCTCTAGGTCCATCCACCTCACTACAAATTACTCAGTTTCATTTCTTTTTATGACTCAGTAATATTCCATTGTATATATGTGCCACATCTTCTTTATCCATTCATCAGTCGATGGACACTTAGGTTGTTTCCAGGTCCTGGCTATTGTAAATAGTGCTGCAGTGAACATTGTGGTACATGACTCTTTTTGAATTATGGTTTTCTCAGGGTATATGCCCACTACAGGGACTGCTGGGTCATATGGTAGTTCTATTTTTAGTTTTTAAAGGAACCTTCATACTGTGCTCCATAGTGGCTGAATCAATTTACATTCCCACCAACACTGCAAGAAGGTTCCCTTTTCTCCACACCCTCTCCAGCATTTATTGTTTGTAGATTTCTTGATGATGGCCATTCTGACTGGTGTGCATGTAGCTGTCCAGTTTTCCCAGCACCACTTATTGAAGAGGCTGTCTTTTCTCCATTGTATATTCTTGCCTCCTTTATCAAAGATAAGGTCACCATATGTGCATGGGTTTATCTCTGGGCTTTCTGTCCTGTTCCATTGATCTATATTTCTGTTTTTGTGCCAGTACCATACTGTCTTGATTACTGTAACTTTGTAGTATAGTCTGAGGTCCAGGAGCCTGATACCTTCAGCTCCAGTTTTCTTTCTCAAGATTGCCTTGGCTATTGAGGATCTTTTGTGTTTCCATACAAATTGTGAAAATTTTTTTCTAGTTCTGTGAAAAATGACATTGGTAGTTTGATAGGGATTCTTTTGAATCTGTAGATTGCTTTGGGTAATATAGTCATTTTCACAATGTTGATTCTTCCAATCCAAGAACATGGTATATCTCTCCATCTGTTTGTATCATCTTTAATTTCTTTCATCACTGATGAAAATGTATAGTTTTCTGCATGCAGGTCTTTTATCTCCTTAGGTACGTTGCTTCCTAGGTATTGTATTCTTTTTGTTACAATGGTATGTGGGGGTGTTTCATTAATTTCTCTTTCAGATATTTCATCATTTGTGTATAGGAATGCAAGAGATTTCTGTGCATTAATATTCTATCCTGCTACTTTACCAAATTCATTGATTAGCTCTAGTAGTTTTCTGGTAGCATCTTTAGGATTCTATGTGTATAGTATCATGTCATCTGCAAGCAGGGACAGTTTTACTTCTTCTGTTCTGATTTAGATTCATTTTATTTCTTTTTCTTCTCTGATTGCTGTGGCTAAAACTTCCAAAATTATGCTGAATAATAGTGGTGAGAGTGTGCAACCTTGTCTTGTTCCTGATCTTAGTGGAAATGGTATCAGTTCTTCACCATTGAGAATGATGTTGGCTGAGGGTTTGTCATATATGGACTTTATTATGTTGATGTAAGTTACCTCTATGCATACTTTCAGGAGAGTTTTTATCATAAATCGGTGTTGAATTTTGTCAAAAGCTTTTTCTGTATCTATTGAGATGATCATATGGTTTTTCTCCTTCAGTATGTTAATATGGTGTATCACATTGATTGATTTGCGTATATTGAAGAATCCTTGATTCCTGGGATAAACCTCACTTAATCGTGGTGAACGATCCTTTTAATGTGCTGTTGGATTCTGTTTGCTAGTATTTTGTTGAGGATTTCTGCATCCGTGTTCATCGGTGATATTGGCCTGTAATTTTCTTTTTTTGTGATATCTTTGTCTGGTTTTGGTATCAGGGTGATGGTGGCCTTGTAGAATGAGTTTGGGAGAGTTCCTCCCTCTGCTATATTTTGGAAGAGTTTGAGAAGGATAGGTGTTAGCTCTTTTCTAAATGTATGATAGAATTCGTGTGTGAAGCTATTTGGTCTTGGGCTTTTGGTTCTTGGAAGATTTTTAATCACAGTCTCAATTTCAGTGCTTCTGTTTGGTCTGTTTATATTTTCTGTTTCTTCCTGGTTCAGTCTCAGAAGGTTGTGCTTTTCTAAGAATTTGTCCATTTATTCCAAGTTGTCCATTTTATTGGCATATACTTGCTTATAGTAATCTCTCATGATCCTTTGTATTTCTGGATTGTCAGTTCTTACTTCTCCATTTTCATTTCCAATTCTACTGATTTGAGTCTTCTCCCTTTTTTTCTTCATGAGTTTGGCTAATGGTTTATCAGTTTTGTTTATCTTCTCAAAGAACCAGCTTTTAGTTTTATTGATCTTTGCTATAATTTCCTTCATTTCTTTTTCGTTTATTTCTGATCTGATCTTTATGATTTCTTTACTTCTGCTACCTTTGGGGTTTTTTTGTTCTTCTTTCTCTAATTGCTTTAGGTGTAAACTTGTTTATTTGTGATGTTTCTTGTTTTTTGAGGTAGGATTACATTGCTATAAACTTCCCTCTTAGAACTGCTTTTGCTGCATCCCATAGGTTTTGGATCATCGTGTTTTCATTGTCATTTGTTTCTGGGTATTTTTTGATGTCCTCTTTGATTTATTAAGTGATCTCTTGCTTATTTAGTAGTGTTGTTTAGCCTCCATGTGTTTTTAATTTTTACAGATTATTTCCTGTAATTGATATCTAGTCTCATAGCCTTGTGTTTGGAAAAGATACTTGATACGGTTTCAATTTTCTTAAATTTACCCAGGCTTGATTTGTGACCCAAGATATTATCTGTCCTGGAGAATGTTCCATGAGCACCTGAGAAGAAAATGTATTCTGTTGTTTTTGGTTGGCATGTCCTATAAATATCAATTAAGTCCATCTTGTTTAATGTATCATTGAAAGCTTGTGTTTCCTTATTTATTTTCATTTTGGATGATCTGTCCATTGGCGAAAGTTGGGTGTTAAAGTCCCCTACTATTATTGTGTTACTGTCAATTTTCCCTTTTATGGCTGTTAGCATTTGCCTTATGTATTGAGGTGCTCCTATGCTGGGTGCATATTTACAATTGTTATATCTTCTTCTTGGATAGATCCCTGTTTCATTATGTAGTGTCCTTCTTTGCCTCTTGTAATAGTCTTTATTTTAAAGTCAATATTTTCTGATATGAGAATTCCTACTTCAGCTTTCTTTTGATTACCATTTTCATGGAATATCTTTTTCCAACCCCTCACTTTCCGTCTGTATGTGTCCCTTGGTCTGAAGTGGGTTTCTTGTAGACAGCATATATATGGGTCTTGTTTTTGTATCCATTCAGACAGTCTGTGTCTTTTGTTGGAGCATTTAATCCATTTACATTTAAGGTAGTTATCGATATGTGTGTTCCTATTACCATTTTCTTAATTGTTTTGGGTTTGTTATTGCACGTCCTTTCCTTTGCTCGTGGTTACTACCTAGAGAAGTTCCTTTAGCATTTGTTGTAAAGCAGGTATTGTGGTGCTGAATTCTCTTAGCTTTTGCTTGTCGGTAAAGGTTTTAATTTCTCTGACTGATCTAAATGACATCCTTGAGTGGTAGAGTAATCTTGGCTATACGTTTTTCCCTTTCATCATTTTAAATATGTCCTGCCACTGCATTGTGGCTTGCAGAGTTTCTGCTGAAAGATCAGCTGTTAATCTTATGGGGATTCCCTTGTATGTTATTTGTTGCTTTTCCCTTGCTGCTTTTAATATTTTTTCTTTGTATTTAATTTTTGATAGTTTGATTAATATGTGTCTTGGCATGTTTCTCCTTGGATTTATCCTGTATGGGACTCTCTGCACTTCCTGGACTTGATTGACTATTTTCTTTCCCATATTAGAGAAGTCTTCAATTATAATCCCTCCAAATATTTTTTCAGTCTTTTATTTTTCTCTTCTTCTTCTGGGACCTGTATAATCCAAATGTTGGTGCATTTAATGTTGTCCCAGAGGTTTCTGGGACTGTCCTCAATTCTTCTCATTCTTTTTTCTTTATTCTGCTCTGTGGTAGTTATTTCCACTATTTTATCTTTCAGGTCACTTATCCGTTCTTCTGCCTCAGTTATTCTGCTATTGATCCCTTCTAGAGAATTTTTAATTTCATTTATTGTATTGTTCATCATTGTTTGTTTGCTATTTATTTCTTCTAGGTCCTTATTAAAAGTTTCTTATATTTACTCTATTCTATTTCCAAGATTTTGGATCATCTTTACTATCATTACTCTGAATTCTTTTTCAGGTAGAATGCCTATTTCCTCTTCATTTGTTTGGTCTGGTGGGTTTTTGCCTTGCTCCTTCATCTGCTGTGTATTTCTCTGTCTTCTCATTTTGCTTAACTTTCTGTGTTTGGGGTCTCTTTTTCGCAGGCTGCAGGTTTGTAGTTCCCTTTGTTTTTTGTGTTTCCCCCCAGTGCCTAAGGTTGGTTCAGTAGGTTGTGTAGGGTTGCTGGTGGAAGGGACTGGTTTCTGTGTTCTGGTGGATGAGGCTGGATCTTTTCTTTCTGGTGGGTAGGACTGCATCTGGTGGTGTGCTTTGGGATGTCTGTGACCTTATTATGATTTTAGGCAGCCTCGCTGCTAATGGGTGGGGTGTGGTCCTGTCTTGCTGGTTGTTTAGCATAGCGTGTCCAGCCCTGTAGCTTGCTGGTCGTTGAGTGGAGCTGGGTCTTAGCATTGAGATGGAGATCTCTGAGCTTTTGCTGTGTGATATTATGTGGAGCCAGGAGGTCTCTGGTGGACCAATGTCCTGAACTCAGCTCTCCCACTTCAGAGGCTCAGGCCTGACACCCGGCCGGAGCACCAAGACTCTGTCAGCCACACAGCTCAGAAGAAAAGGGAGAAAAGTAAAGGAAAAAAGAAAGAAAAATAAAACGTTTTTAAAATAAAAAGGTAATAAAAAAGAAGAGAGCAACCAAACCAAAAAAACAAATCCACCATATGATAAAAGTGCTAAAAAGTATACTATAAAAATTAAAAGGACAGATAGAACCCTAGGACACATTGTAAAAGCAAAGCTATACAGACAAAATCACACAAAGAAGCATACACATACAAACAAAAAGAGAAAAAAGAAAAATAATAAATAAATATATATATATTTAAAAAAAGGAAGAGAGCAACCAAATCAATATACAAATCTACCAATGATAGTAGGCTCTAAATACAAAACTAAGATAAACATAAAACCAGAAACAAATTCGATGCAGAAACCCCAAGTCTACAGTTGCTCCCAAAGTCCACCGCCTCAATTTTGGGATGATATGTTGTCTATTCAGGTGTTCCACAGATGCAGCGTACATCAAGTTGATTGTGGAGGTTTAATCCACTGCTCCTGAGGTTGCTGGGAGAGATTTCCCTTTCTCTTCTTTGTCTGCACAGCTCCTGGGGTTCAGCTTTGGATTTGGCCCTTCCTCTGCTTGTAGGTTGCCTGTGGGCAACTGTTACCCCCCCCAGACAGGACGGGGTTAAATGAGTGGCTGATTAGGGGGCTCTGGCTCACTCAGGCTGGGGGAGGGAGGGGTACAGAGTGCCGGGCGAGCCTGCGGCGGCAGAGGCCGGTGTGACTTTGCAACAGCCTGAGGCGCACTGTGTGTTCTCCCAGGGAAGTTGTCTGTGGATCACGGGACCCTGGCAGTGGCGGGCTGCACAGGCTCCTGGAAGGGGAGGTATGGTTAGTGACCTGTGCTTACACACAGGCTTCTTGGTGTCTGCAGGAGCAGCCTTAACATTTCATGCGCGTCTCTGGTGTCCACGCTGATAGCCGCAGCTCACGCCCTTCTCTGCAGCTCTTTTAGGTGGTGCTCTGAATTCCCTCTCCTTGTGCACCCCAAAACAATGGTCCCTTGCCTGTAGGGCAGGTCCACATTTTTTTCTGGACTCCCTCCCAGCTAGCTGTGGTGCAGTAGCCCCGTTCAGGCTGTGTTCACGCCGCCAAACCCAGTCCTCCCCCTGGGATCTGACCTCCAAAGCCAGTGCCTCAGCTCCCAGCCCCCGCCCACCCCAGCAGGTGAGCAGACAAGCCTCTCGGGCTGGTGAATGCCGGTCGGCACCCATCCTCTGTGTGGGAATCTCTCCGCTTTGCCCTCTGCACCCCTGTTGCTGTGCTCTCCTCTATGGCTCTGAAGCTTCCCCCCTGTCACCTCCCGTCTCTGCCAGTGAAGGGGCTTCCTAGTGTGTGGAAATGTCCTCCTTCACAGCTCCCTCCCAGAGGTGCAGGTCCCATCCCTATTCTTTTGTCTCTTTTTTCTTTTCTCTTTTGCCCTATCCAGGTATGTGGGGGGTTTCTTGCCTTTTCGGAAATCTTAGGTCTTCTGCCAGCGTTCAGTAGGTGTTCTGTAGGAGTTGTTCCACATGTAGATATATTTCAGTTGTATTTATGGGGAGGAAGGTGATCTCCACATCTTACTCCTCCGCCATCTTGAAGATCCCCCTTGAAATCTCATTTTTAAAATGAGATTATGGAGACTGTATTGTGGGAGAAAATGAAGTATTGCATTACTTTTAAAGTGTTGCTCCATTAAGATCAGAATGCATCAACGTAGATACCCTGACTAATTTTACAGGAATTTAATGCACTACTACATCATGGAAATCTGTGAAATAGCTTCACAAATTCGGTTTTTAAGTGAAACTTGTCTTATTTAAGCGAAGCAGTTTACTCTCTAAAGTTGTTAGAGTAGGTAATGTAAGACTAATTATATAGATAATAACGAATGCTTAGAAAATAGTCAGATAACATGAAGAAAGTTGGCATATTTAGACCTTTATCTTCATTGCTCAAGTTTTTGGTTAACAGCAATCAGGCAAGGAAGGCACATTTTTATAGAGCTCAAAATATCAAAAATTTGGTCTCTAGAGGGAACAAAAGCCAGAAACATCTCACTGATGTGCAGTTACTCTCTGATGAATTACAAAGCTGTTTCCTAAAGTCAGTCCATGGGGATGTCAGTGATGGAGGAACAAATTCAAACAGTTAAATGTCTACATATGCTATGTAGCCTTTTGCCTACAGAGGGAAAATAGTACTGCTAAAACTTAAGTAGAATATTTTTAACATCTAATTTATATGATGGATTTATTGTATTATTAGAAAAAGAATTAATATTTAGTGAGGTTTTTAAGGAGAGCAGCAAATGTAAGTTCATTTTGCTAATCAATTTATGACATGTCGTGTTGCAAAAGGATGACCAGCATATGTGTTAGATTCATCCCTTTTGGAGAAAAGTTTGCAAACACTCGATTGTGTTATGTTCTGGAATCAGCCCAGTCTGTTCACTGAGGAAATCAGAGGTGTTCAGTAGCATTTATTACAAGTATTAACAGTAATCAATTGTCCATCTGAAGGGTTCTGGGCAGAAATTCAGACCGTATCATTTCTGAAGGCTCTTACAACACTAAAATTCTATGTTGTCTCAATTTTGTTCTCCTATTCATGTATATATAGGATTCTTCCTCACAAGAAAGCATATGGACATTTCAAAAACAAAAAGCAAACAAACAAAAAATGGTAATGGCCTAATGGAAAGAGCTTATTACTCTTTAGGATCAGAAGAAAGATCAAAACTTAAATCCTGACTGCCACTTCCTACATAGGTAACATTAGGGTTATCATCCAATCTTTGAGACCTGGTTCCTTTTTCATAAGGTGATATTAAAGATAGAAATTACTTTCCCAGTTCTGCATTAAAGTCTCTGAAAAAAAAATGGACTGGCAATTTATTTATGGCTGTTTTACATTAGAAGCAATATTGGATTTGTCATTTTAAGAGAAATTTTATTTCAGTCATGCTTTGCAACTTCCTACTCTGGGAGTATCCTGCATAATCCTTCCCCATCTACAAATCTACTTTTATATTAGCTGTATTTCTGTAAATTCAGATTACTTTTCTTTATTACTTTAGTGAAACAAAATACCATGATATAATTACGTGTGTGCATGTGTGTGAGTGTAAATATAAGTATATTTTTCTCCTCCTTCTTTTCTGTTAGATTGCAGTGTTAATGCATTTGGCTAAAGACTGTGCATGATCTCCAAGTATTACATCTGATTCTTTTCACTCTGCTGTCATAATTTTTGTCCAAAAAAGCATTGCACCAACAATGCCTACATCCAGAACGTATAGCCAATGGGACAGAGATGCTAAATCATAAGAGACAGAATAAATTAACCCTTTTCTATCATTCTGGTAGAGATTAAATATCAGAAATCTGGTTGCTGTATTGTGTGGGTGACTGAGTTTGAAGATCATATTCATCAGTGGGTGGGCTGCACATCTCTGCCATGGACTTAACTGTGAGTTGTAAACTGCACAAGAAAAAGTCTGCATTGCTCCATGTTACTTACGTCAGAGGGAGAAAGGCATGCATTGTATTTATTTATAACTTGGAAAAAGAATGTCACTTAAATTATAGAAGTTTACCTTGAATTATTTAATCAAATTTAAGGACATTTCTACTACCCAGTTTGTTCATATCAGAGAGCAAAAGAGGGGTTCTTATATGAGGTATTTAGGCTGTAAGACTGATACTGAAAAGTGTACAATGGCTACAGTATTATTATTATTATTTGACTTGTGATATGTTTTAAAATGAGAGTCTAAGAAATGGATTTCATTATTCAAATTATACTTTGTACTTGCCTCTCTGTTTAAGTGAAAACATCAAGCAATTTTAAAAGAACCTTCAATTTGGGGATTTTCCAATGAGGCAAAACACACAGTTATGTGAGATGGATACATATATTCTCAGTACTTTCTTGATATGACTGCCCATTCTTCCCTTTTTATATGTATCTTAATATACTTTAATCTGAGACTTTATTTAGATCATTGGGCCAAGGAGAAGTTCATTAAAAAAAGAAAGTAGCAATTTAAAGAGGTAGATGGTAGATATTCTGTCAGGCTTATTCATACTAGCTTTAGCAATCATTTTTCTATGACTTTTGGTTTAAAACAAGACCAGTATGTAAGCAGTTGGTGGCATTTTATTCAGTCACTGAAAAATAATAATAAGAAGAACTGCATAATAGATTGGAGATTTTAAGATATAATAGTAAATTGAATAAAAGGATATATAATATATCTCAAACATGAATGGAGCTTTGTTTATAAAAAATGTGAAACATTTTAAAAATAGGAAAATATACCAAAATAGTAAGTTTCCTTTCCTTTGTGTGGTAAAATTCTGATCCTTTTTTTTCTTTCTACTTTTTTTTCCTATTTACAGTATTCTTTTCTTTTTTTTTTGAATTTTATTTTATTTTATTTTTTATACAGCACGTTCTTATTAGTTATCCGTTTTATACATATTAGTGTATATATGTCAATCCCAGTCACCCAGTTCATCCCACCAGCAGCACCCCCCAGCCACTTTCCCCCTTTGGTGTCCATACATTTCTTCTCTAAATCTGTGTCTCATTATCTACCCTGCAAACTGGTTCATCTGTACCATTTTTCTAGGTTCCACGTATATGCGTTAGCATACAATATTTGTTTTTCTCTTTCTGACTTACTTCACTCTGTATGACAGTCTCTAGATTCATCCACGTCTCTACAAAAAACCCAATTGCTTTACTTTTTATGGCTGAGTAATATTCCATTGTATATATGTACCACTTCTTCTTTATCCATTCATCTGTCGATGGGCATTTAGGTTGCTTCCATGACCTGGCTATTGTAAATAGTGCTGCAATGAACATTGGGGTGCATGTGTCTTTTTGAATTATGGTTTTCTCTGGATATATGCCCAGTCGTAGGATTGCTGGATAATATGGTAATTCTATTTTTAGTGTTCTGAGGAACCTCCATACTGTTCTCCACAGTGGCTGTATCAATTTACATTCTCACCAACAGTATAAGAGGGTTCTCCTTTCTCCACACGCTCTCCAGCATGTGTTGTTTGTAGAGTTTTTGATGATGGCCATTTTGACCAGTGTGAGGTGATATCTCATTGTACTTTTGATTTGCATTTCTCTAATAATTAGTGATGTTGAGCTTCTTGCCCATCTGTATGTCTTCTTTGGAGAAATGGCTATTTAGGTCTTCTTCCCATTTTTGGATTGGGTTGTTTGTTTTTTTAATATTGAGTTGCATGAGCTTTTTATATATTTTCAAGATTAATCCTTTGTCCATTGATTCATTTGCAAATATTTTCTCCCGTTCTGACGGTTGTTTTTTCATCTTGTTTGTAGTTTGCTTTGCAAAAGCTTTTAAGATTCATTAGGTCCCATTTGTTTATTTTTGTTTTTATTTCCATTACTCTAGGAGGTGGATCAAAAAACATCTTGCTGTGATTCACGTCAGAGTGTTCTTCCTAGGTTTTCCTCTTAAGAGTTTTATAGTGTCTGGTCTTACATTTAGGTCTTTAATCTATTTTGAGTTTATTTTTGTGTATGGTGTTAGGGAGTGTTCTAATTTCATTCTTTTACATGTAGCTGTTCAGTTTTCCCAGAACTACTTATTGGAGAGACTGTCTTTTCTCCATTGTATATTCTTGCCTCATTTGTCATAAATTAGTTGACCATAGGTGTGTGGGTTTATTTCTGGGCTTTCTAACCTGTTCCATTGATCTATATTTCTGTTTTGGGGACAGTACCATATTGTCTTGATTACTGTAGCATTGTAGTATAGTCTGAAGTCAGGGAGTCTGATTCCTCCAGCTCCGTTTTTTTCCCTCAAGACTACTTTGGCTATTCAGGGTCTTTTGTGTCTCCAAACGAATTTTAAGCTTTTTCGTTCTAGTTCTGTAAAAAATGCCATTGGTAATTTGATATGGATTGCACTGAATCTGTAGCTTGCTTTGGGTAGTATAGTCATTTTCACAATGTTGATTCTTCCAATTCAAGAACATGGTATATCTTTCTATCTGTTGGTATCATCTTTAATTTGTTTCATCAGTGTCTTAAAGTTTTCTACATACAGGTCTTTTGTCTCCTTAGGTAGGTGGATTACTAGGTATTTTATTCTTTTTGCTGCAATGGTAAATGGGAGTGTTTCCTTAATTTCTCTTTCAGAATTTTCATCAGTAGTATATAGGAATGCAGGAGATTTCTGTGCATTAATTCTGTATCCTGCAACTTTACCAAATTCATTGATTAGCTCTAGTAGTTTTCTGGTGGCATCTTTAGTATTCTCTATGTATAGTATCATGTCATCTGCAAACAGTGACAGTTTTACTTCTTCTTTTCCAGTTTGGATTCCTTTTATTTCTTTTTCTTCTCTGATTGCCATGGCTAGGACTTCCAAAACTATGTTGAATAATAGTGATGAGAGTGGACATCCTTGTCTTGTTCCTGATCTTAGTGGAAATGCTTTCAGTTTTTCACCATTGAGTATAATGTTTGCTGTGGGTTTGTCATATATGGCCTTTATTATTTGAGGTAGGTTCCCTCTGTGCCTGCTTTCTGGAGAGTTTTTATCATAAATGTGTGTTGAATTTTGTCAAAAGCTTTTTCTGCATCTATTGAGATGATCATGTGGTTTTTCTTCTTCAATTTGTTAATATGGTATCACATTGATTGATTTGCATATATTGAAGAGTCCTTGCATCCCTGGAATAAATCCCACTTGATCATGGCGTATGATCCTTTTAATATGTTGTTGGACTCTGTTTTCTAGCATTTTGTTGAGGATTTTTGCATCTATATTCATCAATGATATTGGTCTGTAATTTTCTTTTTTTGTAGTACCTTTGTCTGGTTTTGGTATCAGGGTGATGGTAGCCTCATAGAATGAGTTGGGGGTGTTCCTTCTTCTGCAGTTTTTTCGAAGAGTTTGAGAAGGATGGGTGTTTGTTCTTCTCTACGTGTTTGATGGAATTCACCTCTGAAGCCATGTGGTCCTGGACTTTTGTTTGTTGGAAAATTTTTAATCACAGTTTCAATTCCATTACTTGTGATTGTTCTGTTCATATTTTCTATTTCTTCCTGGTTCAGTCTTGGAAGGTTATACCTTTCTAAGAATTTGTCCATTTCTTCAAGGTTGTCTTTTTTATTGGCATAGAGTTGCTTATAGTAGTCTCTTAGGATGCTTTGTATTTCTGCGGTGTTCTCCTTTTTCATTTCTAATTTTATTGATTTGTGTCCTCTCCCTCTTTTTCTTGATGAGTCTGGCTAATGGTTTATTAATTTTGTTTATCTTCTCAAAGGATCAGTTTTTAGTTTTATTGATCTTTGCTATTGTTTTCTTTGTTTTTATTTCATTTATTTCTGCTCTGATATTTATCTCCTCTTTCTTTCTGCTAATGTTGGGTTTTGTTTGTTCTTCTTTCTCTAGTTCCTTTAGGTGTAACCTTAGGTTGTTTATTTGAGATTTTTCTTGTTTCTTGAGGTAGGATTGTATTGCTATAAACCTCCCTCTTGGAACTGTTTTTGCTGCATCCCATAGGTTTTGGATCGTTGTGTTTTCTATGTCATTTGTCTCTAGGTATTTTTTGATTTCCTCTTTGATTTATTCAGTGATCTCTTGGTTATTTAGTAATGTATTGTTTAGTCTCCATGTGTTTGTGTTTTTTTACCTTTTTCTCTGTAATTGATTCTAATCTCATAGCATTGTGGTCAGAAAAGATGCTTGATATGATTTCGATTTTCTTAAATTTACTGAGGCTTGATTTGTGAAACAAGATGTGATCTATCCTGGAGAATGTTTCATGCGCACTTGAGAAGAAAGTGTAATCTGCTGTTTTTGGATGGAATGTCCTATAAATATCACTTATATCTATCTGGTCTGTTGTGTCATTTAAAGCTTTTGTTTCCTTATTAATTTTCTGTTTGGATGATCTGTCCATTGGTGTAAGTTAGGTGTTAAAGTCCCCCAGTATTATTGTGTTACTGTTGATTTCCTCTTTTATAGCTGTTAGCTGTTGCCTTATGTATTGTGGTGCTCCTCTGCTGGGTGCATATATATTTATAATTGTTATATTTTCTCCTTGGATTGATCCCTTGATCATTATGTAGTGTCCTTCCTAGTCTCTTGTAACATTCTTTATTTTAAAGGCTATTTTATCTGATATGAGTATTGCTATTCCAGCTTTCTTTTGATATCCATTTGCATGGAATATCTTTTTCTATCCCCTCACTTTCAGTCTGTATGTATCCCTAGGTCTGAAGTGGGTCTCTTTTAGACAGCATATATATGGATCTTATTTTTGTATCCATTTAACAAGCCTGTGTCTTTTGGTTGGAGCATTTAATCCATTCATGGTTAAGGTAATCATCGATCAGTATGTTCCTATTACCATTTTCCTAATTGTTTTGGGTTTGTTTCTGTATGTCCTTTTCTTCTCTTTGTTTTTTTTTTTTTTTTTTTTTTTTTGCGGTACGCGGGCCTCTCACTGTTGTGGCCTCTCCCGTTGTGGAGCACAGGCTCTGGACGCACAGGCTCAGCGGCCATGGCTCATGGGCTTAGCCGCTCCACGGCATGTGGGATCTTCTCAAACTGGGGCATGAACCTGTGTCCCCTGCATCGGCAGGTGGACTCTCAACCACTGCGCCACCAGGGAAGCCCCTTTTCTTCTCTTGTGTTTCCCACTTAGAGAAGTTCCTTCAGCATTTGGTGTAGAGCTGGTTTGGTGTGCTGAATTCTCTTAGCTTTTGCTTGTCTGTAAAGCTTTTGATTTCTCCATCGAATCTGAATGAGATCCTTGCCGGGTAGAGTCATCTGGGTTGTAGGTTCTTCCCTTTCATCACTTTAAATATGTCATGCCACTCCCTTCTGGTTTGTAGAGTTTCTGCTGAGAAATCAGCTGTTAACCTTATGGGAGTTCCCTTGTATGTTATTTGTCGTTTTCCGTTGCTGCTTTTAATAATTTTTCCTTGTCTTTAATTTTTGCCAATTTGATTACTACGTGTCTCAGTGTGTTTCTCCTTTGGTTTATCCTGTATGGGACTCTCTGCACTTCCTGGACTTGGGTGGCTATTTCCTTTCCGATGTTAGGGAAATGTTCGATTATAATCTCTTCAAATATTTTCTCGGGTCCTTCCTCTCTCTCTTCTCCTTCTGGGACCCCTGTAATGCAAATGTTTTTGTGTTTAATGTTGTCCCAGGGGTCTCTTAGGCTGTCTTCATTTCTTTTCATTCTTTTTTCTTTATCTATTCCACAGCATTGAATTCCACCATTCTGTCTTCCATGTCATTTATCCATTCTTCTGCCTCATTTATCCTGCTATTGATTCCTTCTAGTGTATTTTTCATTTCAGTTATTGTATTGTCCATCTTTGTTTGTTTGTTCTTTAATTCTTCCAGGTCTTTGTTAAACATTTCTTGCATCTTCTTGATCTTTGCCTCCATTCTTTTTCCGAAGTCCTGGATCATCTTCACTATCATTATTCTGAATTCTTCTCTAGAAGGTTGCCTATCTCCACTTCATTTAGTTTTTTTTTTCTGGGGTTTTATCTTGTTCCTTCATCTGGTACATAGCCCTCTGCCTTTTCATCTGTGTGTCTTTCTGTGAATGTGGTTTTTGTTCCACAGGCTGCAGGATTTAATTCTTCTTGCTTCTCCTCTGTAGTTTTCTTTAATGAACACAGATTTCATTCTTAAAGGAAAATAACATATATGTTTGATGAATATATATTAATATGATGTTGCATAGTATAGCAAAGTGGTTAAGCATGTAGATTCTGGATCCAGACTGACTGAGCTTGAGAGGTGATTCCTCTTCAGCAAGTTGTCTCAACTTTCTCTACCTCCATTTCTTCATCTATGGAATGTGGATACTTAAAGAGTTTTCACTCATCTCTCTGTTGTGAGTAATCATGTTAATGTATATAAAGCAATTAAAATAGTGCCTGGCACATTGGAGGTAGTCCATATGTATTAACTATGATGGTTAAATTTATAATTTAAAGAACGTTGCAAATTGAGAACAACCTAACATTCAGTGTTCTTTGAAAACACAGTTATATCTAGAATTGGATTTATAATATTCAGTAGCATCCCATATTTTGAGGTCACTTACTTAAAATTTGTAACATAATTAGCTATTTGGAACATAGTTAAAAATGGATATTTAAGTCTTTGAATATTTAAAAGATAGATGTAAGAAAGTTCATATATAGTGCTTGTGTAATTCATTCTTTAAAAACTCTCAAACCTTCAGAGTAATTGTTCTTATTTTGCAACCAGTGCTAATACCCTGATCTCAATTTTTTCCCTTGTAACCACAGCAAGTAAGGCAGATGAAAAATGCTGGCCATAGTAACAGGGTTTCTGACAAGAATACGGAGAGTTAGCTAGTAGCCAGATTGTTAGGACAGGGACATTATAGCCGTGTATTATGAAAAATAACAACAACAACAAAATGCCCAAGAATTATTCATTCTGTGGAGGACAGTTTCTGGGAGAAAAAATATAATTTTGGGGCTTCCCTGGTGGCGCAGTGGTTGGGAGTCCGCCTGCCGATGCAGGGGGCGCGGGTTCGTGCCCCGGTCCGGGAGGATCCCACATGCCGCGGAGCGGCTGGGCCCGTGAGCCATGGCCGCTGAGCCTGCGCGTCCGGAGCCTGTGCTCTGCAACGGGAGAGGCCACGACAGTGAGAGGCCCGCATACCACCAAAAAAAAAAAAAAATATATATATATATATAATTTTGTATTTTGCAGTACAATGAATACAAAAAGATTATGCTTCTGCTAAATTGTTAGTAAGTTACAATTCGAATTCACTATCTCATAAAGCAGAAACATTTTTTCACACATTTTAGAAGGTTTTTTTTTTTTAATTTAGTACTTTTGTGTGGGAAGGGATATGGGAAGAAATAATTACATGAAAAGGCTGATCACCTAATTTCAGATAACTGAGTACTAATACAGAAATTCCAAATTACAGTTTTTAAAGTTCTCTCCTTTTGAGTTTCTCATATATTTTTCTAAGATTGTACAGGCACTTAAATTACAGCTACAGTCAATTTATTTAACTAACATACATTCCTGAAGATTTATTAATGAGTAGATTACAATAAAAATCCATGTATCTTCTCATAGCCCTTTCTTTCTAGGTTTTACTTGAAACAAAAACAAAAACAACATACTCTTTTCCACTCTTCGAAAAGATGGTATGGAGTGAAAAATGGGGATGCGGGAGGGAGAGTCAAAAGAAACTGAACATGTAAATCATATTCTTATATTCTTTGTTCTTGAAGAACATGTAAATTATATTCTTATATTCTTTGTTCAGGAGAACCCAGATAACTGAAATAAGGGTGAGATTATGGTTGGGTTTGTCAATATTCAAAAGTAAAGAGTGATTAGAAAGGATTATCTGGTCTAAATAGAGTTATGTCAACCTGTTAATAACTTCTCTGAGAAAATACTGTTCCTAACATTTAATGCTCCAAATTCTTCCTGTAATCTTTGTTTCACTCTTATATGCCACAAAAGCCGATTCTTCCGTAATTCAATCATGATTCATGTTTTTACACTAGAATGATGAGCTTCAGTCTTGATAGCTTACTAAAGTTGACTTCAAATATTTAAACTGTGCAAACTAACTCTTTTTAAAAAACCTAATAGGAAGACAATTGTAGTTCATCTTTTTTATCAAAACTAAGACTATATTTCCTCAATTATAAAATATCTTTGATTGTAAGAATTATCACTGGGCTTCCCTGGTGGCGCAGTCATTGAGAGTCCGCCTGCCAATGCAGGGGACATGGGTTCGTGCCCTGGTCCGGGGGGATCCCACATGCCGCGGAGCGGCTGGGCCCGTGAGCCATGGCCGCTGAGCCTGCACGTCCGGAGCTTGTGCTCTGCAATGGGAGAGACCACAACAGTGAGAAGCCCGCGTACCGCAAAAAAAAAAAAAAAAAAAAAAAAAAAAAGAATTATCACCAAGTTAGAAACAATCCTTGAAAGAAAAACAGCACTATCATATTTAAAACATATGTTGATAGTTGGTTGTGAAATGCAATCCAATTTCATAAAAGCTACAATTATAAAAATATAAAAATGATTTCTTAAAATTTGCACCTTAGGAATGGATAGATGGTACATATGTGATAAAGCAAATGTGATAAAATGTTAGGTATAGTTGTTATATGAATGCTTACTGTATTCTTTTGACCTTGCTGTATATTTGAAATTTTTCCAAATAAAATGTTTGGGAAAATATACTTCTTAGAATGGGACAATTAAAACCTCCTGATTGAAATTAGGAAAATAGCATTTATTAGGCCTTCAGTTGCTTCACTGAAGTATCTTTCTATTATCACTCACTTATGAATATGCTTTCATGAAGCTGTACTCTCATAAATCAAGTATGAGTCAAGTCATTTCCTTGGCAATATAGTTCCTGTAAGTGATTTCACTCTTATCCAGTGGGTCTTGTTCAAATTTCCTTCTTCCATTACTCAAAACTTCATGCTGAAGAATTTTCATAACACATAGCTCTTCCTCTTAAGCTACCTCCCACCTTCTAATTGCATTGTAGTCACTGTGTCTGATTCTTAACATTTTGAGGGAAGATCCTTTGTATTTTTTCCTTCACAGCAGAGGATTACAGAGTGGGAAAGGAGACCCTGAGGAAGAGAGGAAGGAAGGCATTTTTTAATTCTTCAAATTAAAAATCTAATTGGTAAAATTCTAA
Organism: Leucopleurus acutus; assembly: GCF_964270905.1. Classification (NCBI taxonomy): domain Eukaryota; kingdom Metazoa; phylum Chordata; class Mammalia; order Artiodactyla; family Delphinidae; genus Leucopleurus; species Leucopleurus acutus. The sequence continues at coordinate 92,849,407 of NC_139147.1, read as the reverse complement.
TTTTTATCTATTGTTAAATAGCTTATTGAAAGTGAAATAGCTAGTATACCCAGTTTATTGTCAGCAAACAGATTTTTTAAAATATTGGAATCTAAGTTCAGATTTTTTAAATGAATTTATTCTATAGTTTTTAACAAATAGTATTTTAGCTCTTACCATGGTCAAGAAAAGTCTTTGAATAAAAGTCTTCTAATTTCCATTGCAAAAAAGATTGTCAATTGATTTTCAAGTAAATGAATGCATTTTTGGATCAAATCATTAATATTCATCTGTGATTTTTTCTTTTTTCTTTTTTTTTTTTTTTGCGGTATGCGGGCCTCTCACTGTTGTAGCCTTTCCCGCTGTGGAGCACAGACTCCGACGCGCAACCCCAGCAGCCATGGCCCACGGGCCCAGCCGCTCCGCGGCATGTGGGATCCTCCCGGACCGGGGCACGAACCCATGTCCCCTGCATCGGCAGGCAGACTCCCAACCACTGCGCCACCAGGGAAGCCCCATCTGTGATTTTTAAAAAGTCAAATAGTACAAAAAATATATATAGTGTAAAGTTATTCTTCTCTGACCGAATGTACCAAGTATCTCACCAACTTCTTATGTCAACCACAATCAATTTGTCCTTTCATAAATATTTGATGAAGCATGTATATATATGTATATATATTTTTATGTGTATATATACAATTTTGGATTTAATGTGACTGTTAAACAAGTCATTTTTAACTTTTTCCTGATCTTGAGACATTAATTCAATTATTAATAACTTTAATATGTACTCTTAGAGGAAAAAAGTCATATATGTAAAAATGGTCATTACAGCCTTTGAAACTATAGGATAAAAGGCTTCGGTAGAAATACAGAGAAGTAGGACTTCCCTGGTGGTCCAGGGGGTAAGACTCCATGCTCCCAATGCAGGACGTCTGGGTTCGATCTCTGGTCAGGGAACAAGATCCCACATGCATGCCGCAACTAAGAGTTCGCATACCACAACTAAGACCCAGAGCAGCCTAAATAAATAAATAAATATGTTTTTAAAAAAGAAATATAGAGAAGTGAATACAGCATAATGTTAAGTTCAGAAAACAGTACAAATTTTATAACTTAATGTAAGCAACTATATAAATCATATACTTGCTTAAAATGATTGGGACGGAAAACTCTAAAATTTTAATAGCCTTTGTGTCTCTGTGGTAAAATCCATGAAAACTTTTCCTCCTATTTCCTAAAACAATCTCAAAACCTTCAAAGTATTACTTTATTTGAAATAAATATTTGAGAAATGCAGTCTTAGATAATATATAATACAGGAATCTATTTTTTCTTATTATAAATCAAAAGATTATAGCAGAATCTCTATAAAGTTAAGTTTGTATTGTTTTAAATTTTTTCTAGTTGTACATCTCCAAAGACAAATTCAGAATCTTTTTTAGCATCCAGAATGCAATTAATCTGGGGACATAATGTAAAATCTTTTCTGAAGGATACTATCAGTTTTTCATAGACAACCCATTACTTTTTTTTTGTAAACAAGCAGGTAGGCGTTTGTTTCAAGCACTCATCTCCTTAGAGCCATTTTGTTTTATATTTGTCACAGTAAGAACAAGCTGATCAACCTTTCTATAATAGTTAAGTGTAAAATTACAAAGCTTACCAATGCATACATAAATTGCTAAAGGTATAAAATGCCTTTATTATCTTGAGCCACAAAGATAATATGAAAGAAAAAAAATGTATACTGTTGCCAAGTTTTAAGTGATTTAACTAACAAGTATGCCCTACTCTCTCTCTCTCAAATCTAGATCCAAATATGAGGTTTAGATCTTTGCATAGACTCATTCTCTGGGATTTTTCATGACTCTGTATCCTGGCCTTTAAACGTGGTGTAAAGTTGTATGACACAGCTATACCTGTGGACACTACAAAATTACTTTTAGCATGTTTATGTTTGCCCATGTTCTTATGATACTCTTCATAATTGACCATAAGGATCCATTGCCCCATGCTTTTCTCATTTGGATAGTTATGAGTGAGAACTGTGGTGATGTATGGAATTCTCTTAATCCCGAACTACATAACAGAGAAAGAAAGCAAATGAGTTCTCAATCTGAGGAAGGAGTTTTGTTTTGTTTTGTTTTGTTTTTTGCGGTACACGGGCCTCTCACTGTTGTGGCCTCTCCCATTGCGGAGCACAGGCTCCGGACGCGCAGGCTCAGCAGCCATGGCTCACGGGCCCAGCCGCTCCGCGGCATGTGGGATCTTCCCAGACCGGGGCACGAACCCATGTCCCCTGCATCGGCAGGCGGACTCTCAACCACTGCGCCACCAGGGAAACCCTCAGGAAGGATTTTTTATTGTCATCTTTCGCTTTGTATTCCTGCAGTGTGGCACCATTTGCTGCTCAAGGCAGAGACTTTTAAATCATTATAAATGCAAACAAAATTTTAATAGGTTTTACTACATGATACTTATTTAGCATTCATTACATTTTGTGTTTTTCCCTACGATGTCATGATGTAAAATAAGGTAATATCATAGAGTGATGGGAAAAAATTCATTTTGTTTCAAGATTTACTTTTCATTGACTTTAATAGCCTAAGTTAAAGGTTAATTTGTAGAAGTGTAAACAATTCATTCTAGGGGCCAACAAAATTCAGATACCTTCCTTCAGGAGAGAAGGCAGTAAGATTCAGAGGCAAGTGAAAATTTCAAAAGTGACCAGAAAAGAAAATAGATTACTTAGGAGCCTTGAGAGAATATAAAAATAAAAACCACATGAAAAGTGCCCATTTTGCAACCTCTGTTGTCACAGTTGAGGCCTTGTTTATTAAATTGTCGAAAGAGGGGAGAAAAGAAAAATCATCAACCAAAAGAAAATGATTTTTTATTCTTTAAAATTAAACAAGTATCCAAATTTTTCAAGACAGTGTAAGGAAGGTGCCTAAAATGCATTACCAAGTGCTGGACCGTCTGCAGTAAGGACCCATTTTATGACAGATTTCAAATAGAAGTTGAGGATACCAGAGAATAGAGCTACGGTCTCTTTTTAAAAAGTCATTAGCTTTTAAAATCCCAAACACTTTCATGGCTGAGATTAGTAAAGACCAAGAATCCATCCTGAACACACACGATGACTTCTAATACAAAAGGAAAAATGAAAACACTGCTGTTACTGACTCAGTCAGTAGATCCCACCACAGTGTATACTGTACTTTCTATATTTTTAATTTAAATGCATATAGTTCCAGGGACTGGAGAATGATCAGCACTCTTTCACTGCAGAGCATAATAGAAGATGGGAAGTTTGTCCCATAAATAAACATATAACCTGCCTTGGGTACCATTTTGCTTAAAATATTTTCCCTAGAAACTTATCTAGCCATTCTCAGTATGTGTTTCTTCTTCTAACCTGCTCTTTATTACTGCTTTCCTTCTTTCAACTAGAACTTGAGCAGAATATTATGAAATTGTGGCTTTTGCCTCAGGCTTGTGTACATGTAGTCCAGAGTCCACAAAAACAGAAGCCTTGTTCCAAAAGAAGATACTAAAATATTTACATTCAGAGTTTCGCAAGCTTAAAGAAATGCACAATTTACAAGCACATAGTTTTTCCCAAGGACCTGGAAGTATTTCTTACCCTTTGTGTTTATAAGTCCTTGGGGTAAAAGGGACCTCTACTTAAAAAATTTTAAAGTAATTAATAAATACTAATCTAAAACATTTCAGCAGCACTTTTATTCTTACTGTAAAGGGTTAGGCTACCAATAAATCATCCAGGAGAGCTCTGCAGTATTCATGTGGAGTGTGCAACAGATCCATTTCATCCATTTATGTTCAAGAAGTAATTCCTTCACTGATAGGCATCCAAAATTTCTATGGCCAATTCACAAATGTATCCAGAAAGCAAAATATACTACACAATATTTGCCTTAGACACTGTATAAACAGACCATTTTTTCTTTCAAGGTAACGTGGTAGACCCAGGTTTTTGTGGTGGTACGTTTACTATATCTAGATTTATCATTTTTCTTTAACCCATTAACTCTTTATCAGCCAAAAAGCAGTTCAATAGAGATTTGCTTTTCATTAAGGATCTGCCACCATTTGTCTCATAACATAGGCATCCACTCAATGCATTAATTTCTAAATTGAGGAATAAAGAAAAAACTTTCCATGAATGTAAGACAGACCAGAGCTGTACAAGTAGAGAGAAATCAACCTGCCTGTTGTAAAGAAGAACATGCATCCCTATGTGTAACCATTTGGTTTCTGTGTAAGAATCAACAAAATGTTCTATATATAATGCAAATTACTTTGCATTGGAATTTTAAATAGAAAAAAGAAACAAAATAGATAGTGCCTTAAGAAGGAATGGTTTATTGCTCTAGAAGCCTTCACAAAGATATTTCAAAGGGAAAGAACACTTGGATCAATTCATACAGGGTGAGTTGGCTATTTGAGAACCAAACTAAAAGGAACTCTCTATAACCAAACCAGTAGAACTCAGGTTGAATACAAAGGCACATACGGATCAAAAACCCGAGGACTGGCAATATTTGTACATGATCCATACTGAAATTTAAGAAAACAAAAATTTTTTTGCAGGAAACCGTAACAATTTTCCAGAAAACCCAGGGATTTCTAGTTGCTTTCTGTTTAAAGTGTGGTCCTCAGGGCTTCCCTGGTGGTGCAGTAGTTGAGAGTCCGCCTGCCGATGCAGGGGACACGGGTTCGTGCCCCGGTCCGGGAGGATCCCACATGCCACAGAGCGGCTAGGCCCGTGAGCCATGTCCGCTGAGGCTGCGCGTCCGGAGCCTGTGCTCCGCCATGGGAGAGGCCACAACAGTGAGAGGTTCGCGTACCGCAAAAAAAAAAAAAAAGTGTGGTCCTCAGACCAGCAGCATAGACATCATCGGGGAGCTGGTTAGAAATGTTGATCTCTGGCCCTAGTCTGACCCACCTAGGTGAGTTTTACTCACTTTAGAGTAGTAATGTCTCACTTTCAAAGATATTTGCTGCCTCCTCCAGATTTTCACAATTGTAAATCACATTGCAACCTTGATGCATTGATAGACCATAATCTGTGTAGCCTGAGGAAACAGTGCTGAAGCAATGAGGCAGAATTTCTCTTTTCCAGACAGCTCTGACCTACCCAGAGCAATGATTGATCTTAGATGACCTGGTGCCTGAAGGAAATTAACCTGGTGTTGTGAAACCAAGGTGAAAATTGTAGTTATCTCTAATCAGTCTGGCAAATGGATTATTTGAGGGCTTCAATGCTGCTCATCTCTAGTTAAACTTTTTAGAACAGCTATTTGTTTTCATAGTTTCTATTTTGATTGCCAGTGCTTCATGCAGTTTCTCTATTTATTCAACAAGTAAAGAATGTATTTCCATTCTGGGAATTTTTTTTTTAATTTCTTAAGGTGATTTATGAATTAGACCTAATGATAGGAAATATTTTCCAATTACTTACAGGGAAAATCCGAATTAATAATAAGCTTGCCTTTAACCTTTGCCTGTTGCAGAAATATTTTCTTTAGCTAGTATAGTATAGTATCTAGCCAGGGGCCATACTAGATCCAGAACTATTGTTTGATCTTTCACAGTGTTTTCTTCTTTAAAACTAACAAAGAGATCATGCTGTGTTTACTATCATTTTTAATCCAGAAATATCATTCTTTAAAATAGTTTGATAAATTATTTATTTCTCCTTTCTTTAGATACTGGAAAACATATTTGTAAAACCAAGTGTTAAACTTTGGTTTTCTAAAAGTAATAACATTTGTTTTGGGGAATTTTCTTTTGCATTTAAGATACATTATAAAACCTTATAAAGTCTACCTAATTCCAGTTAAATTTATAAATATGTTTAAAAGGCAATTTATAATTCATTAATTACTAACCAATGGTTCCCCTCTTTCTGTCATCTAAACTTTGATTTATCACTACTATTATAAGTCTCCTCAAATATGGCCAAGTCCCAAAGTGAAGAGCAAATGAAGTAGCTGAATCTACTCTACAAATACTGTGCTAAAGAAATCCTAGAATAAATGACTTGAAAAATAAATCTCTGACTACCTCTGAGCTTTTGGATCTCCTGTATATATGAAAGAATAGACAAATGTATCTAAATTATAATTACAAAATAAAAATAGATTGAATTTTAAAAAGTATGAAGAAAGAGAAAAAATACGTTTTGTGAAAAGCATCCCTCAAGTACCTCATAGCCACATGACTGTGGCTATAAAGTGAAGGAGTTATTCTGAGAAGGTACCAAAAACAGGTGACTCTTTAGAACTTTTAAGACAGTAGTGGACCGGCAAATGCAAGGAGGCAACTATGAGCTGGAAAAGACACATAAGAAAAACCAGAGGAAAGAGGGTATGCAGAGGATAATATACAAGTATAATAGAAAAAAGAATAATCTCATTTTAAAAAATGGACAGCAGTTACCATTGGTATGACAGATAAGATTTGTTGTTTTCTTAGCAATTATAAGAGAAAATTTTGTGGAAGGTAACATGAGAGTTTTGGTATATCAGAAGGTTTCATTTATCCAGAGGTACACTGAGCTGTGTTTATGTCTTATTAAAAACTGTTATCAAAATAAGTTGCCATTTAGAAAAAATAAATGAAAGTGATACCAACGACAGGATCCTGTGTTTCACATTTTTGAGACAAACCAAAAAGTGATATTATTCATAACATTTCTCTCTCTCTCTCTCTCTCTCTCTCTCTCTCTCTCTCTCTCTCTCTCTCTCTTCTCTCTCTGTCTTTCACTTCAGAGGGGAAAGTGGGTCTCTGGAGCACTTTGGTACATGTTGGTACATGACAGTTCTGGTCATCTCATGAAGATATAGTTAGTCCAATCATAATATTCCTAAAGAAAACATGAACATTCAGCTTTATGGTTATTCAAAAGTTAATGGACAATTGCCATTTCACATGTGGCCCATGGATTCTAACTTCAGAGTGGTCCTCTATCTCCCTTCCCCCTATCTTTAATCCATCGAGTCTTTACATTTTCTAGGCCATTATCAAAATGAACTGAATCTGTACCAGGATTCTGGAAGGGAGCAGCCCCGTAGCTCATTGTTATTGCCCTGAGCTAGTCAGTTCTAAGGGCCATACCTAAAACAGTGAATACAAAAAAATAAATCAAACTCTAGGATGGCTTTATTATTTTTTTTATTGGAGAAAAATTGCTTTACAATGTTGTGTTAGTTTCTGCTGTACAATGAAGTGAATCAGCTATATGTATACCTATATCCCCTCCCTCTTGCGTCTCCCTCCCACCTCTCCCCATCCCAACCATCTAGGTGGTCACAGAGCACCGAGCTGAGCTCCCTATGCTGTACAGCAGGTTCCCACTAGCTATCTGTTTTACACATGGTAGCATATTTATGTCAAACCTAATCTCCCAATTCATCCCACCCTCCAGTTCCCCCTCTGTGTCCACATGTGGGATGGCTTTAAAAAGCTTAGTTTTCTTATAAGAATGAAGCTTTAGCCTTGCCTGGCACATCAGGATCTAAAGGAATACAATCTTCCATTTATTTGCATTAACTAGAAAGGCATTGTGACAAGACGGAACCTTATTTTCTGCAAACACAATTTTGCAGGAGAGAAGGAAAAGGAAGAATTGAGATACCTATCTGAAGTAAATTTAACCAGATACAAGGATCCAGTTATGGCTAAATAAGTGCAAGCAATTAAGATACATGTTTTCTGAATAGTGCTTTCTTTAATAAGATCCCACATAGCCTGTTAGAAGATGAGGGCATTTTAGAGGCACAGCTTCCAGCTAAGCCACTGTAATACATACCCCCGCTGTCTGTGAGATATTGGTTAGAGGAAGGAAAGAAAGGCAGATTACAGTGTAGTTAAGAAAACAAATTAAAACAGTAGCTTGTCTCTCTGAAGCGAACTGATTAATAGTTACACACAAACTCATCAATAATGCTAATACCTAGCAACAGATTAATGCAGCACTTTAGCCTACTTGATATAAATGAAACCCCGGAAAACATTTAATAAAGGTGTGAATTTGATTGCCTCTTTCCTAAGTTTGACCTTATAAATAAATTGTTCAAACCTTGAATATAATTTTTTCTGCTAGCTGGTATACCTTTAATATTTGGACAATCCTTTTAGCCAATGTCACAATAATTTAGTTAATATCTATTTATTACTATACATATTTATTAAAATACAAAGATTGAGCCTCTTTCCTGCTTCTTCGCATCCCAACACATACTCATTCTAAAGTGTTTCATAAATCTCCTTTTTTTTCTCCCTCTCTAATGGTCTTCTCTGTATTCTTATATATCTAAAGGGGAAAATATAATAAAATTTAATATTATGGTTTTTGAATATAAGAAAAGGAAATTATATAAGGAAATTCTATTTTCCGTGGACATTAAGTTGAGGAAATTTGTCTTTATTACATGGATGTACAAATCTGAACATTATCCAAGAAAGTAAAAATCTATATCCTAGTGTTCTATATAGTATAGACTATACAATTGTAGTACAGTGACCCTAATCCAAATCTAGGGTAGCAAGGCGATTTTACATATTTTCTTTTTTGTTTTATTTTGTTTTTTAATGTTTATTTTATATTGGAATATAGTTGATTTACAGTGTTGTGTTAGTTTCAGGTGTACAGCAAAGTAATTCAGTTATGCATATGCATATATCTATTCTCTTTCAGATTCTCATACCATATAGGTTATTACAGAATATTTACATATTTTCTTAAATTTTTTAATAACTTTATCTTTTACTAATAGTCTAAAAAGCAATTTATGGATTTTACATCCTCAAAATAGCATAGTGTAGAAACAAAAATGAAAAGGTGGTTTCTACCTTTTGTTTTACATCGAATATGTTTTAAACATTTATATTTTAAGGACTCAATATCTCTTACAGGAACTGGTAGCTACAAGGTGAAGTCACCATCTTGCAGCTTGACTGAAGTTTGTATGGCTTGAAGCTCAAGTCCTTTCATGTCACTTTGCCTCAGTGTCCCCATATGTGAAATGGGACTTATTATCACACCATATGCTATTAAGATTTAATAAGTATCCTTTGGATTTTATTTTGGTTGGACTCATATTTGAAGGTTACAATTTCTATTAATCTACGCTAAATCTCTGTGAAAAATTCTACTTGAAACTTTCATTGTGAAGCATAATTATCTCATGGAATAAACGTGGGATTTTAGGAATGTCTGGGCTTTAACTATCTGCAAGTATAATTGCCCTAGGCAATTTTCTTCTCTCTGAGCTTCAGTTTCTTCCTTAATAATAATAATAACAACATTTGTCTCACTAGATTATTGTAAGAAATATTCGATAAATGGATGTGTAAAAATCTTTTTATAAATTGTGAAGTTGGACTACATATATATTGATATCAATCAGTAATATCACTCTCAAAATTGCCATTGCCAGGTTTTTTTGTGTGTTTTGAAAAGCAAACAAAATTTTGCATTCACATTTGAAATAACAGATTTTAAAAATGTACATTCCATGTTAGATGGTATTTATAAACACATGGCTTTCTTCTTCTCAACCATAACAATAGTTCACATGGATTTCACCTTCCCTGTCTCATAGCACAGACCCACAATGATGAAACATCACTCCTGCATTTTCTCCATTGAATTCCTGCTCTGCTTCATTTCAGTGAGATGCTTCAGAATGGGGGAAGGAGTGATGTCAGTTAAATGGAAATCAGAAAAATTTGTATCTTTTCAAAGGAGTCCTTTGTTCTTAGTAAACATCCTTCCTCTTTCTGGTCACCAGCAAAACTGGCTTCTTATCTGACACATACTTTACATCTCCATTTAGAGGTCTCCATCATTGCAAACTTAACTTGCCCACCCATTTCATAGCACAGTACAATGTTCTTGAATTCCTAAAATTGGCAAGATCTTATGGGCCTCAGGATCTATATGCACGTTGTCCTTTTTGCCTAAAATAATCTCATCTTTTGAGTCTTAGGTTTGATGTCACCTCATCTGAGAGGATGTCTCTGGCTTCCAAATCCACAACACATTCCACCTATACTACCCTTTCCTTTTCCTTCATAGCATTGATCTCACTGTGTAATTATGTATCTGTTTATCTACTTACTTGTTGTTTGCCTCCTCCAGTTTACTGTGAACTCCATACGAGAGGGTTACCATGTCTGTTTTGTTCCTCTCCATGTATCTAACAAAATACCTGATACATAGAAGGCATTCAATAAATGCTTATTGACTAAATGAGTAAATTAATAAAAGGAACAGAGAAAATATAATTTTTAGTGTCTTGTGGAATTAGAATTTGTCCAGAGGCACCATCTCGGAAGGCTGGATTAGGTCGTTGTAATTGTTGGGTGAACATCTCCTTGTGCATCTTTTGCCAACATTTTAGCTTAGTATGCCTTAAACTTAATTCATTATTATTTCTCTACTTGCTGTACTCACCTGCTCATCCTTATGCACTGCCCAGCTCTTAAAATGGCTCCATCCACCTCCTCGTCTAAAAGTAAACTTGGGGATCGTACTTAGGCCCTTCATCTTCTTCACTCTATACATCCAAATAGATTTCCTTCTCTGAAAGTTTCTTCTTCATTCTTATCTTACATTCATGTATCTCTTATCTGAAAATCTGCATAACTCCTGACTAGTCCATGTCTCCAGTTCCTCCATCCTTATTTGTATGCTGCTATCTCCTATTAAATTATAAAAATCTTAAGGGCAGGGATTCTCTTAGTTATCACAGTTCATAACATAGTGACATACACATGGTCAGTTCCTGCTTAGTGCTTATTTACTTAGCCTAAGGTTTAGTAGTTCCTATAAGTCTTTGTAGAGCCAAGCTATAATATGTAATAACGATGAGTTATATTTGTAAAGTTGTTTACAACACATCTTCAAATCCTTTGTCTCATAATTTAGCTTTAATTTGGTAACCATTCAAACATCATTTAAAACCTATATTGCTGATTCTTCTGTCTCTTTCAGGCAGTCTGCCCTGAGGGTATAAATAATAGTATCTATTATTTACTTTTTAGGATTTCCATGTTATACCCTATTAAACCTTGATAAATATTCTCCCTGTGTGTTTCTAGGGAAAATAAATTGCTTTTCTGCTCAGCATTCCTTGGCCCTACACACAAAAAAGAGTTAAGCATATATTTTCAGGTAGAAAAGGGAAACCTGGTGACCCAGTCACAAAGACTAACTTTTTTCATCTCAGCAGCTGTGGGACTTGGACAGCAGCGGTCCCACCTTTTGAAAAGTAATAGCCTAATCAGAGTGGAAAGAGGCAGAGGGATCAGGTTGATCAGAGGAGGCTTGTCTGTAGCATCTAACCATTTCTCTCTGCCCCAGCAAGGGGCAATGAGAGTTCATCAGGCATGCAGCCCTCGTATCAAATGTTGTGGACACTTTCTTGGGGGCATTTGTGGATTTATGACTGGACAAGCCTTTTTCTGCCTCAGCACCCTTGTCATGTTGTTTCTTCATGGTCAACATGACTGAGTTAAATGTACGAGGGTAACTTGACAGGGTCTGAAAAATAGATAAACAGACCTTGAACCCGCTGAAGAAGTTTCAAAAGTTAAAGTTATAAAGGTGCTTTATGGAAAAAAAAGTAACACAGGTATGGAGCTGGATTTAGTTCAAGAAGAAAAATCTAATTTTAGTAACAAACAGGTAGCCTGAAAATTAATGAAATCAATTTAATGAAAATTAAATTAAGGGCAGTTGTCACACATCTTGCAGGTTACCTGGAAAGTCACTAGCAATAGCAATGATGTGTGCTAAATTAGATTGCTAAAAAACATGATAGGGGAGTCACTGTCTTGTGTAAGAGCCCATATATACATACATATTATATGTGTAACATTTTACAGACACTACTATAAATATCACATTCAAGGAGTGAATTTTCAAACATGTTTAGCAGTAGAATAGTTTTTCGTATGACATTTTTAATGGACACTGAGTGTATAAAATAGATTAAAATGGAACTACTGTGGTTAAAACAATTATGGGGAAGAATCGGAAACCCCACGTACTTGGCCTTCCCACCTGTCTCCCATGGTGACCCCTAAAGGTCTTCTACACAACTTGTGCTGATTTAATCAGGTACCAATACAATCTATATACTTTAATAGTGTAAAACTTTCTAAAATGCACTTAATATAATCATGGAAACCTTATTTCATAGAGCATTAGTTACCTGTGTAAGTTATATGTCTTACCTTATTTTGTAGCAACAAATCAGAAAGTAAATAAATATTTCACAAATGTTACTGAATTCAGAAAGGCTTTGAGGGAAATTTGACAAATGATTTTGAAGAAAATGAGGCTCATAGTGGTTTTATTCTCATAACGTTTCCTAGGAGGGCATGGGCAGTAAAGAGCAAATGATTTCTCTGCATTTGACATTAGAATTCCATTTCCTGGAACTTGCATAGCAAACCTATTCATCCATGTGTTAGTCATCATAAGGGTCGTGAAGAATATCAGATGTAATGGCAGAGATCAGTACATTCACAACGACCTCAGATCAGAGTAGTCTGAAATTAGAAGATCAAAGAAGACCAGATCATACAGTAAGACAATGCTCTTTTTCTCAAGCTGCTCAATATATTTAACTGTGTTGAAGGAATTTGCAAATATCCAAGTATACAGTTCTTTGAAAATTTTAACAAAGTAGACTTCTATTAATATTCAAATGTCTGAATGGCAAAGCTGGTCATATACTTTGGACTCTAGAGGGAGGTCAGAAATCATTCTCATCACCTCCACTCCCAGAGAGAAAGAGTGAAATGGATTTCTTCTATTCGTCATGCCCCAGGCATAGAAGAATTCGTGGCCTCAGAAATCAATGTGGTACTAGGGGAAAGGAGTCAAAAGGTGGACTACTCAAGTCGATCTCCAGTCCAGACTAGCTTTCTGCTTAAAGATTCCCAGGATCACACTTACTTTGTTTTGGCACAAAGTCATGATAGAAGATTATATTCATATTTAGAAATGAAGTAGGCAATAGGTAGAGACTTCCAAGTGTAGATTCATTGCTAATCTATGAGAGATGCATGCTGGGTGTAAGTGGACTAGCTTCTGGCCCCAGAAACCTGGGAGAAGTAAGTGATTTGTTTAAGGTTTGCTCCTCATTTCTTTTCTCAATCACTACTATCAGTATGCTCTTTCAGGTTCCCAATAATGACAACTGCTGTATGAAATCCATGAACATTTTTGTAGACATCATGAAAATAAGAAGTAAATCCAAAAATAAGAATGTGCCAGAGTAATTATAATATTAATTATCATCATAATCCTTAATAAAAATTACAAATGTGAGTTTTCAAAATCAGTATTGAAAAGGACATGAACATTGATGACTATTGTTTATTGAGGTAGAGTTGATTTGCCCTATTAGTTTCAGGTGTACAACACAGTGATGCAATATTTTTATAGATTGTACTCCATTTAAAGTTATTACAAAATAATGGCTATATTTCCCTGTGCTGTACAATATATCCCTGTTACTTATTTATTTTATACATAATAGTTTGTGTTTCTTAAACCCATACCCCTATCTCATCCCTTCCCTTTTCCTTTCTTCACTGGTAACCACTAGTTTGTTCTCTATATCTGTGAGTCTGTTTCTGTTTTGTTATATACATTGGTTTGTTTTATCTTTTAGATTCCACATATAAGTGATAATGTAGAGTAATTGTCTTTCTCTATCTGATTTATTTCACTAAGCATAAAACTCTCTAGGTCCATCCACGTTGTTGCAAATGGCAAAATTTCATTCTTTTTTAAACCTGAATAATATTCTACTGTAGAACTTGGATAATATTCTACTGTAGGCATTTAGATTGCTTCCCTCTCTTGGCTATTGTAAATAACGCTTCTATGAACATTGAGGTGCATGTTATCTTTTCAAATTAGTGGGGTTTTTTCCCTTTGGATTTATACCCAGGAGTGGAATTGCTGGATCATATGGTAGCTCTATTTTTGACTTTTTGAGGAACCTCCATACTGTTTTCCACAGTGACTGCACCAATTTACATTCCCACCAACAGTTTATGAGGGTTCTGTTTTCTCTACATTCTCACCAACACTGTTGCTTGTGCTCTTTTTGATGACAGCCATTTTCATAGGTGTGTGGTGATATCTCATTGTGATTTTGTTTTTCATTTCTCTGATGATTAATGATACTGAGCATCTTTCCACGTACCTGTTAGCCGTCTGTATGCCTTCTTTGGAAAAATTTCTATTCAGTTCTTCTGCCCATTTTTTAAGTGGGTTATCTGTTTCTCTGATATTGAGTTGTATGAGTTGTTTATATATTTTGGATATTAACCCCTTATCGGTCATATCATTTGTAAATATTTTCTCCCATTCGGTAGGTTGTATTTTTGTTTTGTGAATAGTTCTCTTTGTTGTGCAAGTGTTTTTAAGTTTAATGAGGTCCCTTTTGTTTTCGTTTGCTTTTGTTTCCTTTGCCTTAGGCAGCGAACCCCAAAAAAATATTGCTGTGATCTATGTCATATAAATGTTCTGTGTTCTGCCTATGTTTTTTTCTAGGAGTTGTATGAGTTCACGTTTTACGTTTAGTTTTTTAATCCATTTTTGAGTTTATTTCTGTATATGGTGCAAGGAAATTTTCTAATCTCATTCTTTTACATGTTGTTATTGTCCAGTGCTCCCAGCACCACTTATTGAAGACACTGTCTTTTGTCCATTGTATATTCTTGTCTCCTTTATCATAGAATAATTGACCACAGATATGTGGGTTTATTTCTGGGATCTCTATTCTGTTTCACTGATCTATGTGTCTGTTTTGTGTGTGTGTTTGTGTGTGTGTGTGTGTGTGTGCCAGTACCATGCTCTTTTGATTACTATAGCTTTGTAGTATAGCCTGAAGTCAAGGAGAGTGATACCTTCAGCTTTGTTCTTTTTTCTCAAGATTGCTTTGGCAATTCAGGGATCTTTGTGGTTCTATACAAATTTTAGGATTATTCTAGTTCTGTGAAAAATATCATGGGTATTTTGATAGGGATTGTATTGAATCTCTTAGATTGCCTTGTGTAGTATGGTCATTTTACAGTATTAATTCTTCCAATCTACAAATACAGTATACCTTTCCATCTGTTTTGTGTTGTCTTCAATTTCTTTCATCAGTGCCTTATAGTTTTCCGAGTACAGAGCTTTTACCTCCTTTGTGAGATTTATTCCTAGGTATTTTATTGTGTTTGATGGGATTGTTTCCTTAATTTCTCTTGTTCATGATCTTAGAGGAAATGTTTTTAGGTTTTCACTGTTGAGTATGATGTTAGCTGTGGGCTTACTATATATGGCATTTATTATGTTGAGATATGTTCCCTCTATACATACTCTGTGGAGAGTTTTTAACATAAATGGATGCTGAATTTTGTCAAAAGCTTTTTCTTCCTTTATTGAGATGATGATATGATTTTTATTCCTCAGTTTGTTAATGTAGTGTATCACATTGATTGATTTTTGGATATTAAACCATCCTTGCATCCCTGGGATAAATCCCACTTGATCATGGTGTATGATTCTTTTAATGTATTGCTGGATTCAGTTTGCTAATATTTTGTTGAGGATTTTTGCACCTATGTTCATTAGTGATATTGGCCTGTAATTTCCTTTTTTTGTGTGTGATATCTCTGTCTGGTGTTGTTATCAGGGTGATGCTAACCTTGTAGAATGAGTTCAGAAACTGAACATTGATGATTCTTTTTGCTTCATAGCACTTGCTGTGAGTTTCTATTATGTGGAAACTGTTCATTTTGGGAAACACAATTGAAGTAATTTTTTTTAAAAAATGAAAATAAACCTCTCCTCAAATTGATAAGCATTTGCTGTATTTTCTCTTGACATATTATTAACCTCTTCTTCTGGCATGGTTCCAGTGAGTGGCTGGTTGCAACTTCATTAAGTTGACTGAAATTCTTCTTGTAACCTGTTCACAGAAGCTTGTCATCAGTCAATCAGTGTCAGTGCTGCCTTCTTTCTTTTTCTGTGTGGATGAGAATTAAGTAAAAATTAGGACATCTGACATAGGACATTAAAGAACCATCTGAGATTTAGGAACTCTTGGTTTCATATTCTTTCTCATGCTTTGCTGAGAAATGGCAAAGCAATTGTAGTTAAGTATTGAAATCTCATCTGAACACACTAATACAAGGTGCCCTTCCTCTGACTCCCTTTTTCAACTGAATTTAACTCTCTAATTCCCCCAGGCTGGGCCAGCTACCTCTTTTTTCTATTCCTTTATCCCCTAAGACTCCATCATAATGCTTTTCACATGGTCCAGGAGGTACATGAGTATTTTTGTGGGTGGTAAATGAACCACAGATTCTGTGAAGACAGAGACCATGTAATGTTGTCACTGTAGCCACAGTATCTATCACAGCCCCTGGTCCTTTGGAGACTCTCAATTTTACATTAATATAGGAACATTAATTTTATGAATGGATAAACTCAAATCATGCCAACAAATAGCACTCTTGATAAATAAGAATGTAGATAAATTCTTTTTGGAGCGAGATAGCATGACTCCTTTATGCTTCTGCTTTTAATTAGGTAACACCCTAAAATACTGATAGGAGAGCAGGAACAGATGACACAGCTCCCCAGTTCTGTCCCTGAGAACCACTGATAAGAAAGCCAGTTCTATCATTGATACCTCCTACCATCACACTCATTTATACAGATTCATTTTTTTCTTTTACAATCTGGATTTCCATATGAGAGTCAGCTCATCTGGTAAACGAATTCACAATTAATTTATGATTAATAAATATGTGGTATTATGATTAATAAATATGTGTTATTAACAGAATAGCTTAATACCTAGGTCTCCTTTACTCTTGCAGAGAATACATGCATTTAAAATGACCTATCAGGCTTAATCAGAGGGAATAATCCTAACTGGAGTGTTAGGGATACAATGGCAAGAGGTTATGACTATATCTCTACTGCTAGATTACAAAAGTAGAAAGGAGTTCAGTTTGAAAATGGATAAAATTTAAATGTGGAAACCCCCCCAAAATATGTAAATTATGATGTTTGACTGAGATGGGATTTCTACTGATATTTTGTGATTTTTTTGAATAACAGAACTTATAACAATGGAAAACCACTGGTTTCTTTTATATTATTTAGGTTTTTGTTAGGAGTAATAATTTTTGAGAAAACCTACTGAATTATGTTATTTTAGTGGGAACTCTCAACACTGCTCTTATTAATTAAGAATATTTGTTAATTTTTTTAAAATGTGATTGACTTTGTAGAACCCATGTTAGTGGTATTTAGAAACTCTCTGAGACTTTCATAGGTGACCTTAAAAGGTAAAGCAATATCTTTCTGGGAATAACATTCTGGAGTAAATGAAGTAATTAAGTAAACAAACACACAAACAAATGTGTGTGTGTTTATGTGCATATGTGTTTGTGTGTGTGTACTTTTTTAACTAATAACTTGTGGCTTTCACCACCACTGAATATTCAAAGGGCTTCCATTTTTCCACTCTGGCAATGATTTGAGGGTTAATGAGACAATGGGTCTATGAGTACCACTGTAGAAAGATGCTAGCTACATATAAATGATTATAATTATCCAATTTTCTGAATGTTTTCTTAATAAGCAGATGGGAAATTTCCGTTCATGGCAAGGAATTTCAAAGGCTTAATCATTTCATTTTTGTAACTATTCAAAGTTTCAAGTAGAGCTCTGCTTAGAACTCAAATCACTTTTAGAAACCATTCATATTTATTCTTCAGAGCAAAAATTAGTGAATGAATGTGAATAACTTTGGACGGTCTACACACCAAACAGCAAAGTGAAAACTTGGCAGCTGTTCAATTTATTTGATCAGTGTAGATTGTCAAATGGAATATTCATGGCCCCAAAGGGAGCCTTTGAAATTGTTTGGATTTAGATCTGCAAAGAATTGTTTTTATGTATTAATATAATGTATGTGAGTCCATTCTATCAAGCCTGTGTTAAAAACAGATAATTCCTCTAGTCACTCACTCAGCCTTTTGAGTAGTCAATCATTAAATCCAAAATTATTTCAATTGATATGAATATAGGGTACAATTATGTAGTGTTTTGGAGTCGGTGTATCCAGCTGTGAATAAAAACACAGTGTATAATGGAACATCTCTGCTCTAGGTTTACAAAGAAAGCAGTTATAAAGAGTAACTGAAATAGCTCCTGGAGTTTCATAGAGAGATCAAGTCCTGACAGAAGTAGTCAGAGGTGTGGCACAGCCTCTAATTAATGACAAAGATACCCGCTCATTATCACTCCACACCAGCTCCCCCTAATAATGCAGTGATTCATTGTCAGTGAGTGAGTGGTATGTACTTACAAGCGTAACTGCCCACAGTTTAATTAATGTAGCTCCAAACTTATGTCTGGATTAGCTGTTTTATCTGTCTTTCTTCTCCAAGTACTTTCTCTGCAGCATATCACTGAGGTGGTATTAACATTCATCTGATAAAATCAAAGCATTTCCCCATAAATGTTGGACCAAAGCAAACGCAATTCACAGGAAAAGGAAATTTAAATACAAATCTCATGCATAATGCTGCTAATTTGTTACAACTTGCAATAAAGCTCTTAATGAGATTTTACAGGATTGGACCTGTTTCCACTGAGAGTTTCATTAACCTCCCTGAACAAAAATTTTTCCTCTGTTTATGGCTATATACTTAGTATATTTGATTATCTATATTTCACATCTTGTAATTCAGTCTTTGAAAATTTGTTTTATCGTAAAAGTAGAAAATTCAGATGTGAATGATAAAATTGTTCTTTGTGTAATATATATATGTCTTTGTCCATCTGCCTATATATACCCACTTAGAAAATTATTTGGTAAAGGTAAAAGGAGGAGAACATTTTTATCAATAGCAGGGAATTTGCTGCTTCAAAGGTTGTTTCAAGTGTGGAAGACAATAAGAAAATATGTTGAAAGTTGGGTGTCTGGTAGTCACAGTTTTCTGCAGTCCTATTCAGAAGTGATACACTAAATAGAGTATAAAATAATACTTTTCAGACTTTCATATGCATCTGAGTCACTTAGGCATCTTGTTAAAATTCAGATTTTGATTAGTTCAGTGTGAGCCCTGAATCTCTGCATTTCTAACCAAATCCCATAAAGGCGGCTCCTCCATAAATCAGTAGCACTTTGAGTAGTAAAAGGATTGTCTATTAAACTACTAATAGGTAGAATCACTTCCAGTTTAAAGAACAGAACATAAAGCAAATGAGTGTTATAACCAAAAATCAAAAAGTGAACAATGTCTTAAAAATACATAAGCCATTAGAAAATCCATTACATAAAAGCCTGGTTATGCATTTATCAGGAATCTTAGCTTTGTTTATTTAAATAAGATCTCATTAATTGAATGAAAATGCCACAAAATGAAGGTATCAACTAAGTTGGGCTCCCTGATGTGAAATTCTGATAGTTACTCATATTAAAGATAAATTGCTTTATTAAAACTGGACATTTCTATTAAAACCAAAAGCAGTCCTTGAATCAACTGTATAAATCAAAAGGCAAATGTTCAAGGGAAAACAGTAGGAGGTATGAAGCAGACATTTTAGTCCAGGTTCTGCGTGGAACCAGCTTTCTTTTTCTATAAATTGAGGATGATAAACATCTGATCCAAATCTCATAAATGTGTTGTGAGATCTGAATATGAAAATCCACATGTATGCATTTTGAAATAATTTATAACTTATACCTAAAACCTTTTTAAAATTGCAAATATTATTTTCTGCTGTAGATACCAGGCCATGATATAGGCCATGCTGGTATATGTGCTAATTTACAGTGTTTGATTTTGTTTGTGATCTCCAGGTTTTAACATATGTGAGGGAGAGAGCGTTCAATTTTATTTGGTAGTACACTTTCAAAAAGGCCCGGTTTCATCTGAAAATATGCTAGAGATTCTCTTGGCATAGATTCCATTTAAACGTATGGTAACATTATTCATTCTCATTGAAGGCTGTCCCTAGAGTTCTGAGATTAAAGGAGAGAATACAGTTCCGTATCTGGATAAACAGTTACAGAAAGTGATTAAAACTTATTAGTGGTAGGTATCAGTGATTATGTTAACTGGCAGTATATATGCCATCATTTTAACCATTTAGTTAAACATGGTAAGGAAATTGAGAAGGAAGTCTTAATTTAATTAATCTCAGAAATAAAAAGTTCAGAAGAATTTGCTAGCATGAAATAGGTGCCTCTGTGAAAAGAAAACTTACTGTTAGTCAATGCAGAGACTCAAAGAGAGATAAACTGTGAAAAAAATCTGTGGAGTTAATTCTGTCAGGCAATGAATTTTTTTCCAAAAGTTGCAGTGTTTCTCGATGCTCTGGCTGGGTGGGATGCAGTGCTGATGTGATTTGCTGAGTCAGGGATTCCTCATGGCAGCTGTCAAGGTTGATGCGTCCTCTTTAAAGATGTCCCCTAAAACTTTGCTATGACCCATGGCGACTCTTAGAGCTTTCTGTGGATCACAGAAGGCATGATTAGTTTAGTTTATTCAGGTTTTGCATTAATGGAGTATGGAGTTTGTGTTTCTTGTAGAGCAAAAAAATGGGAAGAAAAATCTTCCTTGAGTTTTCCAATATTTTACTTAAAATGAAAACCCACAATGCAATCATATGCTCTCATTGCCGCTCACATTTTGCTAAGCCAGACTCTAGACAACATAGGAATCTTTCAACATGGGTTAAATTTTGCATGACTCAGCACATCCTTATGTTAAAAGTGTTTACCTACCCACAGTTGTTTTTTAATGTCCACCATGAAGTAAATTATTTTTATGAATTTAACATGCTTATATTAAAGCTCTGCCTCACTGTTGAAATCATCTTTTAAAAGTTCATGGCTAATCTTGTCTCTCGGTTTGAAGTCCTGAAGTGACTCTGCTTCCCAAAGCTTTTGAATAAAGTCAAACCTCTTTAGGGCAGCAAACAAGGTTCCTTGTCATCTGACCGTGCCTGCCCTGATTTACAATCCAATTTCTTCATTCTCACATCCTGGCTTCCAGTCATATTAACTTCTAAGGGTGGTTTCCCCAATGGCCCATTGGAGGAACCACTGTCTCAAGCCACCAGGCTTTTACACAGGCTGTGGTTTATATCTAAAAAGTTACTTTGTGTTCTTTCTCCCAAATTCCTCAAGTTCAGTTTACAAGTCATCCCCGCCAGAAGCTTTCTAAAATCCTTGTAAAGGGTAAGGAAGGTACCTCTCTGGGTAGAGTGTACATTTTTCTAGGTTTTCTAGGGACAATCCCAATTTATGTGTCTATTTTCAGCATTCTGTTTGGTTAGTACCCCCTTTCCCTCTCGATATAGTATTTATATTGTCCTGGGTTGGGTGATATGTTATGTGGCCATCCTGCTTCTAGGGCCGCCACATTCCCTTGTGCAGCAAGAAAGATGCCAAGAACATGACTGTTGTGAAGTTGGCCAGGTCTGATTTCAAAGGCTTCTACCTCTATCAACTGTGTGATGTGAACATAGGCAGTTAACTGACTCTTTTTGGCCTCAATTTCCTCCATAAAATTGGGACAATGATAACTAACTTTTGGTAGTTTGTGATTTAAATCCGGTTATGCACGCAAAGCACAGAGTTTAGCGCCTGCTACATTGTAAGCTCTCAGTAAATTACAGTTGATTTTTAACTTAGTAATGACAGTGTGTTTTAATTATATAGTACCTCTTTCACTGGACCGTGAGCTTCCTAAAGACAGACTTCTGTTTATCTTTTATCTAATTTTCCTTGACTCCTAGCACAGTAGCTACCACATTATAGATTTGTAATAAATGTTTATCAAATGGATAAATGACTAGAAGAATGATTGACCAACTGACTGGGTGAATGAATGAATGAAGACTTACTACCTGTCCTCAAGGGAAGAAAAGTGCTTTTACTATAAGCCATGCTATGTCAGAAGTGCCCTAATAAATCAAAGACAATGGGAACAGTGAAGAAATTGCAGTTGTTTTCATAGGGGAGATCAGGGAGTACTCACAGAGAAAAGGGTACTTGAATAGAGCTTCAATATGTAGAGAAGAAATGACATGTCAGACAAAGGGCATGATCACCATATTTTCATTGTACAATGAATATCTTTGTAAATAATACGTTATATAACTTTAAAAAAATCAAGAGTATTTCTAAAACTGAATGCAAAAGTTCAGACTTTCCACCCTCTGAAGAGACCTTTGTGGTTGCCATTTTTTCAAGGACACAGGTATTGCTGAATGTGAATCCTCCTGTGTTGATACACACTTTTAAAAAATCACAGTCAGGTTTTCTTTTTCCTCTTGGTTTAACGGTTGAACATTCATGTGTATGTGTGGTGGTGGAGTGAGGTGTTCATTTTTCCCCCTTTG
This sequence comes from Leucopleurus acutus, assembly GCF_964270905.1. Lineage (NCBI taxonomy): Eukaryota > Metazoa > Chordata > Mammalia > Artiodactyla > Delphinidae > Leucopleurus > Leucopleurus acutus. The sequence goes on along the minus strand of NC_139147.1, from coordinate 92,826,948 downwards.
CTTTTTAATGTAATCGTCTCTTAAAACTAGAGTTAAAATTAATAAAGATCTTTTTTCTAAAATTAGAAGGATCTATTTGCTTTGACAAGTTCTAACTGTTTATAGTGTCAGATTATTTTCAAAATATTACAGATGTGGAAAAGGGGTAGAATTAGTTTTGAGTAAAATTATGGCTTGTCGGCAGATAACACAATCAACCTTTCAAAAGCAAACACCTCTTTCCAAGTATAGTTGTTAGGAAATGAAAACCTTATTCAAATGCTAAATAAGAAAAATGAGGATAGGAATATAAACTCCTCTGGAGAAAAAATAACAAAGAACAGTATTTTAGGCATGGCTTTCAAAGAGATTCCCAACTGCAGGTGCTACCTAGTTGTTGATTGGTTCATTGGATGGCCTTGATGGTGTTGACAGCCCATGAAAGTGGGGAATTCAAGTTAATGGACAGCTAATAACATGACTGAATGGTGCCTGATCTATCTGAGGGTGGAAAATCAATAGTGTATTAGATTCCTCAGGAGAAGATGGGGAAGGGAAAGCAAGCTGTATTTGCCCTCATCACCATGGCCACACTAATTAAGCACTGCCTTAAGATGGAGAGGAGCCTGGAGAAATGAACTGGTAATGAGATTCAGGCTTGAAGTAAATGAAGCAACTTCACCATAAGGCACACTGACAGACAATTAAACCTCTTTATCAATGCAGCTTTCATCCAGAAATAAAATCTCATATGGCTGCTATAAAATAAATGGGGGACTGGGAGGAACTGTAAATCTTTTTCTCAGCTTGCAGTTGTTCTTATAACTTCCACATTGTTTTGACATTTGGGTTTATTTGCATTAGAAGTTAGTCATAGTGAGTAACATTTCATTTTGCTACATAGAATTTCCTGGTGTGTCACATTTGTTGAAATGTTTCAGGACAGGTTTTGATTAAGCATAAAACTGATTATAGATAAAAAGCAATTTCCTCAAAAATTTTTGGACTGGAAAGGGAATATTCTAAAGAGTAATAATTGCTGTTAGCGTATCAAAAATCCTTTCAAAAATATTTCAGAGTAGTTAATTTTATAGATAAAGGCTCATTTTTGCTTATCCAAATATCACCTTTTCCTCCAGTTAAAAATTCTCTGTTGAGAAAGACCGTCACAAATAGCCAGAGAACCTTCTCATCTAAATTTTTGGAACTGGAGTAGATTTTATTTTAAACACAATGATGGGAGAATGGGTTTTTATTGGCAGGTAAATGTTCTGGAGAATGGACACATATCAAATATATTAAATATAAAAAATATATATATAAACCCATCAGCATTTTACAAAAATGTATGTCTTTGAATCAGAGGCCTTTTGCTGTGTTGCAGTGTATTAGTGTTATGGTGAACTGCTGTACATAACATAAAAATATTATTACCTATTAGAATCCCACCAAAATCCCTCATCACCAATATTCTTGAATATAATTTGTACTGTGTGGCATAGCCGTGCATTTACCTATTAAGTTTCTATACACATGTTGTAAGAATTTGAGGGGAAATGGCTAGGGCATAACAACATCTTTCCTTTTTTTTTTTCTTTCATGTATCCCTGATACCTAACACTGTGTACTTCACACAACTGATATTTATCATTTTCCTTTTGCTATATATTGGTTTTTAGTAACATTTCCTAGCTTAGCTTCTGTGTAAAGGCAGAAAAATAAAAACAACTGGCTGTTTCCTCTCATCTCATAGAGTCATGATATTTCAAGTTATCTTTTGTTTACTCTTACATATTTAATACAGTTTTCCATTTCCCACTCTTTCACAATGGCTTCTCATTTCATCTTTCAGCATTACAAACTATCCTTTCTTTAAGCTTTTGTTATTTCCTTATTTCTTCCGCAGTTGCTTATTTGTCCTATCCACGTTCTATGGCTTGGCTATTTAAGCTTCAAAAATATTATAGCGATGCTTCACTCAAATTGACTGTGTGAGTTCTAGAAATATAATAATATTTCACTAGAGCTATTTTACTCAGATAGCTTTTACTGAGTATTTACTAGATATATTGCACTGTGGTATATTCGTCCAGGGATACAGATGTGTGCAGTCATTCCTTCATTTACTCAAAAAATATCTGTTGAATGTTTAGAACTCAGTGTACTGCGTGTGGCGAATACCAAGGAGCATAGCATCCATACTGTGGATTCAAAGATAGTCTTACTAGGCATAGATTCGGCCTTTGAGTATTTATAACATTATTTTTTAATTCAACGTACAATCCAAGTTAGATATATTAAAATTAAATATAATCTAAATAAAAATCAAAGAAATAATACAATAAACATATTTGATGAGTTGTAGTGCTACATAAAAGTTGAGTTTTTTCTGTTTACTTTCGTTGTTCTTAGGAATTAAAAGGGGTTTCAGGGAGGAAGTAGGATTTGAGTTCATTCTTGCAGATGAGTAGGATTTTTGTAAGTGATGGAGAAGTGGAGAGATTCCCATATTCATGAAGATGTGCAAGTCAGCAGGATTAGAGTTAGTTTCTTTTGGCAGGATCATAGATTGTGTTGAGATGGGTGGCATGAAATCGGGGTCAGATCACAGAGGATATTAAGTGCCATGCTGAGGAGTTCAGACGTTATGCTGGAGCCAATGGAAATCTACCAAAGATTTCTTCTGACCAGGAAATTACATGACATTATGAGTTTTCAGGATATGGCTAGTGGTAATCATTGGAAAGAACGCGCAGCGTAACTGTGTGTTCTCAGATTGTAACTAGCAGCAAGAAAAGAATGAGCATTCAGAGTTCAGTGAGGAGGCTATTGCATAGATATAGGTGAAAAATAATATACACTTGTGTCTTGGCAAGTAGGGTAGAGCTAAGGCTGAAGAGCAACCAAGAGGTAGGTTAGAAAGTTTAATTCATGGAACTTAAGTTCTCGCTGGATGTGGAAGGTGCCAGAGGGGGAGGAATTGAAACTGATTGAGTTTCTAGCTTGACTGAATCAAAGCGTTTTGTTGTTGACTTAACTCAGTGAACCCAGATTATTTTCATTCTGGGAAAATGTCTTCACCATATTGAAAGGATTGTTTTCTTTCTTGGGTATATACAACTCTTTCTGACTCTTCAGGTATTTCCACCTTTTTAAATTTTAGCTAGTGAATTCCTGCCACTTCTCCATTAGAAAATAATAGTACAGAGGACGCTTAGGGACCCTTGGAAATGTATGTTACCAGTGATGCTGGTTTGGGAACCATTGTATGAATGGTTACAATATCCTACGGCCATGAAGTGTGTGCTGGGCACATGGGTAAACTGCTCAAGAAGGTGGAGGCTCGATCTTTGCCTCAAATGCTTGAACCCCTGAAAACAGTGTAATTACTACCATTGATTGGATATCTGTACTGTACCTGACCCAGAGATAAGACCTTTACACAAAATATCTCATTCAGTCTTTGGTAGGAACCATTAGTCTTTTACAGATGAGTAAAATGAATTTCAAAAAGATTAAATCATGTGACCAAAGTCTCACTACCAGAGTCACCGAGGAAAGATTTTAACTGATGTTAGAATCTAGTCCTAGTTTAAAGTTTATAAGACATTGTTAACTTTTTGAGATTAAGGAGCTCTTTCATATACGCTTTTTTCTCCAAGAACTTAGGGTTATCCTTTGTATATAATACTTTCTCAAAAATTCAAGAATGGTTACATTTTTCCATTATAAACTGAAGCTAGATTTTTTCTATCTGATTTTTCGCTCAATATTCCTGGATATAGAAGCAAATTATAAAATTCTCTCAGACATCCATGCTCAGGCTTCCTCAACAAAATATTCTCTTCTTGTCTTTTATAATGGTTTTTAGAATTATTTTACTTCATTTCATTTATTCAAAGTGATTAATAGCCATGCATTTCTGTAACACCATAATTTTTAATTGAACATTTTATTTGAGATAATTGTAGATATACATACAGTTGTAAGAAATAATACAGAGAGGTCCCATGTTGCCTTTACCCAGTTTCCCACAATGGTAATATTTTGCAAAACTATAGTACAGTATCACAACCAGGATATTGATATTGACACGGCAAGATAAATAATAACTCCATCACCACAAGGATCTCTCATGCTTCCTTTTATAGCCACACCCACTTTCCTCCAGCTTCACCCCATCCTTAATCCTTGGCAGCCACTTCATTTCTATAATTTTATCATTTCAAGAACACTGTGTAAATGTAATCATCTGAGTAAGATTGGGGATTGGTATTTTTCACTAGGCCTAAGTCTCTGGAGATTCATCCAGGTGATATCATATATATTTATATCTATATTTTTGCATACTAAAATATAAGCAATGTCTTTAATATTGAGTGAATCTATGTATTTTATAAATGTGAGTGTTTGATATGTTTATAGGAAAAAATGCTCTGTAAATTTTAATAGAACTGTGTGTAGAGTTGCATACTGAGTATTTTAAATAACTTTTATGCTGAATTGTCTTATTGTTTGGTTTTGTTGCTAAGCTTTTAGAATTAATTGGCTTACTTGGAAAAAGAAATGGAGAACAATTAATGGTATAATATAATCTGAAACAAGTGTCTTCTAATAATTTTAAGGTAACATTATTGTACTTTATGGGTGATTTCTCCTGGGGAAACCTGTAAAAATAATAACCTCCCTTATCTAAAGTTTCAAAAGTACTTTTCCCCTATGTCTATTTGCAGCCCCCTATTGAGTGGGCATTATTGCTTGTTCATCGCTTTCTAGTTTGGATTTAACTAGCTTTGAAGTCATTGTTAGGTGCTACTGAATGGCCATTACAGCTTTTTGGAGCTGCTTCTCAATTTTTATTCTCTATGCCTAACTTACAAGGACTCCTTCCTCTTGTTTGATCATGCACATTTTATTAAGCCACTTAATTTTCATAAACATTTTATTTGACCTACACTGTCAAAAAGGTTCTCTTTCTTTTTCTTCGATAGTATTTTTCTTTATTGCTGAACTTATGTCTTCATAAAGAAACTAACATATTAAAAATTTTTTTTATCCTTTTTCTTTTGGCTCAGTTGAATTTTTATCCAGGGTGGAAAAAAGCATTAGCCATTAATATGTTGTACCTTGTTGGAATATTTATGATAAGCAAAAATGTGAAGATATTTTAAGCATCTAAAGATTCCTTTCAGGGTTACATTTGATGTTACTCTCCAGGAACAAATCCTTTGAAATTTAAATGTGGATTCGTGTCTGCTGATGCTGTAGCATTCATGTCTGAAGTAAAATCAGAAGCTGTCCATAAGTTCCTAAACCATTTCTCACTTGGCCAACTGAAAAGGGAGACAATGCAAAGGCCTTTTTGTGAATTAGAGCATGTTAAAGAACTGCAAAAATCTAAAACACTGCCTTCGCTGAATTCTATGAAGTGTTCCACATTTTTTGGTTTTCAGGGTGGTATACACTTGATGTGTCATTTTTAGAAGTGAACATTCTACCAGTACATACTTCCCCAGACTTGTTAAAGCTTGAAACTACAGATGTTCACTTGGGTGGCTCTTCCTCAGCGAACATTTCCCTGATTTGTAGTTATTTAATTCCCTATTCCATCGGGTCCTATGCTGCATTTCCTTGTAGATTTGTACTTTCTTTTCCATATCTCTACATCCCAAATGAACTAATCACAGCATTCAGTTTGGCTGTGTCTGGGTTTTATTTCTATCTAGCTATTTTAAAGGGATGTTTATTTCTTGATACTTTTTTCAGGTAAGGTTAGATATTATTCTTCTTGCTGTTTGGATCTAACATCCAGAAGAAAAGCATAAAAACCTGAAATCAATAGAAAACAAATATTTTATTTTTTTACTAATTGGCTTTTCAAGTATTTTTTCTTTGGGTTTAAGTACATTGTGGCAATGAATGAATATTATCAAAAGAGAGCTATTATGACATAAACCTCAAGGACAATGCCTAGCACATAGTAAATACTCAAAAAATATTCCAGTGTATGAACAAATGAATAAGAGATAAAGAATGTTTGCTTGAAGTAGACTGCCAAAAAATGTCATTTTGACCAAGGACCCTAGTCAAGGGTATTATTTTCCTAACATCATGGCTCTTTGCTTAAGTTATCTGGATGAATGCTTCAATTTGTCAATATATTTTGACTATATAAACACAGAACCTTAGAACATTTTCTTTTAATAAATGACCCAGGGTAAAATGTAGATAGGTTAAACAAATTTAAAGCACTAAACAAGAAATGTATTATTCCAGACCTTTTCTGGCTTTTGGTAAATAGTTACTGCTGCTTTTTAAAGGTCACACTCAGAAAGACCCAAGGCAAGTGTTGAGAAATATTTATTGTCAGTCCTTCTTACACACGCTTGGGTACCACCTGACTGAGCAGCAGTAAATTTGTCCTCATGAATCATCCGGAGTACATCATTTTTAAATTATCATTTTAATTTTTTTTAAAAAAGCATTTTAAAGGGTTGAGGTTCTGAGATTTTCATAACTATTAGCTATTACTTTTATTAATTACTAATCGGCCAGTCTAAGAATGGAGGTACCAACTCCTATTCCACAATATGGCCAGGTGAGGTAGTGAAGTTGGCAGGGGTCGGACTGTAAAGCATGAACACTCCCCAGGGAAAGCAGTAGCTGCTTCTAAGCTCTGATAGGTCATGTTTAAGACTGCAGACCAAATAGCTCCAGATCATACAATTGTTTCAGAGAAGCTGGAACTTTGAATTTTTATGTGAACTCTCCTCTCCCAATCCATAAATGTAGACAAATATTTCCTGTGTTTTTTAACCGACTGTGATTAAAACAAATGAGCTACAGGAAGATGCAAAATACAGATGAAGCTTAACAATATATTAAATAAAAAATAGAATCCCAAAATATTTCATATAGCTTTTTTAACTTTTTGTAAAGTTAAAGTTATAAAATCTACTTTTAATGAATATATGCATGTGCAGTAAAACTCTAGAAAAAGGAAAGCAATGAAATGATGAACACAAGTGATACAGAATGGTAATTATATTTGCTGGAGGAAGAAAAGGAATGAATTATTAGATACATGTTATCATTAAGGTCCTGTCTTATGGATTGAATGGAGGGTTACTGGATACCATTACATTATTAAAAATAAAATACGAACTAAATAAATGAACACATGAACTTAGTCATGAACTTAAAAGGAAAGTATGTCATAAGACAAGGGTCAAATTCTGTGCATATTAAGTCTAATTAAAAAATGTATTAGACCAAGCTAAATACATGTGCTATTAGATCTACCAGTGAACCTAGTCCTGGAACCACCGATTTTCAACCTAAGAGAAAAACCCAGCTAGCAAGATTATTATGTAGGTGAGAAGTTGATATGTAAGATCAACAACAGTTTAATAGAATGACTAAAGAAAGGTCACAAAGTAATATCTGAATAATTGCCAAATTAATATATAGGCAGTTGACACTAGATCATGAATTAGGGAAATCTCTAATTGCTTAGGAAGATGTATGTATGAGGTATAAGAACCAAGTCTTGATGTATAGGTGGTTTAAATGTAGGAACTTCACAAGGTCAGACTATCCAGTTGAAAAATAAAGTCACCTAGATATTGAAATAGATACATAGATAGATATTAATTTAAACTTTCTCTTACTCCATTGCCATATGTATAAATTTAAAAAAACAAAAAAACTCCCTATACTTCAGAAGGCTGTTATGAATATAAGAACTAATTCCCAAAATAGAGTTTGAAGTTCATGGATACAGTCATTAAAGTAAATGTAGGAGAAATCAGTGTTATTATTGTTATTATACTGAACTAATCACTGAAATTCCTATTTTTCTCTCTTTTTTTTTTTGACTCAGTGCTATTTCAGTGATGTTTTGCTAATACCACTCTGTTCTGCTCATTGTTCAATAGATCCAGGACACAGATTAACTGCCCAGGTTGGATGCAGAATGTACTGTGTATCTCCAGCTGTATTGAAAAGTCATTTTAAAATGCCACTCATTACTCCTGCTTCTCTATTAAAAAGATGAATTCAAACACTAGGAGACCAAAGTAAATTGATTTAAAAGTCTTTATTTATAAGCCAATACTATCACATTTTTAAGATATGTTATACTAAATCCAAATATAATTTATTCTTTATTTTGGTCTCATTATTAATTAGTAACAATAACAGGCACAGTGATTAGCATTTAAGTAGATATTCAGTAGTCAGTGAACAAATAAATTAAATGGTTTGCCTTTTTTTCTTTTTTAATTGATCCTCAGAACAATGATACAAACCACAAACCTTTATGGCTAAACATAAGCATGTATGTTATTCCTGTAGAAAATGTATATAAGCATATATGCCTACATGCACATGGTATCCTCTATAATTTTTGCTTTTTCATTTTCAAGGAATATTAGCATTATCATAGAACAGATACATTAGTAAGGATAGTAAGGATACATAGTAAGGATAGTCAAAATGGAAATAATCCCACTACTCATACCAGATATTTAATGTTTTGTTTTTTTAATGTTCTATACCATGAGTGAATGCTTTGACATTTTTCTTCATTTGAAGGCATCACTCCTAAGAGCATCTGCTTATCAACACTCTATAAGCTCCAAAAGACACATTTTCACATGCAAGTAGATTAGGGTATTAATTTCATATACGTTCAAAGAATTGATCTTCAAAGAATCAAACAGTAACATACAGAGATTTTGAGCTCCTAATGTTTCTGAGGAAAAATGGTAAAGTGAAAGCAATGCATAAAGGATGTGTTTTATTTCCAAAGTAAGACAAAGTTTTCTGACACATATTCTTTACTATTTAAATATATTCTATTCTAGTGTTAATTAGGGGAAAGTGTCAGTAAAAAGTGATTTAAGACTTTGATTTAAAACTATGACTTTCTTTTCATTCTTGCATCTCTTAGCTAAATGAATTTAAATCCCCTTTTGTCTTGAGAACTTTGCAACAATTATTGCCATAAAAACAACTGGAGATGCTCTGTGTTGTTTTAGATCTGGTAATAGGAACTAGTGAGCTTAACTTCTACACAATTAAATAATTGGAGCTAAACTCAACCTCTCTACGTTTGCATCCTGGCTTTGCCATTTGTTAGCTGTGTGGCCTTGGAATAATCACTTAACTACTCTGAGACTCATTTTAATTATTTAAAATATGGATACAAATAGCACTAGTGTCATAGAGCTGTCATATAGATTTAGTAAAATGATTCTTGTATAGGTCTTAGGTGCCTAATATTTAGAAATATATTAATACTTTAAAATACTTCTGATATTTGATAAGCCTACTGTTAAATTTTTATATATCAGTAATTGTACATGGATGAATGAACTTAAATCTTAAGGCCTGAAAATTTGAAGACTCTATATCAGCCCTTTTTTATAATCACACTATAAATCTTCGGAAAACAGGATTTGTAACACCAGCTCAGACAGAACTTAACTACAGCACAGCAGAGGTAGGTGCCACTCTAATAAAGGTAATTTTTCACTTTGCCAGAAGCTCTCTTCTCTACCTTTATCTCCCCCTCCTTCTCTATTTTTAGATTGAGTGGTACAAAGATTAGCTAGAAATTTTCAACATGTTAAATGGAACTACTCTTGTGTAACAGAAATATATTTCTGCATCATATTTATTTAGGCTAAGGTACCAGTTTTTTCAGTGTTGTACATGAACAAGCTTTGGTTTTTATGCCAGCTGATCCAGCCTGCTTGTATTTCCTTGCTGTTTTCACCTTTGTGGCTATTAGAGTATTAGAAGTATTTAGGCATTTAAGTTCTTAGAAACACAGCTTGCAGGAACAAACATATGTCATAAACATTAAGAGGGAGACTTTATGTAGCTCATTAAAATACCAATCTATGAATATCAACTTGAAGCCCCCAGTAATATGACTGAAGTTGTAAAAATGATCTCTTCTCTCATTTTGCATAATCCTCTATTTTTAAATGGCATATAAAGAGTTTCAAAACTCCCAGGAGTGCTCTAAATATTATAAAGTGGATGCTTCACACCAGTTTATCTGATGCCTCACTCAATGAGCCTTTCAGTTTCAACTAGATCAAGTCACAAAAATAATTACTATGTCAAAAACAACCCCAAAAATATAAACGTGCTTTCTTTCCTTCAAAATCTGTTTCCTCTTAAATTACAAATTTGGTAAACATGATTTTATTCACATACTTTCTGGTTATGTTTGTCACATTTACATTATGCTGCATAGTTTACATGCATTTCTACGTTATTTGTAAGGTGCTGTTATCATTGTCTACCTCACAGATGTACCCAGCAAACACATCTTTCTGTCAAATACTCATTTTTACCTTGGCTCAAAGGTTCCAACAATGCTTCTAGGTCTTCTCTCTCAGCGACTACGGCCTTCCAATTTACAGTCATCTCTCACTCTCCAGATCTTGATCTCAGACCTCTACTACAAACTACTAGTAGGCATAATTATTCATCTGTTAAAGGCAAGGAAACTGCAGTTCAGAGTGATTTGCTCAAGATTATAAAGCCAATAAAGAGTAAAAGTTGGACAAGAACCTAGGTTTTCCAAACATTGATAGAGACATCAGTGCTGCCTGGTTAGCAAATGACTATTGACTACACTAACATATAAAGTTGTTCCATGATTGTAGACTGTCTCTGTCAAAATTTATTACGATTTGTGGTTTCTCCTATTTGCAAATTAAAAATTAAAGTTAGCAGAGTATGGTCGACGGAATAGTACATTGAAGTTAGATTTGGTTCAAATCCTGTATGGCTGCTTGCTAACACTATGACCTTGGAAAGTGATACAATCATCCTGGGTTTACTTCTTTGCCAATGAGAAGATTAAATGAGATAACTAAAGTGCTTAGTTAAGAAAGTGCTTGTCACTTAAACTCAATAAATAATAGCCATTATTTTGTAAAAATTAAAATGTGGGAAAAGAGGATTAGATATCAGACAATACCTAGCCCTGGCTAGGTATCACTAACTGCTGTGTGACCTTGAACAAATCTTACTGTCTGGATATTGTTTTCCTCATCTGTTAAACAGATATAAAGCCATATTACAGAATCCATATAAAGATAAATGAGTCATGGAGAGTCCTTTGAGCAGAGAGCCTGGAGGTTATGGAGATAACTTTTGAATTCCTGATCCAAGAAATTAAAGGTATAAAAATGTCTAAGAATAGGTGAGAAGGGAAAGGTGGCAGGATTAACTTAGACACTGGGCAGAGATAAAGGAAGCCTGGGGCTATTCTTCCATCTTAGAAGATATAATAAAAAAGACAAAGCCCTAGGGTTTAAAAGCTTGGTCTGTAATTTCTCCTCTACCACTAATTTGCTATGGAGCCTTAAAACTGTCATTTACCTGCTCTGATCTTCAAAACCCTATCTGCTTAATTAAGATGTGGAACTGGATGACATGTGACTGTGGTCACCTCCAGCACTAAGGTTCTATGTGTCTATACATTAGGTGACAGCATCATAAAATATATTCCACTAAATACTTAATATTTTCAATATTCTACTGATGTTTTAGGGTGAGAGAATGAAATGTTCCCATAGGGACTTCTGTATATGCCATCTACCTCCTAAAAGTTCATAAAAGAAAAATTTCTTGGAATATTAAACATCTAGGAAATCAGCATAGAAGGAAAACAATCAACCCCTCAATTTACAAGCTTAGTAGCCTCCACGGAACTTGTATTATGACTTTTATAAATGTTGCACTAGATAATATACGAGCTTTAGAAAATACAGAGGTTTAGTCACATGGAAGAGATTTTTATCATTATCATCATCATCACTACCACCATCATTGTCAACAGCATCAACATTACTACCTTACATTTATGAACACCAGTTCTATATACTGCAAAATGGATTGTGACATGAACAATTTTGGTTCCTCACAGGCTAAAATAGCATTTGGAAACTGTATGCTCACATTTCAGAAAGCTGAATGTTGATTTTGGACTTCAGTATTAACTTGGTGCATGTTTAGAATTCAAATATTCTTAGATAATGGCAATTGAAATAGAACACATAGGAGCCATGTTCCAGTTAAATTTCATTTCAGTCCTGAATGACTTTCACTTATAATATTTTCTCACTTCTTAGAAGTAACAGAATGATGCATGTAAAGAGAGTTCTATTCCACAGAGGGAGAAAGTATAAGCTGGCGTTGACAGCCAGCCTTATAATTTAATAATACACAGTCTCCAAAGCACTTTTACATCCACTATTTTATTTGGTATTTGTAACAATCATATAATAGTAAGATTAGAAGATATTATTTCATCCATTTTATGAACAAAGTAAGAATGAAAGGTGAAGTCACTTCTTCAAGGGTGGAAACCATTTTGAATTTTAATGATCATTATTGTTTAACTTTATTTTGTTTTGCTTCCATTCCCTTCAATTATATTACCATTTGTGTTAGATATTTATCCAAGAAGCTGGTTTATGTGAAAGAATGAAGATTGCACATAACAGATCAATGTTTCTCAAGTTGTTTTGTCATAGCACACAAAGAAAATGACTGGGATAACTGAGCCAGCCTGCTTATGGCTGGTGAGGAATGGGCCATGAGGGTTGCTAGAGGCAATACCTAATACACCTGAAACCTCTGCAACACCCCATTGTGAGACTGCCCCCCAGCTGGGAAGCTCTGAAACCCATAAAAATATATGATTGATTTATCCAAAGAATAGAAGGAAACTGTGTTACTTTCATTTTCCTAAGTCATTTTTTCTGTTGCCCATTACAAATCCTTTATTAAACATATAATCTTGGGACTTCCCCGGTGGCACAGTGGTTAAGAATCCACCTGCCAATACAGGGGACACGGGTTCGAGCCCTGGTCAGGGAAAATCCCACATGCCGTGGAGCAACTAAGCCCGTGCTCCATAACTACTGAGCCTGTGCTCTAGAGCCTGCAAGCCACAACTACTGAGCCCGCGTGCTGAAACTACTGAAGCCTGCACGCCTAGAGCCTGTGCTCCGCAACAAGAGAAGCCACTGCAATGAGAAGCCCGCGCACCACAACTAAGAGTAGCCCCTGCTCGCTGCAACTAGAGAAAGCCCGCGTGCAGCAACAAAGACCCAACGCAGCCAAGAATAAATAAATAAATTAATTAATTTTTAAAAACATATAATCGTAACAGACATTCAAGTCCAATATTCTGTTTCAGGATCTGAATCTAATCTGTTTTCAAAGAGAACAAAGAAATGTTATAGGTAGGGGATAAATTTGCGTAACAAGGAGGTTAATTTTTTTTTTGCTAATTAGCGTCATGTCATGAATACTTATTTTTTGTTGATTTTTCATCTACCTTTAAAATCGCTAATTTTTCTTTTTTTTAATTATTTTTAAAATTCATAAATTGTTTGAGCGACTACCATTTAGCACTGCTGAGGGTTGTTTTTACAGGGGGGAAGGGAATAGCATATATTTTCTCCAAATTTCTCTCATGACCCTAATCACTTTCTTAGTATTATACTTATTTGTAGGCATTTAACTTGTTTTCCTAGAGGGAGCATACATGCCTGCTTCAGTTTCAGAGCCGTCAGAGAGCTTACTGTAATATATTGCACGTAGCATCCTAACACCACAACAAAAGCCATCCATTTTCTGTACACTTAATTGGGCACCTACTATGAACCCTATTGTATGCAGACACTAGGAATTAAAAATAAATAAATGAAGATGTATTTAGGGGGTACATAATTTAGTGATAAAAGCTAAAGTTATACAGCAGTTTCATTCAATACATTATAATAAGTGCTAAGGTTTACATTTTTAAAAGCATCCTTTATTCACTTGTAGTGGACAAGGAGCTAAGTCAGGAAACATTTCATGAAAGAGTAAAATCCTAAAGTTATCCTTGATGGATTCTTAGATGTTCAGTGAGACCATGGAGGTGATATGGGAGTAGAAAGAAGGCTCTCTCTAGCATTTGCCTACCAATGGGATCAAAAAGAGACACAAAAAAATCTAAGCATTTGGCAGGATCTGGAAAGAAGTTATGTACAAGTGGAGTGTAAAGTAAGGTACCGGTGGGTTTGTGTTCCATACTAAAGGCAATAGTGTGCCTTTTCCTGTTAACACCCCTAGCTTATATAGGTTGCATAGTTGGATGTGAGCTCTACCTAATGTTGTCCATAATCTATAGTAAATAACCCTGTGTACTCTCAATATTCTTCTCTGTAATCTTTTTAAAGGTGATAATAATTGATATTCCAACTCTAGCTAAGGCAGAGGAACTAGGGGAAAAATCACTGGAATATCTTATTTGTTCATGGTTAGAATATGTGTGATTCAATTAAAATAAAATTCATACAAAAGTAATACATGTCTGTTATGAAATGTCAAATAATACTAAGGCTTTTAGAGTAAAAGCTGAATATCTTTCTTCATCCACAACTCATCATCCCACAGAAATAAGCCACCATTGAGTGTTTTGTATGTGTATTTCCAGACCCATTTCTATTCTTTTCTAAATGTGCATGTTTCTTAACATTATAAGTGTAATCATTATATAATGTGCTTTCTTCATTTTGTTTCTTTTTCATTTAGTAATATGCCATAGACAACTTTCCCTACAATACATATAAGTTTCCTTCATTCTTTTTAATCACTCCGAAGTACTCCATAGCTTGGATTTACTGTAGTATTTTTTAAGTCCCCCCATCTTAAAATTTCTTGCAAACTCATTAAACTAGACAATGTTGTATTTCACATAGATCTATGAAAGCTTTGCCATATACCCAATTATTCTGTGGACTTATATCAGGACCCTCTTGTTCCATACCACATGCTCTTGCTAGGGGCTCTAAAATTGCTTCAACACAATTGTTTCTTCCTGGAATGACTGCAGGATTACTATATGACTTACTTAGACTCCAAGCCCTCAGGTGGTAGCAGGCTTTTTTTGACTAAGAAAGTGTTCCAGGAATATTTGCCAAGGACTCATCACTCTAAGATTACTTTATCTAGATCAGAACTTCCCGAACTGTGTTCTATAGAATACAAGTGTATCTCCAATAGGCATTCAACCAAAAGGAATTGCTTTGTCATATAATACAGTATTACAATAGTTTCCCATGATATTCACAATGCACCAACTTCTATTAAAGGTAAGGAAGTTCCTATAGTAAAAAAAAACACTTATATTTGCTTAATTTAGGATTTCTTAATATGAATGCAGAACGCTTTTTAAAGTAATAGCTGTATCTCATGAAATACTGGTATGCACAGCTTGAGAACCACTGGTCCAGATGCCTAGATACTTCACAAAATGTCCCTTAACATTAAAAATAACAAATATTAACAAATTAAATACAAAATATCATAAAATAATAGAGCTAGAAATATCTTTAGAAATAGGTGTTAGGCTGTTGTGAGGATTAAATGAGATGATAATATGAAACATCAGGGCATCAAGCACATAGCAAGCGTTCAAAACATGCTAAGTCTTGTCATTATTAGTTCCCTCTATCTGGTCATCCCATTGGTTCATTTATTAATTTAACTCTCTAGAAAATATTTACCAGAGATCCACTTTGCCTTCCTAAGGAATTCAAATTTTACCCTGTGGCACTGAGTAACAATTAGAGATTTTAAAGCAGGATATGACACGGTCATGTTTGAGTTTTAGAAAAATCTCTCTCTCTGCACTGTGGAGGTTACATTGACAGAGGAGAGTTAAACCCCCAAAAGGTAAAGTTTTAATCCTCAAAAATATAAAGTGTCTTGGGCAAGTTATCACAACTTATAAGTGCTAGAGCAAAGACTAGAACTCAGATCTACTTCAGTCCAAATCCAGGCTTCACTCAACACTACTCTGCTGGCTGTGTTCCCAGCTATCAGTAAAATAAGGCCCAGCAGTCATTATTTGACCCGCAGTATATCTGAATCTTTAGGGCAATAGGCTTTGTTGTTAGCGATTCACTTCAGTGACTTAATAGCTTGCAGTTTTCAAGTCTCTGTAACTTATACACTAGGAAGTACCTTAGAGCCATAGAAATTCAAGTTCAACTTGAATGATACCTTTAGAGTCAACTGCGTAGCCTTGAGTGTGAACTATAGTTGGTAAAACATGGAGGGTTCAGGCCAAGTACATATGCCCATTATTTCTGCTGCTCTGGAGCAGTGACTAGCAACAGCATTTGAAAGAACAAAAGCAGTGAGTTCTGTCTGAGAGCCACTTGACCTTTTCAACTCTACTTGACCTCCACTCTGCCCACAGTTCCAAAGTGGAATGAGTGTTCCTGAGAGTGCTATTGTCTGTGGCAGCATGTTATTTTGAGATTACTGACCATACACATTTCCATCCAATAGGATGACCTGTGCTTTATGTGAAAAGATTGTCTGTAGAGCACAGGGCAACATTGCCACATTGGTCCACATATGTATTCTGGACAAGTTGGCAAGTGTATGAAATTAGCTAATTCAATCAGCGATTGGGTCTTAAGCTTCAAGTCACCATGTAAACTAGTTCTAAAGTAGGCTTTCAGAAGTCTGCTGAGAAGATGGCGGAGTAGAAGGACATGCGCTCACTCCCTCTTGCAAGAGCACTGGAATCACAACCAACTGCTGAACAATCATTGACAGGAAGACGCTGGAACTCACCAAAAAAATACCCCACATCCAAAGACAAAGGAGAAGCCACAGTGAGATGGTAGGAGGGACGCAATCACAATAAAATCAAATCCCATAATTACTGGGTGGGTGACTCACAAACTGGAGAACAATTATACCACAGAAGTCTACTCACTGGAGTGAAGGCTCTGAGCCCCACATCAGGCTTCCCAACCTGGGGGGGTCCAGCAATGAGAGGGGGAATCCCCAGAGAATCAGACTTTGAAGGCTAGAGGGATTTCATTACAGGACTTCAACAGGACTGGGGGAAAGAGAGACTCCACTCTTGGAGGGCACACACAAAGTAGTATGAGCATCAGGACCCCGGGGGAAGGAGCAGTGACCCCATAGGAGACTGAACCAGACCTACCTGCTAGTGTTGGAGGGTCTCCTGCAGAGGCGGCGGGTGGCTGTGTCTCACCATAGGGACAAGCACACTGGCAGCAGAAGTTCTGGGAAGTACTCCTTGGCATGAGCCCTCCCAGAGTCCACCATTAGCCCCACCAAAAGCCTGTAGCCTCCAGTGCTGGGTCGCCTCAGGCCAAACAACCAACAGGGAGGGAACTCAGCCCCACCCATCAGCAGACAAGCAGATTAAAGATTTACTGAGCTCTGCACACCAGAGCAACACACAACTCTACCCACCACTAGTCCCTCCCATCAGGAAGCTTGCACAAGCCTCTTAGATAGCCTCATCCACCAGAGGGCAGACAGCAGAAGCAAGAAGACCTATAACCCTGCAGCCTGTGGAACGAAAATCACACTCACAGAAAGATAGACAAAATGAAAAGGAAGAGGTCTCTGTAACAGATGAAGGAACAAGATAAACCCCAGAAAAACAACTAAATGAAATGGAGATAGGCAACCTTCCAGAAAAAGAATTCAGAATAATGATAGTGAAGATGATCCAGGAACTCAGAAAAAGAATGGAAGCAAAGATCGAGAACATGCAAAAAATGTTTAACAGAGACCTAGAAGAATTAAGGAACAAACACCTATGCTTCCTCTTGGAAGAGCAGTTGCAGCAGCGATGCTTCAGGCCCGATTCAGCCATTCTCAAAGCTGCTCCAGACACTCAGGGCTTACCAGCCCATCATACCTGGACCCGAGCTGAGTCCCCTGACACACTTGAGATGCCGTATGTGAGCTGCCCTATGGAGAGGTCCCTATGGCAAAGAACTGAAGGGAGCTGCCCATTCACAGTCCTTGAGGAACTGACACTGTCAGTCCAACAGCCCTCAAAGAACTGAATCCTGCCTGCAACCATATAGCAGCTTGCAAGCAGATCCTCCCCCCAGTGGAGCCTTAAGCCATGTGGCTGACAGGGTCTTGGTGCTCCGGCCGGGTGTCAGGCCTGTGCCTCTGAAGTGGGAGAGCCGAGTTCAGGACATTGGTCCACCAGAGACCTCCTGGCTCCACATAATATCAAACAGCAAAAGCTCACCCAGAGATCTCCAACTCAACACTAAGACCCAACTCCATTCAATGACCAGCAACATACAGTGCTGGACACCCTATGCCAAACAACTAGCAAGACAAAAACACAGCCCCATCCATTAGCACAGAGGCTGCCTAAAATCATCATAAGGTCACAGATTCCAGAAAACACACCATCAGATGCGGTCCTGCCCACCAGAAAGACAAGATCCAGCCTCATCCACCAGAACACAGGCAACAGTCCCATCCACCAGCAACCCTACACAGCCCACTGAACCAACCTTAGCCACTGGGGGCAGACACCAAAAACAACGGAAACTACAAACTTGCAGCCTGTAAAAAGAGGACCCCAAACACAGTAAGTTAAGCAAAATGAGAAGACAGAGAAATATGCAGCAGATAAAGGAGCAAGGTAAAAACCAAGCAGACCAAACAAATGAAGAGGAAATAGGCAGTCTACCTGAAAAATAATTCAGAGTAGTAATAGTAAAGACAATCCAAAATCTTGGAAATAGAATGGAGAAATTACAAGCAACGTTTAACAAGTACCTAGAAGAACTAAAGAGCAAACAAACAATGATAAACAACACAATAAATGAAATTTAAAATGCTCTAGAGGAATCAATAACAGAATAACTGAGGCAGAAGAACGGATAATGACCTGGAAGATAAAATAGTGGAAATAACCACCGCAGAGCAGAATAAGGAACAAAGAAGGAAAAGAATTGAGGACAGTCTCAGAGACCTCTGGGACAACATTAAACACACCAACATTCGAATATACGGGTCGCAGAAGAAGAAGAGAAAAAGAAAGGGACTGAGAAAATATTTGAAGAGATTATAGTTGAAAACAACCTTAATATGGGAAAGGAAATAATCATGTCCAGGAAGTGCCAAGAGTCCCATACAGGATAATTCCAAGGAGAAACATGCCAAGATACATATTAATTAAACTATCAAAAGTTAAATACAAAGAAAAAGTATTAAAAACAGCAAGGGAAAAGCAACAAATAACACACAAGGGAATCCCCATAAGGTAAACAGCTGATCTTTCAGCAGAAACTCTGCAAGCCAGAATGGAGTGGCAGGACATTTTTAAAGTGATGAAAGGGAAAAACCTACAACCAAGATTACTCTACCCAGCAAGGATCTCATTCAGATTCGATGGAGAAATTAAAACCTTTACAGACAAACAAAAGAGAATAGAGCACCACCAAACCAGCTTTACAACAAGTGCTAAAGGAACTTCTCTAGGCAGAAAACACAAGAGAAGGAAAAGAACTACAGTAACAAACCCAAAACAATTAAGAAAATGGTAATAGGAACATACATAACAATAACTACCTTAAATGTAAATGGATTAGATGCTCCAACCAAAAGACATAGACTGGCTGAATGGATACAAAAACAAGACCCATATATATGCTGCCTACAAGAGACCCACTTCAGACCTAGGGACACATACAGACTGAAAGTGAGGGGTTGGAAAAAGATATTCCAGAAAATGGAAATCAAAAGAAAGCCGGAGTAGCAATACTCATATCAGACAAAATAGACTTTAAAATAAAGACTATTACAAGAGACAAACAGGGACACTACATAATGATCAAGGGATCAATCCAAGAAGAAGATATAACAATTGTAAATATTTATGCACCCAACATAGGGCTAACTCAATAAATAAGGCAAATGCTAACAGCCATAAAAGGAGAAATTGACAATAACACCTTCATTGTAGGAGACTTTAACACCCCACTTTCACCAGTGGACAGATCATGCAAAATGAAAATAAATAAGGAAACACAGCTTTAAATGATACATTAAACAAGATGGACTTAATTGATATTTATAGGACATTCCATCCAAAAACAGCAGAATACACTTTCTTCTCAAGTGCTTATGGAACATTCTCCAGGAAGGATCATATCTTGGGTCACAAATCAAGCCTTGGTAAATTTAAGAAAATGGAAATTGTATCAAGTATCTTTTCTGACCACAAGGCTATGAGACTAGATATCAATTACAGGAAAAAAATCTGTAAAAAATACAAACCTATGGAAACTAAACAATACACTACTAAATGACCAAGAGATCACTGAAGAAATCAAAGAGGAAATCAGAAAATACCTAGAAACAAATGAAAAAGAAAACACAATGCCCCAAAATCTATGGGATGCAGGAAAAGCAGTTCTAAGAGAGACATTTATAGCAATACAATCCTACCTCAAGAAACAAGAAACATCTCAAGTAAACCTAATCTTACACCTAAAGCAATTAGAGAAAGAAGAACAAAAAAACCCCAAAGTTAGCAGAAGGAAAGAAATCATAAAGATCAGATCAGAAATAAATGAAAAAGAAATGAAAGAGTGCTTCCCTGGTGGCGCAGTGGTTGAGAATCCGCCTGCCAATGCAGGGGACACGGGTTTGTGTGCCCTGGTCCAGGAAGATCCCACATGCCGCAGAGCAGCTAGGCCCGTGAGCCATGGCCGCTGAGCCTGCGCTTCTGGAGCCTGTGCTCCGCAATGGGAGAGGCCACAACAGTGAGAGGCCCGTGTACCGCCAAAAACAAAACAAAACAAAAAAAGAAATGAAGGAAACAATAGCAAAGATGAATAACACTAAAAGCTGGTTCTTTGAGAAGATAAAGAAAATTGATAAACCATTAACCAGACTCATCAAGGAAAAGAGGGCGGGGACTCAAATCAATAAAATTAGAAATGAAAAAGGAGAAGTAACAACTGACACTGTAGAAATACAAAGGATCAGGAGAGTATACTACAAGCAGCTGTATGCCAATAAAATGGACAACCTGGAAGAAATGGACAGATTCTTAGAAAAGCACAATCTTCTGAGACTGAACCAGGAAGAAATAGAAAATATAAACAGACCAATCACAAGCACTGAAATTGAGACTGTGATTAAAAATTTTGGGGCTTCCCTGGTGGCACAGTGGTTGAGAGTCCGCTTGCCGATGCAGGGGACATGGGTTCGTGCCCTGGTCCGGGAAGATCCCACATGCTGCGGAGCGGCTGGGCCCGTGAGCCATGGCCGCTGAGCCTGCACGTCCAGAGCCTGTGCTCCACAACGGGAGAGGCCACAACAGTGGGAGGCCCGCGTACCGCAAAAAAAAAAAATTTTGCAACAAAAGTCCAGGACCAGATGGCTTCACAGATGAATTCTATCAAACATTTAGAGAAGAGCTAACACCCATCCTTCTCAAACTCTTCCAGAAAATTGTAGAGGACAGAACACTCCCAAACTCATTTTACGAGGCCATCATCACCCTGATACCAGAACCAGACAAAGATACTGCCAAAAAGGAAAATTACAGACCAATATCACTGATGAATATAGATGCAGAAATCCTCAACAAAATACTAGCAAACAGAATCCAACAACACATTAAAAAGATCATACACCATGATCAAGTGGGATTTATCCCAGGGATGCAAGGATTCGTCAATATATGCAGATCAATAAATGTGATACACCATATTAACAAATTGAAGTATAAAAACCATATGATCATCTCAATAGATGCAGAAAAACTTTTGACAAAATTCTTTGACAAAATCTTTGACAAAATTCTTTGACAAAAACTTTTGACAAAACCCATTTATAATAAAAACTCTCCAGAAAGTGGGCATAGAGGTAATCTACCTCAATATAATAAAGGTCATATATGACAAACCCACAGCCAACATCATTCTCAGTGGTGAAAAACTGAAAGCATTTCCTCTAAGATCAGGAATAAGACAGGGATATCCACTCTCACCACTGTTATTCAACATAGTTCTGGAAGTCCTAGCCACAGGCAATCAGAGAAGAAAAAGAAATAAAAGGAACCCAAATTGGAAAAGAAGAACTAAAAGTGTCACTGTTTGCAGATGACGTGTTACTAGACATAGAGAATCCTATGCCAGAAAACTACTAGAGCTAATCAATGAATTTGGTAAATTTGCAGGATACAAAACTAATGCACAGTAATCTCTTGCATTCCTATACACTAACAATGAAAGATCCGAAAGAGAATTTAAGGAAACAATCCCATTCACCATTGCAACAAAAAGAATAAAATACCTAGGAATCAACCTACCTAAGGAGGTAAAAGACCTGTACTCAGAAAACTATAAGACACTGATGAAAGCAATCAAAGATGACATAAACACATAGAGAGATATACCCTGTCCTTGGAAGAATCAATAGTGTGAAAATGACTATACTACCCAAAGCAATCTACAGATTCAATGCAATCCCTATGAAACTACCAATGACATTTCTTACAGAACTAGAACCAAAAATCCTAAAATCTGTATGGAGACACAAAAGACCCTGAAGAGCTAAAGCAGTCTTGAGGGAAAAAAATGGAGTTGGAAGAATCAGACTCCCTGACTTCAGACTGTACTACAGAGCTACAGTAATCAAGACAATATGGTACTGGCACAAATACGGAAATATAGATCAATGAAACAGGATAGAAAGCCCAGAGATAACCCAGGCACCTGTGGTCACCTTATCTTTGACAAAGGAGGCAAGAATATACAATGGAGAAAATGCAACCTCTTCAGTAAGTGGTGCTGGGAAAACTGGACAGCTATATGTAAAAAGAATGAAATTAGAATACTCCCTAATACCATACACAAAAATAAACTCAAAATGAATTAAAGACCTAAATGTAAGCCCAGACACTATAAAACTCTTAGAGGAAAAAACATAGGAAGAACACTCTTTGACATGAATCACAGGAAGATCTTTTTTGACCCACCTCCTACAATAATGGAAATAAAAACAAAAATAAACAAATGGGACCTAATGAAACGTAAAAGATTTTGCACAGCAAAGGAAACTATAAACAAGATGAAAAGACAGCCCTCAGAATGGGAGAAAATATTTGGAACAAATCAATGGACAAAGTATTAATCTCTAAAATTTATTAACAGCTCATGCAGCTCAATATCAATAAAACAAACAACCCAATCCAAAAATGGGCAGAAGACCTAAATAGACATTTCTCCAAAGAAGACATACAGATGGCCAAGAAGCACATGAAAAGCTGCTCAACATCACTAATTATTAGAGAAATGCAAATCAAAACTACAGTGAGGTATCACCTCCTACCAGTTAGAATGGTCATCATCAGAAAATCTAGAAACAACAAATGCTGGAGAGGGTGTGGAGAAAAGGGAACCCTCTTGCACTGTTGGTGGGAATGTAAATTGATACAGCCACTATGGAGAACAGTATGGAGGTTCCTTAAAAAACTAAAAATAGAACTACCATATGACCCAGCAATCCCACTACTGGGCATATACCCAGAGAAAACCATAACTCAAAAAGACACATGCACCCCAGTGTTCATTGCAGCACTATTTAAAATAGCCAGGTCATGGAAGCCACCTAAATGCCCACCAACAGATGAATGGATAAAATAGATGTGGTACATATATACAATGGAATATTACTCAGCCATAAAAAGGAACAAAATTGAGTCATTTGTAGAGACGTGGATGGACCTAGAGACTGTCATACCGAATGAAGTAAGTCAAAAAGAGAAAAACAAATATCATATATTAACGCATATATGTGGAATTTAGAAAAATGGTACAGATGAACCAGTTTGCAAGGCAGAAATAGAGACAAAGTTTTAGAGAACAAATGCATGGACACCAAGCGGGGAAAGCGGAATTGGTGGTAGTGGTGGTGGGATGAATTGGGAAATTGTGATTGACATATATACACTAATATGTATAAAATAGATAACTAATAAGAACCTGTTGTATTTCAAAAAACAAAATAAAATTTAAAAAAAAATAAAGTAGGCTTTCAGCACAGGAAAGTGTTTTAAAAAAATTTTTTAAGCTTTGCTTCATAGCTATGTTAATAAAATTTAGTCTAATAGATTCATTTCTGGATGTTCAAGTCTCCAATATTACCATGGAATTTTCCATCAAATATAAACAACTAGTTTTCACTTTTGAACTTCAACACCTTCAGGATCTATACACCCATCTGTTAAAGCACCCATCATTTCAGGTACATGGAATTTTATGGGGACAAAATCAAAGCTTAGGATGTACTACTAGGGCATGTTTCTAATTTCTTTTCTTTGTAGAACTGAACTTACATGAGCATATAAATATGAGAAACTGAACTCACTATTCTTACACTTGTCAGTTTCTTTTTTAAATCAAGCAGACTTTACTGCTTCTAATTTACACCCACACTCTCCTCCATCTATTCTTTTACCCTATTTCATATATGTGGAAAATTTTCCCATCTTTCACAAGTAAAGACTTCTCTTTTTCCTCTTCGAAATCCCTTTACCTGTGGACTGGCTCTTAATCGTGCTGCCTTGAAGTGTCCTGTGGAATAAAGGAACTAGATGAAAAGAAAAATGGGTAAACATTTTTCCCAAGCCCAGTCATACTGTCTATTTTCAGTATCCATAAAAACATAGCAATCTGTGTAATGCTGCCTGCATCTAATTGTTTTTTCTCTTTCCGGAGGTAACCTTCTTGAGAGAAAAAATTTTTTCACCTAAAACTTTAACCCATTTTGAAAACTGTCTTTCTGCATGTTCTATAAGAGCTTGAGCATGAAGGAAAGGCTTGATAACCATAAAATAAAAATAGCAGGGTTGTACAAAAGAGATGTAACCTTGCCGCATTCTTTCTTGCTTTAACTGAAAGAAGGTTGTGCCCTCTGTTAGCTGAAAATCCACCAGGATCCCTTAGTCTTTTATTATCTTCTACCTAGAGGGGGAGATTATTTTTTTCCACCTCTCTGATGACATTTTCAAAATAATCCTTGTTCTATAATAACCTCTTCAGGGAGAAGGAAAGAATGCAATTTATGACATCCCCATGATTATCGTGTGGCAAATTTGCCCTTCAATTCAGCAATGACATTGTTTTTAAGCCAAAACCTAGAGCTAGGTCTCCTAAAGCGAAGATTGCTTGCTCTGGCTTCTCTGTCACACGGAAAATCATGCCTAGCCTTGCTTAGTTTATGGTTTTTAAATAACAGAGAGAAGAGAGATTTCTCTTCTCTTTTTTTATAGCTGGATCTGCCATGCTTATACATGGCATGCTTACATGTTGGTAGATTCTGTAGTCACAGATGTACCAAAAAATTTTGTTGCAGCAGCATGTTACTTAAAAACAAAGACAAAAATAAAAGATACACAAATCAATGAATACATATCCCATCCTTCAAATAAATAAGGAGGAACCTTTTTAAGATGGTAAGCATATATTCAGATATTCACTGATATTTGAGCATAATTTGGAGCCACCAAGAATGGGGATGCCAAATGCTACCAGTTACGCATTTAGGTAGTTGGTAAGTATAACCATAGATGTTCAATCTGAGATAAATTCACCTAACCTGAGGCGCTTTGGTGTTGACTCTAACTGTAAGGGAAAACTAGATTTTTCTTCTTTTTTCTCATGACACCAGATGTGTGGGGATTTTTCTACATCAAGCAATTCTTTATTTCTCAGCAGACAACAACTGGGTGTCCTACAAAGTTAATTCTGATACTGTCTACCGGCAGATAGCATCAAATCCCTCAGATTAAGGGCTCAGTCCCATAAGACTGCCCCCACTGTGGATGTCAATCTCAAATTCAGGTGTCGTGGATACTTCTGACCAATCAGCTGTAATTCTGAGTTCCCACAGTCCACCTCCACAGGTTTGATAATGTACTAGAATGGCTCACAGAACTCAGAGAAACATGTACTTTAATTAACTGATTTATTATGAAAGGAAACTACCTAGAAACAGCCAGATGGGAGATGTGCATATGGCAAGGCATGGGAGAGAAGGCGTGGAGCTTCCTTGCTATGTCTGGGTGCACACCCTCCCAGCACTTCCACATATTCACTAACCCAGAAGCTCATCAAATCTGCTTGTTCAAGAGTTTTTCTAGAGCTCAATCTCCAGCCTTCTCTGCCCTCCTCCCTTCCTGGAGGCGGTGGGTGGGGCTGAGAACCCCTCCAGTCGCTTGGTCTTTCCCATGACCAGCCCCATCCTGAGGCTATCTAGGGACCCTACCCTGTCACCTCATTAGCATAAATTCAGCTGTGCTCAAAGGGCTCCTTATGAATAACAAAAGACACTCCCATCACTAAGGAAATTCCAAAGGTTTCAGAAGCTCTTGTCCTAGGAATCAGAAACAAAGACCAAATATATTTCTTAATATACCACACCAGCTCACCAGGATTCATAACTGGGAACCCCAAGGCAAAGAGAAAGCCATTTGCAGGTAGGTTTTGAAGATGAAAATCAGTGGCAAAGGCAGAAAAATTATGGTCAGCTGAACATTGGGATTCGTTGCTGATGAACTACAGGAGATAGAGAGCAGAGAGCTCCTGTACCTGGTGTGGTGGTCAGATTTCTGCCCATGGGCAATCAGTGCTGAGTTTTGTTGTCAAGTGGCTGTGTTGTTTTGTTTGCTGGTCTACCTTGAGATCTCTACTCTAGTTTAAAATTTTTTCCTTCACAGCCTCCTCATTCTTATAGTGCTTTTTTCACCTTCTTGCCTCATAGAGTCATAAATATATATATTTTTTCTTCCAAGCTGTTATAAGTTTATTTTCTCTTTCTGTGAAAAATTTTCCTAGAATGACTCTCTTCCATCTATTCCCATTGTCATTACTGAAGCTCTTGCTTCCATGCCTTATGCATGGTTGAATATCATAGCCAGAACCCATCTGATCCATCCTGCCTATACCTGCTGTTATTTCCTAATGCCTCCTGCACTAATCAACACTTCGTCTTGGCTTTTAAAATCTGTAATATATACTATGTACTTTAATTTTCTTCTCCTCCCATATACTTTGGCCCATCTTAAGTCTTACCTGTTTTATGAAACATTATGCTATGGACTGAATTGTATTCACCTAAAATTCGTATGTTGAAATCCTAACCCTCAGTGTGATTATATATGGAGATAGGGTCTTTAAAAGGTAATCAAGATTAAATGGCCTGTATGGGAAAAGAATCTAAAAAGTGGATATGTGTATATGTATAAATGATTCACTTTGCCATACACCTGAAACTAACAAAACATCGTAAATCAACTAAACTTCAATAAAAATTTAAAAAAAAAGATTAAATCAGGTCATAAGAATGCATCCTCATCCAATAGGATTGGAGCCCTGTAAGAAGAGGAAGAGATCTCTCTCTCTCTCTCTCTCTCTCTCTGACATGTGGGGACAAAGCAAAAAGGTGGCCATCTTCAAGCCAGAAACCCAATTGACCAGTACCTTGATCTTGAACTTCCTAGCTTCCAGAACCATAAAAAAATAAATTCCTGTTGTTCAAGGCAACCAGTTTGTGGTATTTGTTATAGCAGTCTTAATAGATTAATATACATTGTAACTAGTATCATTGTTGCTCTATTAATAGCCACCATTTCTTGAATCCGCTGGACATTGAACATTAATCCACTGGACATTGAACATTGATCCACTAAAAATGTTTCTTGAACCCCTATTTTGTATAAGGCTCTGTAGTGGGTAGGGGAGATAGACTGGAACTGGTGAACAGTTGCTGCCCTATGAAGCAACTCTTCAGGGGGAGATGGAAGATATATATAAATATATATATGTATATATATATATATAAATGAATGCTCTAAGTATTAGGAAGGAGAAATACAGAGTTCTATGAAAGCACGTAACAAAAGAACCAAGCTTAGTCTGCTTAATTTGGAGGTTCCTGGAGGTCTCTCTGAAAAGTTTAAGCTAAAACTTGAAATTTGACAAAGAATTTACTAAGCAAAGAGGTAGGAAGGACAATAGGTGCAAAACGTGTGACTCAGGAAGGAACTTGGGGTATTTGAAGAACTTAAAAAAGAATAGTCTAGCTGAAGATTATTGAATGTGATGGTGAATGGCATGAGATGAAGCTGGAGAAATACTTACATGGCAAATTACAGTGTGGCAATGTAGGCAAAGGCAAAATTTTTATACTCTAAGAGCAATGGAAAACCAATGAAGTGCTTAAAGTAAAGGTATGGTGTGAGTGGATTTTCAACTGGTTGGGGGAGTTGGTGTGATACACAGAGTTCAGGTGTGGACATAGTCCCCTTGGGAACTGGTCAAGTAGACAGTCAGTGGAGGTATTGAATAGGCAATTGTATAATCCACTTTGGGACTCAAAAGCAAGGTTGAATTCTGAAATACCTTTGGAGTTATCAGAATATACATGTATATGTCATGGTTGTATGTGAGATTCTATAGAAAGAGAGTACGGTGATAAAAGAAGCAGACTAAGATCCAGCACTGAGCCCTGAAAAAAATCAAGAAGTATCCAGAGAGGTAGGAGGAAAGCTTTAAGACTGAAATCTCAGGTCATGAGGAATGAAGATGTTTCTAGAGAGGTGTCACCAGTCACTTTGTCAAAAATTATGTAGGTCATTTAACGTGAGGCAGAAAATGCCCATTGAATTGCATGACACAGAGGTTCTGCTTTGGGGCAGACATTATGCAAGGTGTTTTACATCTAGCTTTAATTCTTACAGTGCATTACATATTATTGTCGTGGGACAGATGAAGAAACTGAGCATCAGAGTTCAAGGTCACAGAGTTGGAAAGGGTAAGGGCAAATCTGGGCTTCAACCGAAGTCTATGATGTTGGAGACATAGAGCCCTATACTTCTATTCTGCCACTTAAGCCCTTCCCTAAACTGGTTTTGGTTTTGTTGTTGTTGCTACTTGTTTGTTTGTTTTGGTATTAAAATCAAGGCCACAGAACTAGATTCTGTTTATTCTCTTACTGCTTTATATGTATGTAGTAGCCTTGTCTCTCCCACTGGATTTATGAGTTCACTAAGGGCAAGCACCAGAGCATAGTGTAGGGAAAGAAAATAGACTTTGCAACCCGACAGACCTCGGTCATAGTTTAAAAATTATAATGTTCATGAAGTGTCTAGCGGAGTGACAGGTACAGATGAGCCAAGTGTTGAATGCGACTTTCATTATTTCTTTGTATCCCTTTCAGCCCAGTGTGCTGTACAGAGTAAGGTTAAATAAATATCAAATTTAATTCTTAGGGTACTGTAAGTGATAATAAATTCTTTATCAGTTAATTGTACCCATCATAATTGCTAATATAGTTTAGGAGTCAATCCACTCCCAATAATGAAAACTTGCCTTACCCTGGGACTGAGAAGAGAATAGATAATGAGATACTCTGCCTTTCCTTAAACTTGTGCAAATGCCACATTGGAAAACTAGACCCCTGAAAATCACGAGCTCATTGACAACAAGTTCTTTGATTTCTTCAAGCTACCATTTCCATTGTACCTAATCTAGCCCTAGGTGCATGGTATTTACACAGTCCTTACTAAAATAAAATAAACAAGTTGCACGTTGATGAAGAAGAGATTTCTTGGCCCCTGAAGACATCAGAAGTTTTCTTTTCTGAACTACAAAATGTCAGGTGCTAGCATGGCATTCTAACTTCCTAACTACCACACTCACTTCTGTTTGTAATACAGTTTATAGGCATACACAATAGGGTATATCTTATCATCCTTTCCAAAAATGTCATGGAAAAATATGATTTCAGAGGTTATTTTTGACACACGAACAAGCTAAAAATGTTTCTTAGACTGAAGCCAAGACTTAATAAGTACTTTACTATCATGACTCATCAAACTTAATATACTGGAATGCTGTGTGAGAACTCTTATCTGCATGGTTCAGTCATGCCCAAGTATGAGGGAATTTATTTGGGACCAAATGTAGATGTTTAAAAACTGCTCAGTTGTCTGTTTTTCTCCCTTTCAAAGCTTTACAGGTATAGTATACTGCTCATTTTCTATTATATAGGTATTATAAGAACGTAATATTTTAAAACCACTTGATTCTTTGTTATCCTGTTTTTTTCTGGAGGATTTGTTTACCTGTGATTGCTAATTTTTTGGACAGAGTGACAATAGTACCTTTTGGAGCATGTGTAGGGCCATGAAATAGTGCTGTTCTCTCCCTCATCCCATGCTCCTGCCAAACTGGTCTCTTCAACATTTTCAAATGTGCCGGTTCTACTACCTTCTCCTGAAATGGCATATACCTCCCATGCATCCTACTGTGGAAATTCCCCTCCTTCCAAGGTTCAATTCCCAGACTACCCTCTCCAGGAATGTATATGTAGCAGAGACTCAATAGAGGCTTGAGTTGAATTTAATAACAGACAGCAATTTTCTTCCTAACTTAATCCCTCATGTACTATTAAGAATGAATAATTTGGGTCCATTAAATGTCTCTTTCTACAACTTGAATGAATATGTGCAAACTGCAGGTGTACTGCAGGCACCTCCAACACAAATGTTTACGGGGACCAGATAGTTAAAATAAATGAATATAGTGAGCTTGATGGTCAGAATGTAATGGTATGGCTCTGATGGTATGGCTCTGATAAAACTAAAGAGCATATTCTTGTATGTAGTAGCAGCTCCTGCTACTTTTAGCTGATTTTTGTCCTACTTTGTTCTGTCATGTTCTTAATGCCTAGAAATGTGCCTGGCACATAGTAGAACCTCAGTAAATATTTGTTGAATGAGTGACTGAATGAATGAATGAATGCTAAATGAGAAATCAGGCTCCCAAATCTCCCACTTTCTCAATAAAGAAGAGAAGTTCAAATTTTTTGGGGGGAAACATTCTGAATTTTTAAATTTGATGACTAGTCCATTGAAATGAAAAGTATGCTCTGACCAAATACATCTACTGATCAAGCTTGACCTGAGAGCCAGCAGTTTGCTACCCATCCTACATTTGATTTTTAAGAGGGAATTCTAACAATTTTGTGAAGGGTAATAATTTGGGTAATATTTCTAGCTTCTCTCTGGCTGGAATCATGAAAACTAGTTAAATACTTAGAGAATGTGTTGGATAGATAGGAATTACACTTAACATTTTCTGAAACATTTTCATTTGGATTCTCACTTGATCCTTACAACAGCTCAGTTAAATGGAAAGAAGGTTACTCTCACCTCCATTTAATTGCCTTTGAATACATCCAGTCTCTTCACTGCTGTTCTGATTGAATGGTGATTGTTTATTGACCCATTTTAAAAGCAGCCCCAGAGTCAGTGTAGTTCTTGTCTTTGTACATTTAGTCAAACTGAAGGACCTTAGAGAACCCCGAGTGCAGTGCTTTACCTGCTCAGTTGGGAGCTTGTCACTTGTCCATTTTGGGGCGAGCTATTTCAGTGGCTTCATAAAGGAGCCACATGTGTGGACATTCAGGAAGGCTGGGTTCTTTAGATATGGTGCTGCGTAAAGCAACCTGAAAAGAACATCATAAAACATGTCCTGATTCTTGCCTTCCTCACTGCCTCATCTGGAAAATGTGTCTGCCTGCCAAATACAGCAGGCTTAGGAAATCAAAATAGAAACAGGAAACAAAGGAAATTAGAGCCAAATTTATTTTCAGAGTGTGTCCTTGTCCTGTGAAGAGCAAAAGAACAACTGCATCTGTTTGAGGCTATTACCTAGACATTATAGGAAACAATCCTCAATGCAGACATGTCCAAATACGTGTGGTTAAGCCTGTTGTCAAATCTGGAGATGAAAGACTTAATACAAGCAGATGAGTATCATATAAAAGTGGATGGGGGCTTCCCTGGTGGCGCAGTGGTTGAGAGTCCACCTGCCAATGCAGGGGACACGGGTTTGTGCCCCGGTCTGGGAAGATCCAACATGCCGCGGAGCGGCTGGGCCCGTGAGCCATGGCTGCTGAGCCTGCGCGTCCAGAGCCTGTGCTCCGCAACGGGAGAGGCCACAACAGTGAGAGGCCCGCGTACCGCAAAAAAAAAAAAATGTATGTATAGAAAAACATCTTGAATGATATATACCAAAATATTAGAAAAGATTATGTCTGGAAGGCATAATTAGGAGTGATCCTTGTTTTTCTTTTTATAATTTCTGTTAATGGCATATCCAATTTTTATATTCAGAAAAAACAATAAAGGAAAACCTCATATTTCTATCTTAAATCATAAAACCAGAAGATAAGCTTGCAAAATGACAGGCTGACTAAACCAGTTGGGTAACTCTAACTCACAAACTCAGGTTTGCAGATGAGCTGTGCTTCTTCACATGTCAAAGACTCCCATCGCTTTGTACTCATTCAATCCTTGATTTTGGTAGTGTTAAAACGGTCTGAACTAGAGAAATTAAGGAAT
This sequence comes from Leucopleurus acutus, assembly GCF_964270905.1. Classification (NCBI taxonomy): domain Eukaryota; kingdom Metazoa; phylum Chordata; class Mammalia; order Artiodactyla; family Delphinidae; genus Leucopleurus; species Leucopleurus acutus. The sequence goes on along the minus strand of NC_139147.1, from coordinate 92,794,655 downwards.
TCTTTCCATTCTTGAAGATATCCTTTTGTCTTTCTAGTTTAAATTACTTTTATGATCTTATTGTTCATACTTCAAAGGTATTTGCTGTTTATGTGATTTTCCCCTCCTATGTTTATTCTTTCATGGGAGGTGATTCTAATATGCTTGCTATCAAACTGTTGCAGATTCTCATAGACTAAGTAACCAACAATTGATGAAGACCACCAAAGTGGTCATAATGACAAACTGTAAAGATTATCCTCTTCAAACTTCCCTAAATCTTTGAACTATTTTTCAAATATCTGTTCCATAGAAGCAAATATGTTCCACTATGTGGTTGACATATCCCATCTGCTATCTGTTTGTGTGTGTGTGTGTTTTTGGTATTCTTTTTAATTGACGTATAGTTGATTTACAGTGCTGTGCCAATCTCTGCTGTACAGCTAAGTGACTCAGTTATACACATATAGACATTTTTTTAAAATATTCTTTTCCATCATGGTTTATCCCAGGAGACTGGATATAGTTCCCTGTTCTGTATAGTAGGACCTTGCTGTTTATCTGTCCTGTGCTGATATGGAGGCTTCCAAATGAGTTCAAGACAAAACATTTTTATTAATGGTTTGGCTTCCTCTTTACACTTCCTCTAGGATGTCACTTGTGTCTATAGTAGTAATAAAAAATGCTGAGTAATCCCCAGTGAAACAATTGATAGATCACCAATGGATGCTAAAGCCATTATGTGAAAGTTTGGGGTGGGAGTGGTGGTAACAGAATAATTGCAAGGTTTCAAGGTATTACTCTGTAGATTACTTATTAATTGCAAATGGGAAAACTTCATTTTACTATGGAGAAATCGGTGGGAACCACCTTAACCAAGAGATCAAATTTAACTTCATTAATAGAGGGATAAGCTGACATTATGTGCCTTCTGATTTGAAGTAATATGAAGAACAAAGTATTGCTTATAGGGTATTCTTGCCAAGACTATTTAACTTAAATCTAACCAAACCTTTAGATATAACTTCCAGTTCACAGGAAGTACAGAGGACAGAGGCACAGGTTAACTAAAACCAGGAGGAAACATAGAAATCCAGATTGTAAGCCCTTCTACAAGGCAGTTGGCCTGGTCTTTTCTAAAAGTCAATGTAATGGGAGAAAAAACTGGTGGGGTACTGCTCTAGACATAACAGACAAATGCAATATGGGAACCTTTATTGGATACTGGTTTTAAAAAATAGCTATAAAAGACATTTTAATGACAATTGGGAATATTTGAATATGAATTGGATATTGAATGATATTACAGAATTGTATTTTTAAGTGTGATAGTGATATTCTAGCTACATAAGAAAATATGCTTATTCTTAGAAGATGAAAACTGAATTATTTGAGAGAAAGACTTATGTATGAAATTTACTTTCAAATAGTCCCTCCCAGAATGAGAAAGAAAGAAAGAGAGCAAGAGAGAGGGCAAGCAAACATGGTAAAATATTAATTGTTGATTTTAGACGGTGGGTATATGAGCACTCATTTTATTACTCTTTCAACTTCCTGTTGTTGAAATTCTTCATAACAAAAAGGGGGAAAAGGGAAGGTTAAACCAAAAAAATCAAGCCCTTTATAGTAATACTTGGCATTCTGATTGTATTTGCAAACCTGTATCATAAACATAGGATATTTAAAATTTTCCTTTCATGGAAAGGAAAATTTCTTTTTCTTTTAAAGAAAACTTTTCTTTTAAAACTGCTTCAGAGAAAATAAGATTGTAAGACTGACCCTGTCTTGAGGGATTTATGGATTTTTTTTTTTTTTTCAGTCTGTTTGTAACCTCCTGTAAATCTTCTGGAACCTTTTGGATTAATCATCAATAAACATTTACTAAGCACTTCCCGGAGTTCAGGGCACTCTGCTAGTCAATGTGGGCTTAACAGTGTTCAGAGTAGACTCTGTCACTGCCTCAGGTGTCAGGAAAATGATTCTGTTCTTTATCTAGTAATAGATTATTTTAAGTGATCTCAATAAGGAAATTCAATCTGGCAAATGATTATGTTCTAGGTATAAGACTCAGTGCTCTGTGCCAAGGGAGTAGATGAGAGAACCATAGGGAATGTTCACCAAGCATGGAATCCAAGAATCTGCTAGGGTCACTCTGTCCTTTGGCCACAGATAAGCTAGGCTCAAGCTCTAGTCCATGATTTGTGGAAAGTCCAGCACCCTCCCCAAACTTGCTGTGAATTCCTGGGTACCACAAAGTCTCATGGTCACCTCAGACTCTACTCAGCTTCTGCCAATGAATCCATTCTCATTCCATCCATGTCAGCTCAGCCCCACTTCTTGATTTTAAAATAAGGATTTTATGATTTATTGGAATTTTGAGAGGTCATGTGGTCAGTAACATTAATTGTATGTTGGAAGGGGAGAAATGTAAAACCAAAGAGAAAGCAGCCAAGGAATTAAAACCTTCACAGATCATAAAAGATTCCAGAGCCTATCCTGTTTCCTTATCTTTAGGTTGAGCCTCACTGGAAAAATGTCTTTCTATCCTTTGCCATCTAAATTTCCAACTACTTTTTAGGCAATCCCATCTATTTAATCTCTCCTTCAGGATCCATCTCTCTTTCTCCCAACAGTACAAGTCTCACGTCTAAAACATTCAGTGTGAATTAATCCCTGGGTGACCTGCCAGTTAGTTCTTGGAGGGATATTGCCCTTTGAATCGAGCACAGTTCTGACTTTTGTTAGGAGGTGGGTGGAAGGTTGGGTACCAATGAGATGGAGGATGGGGGAAGAGGCTTTGGCACTCCCAGTCAGGCGAAATAGTCTATGGTGGACAAGACCTCCCAGCCTAGTCCCCTTGTAGGTCTGCCCTCTAGTGAAGACCTTAATTACTCCTCTGACTGTAGGAGCAAATTCACACACTTCGCAAAGATAAACAATAACTTTTTGGAAGCAGATTGTCAATCTTACGAAAGAAAACTTTTTCCTACCTGCCTTCTTAATTAGCAAGGCCATCTTTCTCACAATGGAATGAATATTTCTTATCATAAAAAATAGTGATTTTTAAAATCTTTCCCCTACCATCCGCCCCATACAATACCCCCCCAATACTATTAGCACACACAACCTCACACCACAAGCCCATACATACCCCCCACATACACACCCACACACATTTTTTATTTGAGCCTTTTTAAGCATTGGAAATAGACCTGGGTAACTCTTTTGGTTATTCCAATACCCAGAAAATACTTTGCAGCTACAACCAATAAGGTCTTAAACTGTTAATAATTTCTTAGGCAAGGCATTCCTCATCCTCTGTTTTGATCTTGAAGGTGAAGGAAGAGGGCAAATTATTTTATTGTAGCTCTAAGACCAAGAAGGAATGGCTGTGGTTCAAGAACAGAAATAGGAGAGTAACCTGAAAAGTAGTCAACAGACTAAGGAGAGAATCAAAAGGACCATTTTAGAAGGTGATGAATGGGAAAGCCGGTTTGCAAAACATTAAGGAATGAAAAGATTATGAGGAATTGGTGAGGTAAAAATGAACACTTTTTACACAGTCTATGAGAGAAAAAGAGAGAAATGAGAAAGCAACATGGCCCATCTTCTTTGGTTATCAGCTCAGTACTTTCATGTACATGAAGCCATTTACTTAGCCAAAAAAATTAATTAAATCGTTTTGGGAATCTTTATAATTTAAATTATATCAGCATTTAAGACTTTGGAATAGAAAAGCTATATTTCTTTGTGAACCTGAATGAGATGTCCTGTCCCCTTCCTGACTTTGTACTAAGAGGCTAAGTAACCGACCCCATGGTGGGTACCCAATATGACACTACATAAAGAGACTGAGGTATGTGAAGTACTAAGAGAAACCTGACTTATCCTCATATTTCTGGACAGCCCAGAGGAGCCTGCAGCTTCTGAGTAAATGAATTGAAGCTGGATAGTGTGGGCCCCGGCAATTTTGAAGAAACTCTCTTATGCTACCATGGGAGTGAAGACTTGATCAATTTATCAGACACAGTGAAATGCTACCTGAGCAGTGGCAGTACAGCTGGGTGCCCAGGTGCAAGCAGAGGCCAGGGTCTAATCCCGTCTTCCCAGATATCAAGCAAATTCTCCAAAGGGTATGCAAGAGAGATCCAGGGCTGTGCCCTCTTGTCTTCCTGGAGGGGCTGGCGCTCTCCCTGCAAGAACCTGCTATTTATTCTTTCCTTTCAGAAACAATTGTAGCTACTTCTGATATAGAAAAAGGCAATTTAACGTTCTGCCAAAGTTCTGAGATTATTCAAACCATTTTCCTAATATCTTTATTATAATAGCTATCATTCTGATCATCCCACTTCTAACATTATTGTTTCTTAAGATTTCTAATGCATCTTAATCAGACATTTGGTTTCCTAAGTTAACCACTTTTGAGGCAATTTCATGAAGATTATATTACTCAGAGCCTTTATTTTAAATCATGTGTTAGGTAAATGTCTAAAAATACTGAGTAAGTGGATAGGGTACAACTTTTATTTGTATTTTTTTGCAAATAAGATTGTGAGTAGTTAGCTAGAACATATAGTAGGTTTGTTTTCTGTCACATCCTAATGACAAGCAGAAGATGGGAAGGTGTAACATGTGTTTGAAGGTTAACAGTGTTAAATATGCTTGGAGAGGGGGGTAGTTTCCTATAAAATACATAGTTGAAAGCAAATATTTTTCTAATCCTCTGAAGGTTTTAATGATTCCTATTAATAATCCACATATATTTTTGAAATAGCCAGCTTTACTGTTTACTCTAGTTCTGGGTAAGTGGGTTTAAAGTTCTAACAGTTTTGACGTTTAAAAATATATTCTGTCATCTCCAGATCTTTCACAGAACAAAATGTACCCACCTGTAGGGTTCAAAATATGGCCTGTTAAATACTAGGGGCTACAGGGTCCAGTGCTGAAATGATCACTGAGATCATCTGATGCTTTAGCTTAATTTAAAATAAAAATTGAAGTTTATCTATTACTAAGTATGTAGCATAAAATGTACAGAACTATCTTGACTAAGTAATTATTATTTTAAACTAGTAGCTTCTGGAAAAGCCATTTTTAAGATTCAGACCTAGATCAAATCTGGTGAAGTAAAGAAATAGATATTAGGGTATCATTGGAAATTAAAATTCAATAAAGAGAAAAATGACTATTATTTGCAGACTATTGTTTTTAAATTTTAAAATTCTACCTTCCTTTTTTTTTTCTCAACCAACATGGCTTAGTTTCTGTTCTAATGTGTTTAAAGCTATGCACATACATAGGGGGCTTTGATCTTTGCTTAATCTGCAAATAATTCCAAAATCATAAGATTGAAACAGTCCTCGATTACTGAATACTTTGCAACTCACAGGATATGGCAGATGTCTATAAGCTGTGAAAATGTGTCTGATGTATTGGTGGGTTCACATTAATGTTCAGAACAGGAAAATAAAAGCCACATCGCAATACTTATATTATTGGCGTTTGTTACCTCCACTTTTAAGATGCTATAGGAAGGAACCAAGTCAAATGAATACTCAAGACTTTTCATGAACCCTAACGCTAAACATATGTGTCTCACTATTATCAAATTTTGACTTAGGTCACTGAATTCCGAGGCTACAGAGGCAGGTAAAATATAAGGAAAACTTTATACTTACGGGGTAGACAGAGCAACATTTTTCTGACAGTGAAAATTATCTAACTATAATTTTTTTTTAGGAAAAGCATACCTAGTACAGACCACCTGATTATTAAGAGGAAGTTGGGGGAAGGGATTCTACTAGAAGCAAGGGAGAAATACTCTTTTCTTGACATTTTTCATTAGGTTCAAGTGAAACAACTCAGTTTACCGTGAATAAACTAGCTCTCTTCCATTTGAAAATATGTCTGCTGTAGGCAGGTCAGCTTTGCATGAGACTTTGGGACAGGGAGTTGGATTCCTGTGTTACGCAAAACTCTCTAGGTTCCTTAAATATCTCTAGGGTCAGATACGACGAAAGAGGAGCCATCACTCAGAATTGTAATAGGACCTAAAGGCCATTTTGGTCCTGGCACAGACTTACTAGCATAGCTTGCAGTGATCTAACCCTGCAATTATCTTGCTGTGCAACTCCATGCCTGAGGATTTAACCAGATACACAATACTGTGTATTATATGTCACTGCTTTTCACCTCTTGGTTAAAGAGTGTTTTCCTGAAAAATTATTTAGTGAGAAAAAACTCTGAGAAGAAAATAGTAGGAGTTTTCAACTGAAGATACTCTTAACTCTCTGGCCCAGTGAGAAAACTAATCAAATGATACTGAAAAGGGAAGGATTGATGGTACACGCATTCATTCATCCATTCATACAACATGTGTCTACCATATGTCAGCCAAGTTCCACGTACTGTGTGATGAAGGAAATACAGTCTCTGCCTTCATGAGAGTTAGAGTTTAGCCATAACATTCTGCTAAAGATGTTAAAGTGTTACACTCAATGTTTGAAGATACGCACACTTTCTTTCATGAAAGTAAGTGTTCAGTCAATGCACTGCCCCTCCCCACGGTGCTATATTGCATTTATCTTACTTAAAGAAATGTGTGTGTGATTGTGTATAATTCTAGTTTATCTTGTCAATAGTGGAACCAATTTTCCCCTGTTCAAGTGGGGATTTTGCAGGAGAAATGTGATTTCTGCCTCTTCTTTCGGTCTCTTGCAGAGTAGGATGCATTTGTATTCTCATCTGAAAAGAGGAGAAAGATCTCAAGGTTAGAGCTCTCATCTTTTTTCCTTGTCACTTATTTATTCAATTCAAGGAAAATTATTACAAATTGGTTATAATTTGTTTTTAACTTTTAATGCAGTAGCATGTTCCTCATAGTAACTCCATAAATGTCTGATCATTGTATTCATATATGGAATCTAAAAAAAAAAAATGGTACTGATGAACATAGTGGCAGGGCAGGAATAAAGACGCAGACATAGAGAATGGACTTGAGGACACGGGGAGGGGAGGGGGAAGCTGGAGCAAAGTGAGAGTAGCATTGACATATATATATACTATGTAAAATAGCTAGTGGGAAGAAGCCGCATAGCACAGGGAGATCAGCTCGGTGCTTTGTGACCACCTAGAGGAGTGGGATAGGCAGGGTGGGAGGGAGGCTCAAGAGGGAGGGGATATGGGGATATATGTATGAATATAGCTGATTTACTTTGTTGTACAACAGAAACTAACACAGCATTGTAAAGCAATTATACTCCAATAAAGGTGCATGAAAAAAAAAACAAACTTACCATTGTGTGCCCAGCAATTTTTAGTTAGTAGGAAAGAAGAGGATGAGCAACATCTAGTATCTGCCCTCTAAGTGCTTAAAATGATGATAATTTAATCATTATAACTAGTGACAAGTCAAGGCGTTTTTACTAGAAAAAGTAGACTACAAATAATTTATTTTTCATGACATTTTCTCTAAAGAAGTATTTCACAAACTGTTCTAAGGTCAATTATACTCTAATTCAGTCCATAAGAAAATCAATTTAAGTTATATCATCGGTGCACGAGGGATACGTAACAAAGTTAAACAGGCAGCTTTACTGCAGGACTTAGTACACTGACTGTTCAAAAGGTACTAATATGCTAGATTTCCCAAACTAATTTGACTGTAGAATCTGGTTTTTTTCTGGAATACTCATTAACTTCAGTCTCACAGAACATGTGTCCCACTGAACAGTTTGGGAAACACTGCTGTAAATTTTATTGCCTTGAATAATATCTCCTGGAATATGTTTCTACATGACCTAAAAGAAAATGAAATACACCAATAACCACAACACAAAAAAATCACAAACAAATATGAATTACGCAGTTTCTTAACACTGTTTAAATATTGCACTCTAACATTAAGAATGTAAACAACATCATTTTGCAGCTAAGAGGATTTGTTTAGGAGTCACTAACCTAGGTTTTCATGTAGACTCCACCTAACTTACTAGCGAAATGATCGTGGGAAAGCAATGTCAACTCTCTGAACCTCAGTTGTTTTCATCTGTTCTATGCGAATACTAATATCTATTTTGACAACCTTGCTGGAACATTGAAAAATCTCAGACAAGGTCATAGATATGAAACAACTTTCAAAAATCTTGCATGGAAGGATTATTATGATGTACCACCAGAAATACTATCTGTCATTGAATGTCCTGGTATAACAAATATGTGTAAATATGTGTAATGAATCAGTACAGACATATTAATTTTGACTTTTCTTTGGGTAAAAAAAAGAATAGTCTGTATTATTTCAGCTATTTTACATGTGGGGGAACTTAAATACTGAAAACTGAAGTCATTTTCTCTGGTTTTATTGGGCAGAACAGGGCAATAACATCTATTCCAGCTCCTGATTTCTAGAAAGAAACAAAAACAGGCTTTATTTACATATGGTGCTCAAACTATTCTGGAAACCATTTATCTGGTAATATTTGGTCAAGTGTCATTCTGCTTGTTAACACCATTAGCATAGAAGAAATTGATCATTCCAGTTGGACTGCTAATCCATTTGACTCAAAGTTAGAATTGACAGTTTTCCAACCATTCTATCCGTTAATCTATAGGCATCATTCAGAACACTAGGAAATTTCAGGTCCCCTAAAATCTAACATAATGCTTAATATAAAATACAAATAACTTGACACTGGGGTAAATAAAATAGCGTAACAGATAGCAAGTTTGGTCTCAGTAGAATTTGCCTGTTTTCATATATATATATATATATATATATATATATGAATATATATGTAAGTATACATATACATATATAACTGCCATATATATATATATGGAAATTACTTGAAATTTGGCATAAAAATTTAGTCTCCAAGGAATAGGGTCTCTTGTTAATTCAAGCTACTAGAAAGAAATGTTGGTTGCCAAAATTTATGCAAATTATTTTTAATAAGGTTATTTTTTACCTCTTCAAGGCTTAACTCAAAGTTGCAATTCAGAATGATATAATTATTTTTTTAATTGAAGTATAGTTGGTTTACAAATTGTGTTAGTTGCAAATGTACAGCATAGTGATTCATTTTTTTTTCAGATTATATTCCATTATAGGTTATTGATATCATTATTCTTAAATTATAATTTATTCTACATTCACTACTATTACTAATTTATACAACTCTTGGCTTAATATTTAGTTTGTTCTGAATAACTGTATAATTGTAAATGTTTTTATGAGTATATCACTTCAATTTTCAATCTTTATTTCCTCAATTTTGGGTGTTCACAAAAATATAAAAAAGAAGGGCCAGGTATTTAAGGTAAAAAAATTAAATCACCTAGTTGATTAATTTTGGGCAGTAAACTTGCAACTTTTTTGTTTGTCTATCTGAACTTAATTTTCTAGTTGTTTTATAATCATTGCTAAAGCATATATAAGCAAAACATACTTTCAATACCTAGTTTCAAATTCTTATGCAGAAAAATTAGATTCTATATTCTGCTAACATTACTGTATTATTGCTTAGTCGATATCTACAAGCCAGATACTTTTTTTTAATGAATAGACTTTATTTTTTCAGAACAGTTTTAGGCTCACAACAAAATTAAAGGGAAAGTACAAAGAGTTCCCATTAACTTCTGTTACCACATATATACTACCTCCCCCACTATGGACATCCCCTACCAGAGTGGTACATTTGTTACAAATGATGAACCTACATTGACACATCATTATCTCCCAAAGTCCATAGCTTACATTAGGGTTCACTCTTGGTGATATACATTCCATGGGATTCAAGCAAATTAGGACAAAATTAGGACAAATATATGACATGTATCCACCATTGTAGTATCACACAGAATAGGTTCACTGCCCCCAAAATACTGTGGTCTGTCCCCCTAAGCCCTCGCAACTACTAATCTTTTTACCGTGTCTATAATTTTGTCTTTTTCAGACTATCACATAGGTAGAATCATACAGTATGTAGCTTTTTCAGATTGGCTTCTTTCACTTAGTAATATGCATTTAAGTTTCTTCCATGTTGTTTCATGTCTCGATAGCTCATTTATTTTTAACGCTGAATAATATTTCATTGTCTGGATGTACCAGAGTTTACTTATCTATTTACCTCCTGAAGGACATCTTGGTTGCCTCCAAGTTTTGGCAATTAAGAATAAAGCTGCTCTAAACATTTGTGTGCAGATTTTTGTGTGGACATAAGTTTTCAGTTTATTTTGCTAAATATCAAGAAGCAAAATTATTCAATTGTATGATAAGAATATTTTAGTTTTATAAGAAACTGTCAAACTGTGTTCCAAAGTGGGTACCATTTTGCATCAGCAATGACTCAGAGTTCCTATTGCTTTAAGTCACTGTCAGCATTTGGTATTGTCAGCGTTTTAGATTTTGGCCATTCTAATAGGTGTGTAATGCTATCTCAGTGTTGTTTTAATTTGCAATTCCCTAATCTTTTCATAAATTTACTTGTCATCTATATATCTTCCTTAATTAGGAGGCTGTTCAGGACTTTTGCCTATTTTTAATTGTGTTGTTTCTTTTCTTATTGTAGTGTTTTAAGAGTTCTTTTTTATGTTTTTGATAACAGTCCTTTATCATTTGTGTCTTTTGCAAATAATTTCTCTTAGTCTGTGGCTTGTCTCCTCCTTCTGTTGACCAGATACTTTTCTTCTGTAGAAATATTAGCTATACCTTTCAGGTGACTTGTGATATATTATTTATTTTATCCTACTTTAAAGACATCCTGTATTTTAGACAAGCAAAAAACATTTATAAGAATTTAAGCATAGAGTTGATCCATGGTTTCTTGCCAGATAAATTTATATGCTAACTTGACTATTTCTAATATATTTTCTCAGCTTTTTTTAGACATGTTCATTGTCTTGTTAGGCTTCAAGAGATATTTTGTAAGACACCCATCATTTCTTTCACTCAGAACTTAAGAGTCAAATACATTAATCTTGACATTTAAAGTTTTGTATTTCAGATAACCAATGGTAAAACATATACTATATGCTGGGGGTATTCCAAGTATTTTATATGTATTATTTCATTCAACCTTCAAAACTCTATGAGACAAGGACTGCTATTATTATCCTCATATTATGGATGAGGAAACAAGACAAAGAAAAGTAACTTTCTGAAGGTTAGTGCCTGGGCAGCAAAAGTAGTATTCAGACTCCAGCACTATAGTCCAGAAACCTGGGGCTGAGCTATTACATCCCATTATGGTAGGTCGTGTTTCTCCTCTCTGCAGCATTAAATCTGTGATTGCTATTGGTTGGTAGTATCTCCTTCAGTTTTCTGTCTTGTGGATTATTATTATTTTTTTAATCAGCAATTTTTTACAGTGATTAAATTTTGAGGAAAAAGCTGAGAAGGAAGATTAGGTTACTTCATAAATTGTAAAGCCAAAAGTTGAATGGATTTTTTTATAACTGTGATTGGAAAAAAAAATTAGCTAATGACTCAGTTCTTGGGAATGATGTTAGGAATTTATTTTTAATCTCTACATTAAAGTATTATCATTTATTATTTCTGAAATAATTAAACAGCCAAAGAGTCCAATTTGAGCAAAAGCAAAATTTTAAAATACATATGCTAAATGTTCTTTAATGGCTTCTTGGCCCATTTTATAATTGTTGTTACACTTCACTTAACATGTTTCTGGTCTTCCTTTAGTAATTAAGTACTTCTGGCTTTTCCATGCCATTTAAGTAATAGTTTTCACACTGTTTTTCATTAAGAAATTAACAAGAAAAAGTCATTCCTTTAATACAAGCAAATTATTTTTCAGGCAGTTAACAGGAATAGGATTACATCCTTCAGGAAATTTACGAGTAATTTTCCTATCCAGTGATAGAATAGATGAGAGGAGGGTTGCTAAAGTGTTTCCTAATCTTTCATCTTGTCACATTAGGATTCATTAGATGTCAAAATTCAAAATGCCTCCCATGAAGAAAATAAAATCACACGTTTCGATGGTCAGCTATTCAAGGAAGAGCAATGGGTGCAGAAACAGGAAACTCAGTTTGATGAGAAAATGGTTTGATTCGCTGAAGATATAAATAAATCCAATTAAAATCTAAGGCCCCTACAGGATCAATATATAAATACCTAAAAAATGTCTCCCTCACAGTACTCTGTAGTTAATATATCTGTAATACATATCCACTAGTGATTCATTAAATCAACAGATTAGTATATTCAGTGCTTACTAAGTGCAAGATACTCTCTTATTTTGAGCCCAGAGAGACCAGGTACCAGTTTTATCCTGCAGTCTGGTGGGGAAAAGTAGAGAGACAAACAATAAACAGATCATCAGTAAATGAATATAGTAATTTCAGTTAGTGATAAGTATGAGAAAATAAAACATGATGAATACAGAGGGACGGATGGCCAATTTAATACATAAAAATATTATTATTTATATTATTTATTCCATGTCTATACCACATATATAGAAATAAAATACACAAATGTGTAAAATCTAGCTTAAGAAATAAAACATTTGAAGCCTTCATATACCTGCTGATCTCAACTTCTCCATTACCACCACCTCCAGAATTTGCCACCATTTTTAATTTTGTTTGTCATTTGCTTAGTTTTCCTAATGATTTTACCACACACATGTATACGATTGTCTAGTTTTCCATGCTTAAAATGTTATAAATCATAGCTTTTTCTGTTTGTCTGCAACTAGCTTTTTTAGGTCTACATTTTGTTTCTGATATTCATCCATGCTGATGCATATTTATGCATATTCAGTGCTATGTTATAATATTCCAGTGTGTGAATTCGTCACAGTGTATTTATCCATCCTGCTCTCTATTGACATTTGGATTTTTTTCAAGTTGTTTGTTCTCTTCTTGTTTGCTATTACAGCTAACATAGCTCTGATCACTTCTTTTAAATCATGCTTTTTATCTGATGCATATGTGTTTCTCTATGGGTATGTACCTGGATATGGAATTTCTGTGTCACAGGGTGAGTTTGTGTTCACATTTTCTAGATACATTTTCTGTTCTTTCAAGTAGTACCTATGCACACTAGAAATGTGACTGTTTGAACACAGAATGTTCCACCCAAAGAGAATACAAGCAAAGGCCATAAGGTGGGATGAGCTCGGTTGTTCTAAGAAAAGAAAGAAAGGCCAAAAAGCTAAAACATAGCAAGAGGTCTAAAAGTTGGGAAACAGCTAGATCAGATAGAGCCTTTAGGACCTTTGAAATAGCGATCAGGATAAGAACATGATTGTATGTACTACTCTTAATTGTCAGTAATCTTCAAATATATATACATTAATTTCTATCAATAATATATGTTGATAATAAATAGTAATGCATTATAATACACAGTTATGTATTACAAAATGTATAATACATGTTATCATGTAGAATAGAGATATAAAATAATTTATAAGATAATAAAATTATATATATATTTTTTATAGACTGCTACAGACTACGTAGAACAGGGAGACAATTGAAGCCACAGTTAGCCACTGGGAAGTTTGTGTTTTATGAAAACTCCAAGCTCTGAAACCAAAGTGAAGAGAACCACAGAAGCTAAGGTGCTATGATTGATGTTTGGCCATAACTTTACAATTATTATTGCATCATAAGATGCAATTGCTTTTCCACAAGATGTCACCTCTAATTATCTCTCTGCTCCAAGTGGCCTCGGTGGTTGTGTAGCCTGGCTAAGAAGTAGCAAGCAGAGACTTGTATTAGATTAAAATCTAGCTTTCTTTATTCAGGGTGAACTTTGTGAGGTGCTGATGGAGATGATCGAGGTGGAAAGCCTCTCTCCACAACACACCTGTCGGCACAACCACAGAGAAGGAGTTCAAGTATGAATTTATGGTCAGTTATTAGTTCCCAAACAGGCCCCCTTACACGGAGGGTAGGGAGAAACTGAAGAAAAAGGCAGACCACTTCAGATTGGTAGACGGCAGATTTAATTAGCAAGGGAACTTCCTTACAAGGCTCCTCTTGGGCGGCCACAAGAAGAGTAGATCTTTACACCCCTCCTACCAGCATCTTAAAAGTGTATATAGAGGCCTTACCTGGGTTCAGTCACAAATACTGTCCAGATGGTCTTAGCGACACATCGCTGTCTCGAGGCTGCGCCCTTGAAAATGGCTCCCGCTGTGGGAACAGTGGGCAGGATGTACATTCCAAGGACAGGGAGGGGTTGAGGAGCCTCTAATTGCCCAGGTCCAGTTCTCAGGACAAGGCAGTCACGTCCTCTCAATTACCTCCTTCAACAGTTATTTAAAGCTCCAGTGTGTTTATTTTTCTCCATCAGACACGAATTTAGGATTTGTTAACAAACTCTTCACAGCAGAAATTAATTACTGATTAAACAACATCTACAGAGCTGAATAAATCAATGTTGCTTGATTAATTAATGTGTCTACCTTGTATTCATAGAAGATAGAAGGCATATAAGATAAAGTAGACAAAATAGTTATACAAAAAGACATTGAAGAAACATATTGCACTTTTTTTTAAATGAGGCATCAGTCTTAAATCTCTGACATTGCTGCTTGCATTTTGCAGCACATTGATTTTATTCTAATAACATTCTGTTTTAAAGTACCAAAAAATTCCCTGAAATCTAAGATACTACCATTATTCTTAGTTTGTAAAATTATAATACATTTTAGTAATTTTTTTGCACTATAAAGCTAAAGGAACATAATGTATTTAAAAAGATGTTTAAATCTAAACTCCGTATCTACCTAAACTAGTAACACAATTTCATTAAATATGATCAGCTCTAACAGGTGGAGACAATATGCTCTAGTGCAGTGGCTGTAAACTTTTTGACCAAATTTCCAGTAAGAGAATATTTTACATTATTCCTAGCATGTACACACACATGTTTACACATGTATATACACACACACACAAATCTTATAACTGCATCAAAAGTTTCAGAGTCAAAATTTACCACTAATATATACAGGTGCCAAAATATAACCTCTTCTATTAATCGATTCTATTCTATTCTACTCTCCTCTATTCTTTTTTTCCTTCTTTCCTTCTTTTATCCTTTGCAGTCTTTCTTTTTTTTTTTTTTCTTTCTTGTCTTTCTTTCACACTGTTGTAGTGGTTAAGAAACATGACTCTGAAATCTAACAAAAGTGGCCTCAAGACGACTTTACCACTTTCAGACCTTAGGGAAGTTATTTAATCTGTAGCTGTAAAATTTGGGTATACTTCATATGGATTTTGTGAGATTAAATGAAATAATGCATATAAAGATATCAGCACTATTTTATAACCAGTAGTAATTGCTCAATAAATGTTAGGTATCAATAAAAGTGTTAGTAGTTTGAATTTTAAATCAAACCAAATACTTTCAAATATTTGAAGATAATTCAAATAAAATTTGTTGTTATACAATAGCTGACATGAATCTGAATTACAAAAAGTGGGCCTTTAAAACAGTAATCCGAAATCTATGGTATACTCTTTCCCTTAGTAGGGTTTACATAGAACAGGTTTATGAGAGAAAGAAAATCGGTTCATGGACACTGTGCTTTAACAAGGGTGAAAAACACCTATTTAAGCAGAATTGAAAACTTTGTTTCTTCAAGACTTTTTATGGATATAGATACCCAGTGAACCCCCCTAATAGTTGAGATTGGCTTTATCATTCATCCCCAGTTACAGAAACAGCATTCCAAATGTAGCCAGTATTTTTTATTCACGCCAAACTACAACTAACACCATAGACTATTAAGTTGAACTGGGCTGCGTGTAAGGATGTCATGAGTTGCTCTAAGTGTTCCCAGAGCCTGGAGAAGTCCTCTTTAGACCTAAGGAAGACAAGTCACGTGCAGTGGGGCATGCATGGAATCAGAGCGCAAGGGTGTCCCCTACAGGCCTACCGAGCTACAGCAAGTCGTTGGCATGAGAAGTGTAGGCTCCCTGTTGCCAGCTCTTCTGATTTTTTTTACAAAAGGGACTGAAAATCTAGATTTTTGTGTAATAGCTTCCTATTTCTAGATTCTGGCAAATAATCTTTAAAATATTACACACCGTGTGGGCAAAACAAAACACACTGCTAGCTGGATCTGGCCCATGAGGTGCCAGTTTAGAGGCTGTGATATAATTCATCCTGAAGATTTATACTTGCTGAAACCAGAGGAAGGGAGGGTGTGGGAATTAATTAGATTATTGTGAATAAGAGTTTCTTAATATATTTGGAAAGACCTCCACTTCAAACACTGCATATGAATAATACATGATAATGACATGAATATTATTGTACTTTAAACATAAATGTACTACCACGTTAAAATAGCTTCTAAGTCCTCCTCTTGTTCTTAGCTGCAGAACAAATTTGCATGCCCCAATTACCAACATTCTGGTGTGCATTTAGCAGAAGAACACTTCTACAAAAGAATGTGTGTCATTCAGTGAAGAATGTGACATAACAGGGTTTCAAGCTACTGAACTGAACAATGAATTTTTAATTTTGTCAGTGACGAACATCAGCTATTCTCCAATTTGATTAAGGGGTATGGGTGTTTTCCCACTTTTGCACCCCTTTTCTAATTAACAAAAAAGGCCTTAGGAAAATGTGTCACTTATGAATATACTGTTTTTCTATTCAGTTTCACTTATTTAGATTTCAAAAGTGACATAATATGTCCTGGACAATCTTGCGGAAGCCATACATTATCTATAGAAGTTGTAGAGTAAAAGTAATGATTCCTAGATGGAAGGTATTTCCCCATTACTTACATATGCATAAATATATAAACTTATGAAATTGTCCCCTAGCTAATTTGGAAATATATGACAAATTACCATGATCCAATAGCTACACTTACGTTTTTTTCTCTGCTTCCCACTCTCTTGCATATATTCCTTTAAATTCATTTTCAGTAACATATAATTAATACTCAGCAGCATAACTGAATTTACTAGCAGTTAATTGTGTCCTCCCACTTAAGTATATAGATCTTGATAATTCAGATACCAACTACACGTATACATGTATTCTAAGAAATTTTACATGTTATAAATCCAAGTAGGATTATTAAATAGGGGTCAAAGATGTTAAGCTATTAAGAATTATTGAAGACTCTATAATAACTATTTGTGTGGTTTCAACCCTTCATTTATTCATCAAATATTTACTTAGCACCTGCTATATGCCTGACCGAAGTATACGTGTGAACAATACAGCAGTAAAGCTTTTATTACTTATACTACACATTTCCACAATTATACTATTCTGCTATTATAGACCTACCAAATGAAGTACAGGTTGCCATAGTATACCATCTGAAACCTGTTGCAACAGTACATAAGCTCTTTCTGACATTTTTCCCTACTCTTCTTGTATGTACACTAATAGAATACTTGTATTTGCAAGGACCTGGTGAATAACGACATTCTTAAGGTGTGATTTCATCCAGCAGTCATGACCTCATCTAGCTCTCATATTTTTATGTTTAATAAGAAGGAAAACTTTTCAGATAACATTAAGCCCCTCCCTAATTTCCACCAGGGTTCAATTGGCCAGAATTGGATCCCAGTGATGCCCTAGCCAGAAGTATTGAGCAATCACCAGTAGCATCTGCCACAAACACTTATTGTAACCCAAATTTAACATCCTCTCTTAAATCTTCATCTTCCCTCATAGGACTCCTCTGAAATATCTTCTTCTTCTGACATCTTCACCTGTTAAAAACCTCCATTTCAGTAGCCAAGTGAAACTTATCCTGAGGTTTGCATACACCTCTCCTTCCCAAAGAGAAGAACTTCTGTATTTTGAACATTTAGTCTGTCCCTATCTTCTTCTCTAATTTCTCTGCTTTGTTTAATAGTTATTAGCCTGTATATCTTCAATTGCATTTCAAATAAACATCCTTTAATGTAAAGACAGGTTTTTATTTTTTATGGCTTTCAAACCTTTCATTACTTTCTTTAAATGATATAGGTGCTGAACAAATATTTGATAAACTGAATAAAATTCAAAAATTTTAACCCAAGTAATTCTAAAAATATTTGAAGTGATTTATATGTCAAAACCAGAACAACATATGATAGATAACAGGTCATTTGTCTTTAACAGCATTTTCCACATTGCAGGTACTCTCCTCTGCCTTTGAATACCCTGGGCCGTAGACATGTTTTCCCCAAGTCTGGAAACATTTCTACTGCTCACATAATTCCCTCTTTCTTTTCTAAGTGTACGTCTAACAGAGCAGGGCTGTGATATCATATATTGGCAAGTGGTGGCCTTTACACATAGAAATCAACAAAAGCAATCTTCATTTTGAAACAGTGAGTTACATAAAAGAAGTTAATTCCTCACTTTTACTTATACAAGTTTAGAAAAAGCTGTTTTGTATTTTATATATATATATATAACGTTTTGCTGTCTATCTATCGATTATCAATCGATCTCTACATGCTAATATTTAAAAATTTTACTTTCTACCTTCATTACTGCCTGACAACCTCCACAGGTGTTTGAAATAGTTTCTCATGTTGAACATGCTGATCGTGTGCACAATCTTTCAAACATTCTTCTGACATCTCAGCCATAGTATGTGTGTGTTTGCATTTCTCTGGAATGTTGAATTGTCCTCAGGCCTCTAAGGTAGAACATATTTATGTTCCCAAATAAATTTCTCATAAGAACTGATCACAGACAGATTAAGTTCCCAGGAATCTCTAGAATATTTGGTCTTTGTAAACCTTTACATAGCCTCCAGAAAACAAGCACAGCTTGGTACAGACTTATTCAGATCATTGTGTTCTGTTGACGGATTTCTTTGTGAGATCTAGTGCTAAAAAGTTTTTTGCATCAAGGACTGAGTGACTGATTTAGGTGAAATATGCTGCCTGAACCATTGTGTATTAAACAGGGATCCAGATATTCGTAAAGTCTTTGAACAGAGTTCCTCTTCTTCTCTTTAGCTGATTCCCACACTGCAAGTGCACAAAAGATTTATTTCAAAAACCCATTTCCTAGTTAAAAGTTAGCTGAGAAAAAGAATATCTCATGAACATTTATTAGCATTTTTTTGACCTCATAATGTAAATAGAAAAAAAATGGCTATGAAGGAAAGAATACATATACAAAAACACCTCTGTATATCAGTTTTCATATCAAAACTTTAAGAAAAGGCTTCAACCACAAACCATGTGCAAAAGCAGCCAACCAAAATAGGTCTGATTTTTTTTAAATAAATTTATTTTATTTTATTTATTTATTTTTGGCTGCATTGGGTCTTCGTTGCTGCACGCGGGCTTTCTATAGTTACGGTGAGAGTAGGCGCGTGGGCTTCAGTAGTTGTGGCACATGGGCTCAGCAGTTGTGGCTCGTGGGCTCCAGAGCACAGGCTCAGTAGTTGTGGCGCACGGGCTTAGTTGCTCCATGGCATGTGGGATCTTCCCGGCCCAGGGCTCAAACCCATGTCCCCTGCATTGGCAGGAGGATTCTTAACCACTGCACCACCAGGGAAGTCCCAGGTCTGAATTTTTTATTCTTCTGAATTGCAAAATACAATGGTGGGAAATAAAAATTATTAACTAAAATGCTAAACTGCTTAAAGAAAAGTAGAACTAAACTTTTCATCTAGGCCTGCCCCAAAAGTACCATATACTATTCAGATAGCGTACTTATAATATCTATCTACCTACCTACCTACTTATCTATATTTATATATATATAAATGTATCATCTGAACCATATTTAGCATACTTAGGATTCTTCACCAGAAGGAAAGAACCAGATGTTCTCAATTTCAATGAAACAATAAAATAATTTAAAGATGAATAGTATTTTGCTTACCAAATATATTAGTTTTAAAGGACATATCATTTAGGCCTTCATATGTAGTATTCATTGAGGATCCAGAGAGTTCTATCATATTATGGGAAAATTTAAACAATTCTATATTCAACTACGAAATCCAGATAATTAATGTAACATGATGATCCTAAACCATCTATTCCTATGTACCACCTGCTGTGACCACTGTCTATTTTTGCTGGCATTAGCCAGTATGATCATTTTAAAAAGTTTATAAAATCATTTTACTCATCTGCTTATAAGTCTACAATAGCTTTTCATGCATTTAGAATAAAATGCAAATTCCTTGCCAGTCTCTACTAGTTTCTGTATGATCTAGCCCTTGCCTACCTTTCCAACTTGACCTCATTCTTTCCTCTCTCTGTCTCACTACACTCCAGGCAGCCTGAAAACACCAGCTCACGTGTTTGTCTTCCACGTGGGCAGCTAGGTTCTTCTGTTGGTGACTTCTCTATCTTCAAGTCTTAGTTTAAGTGGTCCTCCCTTGAAGAGGTTTATCTCTAAAACGTTACTCTCTTACGTCTTCCCCAGCATGTCCTAGAACTTACCGCAATTTATAATTTTGACAAATTATGACAGTTGTATTTTATAGGCCAATGGTCAATGTAATGTGTGTACTTAATATAAGCAAGGTAACATTTCAAGGACAATTTTCAACTCAATTTCCCTCAGGTTTGAAAAAAATGTATAGATAGACGTGGTGATATTCACTTTCCCAAACGTATTTAAATTACCCATAGGTATAGATATATGTAGCATTTTGCTTACAGAGCAAATTATACTAAAACAGCATATAGTCTGGCTAGTCTTATCTTTTATCTTAGTTCCCCGACCAGGGATTGAACCCAGGCCCCCTACAGCGGAAATGTGGAGTCCTAACCTCTGACCAGCCAGGGAATTCCCATCTTTATCTACAATGTCAACTGTACAACTTAATAATTACATTCATATTTATACTTAATTTTTCATGATTTTAAAATAGCAAACATCTTTGAAATGCTTATGATTTTATTAAATTTAAATTGAATTGAAGTTGGCACATTATCACAGAACAAAACTACAATATGTTGTAGGATATATATATATTTTTAAATCAGCTGCACTTTGAACCATAAGGATTTAAAATTTTTAAGTGAGTGCTGTTTATATTTTTATGTTTATATGTTTATATATTTTTTATGGAGTAGCATTTTCAATTACCAAATTTCAATTGCCAAATGGTTATTTTTTAAGTTTTTTTTTCTTAAACAGTACTAGATTATAATAGCTTACAATATTTGGGTCCAATCAAATTATCAATATAATTTGGCTAAGAAATAATGGATGAATATGAATTTAATCACTTCATTTATAAATGCAGACAATGTAAGTGAATTCATCTGAATTTTGTCCCTTTAAAGCCTCACCATTTTTCCAACCACTAGCCAATTCAAAATGGCTATCCAGGGTTTTCTCAAATAGAGAAAACCCTGGATATCTTTGGCATTTACAGAAGAGTCACAACGTAGCCAAAATAAATGTAACTGTGATTCATTTCCATACTTGGTTAATGGCTCATGGCAAAATCTTGAAGGTCTTCACTGAATTATATTAGGTTATTAGAGAATTAAGAAGGAGTCTAAAACTATCATTATTCTTTAAGATGGCATATTTTTCTTCTCAAAGCAGAAGTTAGCAGAAGGATCCTGGACAGAAAATGAATCTCAAGAGAGATAGTTTACACTTCATTTTATAAAGAACTTCAATATTAAACTGATTTTAAATAAATTTCTCTATTAGAGCGATAGTATAATATACTTTAAGATTCTACAAAGGAAAAATGAGGTTGCATTTCTGTGGAATAAGTGGTGACTTTTCCAATTTAATTTAGGGCTCTCTGTCCTCAAGTAAATTGTTCTGTAGATGACATAAAGAAAGCGGTTTGGTCCTTTCTACACAGGAATTTTCAGATATTTTATGAAGAAATATTAACTACAAGGAATTTTACTGAACCAGAAAGTGTAAATGAAGGATCACTTATGAAATGTGTTGAGAGGAGGGCAAAATGTGAAATGCTGCTGAACTAAAATGAACTTTGTTTTGTCTCCAGGGCAGCCCTGACTTAATGAAATGCAGCTATGAGCAGAATAAATCAGACTTTGCACAGAAAATTGGCAATGAAAGCACTTAAAAAGAAACCACAATGTTCCCAAAATAGAATCTATATGTGTGTATATGTTTGTGTATATGTGCTTGTGTGTGTATATAAAAGATTTTCATTTTCCTTCCTGAATACATCTGATATATTTGAAACACTTTTGTTCCTCGGTTATTGAGAGATCAAAAGCCCATCATTTTAACATCAACTAGAATAACTTGAATTTCTTTTTTTATTTAAAAAAACCTTGCCCTTACTAGGTCTTTTTTCAAAGACAAGACATTGGTGCTCTAGGTGGAGGCTGTTTACGTTTCTTTCTTTCAAGAGATGCTTGACAGCTGCTCCCTGGAGAGGCGCTCGGACTTTTAAAATTTTTATTAGACTATGGTATTTGAAATTTGGACAGTAGACATTAGCCTTTGAGGTGCAGTGTTTGATGGTATGAATCTTTTAGGCCGTAGTACTGTGAGAAAAGATTTTAGAGATTCGCTACAGACCATTTGTCAGGGGACAATGAAGCATTTGTGAACAATATACTGTGAAAAAATGCTTGCAAAGTTTTCACTAGACAATATGGGAAAATCTTACGGGTATGTTTTTCAGGTTTCAATGAGATGTCAAATAGCATAGCTACTAAGGGTGTAATGGATTTTTTTTACCATTTAGTTCTCATTTTCAGACAAAAGGAATGTCTCCTTGGCTAGAGTTGTTTTATGTTACAGAAGTAGTATATAGCACAAATTGCAATGAAAATAAGCAAGAACATGCAAAGTGAATAATGAAGTATCAAAATGAATAAAAAAAGTAAGGGTGGCAAGAGCTGGAGTGTGTGTGTGTGTTCACATTTTTTTGTAATGTAAAGGAAACACTGCGTGGTTCTCAGAGAGCAAAGTAGATCTTAGTGAAATCCATTTTATGCGCTTACAGAAAGAATGTTATTCCTTTAATTTTTTTCCTTACAATTGTTTCCGTCTTCATTTGTAATCTAGCCTTTCCGTGGTAACATAAACTGGCAGGAGGCCAAATTCAAGGCACATATTGATTATTTTAAGTAGCATGGTACACAGGCTGTGAGAAGAAAATTCATCAGCGTTAACCAGACAAGGCATAAAGAGCAATGGTAGCGGCTTTGGTAAAAAAAAAAAAAAAAAAAAAGTTGTGTTTCTTTAATAAATAACATCATGCTCCGCTTCTCTTCTCCTCGAAGGCCTATATGGGGTAAAGGCAGCTGAAACATGCTGTGTGCTGGATGGTGGCTTTAGGAATACCATTTAAGCCAGTCAGCTGCCGTAATACTACAGTAAGCCTTTTAAACTAACAGCTATTTCCAGAATAGTTCATTTCTCTGGGAAATCTGTCCAGGAGATATTTCAATTAGGGTCAGCTGGGCTTCCAGAAATATGTTCACCGTCTTGTGTGGTATCTTAGTCAGCTCAGACTGCCATAAGCAAATACCATGGACTGGGTGGATTAAACAGCAGACGTTTATTTCTCATAGTTCTGGAGGCTGGGAAGTTCAAGATCAAGTTGCCAGCTGATTTGGTTCCCTGATGAGGGCCCCTTGTCAGCCACCTTCTCACTGGGTCACATTGTGGGGTTGGGGTGGGCAAAGTGTGAGGGAGAGAGAGAGAAAAGAGAGAGAAGAGACAGAAGGCGGAGAGAGAGACTGAGAGGGAGAAGAAAGAGACAGAAGGGACAGAAGGCAGAGAGAGAGAGAGAGACTGAGAGGGAGAGAGAGAGAGGAGGTATTTTGTATCTCTTCCTTAAAAGACACTACTTCCATCATGAGGGTCCCACCTTCACAACCTCATCTTAACCTAATTATCTCCCAAAGGCTCCCATCTCCAAAGACCATCACCTTTGGGCTATGGCTTCAACACATGATTTGGGAGAAGGAACAACACAACTTAGTCCATAGCACCTGGTTTTCTTTTTGACCTATTTTGTTTTGTTTTGTTTTGTTTTGTTTTTTGGGTACGCGGGCCTCTCAGTGTTGTGGCCTCTCCCCTTGTGGAGCACAGGCTCCGGACGCGCAGGCTCAGCGGCCATGGCTCACGGGCCCAGCCGCTCCACGGCATGTGGGATCTTCCCGGACCGGGGCACGAACCCGTGTCCCCTGCATCGGCAGGTGGACTCCCAACCACTGCGCCACCAAGGAAGCCCTTGTTTTGTTTTTTTTAATGCCCCTAGTTTTCTGAATAAAAATGAGATGATCAAATTTGAATGGAATATTTAGAAATCCTTTTCATTCAGTGGCTTCATATAATTACTCATCTTTCAATAGGAAGAGTGAGTTTTTTCCTATAAAATTATGTTATGTTAACATATAATGTATATGTTAAAATTATATACATTAAAGGTAATCGTTTTAAGAATGATGTTAAGATATCTAACATAAAACATAAGGGGGTATCTCACTTAAGGAGGTCCTCGTTTTTAAGAGGTAAATATAATCCGTAATGTGCAGATTTAAAAATATGAAATTAATAATACTAACAAAGTCTGAGTTTTGCGCAAAATTTACAATTAATGCCAAAATTTAAAACAAATTGATGTTGAGAAACACTTATGGGGAACAGTGTTTTTTGTATGGGTGTATATGTATCTCATAAGGTCAGGGGCTGGGGAGGTGGGAAGGGGGTGAGGGGAGCCAGGGCAGGATATATGTACTACAGTTTGAAAAAGCCATTAATCAAACTATCAAGGCTTACTTAATACACACGTCAGGCTCATCATGTCTGAGCTCCTGAATTCCACCTTATAAATCAATTTTCGTCATTCTTCAGGTCTTTCCTGTCACCTTCTATGTTAATCTAGACCATAACAGCTGCTCACAACTCCTGGATGCCCTTATCTTTTTTTAGTCTTCCTTTCTAAAATCTTGTTTCTGAAGTCTTCACAACGTATATGGAAGATATAAAAATTTCCTTTCTGAGGGGTAGAGAAGAATTCCCTCCTGAGTAACCACTGGGTCAACTCAGGAATAGCCAGGTTGATATTCATCCAGTATGCACTGGACACCATTTTATCTGTAGTAAAATATCTTGACTAGCTCCCTAGGGAACGGCCACAACAACAAAAGTAAGACTTCCTATTCTTTATCCACAGTTCTCTGAATTTATGGCACTCTGAAAACCAGTATGAAATAAGATACTTGAGAGATTTTCATCTTTGGTGTCTGTACCTACCTGACTACAGTTAAATTTTGATCCATTTTTAGAACTGATAAGTGTCACTCAACCACCAACCAACCAACAAACAAATCAACAAAGGGCCAAATCCAAGGAAATAGCAATTTGAGGGTAGTTTTTAATTGAGAGAAACATTTTTAAAAACTCAGTTCTAAATATGATAAGGCTTACATTGTATTCACTAAATACACCAACTCAATTTTATAAAGGCCAATTTATTCTGATTATACAGACAGGAAAGATAAGAAAGAGAAACAGGATCTAATGAACATCTGGGAGAGGAAAAGAGAAAGAAAGCTCAGTAGGGAAAGAGATTTTCTAAAAGAGGTGGAGAGGGAAGAAATATTTACAAAGAGAAGATCACACAGAAGAGAAAAACTTTAGAGAGGCAGCAAGAGACAAGTTCTCTAGGCTGTGAGGTTGCTGTGTTAATCAAGTTAGGCTTCCAGTCTGACTCCAGTTTATTTGTACTATAACCATCAAAGGAAGTGATCACCTGTTATCCCTCTCCTTTGAAATTCCAATGAGCTTTTCAGCCGTTATCCACTAGACATTGCTCTTCAACTATTCTTATTATGCTTAACCTTAAGAAGGCATTTAACAAGATGCCATGACAGCCTCCACAGGGGATTGATTTCGTTCTCTTAGATGCAGTGTTACAACCATAGCAATATCATTTCATAAGTACTTAGAATGGAACAGATGAAATCAGTTTCTTGTGGGATTTATTCCCTGATTGTTAGCATGGATTCTTTTCCTTTCACCTAGCTCCAGAACCCCCAAATAGATACATGCACACACAAGCACAGACTCTACGAACAGAATCCATTACTTGTTTTTCTTTTTCAACTTCTCTTCATAAATAATTTCAAACTTACAGAAGTGTTATAAGAATTATACAAAAAACTTCATCAAGATTTTTCAAATGTTAATATTTTATCACATTGGCATTCTCTCTCTCATTTTTTATCTGAGCCATTTGTGAGAACATTGTAGACCTGTAGATCCTGATGGTCTCTTTCTCCCAAGTACTTCAGTATTTCCATCCCTCCAAAAAAAAGGAAAGAAAGAAGGAAAAAGATTTTTTTTTTACATTTAATTATAGTAATCAGTTATTTAAATATTGTTTCTACTGGTAAGATTGTTTGGCCTCCTCCACCACTGTATACCTTATATATAATAAAATCGAGGTTAAAGAACATCTTTATAATATAACATTTGTTTTTCCACAAGAGGTTTACTTGATTTGCTGATATCTCATTTCTCCATATTCATTCTTATACTTTTGTGAAGTATTTTGGAGGAGATGACTGCAAAGCATAATGCCTTAAGTGAACATTTTTTGCTTTTTTCTATAAATATTTATCCCCATCTCCTTCCTAAACTTCGTGCTTGACCCTACAAGTAGTGTGATGCTATCTCACTTCCAAACAGATCAATATAATATACACCTTTAACAATGGCAACTGAAGAACTGAAAATGGTTTATTTTGGGCAGTCAGTATCAAATTCCAGAACAACAATTTTTGCACTTCTAACTTCACTGAAATCATGCCAACTTGGCTGTCTGTACATAAAGTTTTTGAGGATTAAGTTTGCTAATAAATGTAAAGCACTTAAGAAAAATGTTTGGCAGGTAGTAAGTTTTGTATGAGGGCTGCTGTTATTACTTTTTAATATCAGGTAATTCTTCAAAACCATTTTCCCTTCCCGTTATTTTCCTACTACTCTCCATGGTTATGTCATATTCTTAGCCACATAGGTTCAATTTCTTAGAGTGATCGTCAACTTTCTCTCTTGTTCTCCTGTCACTTCATTCCTACTTCTACCTCTAGGCAAACACATCTGATTATTTCTACTTTTGTAATTGCATTTGTTCCTGACGTTACTGCCACCAGTCTGGGCCAGACCTCACCACATCATATGTCTGCTGTAACATTAGTACCCCAGTTCCAACTCTTCCTCCCATCCAGTCTTTCTATACAACATTATCAGATTACCTTCCCCAGGTGATCTTCTTCCAAAGTCTTGGAAACACAACATCCTACCTCAGCCTCTTCACACCAAATACTCCTGCTCACTGCAATGTATTTCTCTTTTTATCTAGCCATTAATTGAGAATATTTGTGAAAGTACTTTGCAGAATATAAAGTCCTATGTGGAATTTTATTGTTATGCTACATTTTAACTGAAATATCTCTGGATTTAATCAGTTGTTAGGAGAAAATTCTATTTAGTGTTATCTATAGTTCCATTCTTGAATCAATGTGGCAACACGAGAAAACTGAAGATTAGTGTGCCTTTAAAGGGTTAACATAACTAAATGTCAATTGTAGTACTTCCTTTACATACATATTTTGTCACTTCCATTTTTATGGAACAAATAGTGACCAATTTTTAAACAACCTGATAATGTAGATTTTTGTGTTTTCTTTATCTTTCCCTTTTCCTATTCAGTTGAGTAAAGGATTGTGAAAGCAATTCCAAATCTGTGATGGAAAACTGTATGAATAATATTCATGCTCGTGGATCATAGCTTAGAAATGCAATAACAACCAAAACAATTCACCTGAAAACTGTTTCTCACTGGCAGATTTTCATATGTCAGAAGTAAAATATTTACTTAGGAAGGAAAATATTATTTTTTGGCTTCCACATAGTTTTAGGCAGTGTCTACCAGAAGCTTCTGGAGGAAATCAAGAAAGGGAAATATTTATTGAGTATCTACTATGTGCTCAATAAATGTGTGCTTATATGTGCTTGTATAAAAGTCATTTCAGAAAGAAGAGGTGTTACAACTGTTACCACAGAAATGCAAAGGATCATAATAGACTACTATGAACAATTATATGCCAACAAATTGGACAATCTATAAGAAGTGGATAAATTCCTAGAAACATACAAGCTACCAGATTGAATCATGATGAAATAGAAAATCTGAACAAATTACTAGTAAGGAGATTGAATCAGTAATCAAAAACCTCCCAACAAACAAAAGTCCAGGACCATATGACTTCACTGGTGATTTCTAACAAACATTCAAAGAAGAATTAATACAAATCCTTCTCAAGGTCTTCCAAAAAGTAGAAGAAGAGGGAAGTTCATTTTATGAGGCCAGTATTACCCTGATACCAAAACCAGACAAGTCTATGACAGGAAAAGAAAATTATAGGCCACTATCCCTGATGAGCATAGATGCAAAAATCCTTGACAAAATATCAACAAGCTGAATTCAACAATACTTTAAAAGGCTCATACATCATGATCAACTAAGATTTATTTCAGGGATGCAAGAATGATTCAACATCCACAAATTAATCAATGTGATATACCATATTAACAAAATGAAGGATAAAAACACATATGATCATCTCAATATATGCAGAAAAAGAATTTGACAAAAACATCTATTTATAATAAAAACTCTCAATAAAGCAGGTATAGAGGGAACATACCTCAACATAAGAAAAGCCATTTATAACCAGCCCACCACATGACAGCATGCTCTACAATGAAAAGCATGTAGAGAGGAAAAACTCTTAGAAGTAATAAAGGCATTCATAATGTTACAGGATACAAAAGCAAAACCAAAAAATCTGTTGTGTTTTTATACACTGAAATAAAATGAAATATCAGAAAGAGAAATTAAGAAAATAGTTCCATTTACAATTGCTTCAAAAATAATAAAGTATCTTGGAATAAATTTAACCAAGGATGTGAAAGACCTATATATTGAAAGCTATAAGACATTGATGTAAGAAATTGAAGAAGACAAAAATAAATGAAAAAAATATTCCATGTTCATGGGTTAGAAAATTTAATATTGTTAAAATGTCCATACTACCCAAAGCAATCTACAGATTCAGTTTAATCCCTATCAGAATTTCAATCGCATTTTTCATAGCAATAGAACAAATAATCCTAAAATTTGTATGGAACCCCTAAAGACCTCAAATAGCCAAAGCAATCTTGAGAAAGAAAAATAAAGCTGAAAGCATTACCCTCCCTGATTTCAAGCTATATTACAAAACTATAGTAATCAAAGCAGTATGGTATTAGTGTAAAAACAGACACATAGATCAATGAAACAGAATAGGGACCCCAGAAATAAACCCACACATATATGCTCAATTAATGTATGACAGAGGAGCCAAGAATATACAACAGGGAAAGGACAGTCTCAAATAAATGGTGTTGGAAAAACTGGAAAACCACATGCAAAAGAATGAAACTTGACCATAGTCTTACACCATACACAAAAATTAACTCAAAATGGATTAAAAACTTGTACAGAAAATTGAAACCACAAAACTCCTAGAAAAAAACATAAGTGGTAATCTCCTTGACATAGGTCTTGGTGACAATTTTTTTAATAGGACACCAAAAGCAGAAGCAATAAAAGCAAAACTGTTAACCAACTGGGGCTAATGCAAACTAAAAAGCTTCTGCACAACAAAGGAAACAATCAACAGAAAGAAAAAGCAACCTACTGAATGGGAGAAGTATTTGCAAAATATATATCAACAGATATCCAAATGGCTGATTTAAATATCCAAAATATATAAAGAACTCATACAACTCAATAGCAAAAAAAAAAAGCAAAAAAGACAATCCAATTAAAAAGTTGACAGAAGATCTGAATAGACATTTTTCCAAACAAGATATACAGATGGCTAACAGGTAGACAGAAAGATGCTCAGCACCATTAATCATTAGGGAAATGCAAGTCAAAACCGTGATGAGATATCACCTCACACCTGTTAGAATGGCTATTATCAAAAAGACAAGAAATAACAAGTGTTGGTGAGTATGTGGAGAAAAGGATACCCCTGTGCACTATTAGTGGGAATGTAAATTGGTGCAGCCACTATAGAAAATACTATAGGGGTTCCTCAAAAAATTAAAAATAGAACTACCATATGATCCAGCAATTCAACTTCTGGGTATTTATCTGAAGAAAACAGAAACATTAACTTGAAAAGATATATGCACCAATGCACCTCCATGTTCATTGCAGCAACCAAGATACAGAAACAACCTAAGTATCCATCAATAAATGAATGAATAAAGAAATTGTGATATATATATATATACATATATTATTCAGCCATAAAAAGGAATGAAATCTTGTCATTTGCAACAAAATGGTTGGCCCTCAAAAGCATTATGCTAAGTGAAGTAAGTCAGGAGACAGAAAAACAAATACCACATACCATATGATCTCTCCTACGATTAAATGTAAAAAACAAAAACAAGATCATAGATACAGAGAAAGGATTGCTTGTTGCCAGTGGTAAGGGGTGGGAAGTAGAAGAAATGAGTGAACTGTTCCTTATTTGTTTGTTTGTTAGTTTAAATCAACTGAAAAAAAAGCACTAAACTTAGTTTTACCCCAAAGTTCTTTGGTGGAAAAATATGAGAGAACAATACCAAAAATAGGGTTCAATTAAATGTTTCACTTCATTGACAAATTTCTGCAGTGAATATAATCAATATATTAGTTACAGGTTGATTAAGAAGTAATATTAACTTCTAACAAGTATTAGCCAATTTTTATTATAGTCACCATTTAATTGGTAAATACTTAGCTACTACTCCTCTCTGTACATAATTAAGTTTTAATATAATTTTTAAAGTAAAGTATTATAAGGTTAGTTTTTGTTATTGAATTGACATTATTTAGAATCCAGAAAACTTGTGGAAAAAGAGCATAGTATCTACTGAAGTTACTTTTTTCTACTTAGGAACTTTGTGCAAAAAACTAAAGAGCTAAATAATAAAGAAATATAATATTAATTTCAGCACTGTGCATATTGCTTAGAAATTTCAACTATCTTGATGGTAGTAAGATCTTAAGTAAATGGGCCTAATTTTCTGATGAACAGATTTCTAAACCGGAGAAAGAGATTTCCATTTTGAATTTTTAAAAATAAGCTTTTAAATTTTAATTGTTTTTATTTTTATTATAGTATATTTTTCTTTGCATTGATCAAGTGCATGGCATTAAAATAGCAATCTATTAAGAAGAGTTGATTGCCATTGAATATTTGTACCTTTACATAAAATAGTTTGAGGCACATGAGGAATATGCCAGGCTCAATTTCCCTGCATATATCACATTTCATCAATACAGAGACAATTTTTCCCCTATGTTTTGACTCAATTCTAAGAGCTGATGGCATCTTACAATCACTATGAGCCAGACAGCAATTTTGATGTGATTGTCATTGACTGTGATGTGATTACTTGGCCATAACTGTTTATACTGTTGTCATTTCAGTTGAGTTATATGAGTTATAGTGGATACACAAGTGGACTTTAATTATTATTTAAAGTCTTCCACAATAAAAAATGAAAGCATATTACTAGTATTTAAAAATAAATGAAGAAACACCAGAGGTATTAAAAAATGGTGAATTCTTATTAAGCTATAATGAAAAACAATGATATCTTACCCTACCTATTAGTACTCTTAAGGGAAATTAAGGAATGACTGATTTATCGCTTCCCCTCTGACTATATGCACAGGATGTCAAGTATTCCTTCTACTGTTGAGAAGTTCAGGATGTTTAACAGCCACTGACCAAGATTCACTATGTGTTTAGGGAGACTTTGAGCGCTTAATACAGGAAGTTTCCAAATTTTCTTCATTTCTCTTCTCCATAAAATTTCTTGAGCCTGTTGATTAATATTAGCACAAATACAAGCCTGAGATATTTTCATTTCTATGGGCTGTCTCTTTTGTGTTACAGTTTCAAATAAAAGAAAGTAATGCTACACTATACCAATTTTTAAAAAGCACTGGAGTTCTAATTGTCTTCTTTAATTTTCCTTAAGCCTAATAAACAAGGCCTACAGATTAGACCAGAAGTTCTCAATTTTTTTCTGCCACAATATAAACCGTGGAAAACACTCCCACAAACATCGCCGATTTTGACAAAACACCAAAAATATTTTGTAAAATAAAAGGCTGTTTCAGTATGACTCAAGATTTTCATCATCGTGAGCCTCAGCTTCCATCTGCTTCCACAAAATCAGGAATTCCAGGGTTGGAAGGGCTTAGAGGACTGATCCAAATCTACATCCAGTACAGGAATCTTCCAGCATGTAGTTCAACAATTTCCTCGGTAGTCACATAAAAAAGCAGCAGAACCTATTTCAGGACAATTTAGTATCTAAAGTGAGGAACAATCTGGCCCCCCAGTATCTCATACAATGTGTCCTAGCTATGACTTCTGAGAAATATAAACATGATTACCCTGTACCCCTCACCCACAAATAGAAATTAGAACTCTCATGTTCTTTTTAGGGCTTTTTTTCCCCCCTTCTCCTGGCTCTATGTAGTCCATTTTTCTGTGCCTTACTAACATGAGATGGCTTCCGGACTCTGACATCATTCTTTAGTTTGTCAAAATGAAACATCCAGATCCGCACCAAGTAATCCAGGTATGGATTGAGTTTGACAGGACTATAAACTCTAATCAAAAGCTCTTCCCATTTCGTTAACTTCCAGAGCAGCTGCTTCATAGTTTTTCATTCATTAAGAAAGTAATCTATAAGACAAATATTTTAGTTCTGCTTTTTAATATCAACTGCTATCAACTGAATTATGTCCAGTTCTGTATCGCGTGATTTGTTTATTGAATTTACTCAAGATTTTGTATTCATTCTTCTAAATTTTACTTCATTATTTTCCAAAGAAACGATTGGATTGTCCTCAGTGATAAAATGGCTGTGGATCCGGATTAGGGATTTGCACTAAGAAACATGATGAGTTTAAAGCATTCTAATGGCTCTTCTACCATCTTGTGAATATGTAAACTCTCCATGGGTTAACATCGAGGATGTTATAATAGCCTGTAATTCAAGGCAGAGGCATCTGATTACATGAGGATGAGGGAAAGGAAAGAAAAAAAATCACTTTAATTCTTCGGCTTGTTCTCTGTCAGGCACAGGATTAGGTATATGAATTATCACTCTTTATTGACACCCAATCCTAAGAGGAAGATATATACAGATCTGTTCTCTTTGTACTCTACCACACTGGTTTTAAAGTCCGGAGGCTTAGGTTTATATCTTTTCCCTACCATTTGCTAGCCATGTGTTTTAAGCAAGTTCCTTGAATCTACATTTTATAGTGGAGAACAAATGAGATTAAACCTTACAAAGAGAATTCTCATTAAGTGCTATTTGTATTAAGATTATTACTAACTACAGGACACCACTATCTACTAGACTAGAATATTTTCTAGATAGGACTGGGGATAATACCAACCTTCTTCCGAAGGTTAGGAAGTTAATTTTTTTCTTTTTCCTCCTTTCACGAGATCATCATTCACTACCCATAGTTATTTCTAAGCTCTCTAATCAAACTTACGTTGTTTCTTTAATATATAAAGTAAATTTCCATATGAATCAGAACCTAGAAAACTTTGTTTTCTGTTCTGTGATAACTTTTAAGTTTTGTTCAATTTGTCCATCAACATTTCTCACCTGCTACAACCTTTAATAATATCTTTTGAGATTGAAAAATAAAATCCAAACAGTGCTTTTCCTGGAATCTTTACTTCTTTAAAAGCTACTTTGCTTTTGTGCCCCAGTAATGGTGTATTACAGAGCAGAGCGGCAGGTGGATGAACCACTGCTGTAATCCATCAACAGGGCTCCCTGGCTCCATGATGGATTCTTGTATTACATCATCAGCCCAGAGGCTGACAGGAAAGAAAGTGCTTCAAACAGGCCTCTTTCATAAATTGTTTTAGTCCTAATGAAAGAAATAATGGTTTGAAAGGGTATAGATGAGTAGGAAAACTCACTATACCTTCCAGCTCTAGTTTGAATTATATACACGTGAGAGTAGCCACCAAAGTTTTCTAGTTCGCAAGATGGAATTTTCTTTTTGTTTTAAAATGATGATACCAGCTAACGTGCGTTAACAGTGACCACCGTATTCAACAACGTCTTGAAGAGACTTTGGATCATCTGAATTAAAGAAAAGATTTAAGTAATATCAGAATAGGTTTTATAATACGTGAACTTTGGTTCTTCAGTAACGTATTACATATGTATGCTATGGCTCTGTTAACCCAAATGTTTAATTAACTACTTTCTGCATATTGTATCCTTATTGGGTAACAGATTTGTCACTAAACTTAAATATATCTGTTTACATATTTATACATGAAAAACGTGAAAGAAAAATTTGCATTCTTATTAAGGAAAAGCAGTCATGAGTCCTGTTATCCATTTACTCGACACTTGACATTTAATAGGATTTTAATAAGTTTGTTGGAAGAATAGGTAGACAATTATATGATTAAATCTCTAAGTTAATTTCTTTCTTTTTCTAAAGAAATCAGTTTGAAAAATATAGTAACATCATGTTTTTGAGAATAATAAAGTCAAATGTTTTTGCAAGCAAATTCAATAAATATACAACTCTATGAAAAATAATTTAAAATCAGTTGTCTCTTATTGATTGTCATTAGAGAGTTGTATGAAAAACATGAACTTTGCAAGAGTTAATGTGTATTTTAATTTGCCTATGCTGCTCTATTTTGTTCCTAAATTAAATAGCATCATGAACAAAATGAGTTTTAGGACAAAGTCTGTTATATCTCTTACCCTGAATATGCCCCCCTCTGCACCATTTTCCAACTGTAGGATTTGCTCATTAAAAATAAATAGTGGCACACTATGCTATGGGAAAGAGAACACTGATTTGGAATATAAGCTTGTAAACTAGTTTTGACCCTTTTCTAATAACTCATTTAGTGTTTTAAAGAGATCTTTTATGCTGAAAATTTAATATTAAAGTCTTTAATTTTCTTCTAAGGCCACTAATAAAATTGGGTAAAGTGAATTCATAAGCATTTTTCAGAGCTCTCATAATACCAGCACCTCAAATCATATTTTACTTCACGATTTTGAAGTTTCAGGTATGACATTACTCCCAAACTTGAAACATTTAGTTACATCAATTGACTTCTTCTTTCATAGTCCCAGGACTCTCCTTGTCACCAATTTTCTCACCTCTCACTCCAAGTTTTGTGGCCTTGAGAAGCTCACATTCCACATGTCAGGGTCACCAGCTTGGGTGACAGTAAGTCAATTCTGTCATTCTTCTCCCAAACTTTTATTTCTATGCCAAATTATTCATCATTCTGGTCAATATAATAACATCTTCCTAATTTACTTGCTAGACTCCAAATTCTAATGTAATCCTTAGATAGGGTTTAAACTTGGATATTTGGATCTTTGGCTGCCAAGAGTTTTCCCAAGGCTTTCTCTATTATGCCAAATATCTCTTTTCGAAGCTCTTCTGGTCTTTAAAATATCCGCTCACTACTTTAGTGACATGGATATTGCATGGAAGATTATCATTAAAATTCCACTCCCAGAGCCCTGTGCTATCTACTAACCCCTCTACCTCACATGTGCAGAAGGTATTAGCATTTATAAAGTGCTTCGATACTTAATTATTGTAAATTATTTGTGAGGGACCACAAATCTTCTTCACCATTTTCAGAGTGAGGAAAAGGAGACTCAGAGGAGGTTAAAAGACTTGCCCAAAGTAATGCAATCCTAGTACAATAAAGAGCCAATCATGGGTGGATCCATGCTAGAGATATTATAAGGCATTCTGAACAACTCTGCCATGCTTATTACTGGTGTGATTGCCAATGAAAAATCTTTGTAATATTTCTCTTTTCCCACCTGTGGTGAAAATATTAGATTTGTCTTTCCCATTCACCACACTCAGCATGTGTTTTCTGTATTAAAACCACATCCACAAACAGGTCAAGGAGTACATTATTAGGAGGGTTTTGTACTTAACACACATCCATGAGCTCTGTTTTGGGGTCAAATTTCTGGCTCTGAAATCAGTTTTGTTGAATATTGTATTTTACGATGTAGTTTACAAGTCATGTCGGGAAATAGGAAAATGCAATTGTATATTTTTAAGTGCAAAATACCCTTCACCTTTTACCTTACAGTACCCTAGTAAAGCCTCATTAAATATATTTATATCAAGTAAATATAGGAAGCAGTCAAATAAGAATTTTCCTAATTCTGTTACCTACATGAACATTCAGAATTTTTACAGTAAAAATTTTCAAACGATGTTTAAAACTGTCTTAAGTTAACTCTAGTTGTACACAGATATAAATAAGATAAATCACTAGAGGCATTTTAAAAGTTCCAACCATGATGTATGGAAAAACAGGACTTTGTGTTTATAGTAAACAGCTTTTCTGCAGGCCATCAGCTGTAAGATCCCTTTCTCTACTGAACAGACTGCCTCCTTGGGAAGGAGGAAGCCATAACAGCTTAGTATTCTGAATTTTTTTTTTTTTTTAGAAAGATTGTAAATTGTTTTGCCTGTTCAAGTGCAAAATAGTGAAGGAACAGTGAATAATGACTTTGTGATATAGATTGGCTATCCAAAGGGAAAAGAACAGTGACCAGTAACATCATTTTAATTGGACCGAAAAATCAAAAGCATACATCTTTTTTTTTTTTTTTTTTTTTTTGCGGTACGCGGGCCTCTCACTGTTGTGGCCTCTCCCGTTGCGGAGCACAGGCTCTGGACGCGCAGGCTCAGCAGCCATGGCTCACGGGCCCAGCCGCTCCCCGGCATGTGGGATCTTCCCGGACCGGGGCACGAACCCGTGTCCCCTGCATCGGCAGGCGGACTTCCAACCACTGCGCCACCAGGGAAGCCCAAGCATACATCTTTAAATGCAAGTGTGCACATGCAATCATTCAGACACTCATGCACACTCACAGTTAATATCATTTAGCCATAATTTATATGCATAACATACAGACAGAAAGGAGAGTTCCTAATAATGTGTACAGAAAGGAGAGTTCCTAATAATGTGTATGTCTTGCCTCAACTGAAAGTTGCCTTAGTTTTGATGACTCAAAATTAATCCACGCAAACTTTTAACTGCTCAGTGCTAAATTTTATGGAACACATCAGATAAAGAGTTATCTAGTCAACCCTAGAGAAGGAGATTTTTACAACCTGACAAGTTATAAATATTTAATTTGAAATGATGCTATTGTACAACATAGAAATAGTTTAGAAAAATATACTCTTGTAATTTAACTGTGCACTATACTGAAAATTTGGAAATTATTTCAGAATTTTTGGCTATATAGACACTCTACTTCAATAACAAAAATATTCATGGAAAAGATTTGGAAGGAAATGTATCATTTTTCTCCAACTGAGGGTACTGTGGGTGATTTTTTCCTACTTTTTACATTTCATTTCTCCCCAGTTTCCTACAGTACATATTTTATAGCTTTGGGTTTTAAAAAGCTACTTTAAAAATAAATGAGTATAAAATTTTAATATCTACTGAGAAACATTCATTTGTATTATGATTAGAAGGAGTGGCCATATTGACTGGTGATAAATTCTGTTTGACCCCTTTATTCATAAGCTCCATTATTGATTATATATATGTACTGTATGTGATAAATATGAAGAAATAACTAAGTACAAGGCACTGTCTTCAGCAAGGGAGAACATTACTGAAATTTATGGAACACAATTCTTTTCAGTTTTATAGTTAAGGAATAATCATTTGGATATCAAGTAAGAGATGGTTCTTTTATTAACAAGTCTCAATATTTTAAAAATGCAAGGTTTTTAATTTAATATACTTCCATACGGTCACAATATCACTCATGACCTTTCATTGTGTTATATTCCTGAGAAATATTAGTCTAGAGAGTAGAAGTAAAAGCATAGTCACAATTAATTAACTTACGCTTTATTCTTCATGCTGCAGTCAGTCTTTAACCATGACGTAATGACATTTCAGACAACAATACTGCTCGGTGAGGCATTTGGCTCATCCTGGGAAAGTAGAAGAGTGAAGTGAGGAGAACACAGGCTCCAGAGTCAGGCCCAAGATGAATTCTAAGCTCTGCCACACACTAGTTTCATGAATTTGGGCAAGTTCTTTAAATCTCCCTTTGCCTCAGTTTTCTCATCTGTAAAATAGGTATAAAAAAAGGTAATGGGCTTAATAGTGCCTGACGTGGTAGGAAGTTCTTGATGAAGATTAACAATTATTATAGTCATTAGTGATTTCTACCAATTATGGTTGTTGATAAAGGAAGCTCTACATACTATGTGGAGTATTCACAAATTATTTATAAAGCAGGCAGTGCATTATTTGTTTTATATTTGCCACTTAAAGTGCTATCTCTGTACTCACAAGAATAAGCGGAAAGAAGAAGAAACTAACTAATCTAGGGCAAAAAGATTTTTCCCTTGGTTTATTCAGATAACTGACCCCTGAAGTATGCTTTCATTTTTAATTGAATTATAGCTATAATTTTCTCCATTCTCCACACAATGTATGTAGTCAGCCTAGGTGTTATTCAATAGAACTGTTCCAACATCTACTGTAATTGATTTATTTAGAAATACCACCAGACCAAAATGAGAATGAAAATAAATGGAACATATCACAACATTGTAAAACAATTATACTCCAATAAAGATGTAAAAAAAAATGAAATAAAATTTATTCTTTTTAATCCTAAAAGAAGAAAAGAAATGAAATAGAACAGATAAAAGTGCCCTGCTGCAAGCAAGAGCTACAAATTGAGGTTAAGAGTAATTACTTTGGCTTAATCGTTATTTGTAATCTTAGAACAAATGCAAATCTTCCATTAGAAGCAATAAATCCGGTGCATAAAGTAGAAGATGAGTATTTCACTGCCTAGCAATGGGAAGCCATAGCTGAATGCTAAATGCAGCCATGTAAAAATTTCCTCAGGTCCTTCAACTGAACTGATAATGCAGGGGATATGGTGGACACAGAAATACCTCAGAAAATGAATATCGAGGTATGATTTATTTGCTCTATGTATTTTCTTTTTCCAAGAGACTTTATAAAAACTTGGTCTTTGTACTTACAAACTCTTCATGTGCTCTTTCTCAAAAATACTTTATATTTATCCTGAGTCTGGCTTTCATAAAGCCTGATGTGCTTTTTGTGGTTATGAGTCTTCACACCTTCATCACTGAAGTAGATGATAAGGTGAAGTTATTATCTTTATTTTAGAGAGATGAGAATAGAAATATTGAGAGGTTCAGTGACTTTCCCAAGGTTATAAAACCATTCTGTGATAGATCTGGGGAGAGTATAAAGTGTATGCAATTCAAACTCATTTCAACTACCATATCATTGTTTTTCAGATTATTTTTTAAAGTCAGTAGGTTATTATTCGTAGTGAAATTATGATAACCATAGTGATAAACTAAAGGTTGTCATTAGATTCCTCAAATATTCAACAAATGCAGGGCCAAGATTGTGATATAAGAAATGCCGTATTTATTTTAAAATAAATGGCTTGCCTCATAAGAGAATAGTATTTTAAACTATTAAAGCTTAGATAGGATGATATTGAGTTTTTGGCTATATATCAGTTACCTTGTTGTCTTCATTATGAAGAATAAATGAGATTCCAAGGTCTGTGTGTACCTACAAGATTATTTAGAAACATAAGTTGCAGAAAAGACTTGGGTAGGTAAAATTGAATATGTGTATTTGAGAAAGTGATGGCTGCAGTGGGAGAGAAAATATATTGGAGTGTTGCAATAGAATAATGAAAAACATCAGTATTCAGACAGTTTCTGCTGTATATATAGTCAGGGTCAAGCATCAAGTAGATTGTTTTAGTCTCCCCGACTGAGATCATGCCACCTTAAGATTATTTGTTAGATGTTGGCAAGAAGAAAGGTTAGTATGGTATAAATGTATTTTAAACTTAATACATTTATTCTGTTGATTTTTAAAGAATACCGTGTCAACCCTTGAGAGGAAGGAGGGCAATGCAGAGTCTGTGACAAACCCAGAGTAGTTACACTGCTTTAGACAAATGAGTATGTTTCAGCTCTAGCGAAATGGAACATTTCTGGGGGTTATTACCCTAAGACTGCTATCCAAATGTGATCTCAGCTTTCTCACAAGATCCTTAACAGTTTAAGAAGAGAATTTTAATTTGAAATCCATTTCTAAGGGGCAACATCCACAAGGCCACCCTACAACACCTTCTTTTAATGTGTGACCTCCTCCTGTAGAAGCCACCTAGTGAAGTTTTGATCTGCACTCATAGTTAATCATTTATGATGCCCTGGATTGGGAGGGACATTCTTTCCAAAACAGTGACAGAATTATAGCAATATCATCCCAAGTTGATTCAGTGAGACCATCTATTTTCCTTTAATAAAATAAAATAAAAGAGCTGTCAAGAACCATTTATGCCCCACGCCGCCATTTCTATATGAAAAGAACGCAGCCACCTTCTTTCAATTTAGTAAGGAGGCAAAAAAGTCAAAGAAGAGTTAGAGATGAAAGAAAAATTAAATACAATGCAAAAATGAGAGTGCCTTTTAGCATACATTAGGGAGATGAGAGTAAAATATCAAGGACACTAGTATCGCGGGCAATCGTTCCCTCACAAAAAGAAACCACCAGTAACTGAAGGAAAGTTTGCAGCTTTATCACTCTTTCTTTCTCTTTCCTGTAGACTACAATGTGTTGTCCAATTTTCGTGCGAATTTGACCTAGCTGAATGGTTGCATTTAGCTAACAAAGAAAATTAACAAGTGCAAGTCTGTTTTTGAACTGTTTGTAGAGAAATGTCATGCCATTATAGCAAAAGCAGATGTGGTGGTCAGAAATATTTTACAGGGTACAAATGGCTTTAATGAAGGGGCAAAGGTGTTAATCCTTTGCCCCTTAAAGCCTAGTGTTAAGTTACTGATGATTTATACATATAAAGCAAATGTGGGAAAAGCTCACTTTTAATTTTATTCCTGTAAAGATGGTAAATCTCACCTTCATCAGTTATCTGCCTCATTCAATAATTAAGAATCCAGTTAATTTGTCTGAGATAATACATCTGTTCTCTGAGCGCCTACTCTGTACCAAGCATGATGTCAATGACTGCGATGTTTATAAAAATAAATAAGATAATATTCCTTACTTCCTGGATATCATAAGCAATTAGAAGACTCAGACTATAAGAAAGAGAAAAGGCAGCCTATGAATTTTGAGGTACAGAAAACTTGGGAACTATGGAAAAGGGAGAAAGAATATGGTTTAGCTTCTTTAAAAAGAAAAAAGAGGTATTTAAATGGGTTTTGAAAGATCAACAAGAGTCTAACAAGAGATTGGCTTGCAGAGAAAACAGATTTATATTTGATTTATTTCTTTGCAAACGAGGAGCAAGGATATCACTAAGTTGCTGTGTTTTTCACATGAGAGACATGGTTTGCAAGAAATTACTGTGTACCTTGATCTGCAATAACCAGACGAGTGACACTTCATAACATTATTTACCTGTAGTTTTCAATATAGCAAACCTCCTCTTGACACAGCATACTACTGCCACATGGAACAACATAAATTTACTGAACAAACCCTCTCGCAGGCCTTCTCTGCGTGGTTTCCTTTGTGTTCTGGGAGTCCACACCACCCTCCCATCTTATCCACTGAACATATGCACATATACCTGGCTATTTATTAGGTCTTGATGGCTCATTGGGGAAGTCCCCTCTTCTGAGAAGCATTTTCTGAAATCATGCATCCCAAATCTAGATTAAATATTCCTTCTCAGGGCCACCAGCCCATTGCTGTTACCTTTATCATAGCACTTACTTCATTCTATTTCAGTTGTCAGTTTGTTTTTCTGTCTCTTCCGCTGGACTGTAAATTCCTTGAGGGCAAAGACCAAATAATATTAGGATAAGCCTTTTTATCTACAACACCTAGAAAAGAGCCTGCTTTCTGGAAGGCACCGACTCAATAAATATTTGTTGACTGGGAAAAATACAGATAGAAAAATGTAGAAAGAATGGTTCTGAATAAACTTGGGATCTCATCCAGGCTTCAGTTGGCCAGTAAAATCAGTAAGTGATTATATTCACCTCACCATAGGTCTTGTACTTCCTCTCACCTTCACGTTTCATATCTGTAATTAGCAGAACCTACCAATGTTTCCTTCAAAATATTTCTTTTCCCTTGCCCCTTCTTTTTTTATCTCTACTAACATTGCCCTAATGTAGTACCTCATTTTTCACCTGGACAATATTGCAATAACCTCTTAACTGGTCTCCCAGTTGCAGTAAATGCCTATTAAATTGAAATGGCTGAATTGTTTAAAGTAACCCTCTTATTTTGAAAATAAATCAACCAACAAATACCTGCTACCCGCCAACAATATGCACTGTTATGTGCTTTGGGGGAGTCAGAAGAAGCAGAGCATAGAAAGTGCCACTCTACTCCCAAAACACTGTCATATGGGCATGGAGAACCGTTAGAAAGTGCTTCTTAAAGTGTGTCATGCATGCAAATCACTTGGGGGTCTTACTGAAATACAGACTCAGTAGGTCTTGGGTGATGCCTGAGATTTTGCATTTCCAATAAGTTGCCAGGTGATGCTTGTGTCGCTGACCTGTGCACCATCCTTTCAGTAGAAAGACAGTAAAACCCATTAAGTGACTTAGAGTGGCCTTACAGTGAAGATTCTAAGGGCAGGCAGAGTTCCGAGGCAGCAGGAGATAGAATGAGAAAGTCTTCAGGTTGAGAAAAGAATGTAAGCTGAGAAGATGCAAGTCTGTGCCCTATTCCAGTCAGTTTTGGACTTGGCTCACTTCTCAGCTCGTTAAAGCCTGTGAATCTCCGCAGCACTGCTTCTCTTCTTCCCAACTCCATTCTTATCTGTCCTCTAAAGTACACTCAGAAAGATCTGTATAAAATCCAAATCTGATGTTGCCACTCGTAGGCTTAAAGCCCTGTAGTGTCTTCCCATCACCTGCCATATAAATTCCAGACTTGAAGATCTGTCCCCCAGGAGCAGTGCCCAGCTCTCTAGCCTCACTTTCCACCACTTCCACCACACGTAACCTGTGTTTGCCAGCCTTTACCTCATGCTTTCTTACCTCTGCTTTTCACAGGCTGCTGCCTTTGTCTGGAAACCCTGCCCCATTGTCTATCCTGTCTGTCATGCAAGGCAGAATTAGGTGTCTCAGTGCCCCTTTTAGTTCCATAGCACAAAACACTTGATTGCATTCTTCTATTTATTTCCACTGATGCCATTGCTCCCATATGAGCCTCTATTTGGAAGGATCTGAATCTCATCTTTCTTTGCATTTTCTACCTATAAGACTTTGTTCAAAATATCGAAGGTGCTTCAATAACCATTGGCTAAGAGAATGAATGAATGAATGAATGAATAAATCCCAACTAGTTACTTACTTAAATATCTTCACTTATAAAAAACAATTTATAACAGCACTAATAAACAAAACCAATACATACTGGGATGACTTTTCAATATACGGAGGAAGCAAATGTTGGGGTGAAAGGGGAGGAGAAAGAAAGTAGAGGAGGGAAATTCTAGGACACCCTGCAACAGGAGAGGGAGGACAGATATTTGTCACTTACACTTGTCTCTGCTCTCCTGCACATGCACACACACATGCACACATGCACAGATGCACAGGACATTCGTAATTTAAGCTGCCCTAAAAAATCCTACCAAATCTGAGCTCACCTCCAGAAATCAGTAGAAAAGGCAGGAAAGTGTGTAAATACTCCTTATTTTCAGGTCACTTATTATTTGCCTAAGTCCTGGAAGTCGTGTCTCAGATATTGGATTGAACTGAAATGAGGGTCTCATGGTGAGAACAGTCAACGTTCCCCCTATTTACAGAAGGCATGGCTGGGCTTATAGACAACATATATGAATTATTATTTTTCAGTTGAAAGCGAAGCTCAACCTTGAATGTCAGGGAGCAATTCAAAGATGATCCTGAATAAAAATAAATCATGCCTCATAGCAACGCCTAAGAAAGCCACATAAATGACCACGTTGGTAAAAGAGAAAATATCTTTAGCATCTTTTCTAGACCACCTCTCAATAGAAAAAATATAAAAGTCAAAAATATTAGATATAGTGATAAGCAAACAGATGAAAAGATTACTTGCCATTTACACTGAATAAATTATATTATCAGATTGTTACTCAGAAATCTTACATCATTAATATGAAAGGAACTTGACAATAAGTAAAATGACTTAAAAGTATTCTGTACATCTCACTCCAAACAAAAAGCACTAAATCAAAATTAATGTAAATAGAAACATCAATGGGCAGTTATCGTGTAAAGAATAGTGTCACATTATGTAAGTATTAACCTCAAGTTTACTTCAGATAATTCT
The DNA here is from genome assembly GCF_964270905.1 of Leucopleurus acutus. Taxonomy (NCBI): domain Eukaryota; kingdom Metazoa; phylum Chordata; class Mammalia; order Artiodactyla; family Delphinidae; genus Leucopleurus; species Leucopleurus acutus. The sequence continues at coordinate 92,750,222 of NC_139147.1, read as the reverse complement.
TCTATAACAATTAAATATATGTAATTTATTTCCCCCCAAAATTGTAATATTACTTTTCTATATCATCCTTCATTTTAATCTTTTTTACCCCCAATACTTTAGAGTGTTTTACCAGGTTATAAATGCAATACTTATTGAAGTCGAACAAAAATGATTTATGATTAGTTACCAGATCAGTCAATCAGAGCATCTGCCTATATGCTGAGCACTACACTGAAGGAAATAGAAGAAACAGACACATAGGCACTGCCTACCTTCCTGGGCATTAAAATGTAGACAAAAGACAATACAAACAGTGAGGAACTGTGGAAGCTAGTACATACGCTCTATCCTGTAGCTCAGAATGAAAGTGCTGTTGGGATTCAGTGTTGCGAAGTTCTACAATTCAGCCTTGGTTTTATGGGTTGGGGATGGAAAGATGAAAAAGACTTACAGGAGGAGCTAGGTATGAAGTGAAGTCCAGAGTGAAGAGACATGAGGAGATGTAAAGCTCTTTGGAGTCAAGGAAAGGTGTGATTATAGATCTAGAGACAGGAATGAGTATAATACACAGCCAGGTGCCTGTAGCACAACTAAGATTTAAGTGGGACCCTTTAGAATTGCTACACGCACAACCTGCCCAGCTGTATTCAGAGGCCCTGCTGTACAGCTCCCTGAACACATTGTGCTGTTTTAAGCCTCCTTGAACTTAGTTGATTCTGTCCTTTGAGACCCAAACATTTCTGCCTCTGTGAAACCTTTCCAGATCCTCAACTTTGCATCCAACTCTGTACATCTATTAACAATTCTCTCCATAGGCCATGATTCTATATAATCAACCTATCAACTCCTCTACTAACCTCCCCACATATTCTAAACCAGCACTGCTCAGTAGAACTTTCTGTGATGATGAAACTATTTCTGTATTTTTCAATACAAGAGCCTCTAGCCACATTGGCTACTGAGCACTTGAAACGTGGCTGTTACAGCAGAAATGAATTTATGTTACTGAATTTTGATAGATTAAAATTAAAATTTAACCAGCCGCATGTGGCTGGTGGCTACTGTATCAGACAGTGCAGTTTTAGACTATGAGCTTCCTGAGGGAAAGAATTGTGTACTATCATCCATATACCTCAGCATGTTCAATCACGGTGCGTATTCAACAAAGTAATCAAGCAAGTTTTGTTGAATGAATAAATGAGTGAATGCTCAAATCTGAGTGGATCTCAGTGTGTATGACAAAGTAATGAATGTAAATATTAGATACATGAAAAAGTTACAAATCTTAATGGCACTTAAAATAAGTATTAAAAGATGAGAATGGGGCTTCCCTGGTGGCGCAGTGGTTGAGAGTATGCCTGCCGATGCAGGGGACACGGGTTCGTGCCCCGGTCCAGGAAGATCCCACGTGCCGCGGAGCGGCTGGGCCCGTGAGCCATGGCCGCTGAGCCTGCGTGTCCGGAGCCTGTGCTCCGCAACAGGAGAGGCCACAACAGTGAGAGGCCTGCGTACCACAAAAAAAAAAAAAAAAAGATGAGAATGGAAAGTAATGAGGCATGTAGGCATACTTTTAAATAATTACTGGCAATGGTGGCCTAGGATAGAAATTAACAAAAAAAAAATCTGCTGAAATACTGATGCTCCATACAGTTTATATACAAAGGTTTAAACTACATTTATCCCCTTACATTGTACTTTCTTCATTATATTTAAGTCTTCACATGCTAAGCTGTGACCTCCTTGAGAACAGGGACTTTTAATCTCACTGTATTTCCAGATCCTAACATAAAGCCTAGAACATAGTAGGCACTCAATAAATGTTTATTGGGTAAATGAAACAAATGATAAAACAGGAAATAAACTATATTAATAAAACTAGCAGAGTCAATGTTCAGAAAGGAAAGATAGCTATTTCAAAGGCCCTAAGTGACTCTCAGCAATAAAGCATCCTGAAGCATGTACTTTATGTGTACATTTACACCTTGTGCTTGAGAAAGTTGTGTTATTTCAAGTAACTTTTCCTAAAACAAAATCTCAATTATCTTTTTCTCCCTGTCCCCCACCCGTTGTTCTATAGAGTCCCATTGCTTTTAGTTTTACATTTGGTGTCAGCCTTTTCAGCTCTTTCACTATTTTCTTTTAGTATTTTTGTGACCTTAAGGAATTGGAATGGAGTTTCTTTCACTTTCTCATAGTAGGTAGTTTACATTATGCAAGGAGAAAAACATCACCGTAGACTAATCAGAACAGATTGCAGGAGTTTTGCCTAATGCTTGTGCATCAGACCTAACACATCGACTAGCATATCCAATTTATCATTTCTGATAGACTAGAGTCTAGTTTATATTTTCCAGCCAGTGATGGTTCTCAAAGCATAGTTTTCCACCCTGTCACGTCAGAAGGGATTATTTTTACTTCTCCAAGTTTGGTTACCTTCTTTACTTTTTTCCGTCCTCCAAGGGGCTCAGGAATCAATATGAAAGCAGGTCTTTGATTGTCAGTGCTTAAATGAAACATAGTAATTCCAAAGATATTTATTGAGCACTTACTACGCAAGACCACGTGCTAAGTGCTTTGAGGGATGTAGAGGTAAATCGTGCATGAACCTGAATTCAAAGAACATGGTCTCTTCTGGAACTTCAGATATGTATATATTAGTTACAAAGCAGGAATGAATAAATTTAGTACAATGGTTTAGAGCACAGACCTGGGAAAGCAGCCTTGGATTTGTATCTTGCCTCCCATGTTAGGAGCTGTGTGACATCAGACAAGATACATTAACCTCTCTGAGCTTTATTTTCCTCATCTGTGAAATGAAGAATACTGATTTCTGTTTCTGGATTCTTGAGCTATAATTTGAATAAAGCCAAACCCTCTGGTGGAGTATGAAAGAGACAAGCATGTGCTACCTTAACATTGTTCTGTTCCTGGCACACGTATGAAACACTTAGCCAGTACCTGGCACAAAGCAAAGTGCTTTCTAAGTTTAGAGAAATGATGTTTCTGCTGTATGGATTACCTGAATTTTATCTGAGACAGAAAGACCGATAAGATTTAGATATAGAAAACGCAAAGGCAAGGTGTAAGAAGAAGCGTGTTAACATTATACACAATAATTCCAAAGGCCGGGAGATTTGGTGTAGGTTATTAATTTTCTTAATAGTTGTATTTATCTAAATATTAAACGTCTACAGTGTATGAAGTACCATGCTAGGTGCCGTGGGGAGGGATGGCACAAATATAAATGGTCTCTGCTCTCACAGGAATAATTAACTAGTAGAGGAAAATATGTACAAACATCATGGTGAGCGATAAAAAAGAAAGGGGCCACAGGACCAGGACTCAGTGAGGGGTAAGTGTGAAAGTAGCCATTCTTTATATCTCAAATCAGGTCAATTCCTTCATGATGTATCCTGTCTTAAACATGGTTCCAGACCTGTGGAAATAATGGTTGGTTATTTTATCCTCATCTAGTAGCTAGATCAGGGGCCAGAGAGAAGAACAACTTCAAATCCCATCCTAGTGGGACTTCTCTGGTGGCGCAGTGGTTAAGAATCCGCCTGCCAATGCAGGGGACACGGGTTTGAGCCCTGGTCCGGGAAGATCCCACATGCCGCGGAGCAACTAAGCCTGTGCGCCACAACTACTGAGCCTGCTCTCTAGAGCCTGCGAGCCACAACTATTGAGCTGTGTGCCACAACTACTGAAGCCCACGGGCCTAGAGCCTGTGCTCCGCAACGAGAAGACACTGCAATGAGAAACCCGCACACCGCAATGAAGAGTAGTCCCCGCTCACCTCAACTAGAGAAAGCCTGTACACAGCAACAAAGACCCAACACAGCCAAAAAAAAAGTGACATGCTTACTAACTCAGATCAGAAGGTTGGGGATTTGTAAGCAGAGAGCTGCCTAGGAAATTTGGCAACCATGATAGGGAGTCAACCAAATCCGACAGGGTCCCAAAAAAACCTGCAGATCTTAGGATGAGGCCTCTAACTGGAGAGCTTCTTAGAAGTCATGAATGATGACATTAACTATTTCTAGCTCCACCTTGACTTGATGGGCTCCTGGGAGAAACATTTCCTAATCACTAACCTCTACTCATGATTTTCTCATTGGTAAAAGTTAATGTTATGTGTTTGCCAGGATGTCCTAGATGCCAAGGACAATGCTTCAGTTACCTTTGTATCCTCTAAGCTCAGCTCTTAGAACACAATAGACACTTGTTACATATTTATGGAATGAATGAATCAAACCACATATTACTGAATGAATATATTCTAGTTTTATTCAATAGTAAAGTTAAAAAACTTGTAAAACAGTTTTTAAAAATAGCTATTTGAGTTCCAGAATGTAAATACTTAAATGATGTTTATCAAAGAGAACAAAGTTTTGAAGGCAGAACTAACAGCTGCCGAATGATTTTAATAATAAAAATAGTATTTATGATAATATCGCATGTTTGTATTGCACTTTATGCTTTTCTAAAGTTCTTTTGGTTTTTAGCTTTATATTTTGTATTTTTATGAAATATGGTCATCTGAATTTGTTTAAAATAAGTATCTTTTCACCCAGAAAGTTTCGAGAAATGAAAAGGCATAAAATAATAGCCAATTATAGTAAAAATAATAACAGCAATAAGGTCAAAAACATGAGCTACCATTCACTGAGTAGTTGCTATGTTCCAGCTAGTGTAATAAGTACCTTTCATGTGCCATCTTATTTAATCCTCACAGCAATCCTATGAAATAGGAACTATTGCAAGCTCCCTGCCACCATGGAGGAAACTCAGAGTTAGAAATCTTAGAATGTCAAAGATCATACAGCAGGGATATAGCAAGACCAGGATTGGAACCCAAGTCTATCTGCCCCCAGAGTCCTTGCTCTTAACCACCCCGCTAAGCTGCCTCCCCAGTGCTAAATAACAACAAGAACAACTAATACTATTTATAAACCCATCATGTGCTCCATGTATTGGATCTTCATTGTATTATTTATCCTCAAAACAATAGGAAGTTGTAGGTTTGATTATCCTGTATTCCAGATGAGAGAACCGAGGCTTAAAGAATCTTGGCTCCTTGCCCGTGTTTACAAAGCTAGTCAGTGGTAGAGTAGAGAACGGACTTAAGTTCACTTCAAAGAGCCAGCAGGGTCCTTAATCACCACCTGATGTTAATGGAAATTAAGTGTTCTGGTTAGGAGGAAATTATTATATTTAGAGTATATGAATTTTTACTATAGCTAGAATAAAATAACATACCTACACTTAAAGTCATACCAAGTGTAATTTCCTCTTTCTACAATGATTAGAAAGGCACTTCAGAATCTTGAAGTGCCTCGTCATCATGCCCATAATTAGCATATAATAATATTTTTAAAGTGCTGGTATTTGAACCTTTGGGCCATTTAGCTTCTGAGGATGTGGGAGTTTGCTTGAAACATTTTCCTTTACTGCAACTGTGTTTGAGTAAATTTGTTTTGAAATCAAGTATGAATGGAAGGCACAGAGCACAGAGTACTTTTAATCCAAGCCGTACACCCTCACATGAGAGAAAAAATATCACCCTTCCCTAGTGGAATGGAAGCATTATGGGAGAAGGGTAGCATAGCTCCAGTGTCCTCAATTTTTTAAATTACTCTTTAACATCTAACTCATTCCATTAATAGTGCATTCAACTACCACCCTATTTAAGTAATTGTTAATAATCAGGAAAACTTTCCCCATCCTTCGACTCTATTTCATGAAAGTGAAATTTTCCTAGCACCATAAGAAAGGAAAAAAATTCAAGTTATGTGAAAGAACTTGCCATTGCATTTGAGGTAGTGGGATTTAAATTATATATATGTCCATCATTCTTCAGCAGGTTTCAAAATCTGCTGTGTATTATCTTTTTTACAACTAATAAAACTCATTACACTAATAGTCTAGTATTATGTAAATGTATTTTATCCAAATATCTAGTATCCATAAGTAGTTTATTCTCTATATCCCTAATGTAATATATCAAACAACAACTCATTTGTCAAAGGGAGACAGTTCATTAAAATTCAACAACCATTTGGCCAGGATAAAACAGCAACAGTATAAAAATTGATGGTGCGAAACTTAACAAATGAAGGAATAAGGAAATTGTGAATCAGGAAATTGCAGGCCTGCCCTCTAGGACCATTTTTGGGTCACTTGTCTGACTTTTAATATTACAATTGTTTTACAAAAAGTCTCCAAGTTATTAGGCTGGGAGGGAAGCCAGTTTACAGCTAGGTGACTTGAATATCAGGGGCATTCAATAAATGAGAACATGATACCACTTGGGATTTAAGAGTAGAAAAGGTACAACACTTGAGCGCTATACTACAATTCAGTTTCTAAAAGTGAATTATTATGTGATTTAGAAAGTATGTTTTCTACTTTGTTGAGTCGTATTTAAGTAGCACAGTGAATAAGAGTTTTAGACTTTTTTGTTTATGATTTCAAATGCAATTTTTGCTCCATATTTTTAAAAAGAAAGAAAATATCAAGTAAAAAAAATAGCACCTACCAGAATTTTGGACTGTTAAAAAAGCCAAAAATAAAAACCAAAACCCTCATCCTATTGTGAAAGTATTATAAAAGGTAACCACTTTTAGAAAAAAAATGAAAACATGCAACTTTTTAAGGCACTTGGAGAAGTACAATTAGTTTTAAATTAACAATAAAAGATTATAATTATATATAATTATATATATTATATAATATGTATATATAATTATATATGATTATAAAAGATTATAAAAACATCAGATATTTTTAATGTACGTTATGTTCACCAAGATTATTTTATTCTAATCATTAGTATATTCATTTGTGCATGTGTACACATTTAAGGAAGAAAGTTCATTATGTTTACATACAGTTACTGGTTTGCACATGATTTATTCGTTGGCTGTGTATAGTTTTTACCTAAATACCTTAGGCTCACATCACTTTAGTGGTATCTGTACATTTCCAAAATCCTTTCCCTTGTGCCCAAACAGGTTCTGATCTACATACAGTTATCAGGGAATGTCACATTTGACTCTTCACATAGCCAAAGGAACTGATTTTCTAGAAATCTGTCTTTCCAAAGGCAAATATTAAGGGTTTGATTGGGAGCAGAGATACCTGATACTTGCTATGATTTTATTCTATTCTCTCCTCTTTCTGTTGACAGTAATATATTATATAAGCTATATATATATTAACTTATTTAGGTATCAGTTATATACAGCCAACTAATAAATCATATGTGTATATAACTCTATATTTATAAAACTGTATATACTTATATGTTATTTATGTATATCATGTATTATATATAATATGTAATACAGACTTATATATAAAACTTACACAGATTTTATATAAATATATTTGCATATTTTATATCAATATGTATTTATGTTTAAATAACAGATGTATTTATAAAACTTATTTTCCTACATAAACCCAATATATTACACTTGTTTTTTCAGTTAACAGAAGCTTTTGCATGTGGTAAGAATGGCATGCATTGTGAAAGGAAGCCAAAGTTGCCAGACTTGTTTGGCCCTTCATAGATCAAGTCTTCCTTAGAAATCCACTTTCTGTTCTCCAGAAATTTATTGTGGGGAGATTTTCTTATGCAAATAACCAGACCTATACAGTGATCTCCCTAACATATTTCTGCCCTATCGGAGTTCCACCTGCTATTAGAAAGGAGCATTTGGTGTCACAATTACTGCTTTGCTATGCACATGAGAAGAAGTAATCAATACGGTATGTAGTTATTTATTAGTACATAGTGAGTGGTACAGCTATGCTTCCTTTTAAGCTGTTAGTCAAATTATGCAGCTAATAAGCAAAAGACAAATGAGCAAAGTTATTTTTGCCTCCCAGTTTTTCTCTTGACAGAGATCAAAAAGGGGGCTGGCTTGCAACTCTATGGCCTGTCATTATGTAAAAACGTGTTCCCTGCCAAAAATGAAATTACAAATCACACGTTGTTTGATAGTGTTCATGTACTTGTTTGAACAGACAGCCTCGCTGAAACTATGAAGAAAGTTCTGACAGCCACTGTCTGCTTAGCAAAATTACAACTGCAATAACGCATCAAGTGGAATCATTGAGAATACTTAGAAGCTGTATTCCAGGCATTGGGGCTTGAACCTAGACTTTCAGATTTCGGGTTTTTGTTTTTTTTCAGTTTCAAAGGTCTGTCTTCAAATAAAATAACCTGACTGTTTGAGCATGGTACCTGTCTCTCAGATTTACTTCAGGTGGGTTCCTTATTCAGTCCTGCAAATGACATCTATTAGAACTACTTGTCCATACAGTTTAATAGAGGTTTATTAAAACAAACAAACAAACATGATTGTGGCTTATAATACTTACACTTCAATTTTTCTACTGTGCCTAAACCCCTGAAATTTCACTGTGTGTTGGCCATGTAGCAGGATATCCAGAGCAGATATATGTTTTATTTTTGACAGTGTCAGATTGTAAAAAAAAAACAATGTTTCATTTGAAGAGATCATAGAAGATACACTGTAATAGGATTTTTGAAACACATTAGAGAAATTTTGACTTGAAAAATTCAGTCTTAAACAGAAACCTTATTTACTCTCAATTTAATTTTTGAAAAATGATTGAATTCACTCAAGTGACCAGGGTTTTTTGCCTACTTGATGACTAGTAATTTCTTCGGGGAACATTACCTTTTCAACTAGGTGCTTAGGTGTCCTAGCTAAGATGCAGTTTAAGAGAAGATTAAATTCTTATAGAAATCAGTGATACTGTGCAGATGTTGTAACTCATGAATTTTTTTCTCAACAAGTTAACAGAGGAAATATATTTATTTAAGTATGCATTCAATATTTATTAAGTGGCTGCTCTGGGCTTAGCATTGAACTGGGCTCCCAGAGAAACATATAATACAGACAATGTAGTTCCTGCCATGATTACTGTTGCTTAGTTTTTCTGTGTTTTTGTCTTGTCTTCCTCACTGGCCTGCAAGCTCTTGGGGAAAGCTGTATAGTCGTATGTGTTCTCCAAAGTGCTTTCCACAAAGAACTATTGATAGATTAGTAAACTTTTTTTTTTTGACCAATAAAGAGCATGTTTTATGAGCTTCCTCCCTTCACATTCATTTCCTGCCACTCTCTTTCCCCCAAGGAACTCTGACCACACAGACTACTCACTATTCCCCAGAATGACTTGTGTTTCCACATCTCAAGGACTTTGTTATTGCTCATCTCCTGCTAAAAAACTGAAAAAAAGCCCTATGCCCCTTTGTCCTTAAACTTAACTCCTCCTTCGAAACTTGCCACTATTAAAATACTTACCTCATTGGTATGTAATTAATTGTCTGCCCCCCTCACTAAGCTACTAGAAGTTTGGTATCATTTTGTTGTTGTTGTCTCTGCATTCACAATGCCCAGGAGAATGCCTAATGCCCAGGAGAGGTATTCAAAAAGTGTTAGCTGAATTCAATCTAATCAGTGAGACACACATAGTTACTCCTCCATTTTTTTTTTTTTTTTTCTCGGTACGCGGGCCTCTCACTGTTGTGGCCTGTCCCGTTGCAGAGCACAGGCTCCGGACGCGCAGGCTTAGTGGCCATGGCTCACGGGCCCAGCCGCTCCGCAGCACGTGGGATCCTCCTGGACCAGGGCACGGACCCGTGTCCCCTGCATCGGCAGGCGGACTCTTCAGCCATTGCGCCACCAGGGAAGCCCTCCTCCATATTTTTGAAAAACATATTCTAAGCTTTTATTATTTGCCAGCAACTGTGGGACACATGCTGTTTTGCTGCCAGGGTTATTTTGAAACAATCTAAAAAATAAATAAATATCAGCCTTTTAAATTTACCTAGTAGTCTATAAACAGACCACATATGAACCCTGGTCCACATGCCTCGTGCCAGATACGATGAGAAGTAGAATAAGGTTCAAATATAGGGTGAGAACCAGTGATAGGTTAGAGGTTAGTGAGAAAGTGAGAGTGAGGGATAGGATGACCATAAAAGATATCTATTGGCAAATTGGCAGTTTTACATTTTGGTATAGCCTCATCAAAATTACCATATCAAATACCCAGCCACATATGAACATCTATAAGATGACACAGAACAGTTGGTACAGTGGAACAAAGAAGATGACCATATTATAGAAAAATGGAGTTGGGGATATTTCAGACTTTGTCCAAGAATAATCATTGCCAGTATTGGCTAAACTATTAAATGGGATAATTCTGTCTTGTGGTTGCTTCCAACTTTCTCCCTTTCCTTTAGACTTCTCTGCTCTTCGGATTCCCTAGCGTACCTTCCCCACATATCCTCTGCTTCAAAAGCCTCTCACCTTAAAGTCTTCCACACCACAGTTTGGAAAGGGATCATTGGTTTAATGATGATACTCTTTCCAGGGGTATTTATATTTCAGTGAGAGATAAATGAGCTTAAGCCAAAGAAGTAGATTTTGAATTGTGAGGTCTCAGGAGGCAGCAGAAATAAAGGTAGGAACAGTTTTCTCAGAGGCCTACACAACCCAAAAACTTCTTCCCACTCCACCAGTATCAGTCCTATGTCTCCTGATGGGTTTTCGTGAGAGATGGACATATTGTTATTATATGGGAAATGAGTTATGATTAAGATTATTCCATCCTGCCATGGAAAAATAGTGTAAATGGGCATATGGGAAGAGTGAATGAATAAGTGCTTTTATGAAGAGAAAGCCAAAAAGATGATCCATCTCTCATTTCTAAAAGCACTACTGTGCTATCTGGTATAACATTACTATTTTTAAGTGTTGCTTCAGATAATATACATTAAAAAATTATTTTCTGGTATTATAAGGTTTTCCATTTGTTGTTTATTTTTAAAATTAATTTAAAAGCCAAGAGTCACCCAGAGCTTAGAATAAATTTAGGTTTTTTTATTATTTTTCTTCATTTATATTTACCCATGGAATTCCACACCACACCATTGTTAAATGGTGCTTCTATTCACTGTATCATGATGCTCCTCTATTTATTTATACTAAAGGAACACCATATTTCTTAATTGGATTTCAGATTCACTTTCTAAAACTTTCCCCCAATACCAAAAGTGCAAAATCTTACTCTAAATTTGAGAAGTAATCTCTATTATTCTCTTTTATACATTTTCCACCTATCCATTTTCAATGCTTTCAACTAAATCAAATTATTTAGGTTATATCCAGAACTAAAGCTAACTGTGATGTAAAAACACTATTTGTAGAGAAAGAATTAAATTCTTTGAAAAGAAATTAGATTGATAGGTATAGATGATATAGACATAGATATAGATATAAACATAAATAGATTTAGCACTACCTTTTATAACTAAGAAGAATCTTGTTGATAATAAAGTACAACCTCTTCACTCAAAAAATAAAGGGAAAAAAAGGCCCAGAAAGATTCAGTGACCTACTCAGGGTCATATTTTTTATTCCACGCAGACCTGGATGCAAACACAGAAGTCTTAACACTTAGACTGCTTTCTTTCCATAATAGGTAATAATTATTGGAATTTTATGTTCAAAATAGAGTAAACAAGCAAGTTTATGATCCCACTTGTTTGGAAAATGGAGGGTTTTTTTTTAACTTCTTTATTGAGGTATAATTGCTTTACATTGTTGTGTTAGTTGCTGCTGTATAACAAAGTGAATCAGCTATATGTATACATATATCCCCATATCCCCTCCCTCTTGTGTCTCCCTCCCACCCTCCCTATCTCACCCCTCTAGGTGAACACAAAGCACCGAGCTGATCTCCCTGTGCTGTGCAGCTGCTTCCCACTAGCTATCTGTTTTACATTTGGTAGTGTATATATGTCCATGCCACTCTCTCACTTCGTCCCAGCTTACCCTTCCCCGTCCCCGTGTCCTGAAGTCCATTCTCTACGTCTGCGTCTTTATTCCTGTTCTGCTCCTAGGTTCTTCAGAACCCTTTTTTTATTATTATTTTTAGATTCCTTATGTATGTGTTAGCATATGGTATATGTTTTTCTCTTTCTGACTTACTTCACTCTGTGTGACAGACTCTAGGTCCATCCACCTCACTACAAATAACTCAATTTTGTTTCCTTATATGGCTGAGTAATATTCCATTGTATATATGTGCCACATCTTCTTTATCCATTCATCTGTCGATGGACACTTAGGTTGCTTCTGTGTCCAGGCTATTGTAAATAGTGCTACAATGAACATTGTGGTACATGACTCTTTTTGAATTATGGTTTTCTCAGGGTATATGCCCACTAGTGGGATTGCTGGGTTATATGGTAGTTCTATTTTTAGTTTTTTAAGGAACCTCCATACTGTTCTCCATAGTGGCTGTATCAATTTACATTCCCACCAACAGGGCAAGAAGGTTCCCTTTTCTCCACACCCCCTCTAGCATTTATTGTTTGTAGATTTTTTGATGATGGCCACTCTGACCAGTGTGAGGTGCTACATCATTGGAGTTTTGATTTGAATTTCTCTAATGATTTGTGATGTTGAGCATCCTTTCATGTGTTTGTTGGCAATCTGTATATCTTCTTTGGAGAAATGTCTATCTAGACCTTCTGCCCATTTTTGGATCAGGTTGTTTATTTTCTTGATATTCAGCTTCATGAGCTGCTTGTATATTTTGGAGATTAATCCTTTGTCAGTTGCTTCGTTTGCAAATATTTTCTCCCAATCTGAGCATTGTCTTTTCATCTCGTTTATGGTTTCCTTTGCTGTGCAAAAGGTTTTATGTTTCATTAGGTCCCATTAGTTTATTTTTATTTCTATTCTCTAGGAGTTAGGTCAAAAAGGATCTTACAGTGATTTATGTCATAGAGTGTTCTACCTATGTTTTCCTCTAAGAGTTTTATAGTGTCTGGCCTTACATTTAGGTCCTTAATCCATTTTGAGTTAATTTTTGTATGTGGTGCTAGAGAGTGTTCTAATTTCATTCTTTTGCATGTAGCTGTCCAGTTTTCCCAGCACCACTTATTGAAGAGGCTGTCTTTTCTCCATTGTATATACTTACCTCCTTTGTCAAAGATAAGGTGACCATATGTGTGTGGGTTTATCTCTGGGCTTCCTATCCTGTTCCACTGATCTATATTTCTGTTTTTGTGGCAGTACCATATTGTATTGTTTACTGTAGCTTTGTAGTATAGTCTGAAGTCAGGGTGCCTGATTCCTATAGCTCCTTTTTTCTTTCTCAAGATTGCTTTGACTATTCATGGTCTTTTGTGTTTCCATACAAAGTGTGAAATTTTTTGTTCTAGCTCTGTGAAGAATGCCACTGGTAGTTTGATAGGGATTGCTTTGAATCTGTAGATTGCATTGGGTAGTATAGTCGTTCTCACAATGTTGATTCTTCCACTCCAAGTGCATGGTATATCTCTCCATCTGTTTGTATCATCTTTGATTTCTTTCATCAGTGTCTCATAGTTTTCTGCATACAGGTATTTTGTCTCCTTAGGTAGGTTTATCTCTAGGTATTTTATTCTTTTTGTTGCAGTGGTAAATGGCGGTGTTTCCTTAATTTCTCTCTCAGATTTTTTGTCATTACTGTATAGGAATGCAAGAGATTTCTGTGCATTGATTTTATATCCTGCTACTTTACCAAATTCATTGATTAGCTCTAGTACTTTTCTGGTAGCATCTTTAGGATTCTCTATTAATAGCATCATGTCATCTACAGTGACAATTTTACTTCTTCTTTTCTGATTTGGATTCCTTTTATTTCTTTTACCTCTTTGATTGCTGTGGCTAAAACTTCCAAAACTATGTTGAATAAAAGTGGTGAGAATGGGCAACCTTGTCTTGTTCCTGATCTTAGAGGAAATGGTTTCAGTTTTTCACCATTGACAATGATGTTGGCTGTGGGTTTGCCATATATGGCCTTTATTATGTTGAGGTATGTTCCCTCTATGCCTACTTTCTGGAGAGTTTTTATCATAAATGGGTGTTGAATTTTGTCCAAAGCTTTTTCTGCATCTGTTGAGACGATCATATGGTTTCTATCCTTCAATTTGTTAATATGGTGTATCATATTGATTGATTTGCATATATTGGAGAATCCTTGCATTCCTGTGATAAACCCACTTGATCATAGTGTATGATCCTTTTAATGTGCCGTTGGATTCTGTTTGCTAGTATTTTGCTGAGGATTTTTGCATCTATGTTCACCAGTGATATTGGCCTGAAGTTTTCTTTCTTTGTAACATCACTGTCTGGTTTTGGTATCAGGGTGATGGTGGCCTCATAGAATGAGTTTGGGAGTGTTCCTCCCTCTGCTATATTTTGGAAGAGTTTGAGAAGGATAGGTGTTAGCTCTTCTCTAAATGGTTGGTATAATTCACCTGTGAATCCATCTGGTCCTGGGTTTTGTTTGTTGGAAGACTTTTGATCACAGTCTCAATTTCAGTGCTTGTGGTTGGTCTGTTTATGTTTTCTGTTTCTTTCTGGTTCAGTCTCAGGAGCTTGTGCTTTTCTAAGATTTTGTCCATTTCTTCCAGGTTGTCCATTTTATTGGCATAGGGTGCTTGTAGTTATATCTCATGATCCTTTGTATTTCTGCAGTGTCAGTTGTTACCTTCTCCTTTTTCATTTCTAATTCTGTTGATTTCAGTCTTCTCCCTTTTTTTCATGGTGAGTCTGGCTGAAGGTTTATCAATTTTTTTTATCTTCTCAAAGAACCATATTTTAGTTTTATTGATCTTTGCTGACGTTTCCTTCATATCTTTTTCGTTTATTTCTGATCTGATCTTTACGATTTCTTTCCTTCTGCTAACTTTGGGGTTCTTTTGTTCTTCTTTCTCTGATTGCTTTAGGTGTAAGCTTAGGTTGTTTATTTGAGATGTTTCTTGTTTCTTGAGGTAGGATTGTATTGCTATAAACGTCCCTCTTAGAACTGCTTTTCCTGGATCCCATAAGTTTTGGATCATCAGGTTTTCATCATCATTTGTTTCTAGTTTTTTTTTTTTTGATTTCCTCTTTGATTTCTTCAGTGATCTCTTGGTTATTTAGTAGTGTAATGTTTAGACTCCATGTGTTTGTAGTTTTTACATTTTTTTCCTTTAATTGATATCTAGTCTCATAGTGTTGTTGTCGGGAAAGATACATGTTATGATTTCAGTTTTCTTAAATTTACCAAGGCTTGATTTGTGACCCAAGATATGATCTATCCTAGAGAATGTTCCATGAACACCTGAGAAGAAAGTGTAATCTGCTGTTTTTTGGATGGAGTGTCCTATAAATATCAGTTAAGTCCATCTTGTTTAATGTATCATTGAAAGCTTGTGTTTCCTTATTTATTTTCATTTTGCATGATCTGTTCATTGGTGAAAGTGGGGTGTTAAAGTCCCCTACTATTATTGTCTTACTGTCGATTTCCCCTTTTATGGCTGTTAGCATTTGCATTTGCCTTATGTATTGAGGTGCTCCTATGTTGGATGCATAAATATTTACAATTGTTATATCTTCTTGGATTGATCCCTTGATCATTATGTAGTGTCCTTCTCTGTCTCTTGTAATAGTCTTTATTTTAAAGTCTATTTTGTCTGATATGAGAATTGCTACTCCAGCTTTCTTTTGATTTCCATTTTCATGCAATATCTTTTTCCATCGCATCACTTTCAGTCTTTATGTGTCCCTAGGTCTAAAGTAGGTCTCTTGTAGACAGCATATATACGGGTCTTGTTTCTCTATCCATTCAGCCAGTTTATGTCTTTTGGTTGGATCATTTAATCCATTAACATTTAAGGTAATTATTGATGTGTATGTTCCTATTACCATTTTCTTAATTGTTTTGGGTTTGTTATTGTAGGTCTTTTCCTTCCCTTATGTTTCCTGCATTTAGAAGTTCCTTTAACATTTGTTGTAAATCTGGTTTGTTGGTGCTGAATTCTCTTAACGTTTGCTTGTCTGTGAAGGTTTTAATTTCTCTGTCAAATCTGAATGAGATTCTTGCTGGGTAGAGTAATCTTGGTTGTAGAGTTTTCCCTTTCAGCACTTTAAAAATGTCCTGCTTGGGCTTCCCTGGTGGCACAGTGGTTGGGAGTCCGCCTGCCGATGCGGGGGACACGGGTTCGTGCCCTGGTCCGGGAGGATCCCACATGCCGCGGAGCGGCTGGGCCCATGGGCCATGGGCGCTGGGCCTGCGTGTCCAGAGCTTGTGCTCCGCAATGGGAAGGGCCACAACAGTGAGAGGCCAACTTACTGCAAAAAAAAAAAAAAATGTCCTGCCACTGCATTCTGGCTTGCAGAGTTTCTGCTGAAAGATCAGCTGTTAACCTTATGGGGATTCCCTTGTATGTTATTTGTTGCTTTCCCCTTACTGCTTATATTTTATTTTATTTTATTTTATTTTATTTTATTATTTTTTAACTTCTTTATTGGGGTATAATTGCTTTACAATGGTGTGTTAGTTTCTGCTTTATAACAAAGTGAATCAGTTATACATATACATATGTTCCCATATCTCTTTCCTCTTGCGTCTCCCTCCCTCCCACCCTCCCTATCCCACTCCTCCAGGCGGTCACAAAGCACCGAGCTGATCTCTCTGTGCTATGCAGCTGCTTCCCACTAGCTATCTACCTTACGTTTGGTAGTGTATATATGTCCATGCCTCTCTCTCACTTTGTCACAGCTCACCCTTCCCCCTCCCCATATCCTCAAGTCTGTTCTCTGGTAGGTCTGTGTGTTTATTCCTGTCTTACCCCTAGGTTCTTCATGACATTTTTTTCTTAAATTCCATATATATGTGTTAGCATACGGTATTTGTCTCTCTCTTTCTGACTTACTTCACTCTGTATGACAGACTCTAGGTCTATCCACCTCATTACAAATAGCTCAATTTCGTCCCTTGCTGCTTTTAATACTTTTTCTTTGTATTTAATTTTTGATAGTTTAATTAACATGTGTCTTGACGTGTTTCTCCTTGGATTTGTCCTGTGTGGGACTCTCTGCACTTCCTGGACTTGATTGACTATTTCCTTTCCCATATTAGGGAAGTTTTCAACTATAATCTCTTCAAATATTTTCTCAGTCCCTTTCTTTTTCTCTTCTTCTTCCGGGACCCCTATAATTCGAATGTTGGTGTGTTTAATGTTGTCCCAGAGGTCTCTGAGACTGTCCTTAATTCTTTTCATTCTTTTTTCTTTATTCTGCTCTGCAGCAGTTATTTCCAATATTTTGTCTTTCAGGTCACTTAATCGTTCTTCTGCCTCAATTATTCTGCTATTGATCCCTTCTAGAGAATTTTTAATTTCATTTATTGTGTTGTTCTTCATTGTTTGTTTGCTCTTTAGTTCTTCTAGAGCCTTGTTAAACATTTCTTGTATCTTCTCCATTCTATTTCCAAGATTTTCTATCATCTTTACTAGCATTACTCTGAATTCTTTTTCAGGTAGTCTCCCTATTTCCTCTTCATGTGTTTAGTCTGCTGTTTTTATACCTTGCTGCATATTTCTCTGTCTTTCCATTTTGCTTAACTTACTGTATTTAGGGTGTCCTTTTTGCTGGCTGCAGGTTCGTAGTTCCTGTTGTTTCTGGTGTGGGTAAGGTTGGTTCAGTCGGTTGTGTAGGCTTGCTTGTGGAAGGGACTGGTGCCTGTGTTCTTGTGAATGAGGCTGGATATTGTCTTTCTGGTGGGCAGGACTGCGTCCAGTGGTGTGTTTTGGGGTGTCTGTGAACTTAGTATGATTTTAGGCAGCCTCTCTGCTCTTGGGTATGGTTGTGTTCCCGTCTTGTTAGTTGTTTGGCATGGGGTGTCCAGCACTGTAGCTTGCTCGTCATTTAGTGGAGCTGGGTCTTAGCATTGAGACAGAGATCACTGGGAGAGCTCTTGCCGATTGATATTACATGGGGCCAGGAGGTCTCTGGTGGTCCAAAGTCCTGAACTCGGCTCTCGGCTCGGGTCTGACTCCTGGCTGGAGCACCAAGACCCTGTCAGTCACACAGCATAGACAACTGTGGCAAAAATCTGACTGGTGTCTTGGATTTTTCTTTTCTGGGCAGTTTATCCAAGCCAGGTTCCCTTTGTCAGAAACACAGCAAGACAAAATGCTGAGATATACAAGGTTTGCAGTGAAGACAGGGCTTATTCACAAGGCAGCCAAGGAGAAGACAGGAGAACAAATCTCAAATCTGGCTCCCAGAAGACAAGGGGCTGGGGTATTTATGAGATAAAGGATAACACAGCAGGGCGGTCTCCAACTATGCATTTTTGTTCATCACAGCTCACACAATCCCTTTTTATTTTGTTTGAATAGTGAGCATAATTCTTCCTCTCTTGACCAGGCACCACAGATAGAGATCTAAAGAGCTGACTTTGGTAAGAATTCTCACCCCTTGCTCACTTCTGCCAGTTTTCCCAGGATTCTGTGTCTGGAAAATGGAGCTTTTAAAGATATCATTGATGATATTTCAGAGGCATAATTCTTAACAGCAATTATCATTGTATCATTATAACACAAGTTAAAAAGCTGCAGTAAGTAGATGTATGAATAATTAAGCGTTTATTATATTAACACTCAAAGTGACAATCTGAAGAAACAGATTAATAAACCAGGAAAAGACACTACAGATATTAGGGGGCCAATTAATCTATGAGATTGTACATCCAGCCAAATATCAAGTCTGAATTTGGACTTGGACTTCGTGGGGACTTAGGGAACTCTCTAGGGTCAAACCCATTGACTGTACAAGACAGGCCAAGTGTCTGTGTACAAGCAATAGCCCTCTCCTGATGTGCCACATCATCTTGATTCCACATGTTTCATCTAGGTTAGAAGAGATGTCACTAAAGAACAGCAGGTACAGAACACATGGCCCAACTCTTGGAAACCACCAGTGATGCAGGCTACAGTTTAGAAAAAGTTGCCTGTTTTAGGGGAGATGAAGTATAATCAGAGGTTAAAGTGGAAATCTACTAGTGGAGAATGGCTAAACATTCATACAGATTGGCGGTAGGCTGCAGTTCAGCGAGCTCATTTCAGGTTCACCAATTGCCAGGCCTGGAGAGTAAACCTAACTCCTAGACCCCAAATATTGAAGGTCATTGAACTCCTAATCTGATGAGGATTAACTAGAAAAGATGCAGCTCTAAATTTGTAAGTTGAATCTTTAGCAGTGTATATAGGTAGACTATTCTAGAAGGCATAGACTGACAATAATAAACTTAAAAATTTGGTTCCTAAAAAGATTTTCATTAATGTAATGCATTCAGTTAAGTAGCATCATTTCGTTCACAAATGCCTATTGTGTACCTGGTGGTAGTTTTTAAACTTTCTATAATCTAGGATTTTGTCATACTCAGTTTTTATCTCCAGAACCTAACATAACTTTATAGCTATTGATAATTCAGAGGATAATTCTGTGTATCAACTTTTCTCTTATTTTATTCACATTATAGGTAATCTGAAAATCCCCCAATAGTCATCCAAAATTATACTTACTTAGATTTTCATTAATATTCACTTATAAACTAAAGTAAAACTGAAATTTATTTTCAAAAGTTCTCAATTTGAGTTTTATCATCTTGGATACATCTTGTATGCAAGACTATAAGTTAAAATACATATATGTTTAAAAAATTATTATAACCATCTACCATGACTACTGATCCTAACTTTTCATGCACAGAAGTTGCTATTTCTTTAGAGTTTTGGTGTGTTTTTATAGACTGGACTCTTTTCTGCAGCATTTTCATTGATCATAGATCAAAAAGCACCCTGAAATATTTTGGGGTTTATTTTCTATAACAGATACTCATATGGCACTTAAGTTATAATGTGAAAAATAAATCAGTTACATTTTAAATAGCGGCCAATAATCAACATTGTCAAGATCAACAGTGTGTAGAAAAAATTAACTTAACACACGTAGAACTTTGTATATGCCAGGCTCTATCTTAAGTGCTTTAAATATGTTGACTTTATTAATCTTTACAACAACTCTATGAATAGGAACTGTTACTATCTCAATTTTACAGGTGAAGAAAACTGAAGGTTAAGTAGCTTTCCCAAGGTCATTTAGCTTGCAAGTGGAGAAGTAGGAATTAATTACACCACTCAGGTGGTCAAGCCCCTGAGTCCATGCTCTTAATGAATATTTCATTTGATCTATTTGGAACAAAGTATTTTGTAGCGTGTCTTGTTATTGCGGATCCATGAATGGCAAAAAAATCACTATCCTTTTCAGCTATCACCTTTGCTGAAATGTTGAGTAGGCCATACCCACAGAAAGTGAGAAAGTTTTATGTAAACAGTTTTAACAAATAGAGCATAGGACTGAAAAAACAAGGCTACATTTCAGCAATGTAGTGCATGTGTTGTGTTCTAATAATGAGCCAAAATTCTTGTACATCTTGAAGCCAACACTAATAAGCTAATGAGCTTTTCTTTAGCCATTTCTTCAAACCTATAGATTAAATACAAGTGAAGTGATCTCTGGTTGCAAGAAACAGAAGACAACTCTGACTACCCTAAGCAAAAGGAAATGTACTGAAATACAGTGGGAGGCCACAGAATCACAGGGAGGTTGGAGGACCAAGCTTGGAAATGCAAGAACCAAGTCATGTTGCTGGAGAAGTAAGACAGAACTATAGGTACAGTTTATATCAGGTACAGTGTGGTCAGGGGAGCCATACCAAGATGAGTGAATTCCAAATATTTACAACCTGTTTGCTGCTCTACTGAAATTCTAGATTCAAATTCTAATAAAGGAGGAACCGATTAGCTTGACTTTGAAAAAATGCTAGGAGAGGGAGGAAACTGGAATACAATCCTGCTAGGCTATGTTCAGTGAGGACAACATATGTTTCCTAAAGACAATTGAGCCTACTATTAGGAAATGGAAATAGATATGGTCAGTCAAAATCCCACAAAATCCATGGTTGCAACCTTCAAAATAATTACCATTATCTCATGTGTGAGTGTGTTTGTATGTTTATTAAAGCAATCTGTTGTGAAAACTGCTTTAAATTATATTTTAGTATATTTTTCTGATTATAAAAGTAACGCATATCCACTGTAGAAAATTTGGAAAATACACAAAGGTCACCTATAATCCCAAGAGCTCTCTAGCATTGACATACTAACGTTTTCCCTTTTTTCTTCCTACAGACAGTTATGCACACACACATATACACATCTGTCCAAAGCCCACATTATAGTCAAGTTCGTCTGCCATTTTTTTCCCCTGCCAGTGACCATTTTTCTGGACATCTAGGCATGAAGACCTCTCTCTGGAGACCAGATTTGACAGGGAAGGTTTGGGAGTTCCTGGTCTGGCCAGCAGAGGGCGTGGGTTCCAGTACTAAGGCACCAACAGCCCTGGCTTTGAATTCTGCCTCTGGCCTCTGCCCTTTACTCATTATGGCCCCTTGGACAAAGTACTTAACTCCCTGTTTCCTCATCTGTAAGGTGGAAATAATAACAGCTACCTTTCAGTGTCAATGCTGGGAGGAAATGTAACTTTGAAAGCTCCTAGCACATGATAGTAATTTATAGTTATTATTAATAATAACTCAGACACTGGCCACTCAACTTCTAAGGCTTGAATTCTGTGTTCTCAATTCAATTGTCTCAAAATCAGCACAGAGCTTAAGTCTTCATATCCTGGCCCAGAAACAGACCTCCTCTACTGCTTCTGTCATTTATACACCAAATGTAAGGTGAGTGCTTACTGTGCACAGGCTCTATCTAGGTGCTGTGGAAGGCATTAAGGTTAATCAGACACAGATTCAGCATTGAACGTCCCTACAGTCTATCGGACGCGATGAGGTGCGAATTGGTACACATAGCGGAAAGTGGTAAATACTTCAGTAGAATAAGATTTCAGAGACAGTGCTATGAATGTTGAGGAAAGATTAATTTCAACTAATAAAGGTCACAAGGTAATAATATTAACAACCCTTTCCTCTTCTATGGGCTTTTATCTGGGACTAAAATCTCACTCCAGCCTCCCTCTCAGCCATTAAAGTGGGCAACTTTATCTTAGTCGACCTTAAAAAGACCAGTTAGCCCTCCTCTAACTAGTTATTCTCCTTAGCTATCAGAAGAAATATTTCAATAGCGTGGGGGTCCAAAGTGCTGATAACCTTTTTAGCTCATCTAGAGAAGTAGTATCCTCAGAATGTGTAAATGCTTAGATCCCGAAGGTAGAAACTGGTTTGTTTGTTCTCACCCCTGCTAAGGTCTCTTTTCCTTAGTGGCTCTGCTGAGACTGATTCCAGGTCTCTCACCTCTTTACTCTTCTCCTTACTGCATGGCATCACCTCCCCTCAGCAATGGTGGGTCACTGACAGCTTTCTCACCCTGTGGACAGTTGGGTTAAATTGCAGCCTGGAGATCCAGGGATTGTAAGTTTGGATGAATGAGGTCTAACAAGAAGTAGGGATCAAGATGTCAGAAAATCCTCAAGTTCTTCTCAGAGCTTAAATGTAAAAGGTGAGGGCAACCTTGAAAGAGATTTGTCACACATAAATATCTCCCACCAGGATTGCCATCCACTCTCAACTAAAGTTTGTGCCTGTTACTGAACCAAACTTGGTTCCACTCACCTGCTTGCAGTAAGGCCGATCTACTGACACCGGGTTGTGGTGAAGGAAAGTGCAGCATTCATTGTAAGACACCAGACAAGGAGTCCAGGACAGCTAATGCTCAAAAACCCAAACTCCCTGATAGGTTTCAGGAAAGCACTTTTAAAGGCCAGGTAGGGAGGGGAGTCACTGGGTTTGTGATCAGCTTGTGAAAAATTCTCTGATAGGTTGAAGGTGCGGTAACAGGGTGGTGTCACAGCGGTTAACATTATCGATCCTCAGGCTCCAGTAGGTCTGAGGGCTATGAGTTCATGATCATCAAGTAGTTAATGTCTTCCATTGTGTAGGGGTTTTGGTATCTGTAAAACAACTCAGGAAATGTGCATCAGATATTGTTACAAGTTCTGCTGGCCTGACTGTTCCTTGTGTCACTACATATTCACATCCTTTCAGTCATTCATTCTGAGCCAGGCTTTTTTGACTCAGGAGAGGCCTGGGACACTATAGTTTTTCTACAAACAAGAGGCAGGCAGAGGACATGGGGGCAGGGGTCGGTCCCAGGAAGATGCCATAGTGTCTTGCTGGGTT
This sequence comes from Leucopleurus acutus, assembly GCF_964270905.1. NCBI lineage: Eukaryota > Metazoa > Chordata > Mammalia > Artiodactyla > Delphinidae > Leucopleurus > Leucopleurus acutus. The sequence continues at coordinate 92,727,113 of NC_139147.1, read as the reverse complement.
ACATGCTTAGGGTGTGAGGAATAGAAACCTCATTAAATGGACAAGATAATGAGTCTATGACAATGTTAACATGCACTGAACTTACTTCTTTCCGTGGTTCTCCTTTACCTAATTTTCCCAGACCTTTTAGGTGAAGTTTCTTGTTGAAGGCAGATTTTCTTCCCCTTTGTGTTCTCTTTTTCATTCATATTTCTTCCCATTCATTTCCTCTCTCTGCTCATTATTCTTTGATCATACCTTCTTTTTCTCTTATGCATCTTTCTTTTCCCATTTCTGTTTCTTCCTTTTGCTTCTTACACTCTCAATCCACTTCTTTTTTCTCGTCTTACTATCTTGACACATCCTATCTCTTGATGTCTCTCTTTTTTCTTATCTCTCTCCCTTGACACGTGTCTTGTATGCACAATACCCATGGTACCTGAGGAATTTGGGATAAAATGACCTGGGTCCCACACAAACCTTCTTGCTCCGCTAAGCTAAATACAGAGGCTGGTTCCCGGCATCTCTTAGTCACGTCTATTTCCAACTGAAAAGACTGCTGATGATCTAGCAGGTTCACTGTGTAGATGGAATCCAATTATCTGCTGTTTGCTGCACAATGGCCTTGTGTCTGCCAGCCATGCGCCAGGTGGTGAAAATAGTGAGCCTACTTTATTCCTGAGCATGAGGATGCTTTTCTACTATTAAAAAAAAAAACCCAAAAGACAAAAAAAAAAAAAAAAAAAACTGAAAACTAGTTTTGAAACTCAAAGTATTTTATCTAAAAGGTCAAAGATTCAATGGAATTCTGTTCTATTTTCCTTGTTATTCAAGTTGCCATTTTTCTGTAATATTAGCTGTGGTACGTATATGTTTTCAACCTGAGTTCTTTCTGTCCCCTACTTATTAGGCTTTGCCTTCAACTCATAATCCTGCCTGCTTTTCAGAATGTTCCTTTTTCCATGGCAACAGAGATGCAGATGAAATATTCTGATGTTACTGTGGGGAAGAAGTAGAGGAGAACCTGAGTGTGACTCATCTAAAAAAGCTGTTATTTGAGACTAAATATCTGGCCGGCCCTCACGAAAGTCAGTGAGTTGCACAGGAGTGGCGGAGGGCAGGATTTTAGCCCTCAGTGAGTATTGATACATATCAGTCAGGTAAATTGCCCTTATTTTTTTGTTAAACTTCTGGATTTTTTTTTCTTATAAAAGAGAAAACACTTCCTTTACAATTTTTTGCAGACAGATTTGAATGTGTCACTGAACAGATATGTCTGTATGAAGGGCTTGCTTACTGAAACACACACTTAAGATCTCTTCTCCTATGATTATTAGAGTTCTTGGCATGGGTACCCACCATCTCACATCCCCCCCTAGCAGAAATTCCCTGATGCTGCAGTGACCTAGACAAGAGAAGTAGTATTCTGCCCCTGTGCAGTCTGGCAAAGGTTACTATTCCAATTGCTACTGAGGATTTCCTTCATTGAGAGATGTTTAGAATTCTTGTTGGAGGGTCCTGGGGTGGGCAGAGAGTGACGGGAGGATGTAAGCATTCACCTGGCAGATTAGTTGGTGGCACATTTGTTCTGGGACAGCTCAAGGTGGATGTTTCCTGTGGTGTTTTGTCTTAGAACTTTCTTCCCTTGCCCAGGGCACTGTTATCCCATCATCAACCGTGCTGTTTCAGCTTCAGAAGGCAGATATAGCTCCGATTCATCCAGGGTACCCAGATATATGAAGAAACTGGATGAAAGACCAGAGAACACCCTTCCATCCCCTCTCCTCCAGCATCATCAACATAGGATGCTGTCTGACATGAATATAGACTAGGAGTTGTGGAATTTCTCATGAAGCAAGGTCTTGAAAGAGGCAGGTTTTTTTATTAGGTCTACTTCTACAGAATTTCTAGATTCGAGTGATAAAGCCGTGGCTATTCTGTTATTATCAGAGACTTAATCAAATCATTCTTTATTTAAAAAAAAACATTTCCATAGCAACATAGACACAAAACAGATTTTCTGGGTAGATATCATAATTTGCTTCAGATAATACAGAACTTCTATTTTAAAATTATAATGACTGTACAGATATTTTTCTTGAAGCAATAATATTAAGATTTTTAAGGAAAGGAACTCATGCCCAAAACAGGTTTTTTACTTTTCTATTAAACGTGAGAGAAAACAGACTTATATCTCCATAAGTAAAATTAAATCAGATGATAATCATTAATTAAATATGGTTTATTTCTCCAAATCTCTAATTTTTTTTACAGTAGTGGGGGGTTTTGTTTTGTTTTTTAAAAACTTCATAAAATTAGCATATCATTAGCTCAAGTCTTTAATAACTTCTAATGCCAGAGTAGTTTTGTTGTTCTTTAAGGACAATGAATCAGAATATATTTCAAGATTCTACAACACCCTATATGTGTTTCCGGAGGGCGAAGTAGTCTCTGCATGTTAAAAAAAATTTTTAACTTAAAATTTAATTAAGCAAAAGCATGGATTAATTGTGTTTCCACTGATGTAAAGAAGTCTTTATTGGACATTTCAGCTGATCAGTCACTGGATTAGTTCATAAGATAAACTCATTCATGAGTGGTAACTGAAGTCCTTGTGGTTTCAGTGGAGTGTGTCAGATTCTGTTGGTATTTTCTCCACTAAATATAGGGTTTTTTCTTTCCTAAACAATAAACCTTGGGGTGAAAGTTCTGAGACAGTATAAGCTCATAAGGAAGCAAAAAATGTAATCTGATTAGTTGGATTTGTATCTGTGCATGGTAAATTATAGAAGATTATGGTGTTTCTATGACTAACACCCTAGAAAAGCTTCACAGATGAAGACTTTGTTGTTAACACGGATACTCTTTTATGTCCAAAAGACAGTTTAGTATATCATCTACCACAACTTTCCAACTTTTGAATTTCTAGGCAGGCAAAATATTAAAATGCATATTAACTAAACTTCAAACAGGTTTTTTTTTTTAGATGCCACCTGTAAATCCTTCTGGATTACCCACCTCCAGATAGCATATCTTAGTCTGCAGGGGTTTATTAAAGAAGGATTTAAATGTGATTACCGGCAATGAGTTGGCAGAAATGGAACTTAGAAAAGTAGTCACGTGATCATATGGCCTCAAAGCCTCTTGATCCAGAAATTATTTAATTATGCTTAACACAAATAGTTAGCAAATTATTGTGGCACTTTTATTAATTTCAATATGATTCAAAATAAAAAACCATTTTTATATGTTCAACAGATATCTCAAGTGACATGAAAATATATTTGTGGTAAGTTTACCCTTAGGAATCCACTGAATTTCCCTCTTAAGAAAACTAAGATATTGAAATCAAAGCCCTTGAAAATCTTAACATTGATTCTGTCATATTCCCTTTTCAGAATACAATTAGCCTGAGGTTAAAGCTAAATATTATATCATTACAATTTTCAAAAAGAAAATGGAGATGTTTAGAATTCCGTTGTTCACAATTACTTCAACACTTCTTTTATAATTAGTCTGTACAACTCTCCAAACATAATAATAAATGAACATTTTAACTTTAGTTAACATTGAAACATCAAAGTAACTATATTTTTGTTACTGAAAATATTTTAATGCTTATATTATAGCTGCCATTTTTTTCTCTTCCCTTATGGTTTATCACAGGATATTGAATATAGTTCCCTGTGCTATATAGTAGGACCTTGCTTATCTATTCTATATATAATAGTTTGCATCTGCTAATCCCAAACTCCCAGTCCATCTTTCCCCCCACCGACCTTGGCAACCACAAGTCTGTTCTCTATGTCTGTGAGTCTGTTTCTGTTTTGTAGATAAGTTCAGTTGTGTCATATTTTAGATTCCACATATAGGTGATATCCTATGGTATTTGCCTTTCTCTGTCTGACTTACTACGCTTAATATGATCATCTCTAGGTCCATCCATGTAGCTGCAAATGGCATTATTTTATTTCATTCTTTTCTATTATAGCAGCCATTTTTAAAGTTTTCAACTCTTCAGGAGTTTTATATGTTTTTGCAGTCATAGTACCTATATATGTGCAGTTCTTTTGTATTTCTTTTTAAGTTGTATTAACATAGGCATTTGGAAGTTAAGTTTTACAACAGTAAAATAATTAAACCACCTGAAAGTATATCCCTCTTTCTAATTTCTATGATTTTGCATTTAAAAAGAAAATATTGAGACAGATGACTACACATTGTATATATTTTTAAATAAGAAATACGGTAGCACTTAAATTCTGATTAGTAAATGTGTGCTCTTTTAATTTTAATATGCTTCCACAATATATTGTAGAGAAGGACTCTGTTTTAAAGACTATTTGTCAGGGCTTTTATTCAATAAGTTCAACCTTACAAGGCTCTTGTGAAGGTTACTGAGATAACTACATGTAAAGTGCTTCAATATAATGCCTGATATCCAGTGCTCAATAGCCAGTGGCTGTGATTATTTTTATTAAATATTTTAATCAACATAGTGAAGTAAATATGGAAGTCATATGGTTAATTTGATTAGTCTAGAACCTAGAATAACAAATGGAGCAACTGGGCAAACACCTCAACTGTTAAAGTCCAAATGAGTCTACCAGAACCCTTTAGCTATGTTGACCATATTTGTTTCAAACCAAAAGTAAGAACACATGATTTGATTTCAAATCAAGAAAATGCAGCATGCATTCTCAGAATAATCCCAGGTCATCTCCTGAGCAGATGCTCCAAAGGCCTTGAGGAGGCATCGTGTTCCTTTCCTCCTTTGGTCTCCTCTGTGTCTGCGGTGCGGGGAGTGAACTCAGATGGTGTTCTCCAGGCTCACATCAGCTGTCAGCCACCAAGGTCAAGGAGGCAGGTCCAGATCGAGGAGGCAATATCAGGCACCACGGAAGCAGATCCTTGACAAAATTATGAATTGCATTTTAGCTACAACACCCTTCCATCTTTCCGGAGAGAGCCCTTCTTTTACCTCACACCACTTCCCTTGACTCACTTCCCTTGGCTTCCGCTCAAACCCCTTATTTCCTCAATACCTCTCATCACTGCTCTCTACTGAGGTCCCCTACTCCCAGACAAGGAAGGAGTGCCTTATGTTCTAGACTCATCCTCTCACTGCTGTTCATTCTGAACTGCTTTGGACACCTGTCAGTGCTCTAGAGAACTTGCCTCCTGGAGTTTCCCAGACCTTCTTCTCATCTCCTGGTGAGATAATGCAGGCTAAGATCTCTACTGAGAACTACTTGCTGGGCTTCCCTTCTTAAGTAGCATTCTGAAGACCTGTGTGGAAAAGGGAAAAGAGCATTAGAACCCAGGCAGCACCAGATGTTCCTATTCTTGTGAAACTAATAGGCTTTAGAAGGCAGAGATGTGCCTTTATTTACCCAGCAAGACCTAGTACAGGACTGGAAAAAACTTGATACTCGATTGGCATGAGCCTCCTAGATTATTCCATATTTCTTGTTGGGAGTGTGAAGTATGATTTCCTGCATATTTGCCTTATCCTCCCTTTCCCTAGACTCTGGACTGCTTTCAGAGTTACACACATCAAAGACTCACAATGGGTAAAATAACCCTGCCCAGCCCCAAGAGCTGCCGATTTAGCCTTCTGTGGGAAAAGTGAAAGGATATTAAAACTTCTTTTTTCTCTTTCCTCTTCTTCCAGCCCGATGAGATTTGAAAAATGAATGGTGCTTATGTTTTGAGGATTTATACCTCTGGAGAACTAAGTAGGTCTGAAAAGAGTGAAAAGAACAGTAAATAAAAACGACCTGGGTGCTCAGGCCTAGTAGGTTGGCATTTAGACTTGTAGGGGTTCCATGAGGACTCTACAGTGTTTTGTACAGCTCATCTGTGATGAAGAGGGCAAAATTTACCAAAAAAAACATGGTCATTATGAACAAAGACAACATACTTGGCCAATGTAACCTTTTATTCTATTCAATATAATGGCAATGCCCAGATCCTACATAGGATGAGACCCCAAAAGATTCTTAGCCTCAGGCACAGGACCTGGCCTGTAGTAGGCACTCAGTGCTTATCTGTCCAACAAATGCACCAGTACAAGGATACAGACAGAATGCATGCAGTAATGTTCTTAGCTCCATTAGAAATGAAATTAGTATTTTTTTATTACAAAGAAATTGATTCATATTGTCTTGCCAAGCTAAGTGTGTGAACTGAATGGACTTTATTTATAATCCAAATGTATATGGCTCCTGTACATAGGTGCCACAGATTATGAGACATTTTTACTATAAGGACATTTTGTACTCCAGGATTATTTTCTTATCCTATTTTCCAAGTAAGACAGAAATAACTGTCCCCACAGACATTTGCTTGTACTTTTTATAACTATTAATTCTTTGTGTGTCTTGCTGCCTGGCCAAACTATAATCTCTTTTTCCTCTCTGAACCCCTCATGGTGCCAAGCATAGAAATTTACATATTCTAGACCTTCAGTAAAAGTTGATTAATACTCTTGTTAACGATGTATAAATGAATTTCTCTTAATACAAATATATGCAAACTAGAAGTGCTTGCCAAATTCTAATTGGTAAATAATGCAAGCACCACATGTGTTTGCTTTGCTTTCTTTGAATACTGCCTATATTTTTCAAACCCCTTGACACATTATAAAACAAAGCTTTCGCAAAAGGCAAATCAATTTATTTTAACAGAGACTTCTTAAGAATGCCTTTGGGGAATATGAATGAATGATATAAAAAAGGCATCCGCTCACCATTATTTCCAGATCATGAAAATATCATTCATTTCCAATTCTGTGCTTCCTGCCTGACCACCCAAAGGGAAGCAGCAGTCTGACTTTTTATCCTCATTTCAAACAGAGGGTAGTCTGTGAGAGGTGGGAAGACTCAGTTGAATTCAATCAAGTCAAACTTTGTCTTAGCAAATTTGTACTAAATCTACGAAGCAAAGAGCAGGGTGAGCGTGATCCAGTTTGCTACCACAGCTTAACAGTGAGTTTATTCAGACAAGAGGAGGAAATAAATGGTAGGCCAAGGCAGATGATTCACCATTACTGTAGCTGACATGACCCCCATTTCAAACACCTAATTTAAATCTGATCAGATCTACTTCAAAGAGCTAAGACTGGGATCAGATATAGTCTAAGTGCTCACTGAAAGTTCCCCAATCCTCTGTAGTATTGCTGGCACATTAGCTGGCCTTAGGTAACTTGCATTTATAAATCTGACCGGCTGTCTATATTTTGCCATCAAAAGTGTACCATTATTACTAGATAATGCCATTACAGAGTAAAAAAAGAATGATAATTCATCAATCTCAAGAGTTAAGAAAATAAGCACAGTGCCTAGAACCTCAATTCAATCAGCAAAGACCCAAAGGAAATCACCAACAGCCGCAAAAGTACTGAATACTCATTTTTCTTTCTTCGTCTGTGTTTGTGAAGGTCTTTAGTACATTTGCGGCAGGGAGCAATGTGTGTCTTACCCTAGTGATATAGGTAGGTAGTAATTCTATGTTTTTAACTGAGGTGCTGCTACTTTTGTTTTGATGATTTGTTAAATTCTTCCTTCATCCTTCCCTTTGACCGTACCATTACTCTGTTTCTTTCGTATTGCAATCTTTAGCCCTTTGCATTATACATTCTTCAAATCAGAGTATGGAAGAACATCACAAAGTTTGTTGTTACTTAGTTCTTGTCCCCATGAATATAGTATTTACCCTGTATTTTCTAGTGGATCTCTCCATCACACAGGGGTAGACACATTCCTGCAGGTAAATGTTTAATGAAGTGGTTGGATCAGATGGGATACGTGTTGATTTGAGAAGGCATGTTGTCACTCTGGAGAAGGATGATGTTCACCGCACTGGTATGTCCCCACTGGCTACCCTGTCTACCTTTCCACCCTTCATCTCCTCCTCTGCTCACCCAGATCGCTATGCCTTGGGCACCCTGGCATTATCTCTCTTTCTAGACCCACTGAGGTCATCCCTATCTTAGGGACTTCCTGTTGCCGCTTCCTGGAATGCTCTTCCCTCAGATTGTCACATGACAGGCAGGCTTCCCCTTAACATTTCCTTCTGAGCTCATATGTTATTTCCATAAAAGTCACATCGCCTATATTCCCTGACCTCTTTCTTACACATTAACACCAATTTTTATCTGTCACATCCCCTTGTTTGATATTCTTCATTTTACTTATCACTATCTGAACTTACATTGATTTTCATATTTGTTCCCTGTGTATTTCTCTCTTCTCCACTGTAATAAAAGATCTATGAGACTAAGGGCCTTGTCTATCTTGCCCACTGTTGTATCTCCAACACCTTGAGGAGTGCCTGGTACACAGTAGGTGTACAACAAATATTTCTGGAAAAATACTGTGCCCTTCAAAGAGAACTGTAGGCAGGATTAGTGAGGTGACTGATGTTAGCAAAGGTCGGAGATGATTTTCCCCGATGACTAAATTTTCTGAGACCCTGAAATGTCATAGAATTTAGAAGCTGGAAAGAGCTTAAGGCTCAAAGGAAATGAGATTCTTAGTCTCTTGGCTGATAATTGGCAAAACTGAGGCTAAGTTCAAAGTCTTTGTACTGCTTTCCCTCTCCTTACCAACCCCCAGCTTAAGAACTTGAGGCTCTAAACTGTATTCCCCTATTAGCTTTATTACAAATGGCATTTTTAAATGCAGAGAAGTTTGTTTTCCATACCTGCTATAACAAATTACCTCAAATATAGTGGATTAAAACAGCACAAAGTTATTATCTGACAATTGTGTACATCAGAAGTCTGACACAAGTCTCCCCGGGCTAAAATTAAAGTGTCAGCAGGACGGCATTCCCTTCTGGAGAATCTAGTTGAGGAATCCATCTCCTTGCCTTTTTTGGTTTGTAGAAGCCAACCATGTTCCCTTCCTCCAACTTCAAGGCAGCAACAGCTGGTCAAGTCCTTCTCACATCTCATCACTCTGACCTTCTCTTCTGCCTCACTCTTCCACATTTAAGGACCCTTGTGATTACACCGGACCACCCTGCCTAATCTAAGATAATGTCCTAATTTTAAGGCTAGCAATTTAGCCATCTTAATTCCATCTGCAACCTCCCACTGTGTAGCAGGTTCGCACATTGTGCGGAATAGACTATGAAAATTGGGGAGTGGGGGGGTGCATTAGTCATCCTCCAAGAAGCAATGTGAAAAAAAAAATTGATAACTCTCCCTCTTTCAAAATCCCTATGGTTTACCTTTCTGAGTATGCACCATTTGAGTTGTAGACAATTTTTAATGTTAATAAAATTCTGATGAAATAGTTGCCCACAGACGTAGTTAATTTTTGTGTTAAAGTATAATTTTTCAAAAGTTAAAAATAGGACTCTCATATATGTTTAAGATAAACACATGTTATATTGAGTTTCTAAATTATGCAATTATTCACCTGTATTTATATTAGCTATTCTGAAATGCTTAGTAAATTTCTGTGAAACTAGCTTATAGAAACAGACAATTATTAGTGAACTTAGTCTTTTTTGCCATGCAACAACAATGGTCCCTATTAAAAGTGTTAATAAGTACTTAACACATTTATGGGCATATATTGTAGTGTTATCTTTTGAGATAATGCTTATATCTTTAAGAATGGAGCCATACTCACAAGACCCTTTGGTACCCCTTTTGGTTATCCAAGATGGCAGATTCCTAAACATTCAGTTACTGAGAGTTTTTAGAAAGCTTTCAGTTGTTTTGTTTTGGTTTTTTTTATTTTTATTTTTTAAGTACAGAATAAGCTAGTGAGCAGTTAGATTAGTCTTGACTATATGTAATATTATAGAAAACCCAAAATATAGTGCCTCATAAAAAGGTGATCATTTGTTTCTCAAGTAGAAGAAGTTCACAGATGATCAGTAGGGTAGATCTATGGTTATCAGCAACCCAGGATTCTATAGTCCTAGCCTGAGTTCCTTCTTAAAGGTCATTTTACAATCCAAGATGGCAGCTTCTTAGAAATTGCACCAAATCCTTACACTTAAATGTTACTGTCTGAAATGTACTGGGAAATGCAGTGTTTTGATTGGATGCATGGATGCCCCGAATAAAATCAGAAAAAGAAGGGAAAAATTAATATTCGGTGGCAATGAGTAGTTTTTGCCATGTTTAATTAATTATTTAAACTGTTAGAATCTGATGGAATTGACAGGGAGCTCTAATCAAAGTCAAGACTTCAGAATTTCAGGTCGAGCTATTATTAATTAGGAGTTTTCCCTGGTTAATGACCTAAACTTTGAACCTCAAATCGTCATCTGACTTAACAGTGAACATATCTTGGGTTTCTTCCAGTTCAAAAATCCAGTGATTTTATAACATTTATTTATAATAAAATACAAATTATAAAATTTATATTTTCCTATTTTTATAATATTTCTTTCTTGGCCTAAGAAACAAATTATGGTTGGATTTAACTATTATTATATAGGCTTCTGGAATGCTCAAGACAGAAACTAAAAACATTTTGGAGAAATTTTTAAGCATATGAGTGCCACTTGCTGTCCCACTAATAGAAATGTGATACTTCCAGAAGCCTGTGCATAAGCCTCAAAATAAAAACACTATTTAAAATTATATCTCCTGCCTATGATTGAACCAACACACTGAATACTTTCCTTCATATAAAAATCTGAGAACTATTTGCATTTTAGGAGTATACGTTTTAGCTAAGCTAGCAGGAGGGAAAGTATTTATTTTGTACTGAGAAAATTTTGTTTCAGGAAGAGTGAAGATATGTGACTGACGATTGTCATCTTTTATATGCCTTGTAACTGTGATAGATGGTCTCGAGCTTCAGTGCTTCATAATGGCATTTGGAGGCATGTACAAAAAGCAGCTAATTCAAATGAAGGAGTCAGTAAAACATTATAGCAAATGTAGGTCGCAGAAAACCATGGAAATCTAACAGAAGGGCAGTGTGTTGCCAGTGAATATACTTGAGGACAGTAAAAGAAAACTATTTCTACACTCATCACTGGCTCCAAATAAAATGGTGTTTTTATCTTTTCTACTCCAGCTTCCCAGCATGACAACCTTCCTCCCTCCCTTCCTTTCACTCTTGCAGACCCCTTTACCCCACAGAACCAAATGGTTTTATGCTTTCCTCTTAAATATTCACATCTCCTTAATATTCAGAAGAGAAAACTGTGACCCAGAGGAGATTCATGAAAACCCCACGGGTGAAGTTTTGGCGGTACAGAGATTAGAAATCCAATTTTACTGGATTTCCAATTCACTTGCAATTGCAGTGTGGTGTTCATTAATAATTCCTGTTAAATTGTGCCCTGTCCAGGTTTGGGGATCTGGTTAGTAGCTGAGCTGAGGCCAGTATCTGGACTCCTCCCATTGACTCCTTATACCTCCCTCTATACATCCTGTCATCAGCAAATGGGTTTGCATTCTAAGATTTTTAAAAAGGCTTCATGGAACCAGTGAGAGAGTTAAACAGAGAGACATAGGGCTCCCCCAGTACAGGTGACAGGTGACCCCTATCAGGAGGATAAGTCAGTTCAAGTTTTCCAGACTGATCATTATCTCATTCATTCTTTCAAACAGGTTTTGAACACATGCTCTGTACCATGCACTATGCAAGGTGCTGAGAATTCAAGGGGAACAAATATTTCTCTTCCTCCATCTGTCAGTTATGTTGGCCTTGAACAAATGGGTAGAGGGAAGTGCCCCTTCCTAAAATGGAGAAGGCTGTCTGAGGAGCAAAATTGCAGGAGAAGACCAAGGATCTACAAGAGCGCCTGATACTTTAGGCTCTCAACCAATGATAACTACATCCCTGGCCATGTTCCCCTCTGTATTTGCAGTATTTAGGAAGAGCAATACTTAGGATAGTTTAGATGTCAGATTGTGAGATTGGGTAAGCTCAGAGAACCCTGACACCAGGATCTGTCATGTATGGTTGATAGATGCCACACATCCCTTTCCATCTCAAAATACCTTTCCCCTTGACCTGTCAGGTACCTGAGTCACATCATTAGTAGGATTGCTTCTGCTATGTCTACTGAAGGCCTTATTGTAATAGACATATGCAAGTTATTCAGAAATAACATTTTAACAAATTAGGCTCTGTATTGGTGTTCTAGGCCTGCCACAACAAAGTACCACAAACTTGGTTGTTTATTTACTGTTTTAAGTGCTTTATTTGTTTTTAATTTTTAAATTTTCTGTACAATATTTAAAGGTTACTTTCCATTTACAGTTATTACAAAATATTGGCTATATTCCTTGTGTTGTACAATACATCCTTGAGCCTGTCTTACACCCAATAGTTTGTGCCTTCCCCACACTGGTAAGCACTAGGTTCTTCTCTATATCTGTGAGTCTGCTTCTTTTCTGTTATATTCACTATAGTTTGTTGTATTTCTTAGATTCCACATATGTGATATCACACAGTATTCATCTTTCTCTGTCTTATTTCACTTAGCATAATGCCCACCAGGTCCATCCATGTTGCTGCGAATGGCAAAATTTAATTCTTTTTCATGTCTGAGTAGTATTCCACTGTGGTTGTTTAAAGTAACAGAAATTTATTCTCTCACAGTTCTGGAGGTTAGGACTCTGAAATCAGGTATTAACAAGGTGTAATTAGTTAATAGGAGGTCACACTCTATTAGGGTGGGCCATAAGTTCAATATGACTGGGGTCCTATAAGAAGCAGATGCATGAAAAGAAAACACCATGAGACGTCAGAGGCAGAGACTGGAGTATGCTGCCACAAGCTGAGGAATACCTAAGGCTACCAGACGTTGGAAAAGGCAAGGGAAGACCTCATGTTAACTAATTACACCTGTAACTAATTATACCTGTTTCTAAATAAGGTCATATTCTGAAGTAATGAGGGTTAGAACTTCAACATATCTTTTGGGGGGACACAATTCAATCCATAGCAGTTTCCATTAACACACAAAGTTGTTTATCAGATTAGTTAGACCTTACCCCAGCAGGAAGCAAGAACCCTGGAAGAATGGTAAAGAGGGCTGAAAAGTTTGTATGAAGTGAAGGGGGAGGGTGAGAGGGCAGGGAGGAAATATGAAGGAGAATGGAATGAAGCCACTATGGCAACCCCAAGTAAGATGCAATGATGAAAAATCCTTGGTCAACCAGAAGACCACAGAAACATATCAGGCATCAGAGGGGGCAGGGGGGGCCACCCAAAGACTATGCCGGCGAAAAGAGTGAGGGTGGTGAGGAAGACTTTACCTACTTCATAAGTTTGCCTGCGCCAGAAGATAAATGAACTTTAGAAGCAGAGTTTTGCAATTTAAAGTCAATTAAGTTAATGAATAATTTCCTCAGAAAATTGTCTTTGGCCCTCTCACAATACTTTTATGGCTTATACTATATTTTTCATGGGAAAAATTAATGCTTTAGACAAGTTGAATCCATACCACTTAAGTTCCCTTTAAATAATCAAGCAAGGCTAAAATGAGAATATTCATGGTAATAGAACCTGCCACCAGGGGAATATCTCTTACCAAGTAAACTATGACTAATACCATTCTCTGACCACCCCTTACCTTCCTGAGAGTAATAAGGTAAAGTTGCAGTAGGGAGGATTTAAGACAGATAATAAAAATGCTCCCAATACGGGTTTTTTGTTTTTTGTGCTTTTTTCCATAATTGCTGCATCATTTTTCATTGAGGGAGATTAAGGAATAGTAAGGAGGTTTTCAGAAATGGTTTAAGTACGATGCTGCTTTACTTCACTGAGTCTTATAAATTTTTCTTAGTTTAACCAAAATATTTCCTAGCACAAATACTCTTTTTCTTTGCCCCTCGACACAGAGAGTTGCTTTTTCAATAAACAGCACTTATGTCCTTGAGAACTTCACCTCATGTAGTATTGCAGCCAAGGTCCATGTTGTAGACCTCCTTCAAAAAAGGCATTCTCATCTTTGGAAAACTCTTGGATGGAGGCCAATGTGTCCCTTCAAAAATAAGACCACTCTGAAGAGAAGTGTATCAGAACAGTGTAATTGAGGCATTCATCATTAAGCCTTTGATCAGATAGGTAACCAACATTTCCCAAGCTTTATTTTCCCCCATAGAATTCACTGTAATTGTAGTTTCTTGGTTCTTGACATCCTCTAAGTTTCCCACTCTGTGCAGGGATCCAGATGACAGTAGCCCTTCTTCTGTTGTTTGGAAGCATTTCATCAGTTCCCTAAAGTGGGAGGATTGCCTCTGGCTGTTGTTGCCATTTATCGAGGTTGAGATGGTGCTCTAGTTCTGACAGAACAATTCTGGTTTATGTTCAGCTGGTGACTCATTCTGACCTAGATGATTTTCTGCCATATTTGTTCATACTCAGTCTTCCCTCTTTCAAATAAGTACGAGATACCCAACTTTATTTCAGGTAACTTGTCAAGATACCCAAAAGGTGGTTCCCTATTTTCTAATGCTTTTGTATTAGTCAGAGTTCCACAGAGGAACAGAACCAATAAAAGAATACACACACACACACACACACACACACACACACACACACACACACACACACACACACACACACACACACATACACACAGTATATATATAGTATTGGTTCATGCAATCATGGAGGCTGAGAAGTCCCAAGATTTGCAATCTGTATGCTGGAGACCCAGGAAAGCTGACAGTAGTTGCAGTCCAAAAGCCATCAGGCACAAGACCCAAAAGAACCAGTGTTTCAGTCCAAAGTCCAAAGACCAGAAAAGACCAACATCCCAGCTCAACAGTCGGGCCTTCTTTCTCAGTTCTTTTGTTCCATTCAAGTCTTCAGTTGACTGGACAAGGTCCACCCACATTAGGGAGGGGAATGTGCTTTACTCAGTCTACTGATTCGAATGTTAATCTCATCCAGAAAGTATTGTTAAACAACACATATAGAATAATGTTTGGCCAAATGTCTGGGCACCCCATGACCCAGTGAAACGGACACATAAAATAAACGATTGCAGCTGTTAATAGTGCCAGCTAGTGCCCTAATCACACAGATTGTTCGGGAGACCACTCTGAAATGGAAACCAGGACCCATGGAAGAGACAGGTAAGAGGCTTTGTGAAGGAGTAGAGTGGAAATGCCAAGGATTTTAAAACCAGATAGACTAGGTTTTGACCCTGCCTCTTCCACGCTTCAGTTGGGAAAGTTACATAACTTTCCACTTCTTGGTATCTCTATCTGTAAACAGGGGATTAATAAACCTACTCCACAGACTTGTTCTGAAAGTACTTCTCAAGATAGGGTCCTCAGATCATCTGCTCCATAATCACATAATCATAGTGGTTGCTTTCTTAGGCAGATTCCTAGACCCCACCCCTGAAGCTTCTGATTCAATAAATTTGGAATGCAGCCCAGATCTCTGACATTTTAGCAAACATCTCAGATCTTACCAAGCCTGCCAAGCCTAGAAAACCACAGCTGTGAGATTTAAGTGTAAACCACGTGGTACATAGTAGGAGTACAACAAAACAGATCTATCCTGGACAAATCATCAGCTCCTGGAAAACAGGGCTGCTGTCTGTTCACCCTTGCATCACCATTAGTCCAATACCCTGGCACATGACAGATGCTCTGTAAATGTCTGTTGATGTAGATGGTTAGAAATCACTAGTCACAGTTGGAAGCAAAGACCAGGAGAGTCAGAGAATGTTTGGTTCAAGTGCAACAGCATAAAAACAAGACATCCCATCAGAAAATAAGCGGGATTGCTCACTGCAGTTCAGTTTTCCAGATGTCAGCATTCGTGGGGGAAAGCAGCCACCAGGTATCAGGTAGAAACCATCAGGAAGACAGTGGAAGGAAGAAGTTAGAAATATCATGGATACTGTAGCAGGAAGGAACCAGGCAGAGAGATGATGCAGAACTCATTGGCAATCAGGATTAAGGTGTCCACAAAATCTGAAGGACAAGACACCACAAGATGAAGAGCAGAGACTTTGCCCTGAGAGTGTGAAGCAGAAAATTTGGGCACCCAGCTGAGTGTGGGAATTTTCGGGGAGATCTGGTGGGCAAATCACCAGAGGTTGGCAGTTTCAGGGGTGGTACCAGACTAAATCAAAATTAAAAACATACTGAAGAAAACTAGAAGCATCATTAGTTGTATGATAATATCAGACAAATTGAGCAGGCCCAGTTAATCAAAAATTTGGTTGTAAATTTGTATGGCGATCTCCTGCAGAGATGCACCTGTTGGGACCCTATTTCACACACTCTCCACCTCTGATCTAGACCTAGGAATATATATAATTAATGTTTTATAACTGGAGCAAACATGGTTGTTAGTGGAATCATAACCAAGCAGTGATTTGATCCTTAAGTGCAGAATATCCTGACAAAAGTACTCTTTGCCTACACACACACACTTGAAGACAAATTTAGAGGAAGATAGCATTATTCCAAAAATAATAGCGAATTGACCATGTGAGAATGATCTCACGGATTTGAGAAATATACCTGACATATGTGTACCTAAAGCTTTATTCCTCTTTCATTTTACAGTTGATTACCTCAGACATTGTCCATATGATGTATGGATCTATTTTCCTAGTCTTATCATAATATGGTTTTCTAGGGCATCACTTTACACATGATTGTGCTTTCCCAGTACCTGAGTTATAGTCTTATATCTTATTATGCATATGAAATATTTAGGCAGCAATCAGTCCAGCAATTCAGTGTATTAATTACTTGATTTTTAGAAAGTAACTTGCCAGCAATCTGCAAAGAAAACCACAAAATAATTCTATGGCAGTACAAGCACTTGTGTGTTTTTACACATAAATCCATTACAGCGAGTCATTCATGGGGAATAAATGGCAAGCAAAAATAGGACTTATCAGGGTAAAGCCCTAAGGGTTGTAGGAAACACAGGAAAATCCAATTAGAACTGCAGGGATTTGGTTCAATCTCTTAATCTGCAGCACAGCAGATTAATATTATTGCCTACTATTTAAACTTTATTACTCCATTTTTCTGTCTGTGGTCCTCTGCTTTGCCAGCCCACCTTGAAAAGATGGCAGGCAGAACCATATAATACTTTTTATGGCCTTGGCATCAGTACTGTTTTGTGGCTTGAAAGATAAGTACCATTCTAGAAATGATGAGGTAAGGAAGCAGGCGACACTTTAGCTTGTTTTATAAGCCAGAGTGTGGGCCTGTTTACACTGCATTCTGATCAAGAAAGCCATCAGCACGGGCGCTTTGCCAGCTCCTACTGACTGACAACAGAATTTACAGGAGTCATTTTTCTATAGCATTATCCTCATAAAGTCAGAGGCATCAAGAGACAGTGACTACAGCAAAGACTCCAAATGGGTGGTGGTCTTGTGTTCCAATTATAACAATGACATAGATTTACCAAATGACCTTGGACAAGTCACTCAACTTCTTGGTGTCATGAACAGTCCTTGAAGTTTATTTAAAACCAGTTTCCTGGAGCAGCAGTACTTAACACAGACATACATAAACATTTTCTTTTCTGAAAAACTCATGCAGATTGTGAATTCCTTCTTGTATTTTACTTTGCAAGCACTTCAACTAACAAAAGACTTCTAGGCTTAAGAGTACATTCTTCTGCTCTGTATAGAAACTTGGTAGGCAAACGCTAATCTGATTCAAAGTTTAGAAAACTGATAAATCAGAGCCTTCTCCCTGCCCCAAATCTATGCACACATTATTTCATATAGTAAACCGACGTAGTATGTGGCTTGCAAAGTAAATAACTTATTATTTCACAATCAACATGGTGCTGTCTCACTTAATCATATTTTTGCATAAAAGGTTCCTAGGTTAGGTTTGGGGTCCACTTTGCATTGGCACAAGAACTCATTAGATTCAGCGCAGTCAATATATATGGCCAAATAAGATTCCTGTTTGGACAAGCAAAGTTTGCTTTTCTCTGAGTTTGCAATTCTCTTCCATTTTTCATGTTCACAAGACACATGTAAATGTAATCTCCCTTATGCACACCACTGATCCACTTCTTTCTTCCATTTCTTCCCAGGTGTTGATTAGACAATCCCAGTTGCTGTTTGTATCTATTGTACCATACAGAGTTGTTGAATTGATACAAATGGAAGTGTTTATTTGAAAATATCACTTTTCCCCTTAGCCTTTTACTATTCTAAGGTCATACTTTACTTTTTAAAATGTACCACTAATAATTTTTTCACATTTTCAAAATCAATTCTCATGTTTCATGGAACTTATTTGCTGGGATTCTTACATGGTTTGTGCCACCAGAGAGGGGAGTAGCCAATCTCGACTCCCTCGGAGGTTTTATATTTCTTCCATATATTACTGAGAATAGTTTACCTTCTCCTCACAGGGTTCTCACATGGATCAGAGGAGAGCTGACAACTTCACATTGTTCCCACCCCCAGAACCTCCCACATCTACCCTTGCCTTCCTAACTAAATATGCGCTTTATTCTCCCTTTGTGCCAAATCAGTGTGCGCTTCTGCTTTTTATATTTATTGTTAATCTGGTGAATGCCTTTTTTGGTCCTTGATGATAAAGGGAAGGTTCA
This sequence comes from Leucopleurus acutus, assembly GCF_964270905.1. Taxonomy (NCBI): domain Eukaryota; kingdom Metazoa; phylum Chordata; class Mammalia; order Artiodactyla; family Delphinidae; genus Leucopleurus; species Leucopleurus acutus. The sequence goes on along the minus strand of NC_139147.1, from coordinate 92,708,580 downwards.
AATCTGTGTAATTTTTTGGCACTAAACCAAAGTATCACACGCGATTAAGTTCCTAACAAGCTTGGTCTTCTTCCTTCACTTTCACTTTCTTTCCCTGTCTCCTTTTCCCCTGTCAGTCCCTTAATATTGTTATTCTACAGGGTTTCTTCCTTCTCACTTTGCCTTTTCCTAATCTCACCCACTCACCTGCTTTCAACCAACCTGCCCGCTGGTAACTCTCAAATCAGTGTGTGCAGCCAGATGTCTTTTGCTGACTTCTAAATGTGTGTCCTAGATCCAGAACAAGTACTTTGTTGACAACAGAATATCTCATGTGTACTTTTCCAAGAAATGTTTTTCAAACTTTGTTGACTTCTTTCCACAGAAATAAATGCATTTTGCATTTCAAATCACAAAGTATACCCAGAGACACAAAAGGGCTGCGTGACTTGGCGCTCCCAGTAACATGACCATAATGTAACAAATCATCACTACTTTCCAAATTGCTCTTCCTTCTGTATTTTCTCTCCTGGTTTATGAGACCCTAATACAGAAATCAAAAAGTTATTTTGGACTCTCCTACATCTCTTACCAAGTTGGCCACCAAGTCATTAGTATTCAACTTCTTAAATATCTCTCGAATTTAACCCCAACTGTCTATCGCACCGCATGGACTATTATTGCATGATAATTCCGATAGTGCTGCTTGTCTCTCATCTGTCTCATGACGTTTAACCCAGCTTCCATCCTGTTGCATACATTATTTAATGATGTTTGCTTATCTTTCTCCTTCCATATATCAACCACTTTCTAGGTTCTAGATATGAGCAAGAAATAATGCCTCTCCTGAGTTACTTCCAATCCAGCAGAGGAAACAGAATTGTAAACTAATAAATATAAGATATAAAATATAGATCTAAATATAAAATATTAATAAAATTATAAATATTAAATATAAAATATTTTAGAAGTTTGAACAGTTTCAACATCTCAAGAAAGGGATGACATGGAAATCCAAAGGCATTAACTTAAAGCTGTTGTCTTCAGAAAGCAAGTGTATATACATACACTCGTCTGGTATCTACCATCTCTACCTTTCCCTTTAGGAGATGTGTGAAGCTAACTGAACTTTTTTTGCACTAGTCTTTCATCGTTGGAGAGTCACTCAAATACTTTTCCAGAACCCCCAGGATTTTTCACAGAACATGCTTTGAACATCGCTGATATAGCCCAGCACACTCTGTTTAGAGGTAAGGGACCTGAGGCCAAGAGGAGACAGTTGATGTGTCCAAATTCAGAGAGCTTCTCAGAGGTTGAATCAAAAGGAAAACCCAAACCTTCCAAGTAGTAGCCCTTGTTTTTATTTTAGGTTTGATGCAGGTTCTTTCCTCATCTCTGCTGCCCTTTTCCCCTCTCCCAGAACAGAAAATGACAACAGTCCTAAGTATCTCATTAATTCAATACCTGAGTTGGGAAGGGCTGTCTGTGCAGTCTGAGATGTTAGTTACAATATAATACTCTGAAAAAAAAATCCCAAGACAGGAGTTTTGAATCTTGTTTGAAATTTTAATGAAAAATATAGCCTTTTTCTCCAGACAAACAAAAGTATGCCCAGAATTTTAAGGGTTTTCAGATGCCACTAAACCCTTCCAGAGATCCCATGGACTTTCAATTTGTGTAATGGGCAAGGGGAGAAGAAATTCAACAACCAGCATTTGGTCCAACCAACTTGCAACATAAACAACCAAAGTGATGCAATATGCCTTGTACTGTTGGTCTATCCTTGTATTATTATTATTAGATTATTTTTGCAAGTCAGAAAGATAAGGGAGGAGACTTCCCTGGTGGCGCAGTGGTTAAGAATCTGCCTGCCAATGCAGGGGACACAAGTACGATCCCTGGTCTGGGAAGATTCCACATGCTGTGCAGCAGCTAAACCCGTGCGCCACAACTACTGAGCCTGCGCTCTAGAGCCCGCGAGCCACAACTCCTGAAGCCTGCGTGCCTAGAGCCCGTACTCCACAACAAGAGAAGCCTCCGCAATGAGAAGCCTGCTCACCGCCACGAAGAGTAACCCCCGCTCGCCGCAACTAGAGAAAGTCTGCGCACAGCAATGAGGACACAGCACGGCCAACAAATTGATTAATTAATTTTTTTTTTTTTTTTTTTGGCGGTACGCAGGCCCCTCACTGTTGTGGCCTCTCCCGTTGCGGAGCACAGGCTCCGGATGCGCAGGCTCAGCGGCCATGGCTCACGGGCCTAGCCGCTTCGCAGCACGTGGGATCTTCCCGGACCGGGGCACGAACCCGCGTCCCCTGCATCGGCAGGCGGACTCTCAACCACTGCGCCACCAGGGAAGCCCTAATTAATTAATTTTTTTAAAAAAGAATGGGTATTTAAAAGAAAAACGAAATATAAGGGTGCAGAAAAACAAGATTTATAGTTAGGACCATGAGTATCTTCATTTTGGGGGGTATTTTGAGTCCTTTTTGTGTTTTTTTTTTGTGTGTGTCACTATAATTAAACTCTAGAAAAGCAAGATATATTACGCACATCAAGGAAAAGATTTCTAGAGCAGAAATACCAGTATGAAATATAGCAAAAAAGCATAAAGACCTTATTTTATTAGAAGTTGTGTAGACATCATCACAAAATTCCATATAGTTTTCTCCTTTATACTGAATGTCATGTTTCCTATATGAAATAAAATTGAAACTCACTAATGGCCGCCAAGACTTAATTACCCCCTGGATCATCAAAATCTGTTCAAAGAGACAGATGGCTGGAATTGTCTCTGTTATGAAGAGAGCGTGGAAGTTCTTTATAAGCACAGCTAGGAAATGATCGTGGATGCTAAGAAAGTACATGGTTTCTAATTAAAGGCATATACTATCTAGAGGGAAGAGATGGACTGTTAGCTGCTCCCCCCTCATTATCGAGGTGTATTTGTGACCATCCATTTCTCATATAATGCAAGACCTTGACCAAGCTCAGTATGAAGAGCTAAGCAGGCCATACTGTGAGAGGGATTTTCTCCAGAGTTGTGTTTTGTTTCTTTTGTTTTTGTTTTGTTTTCCGGGTTCAGTTAGCATGACACAGAAGTGGTAATTTTAAGTTCTAGTTTGAATGTGACTTTCAATGTTGCTGTAACATTGGGATACTATTAAAGACAATATATAAGATGCTTTTAGGCTAGTTTTTGTTGAGCTCAGCTTTTACTAAACTCATGATGCATTGAATTTTATTGTTACTTCCCCTACTTTTTAAGTATCTTACAACATAAGGACCAGGTGCTGTATGTCTGTTACTCAATTAAAAAGGGCTATATACCATCCACTAAAATTTAAAACAACACTAAAATGAAGAAGTGACTTGCTGAAATGTTCCTTTGTGAATATTCCCCCCATTTCTTGGGCTGCCTGATTATGGCCTTTCTATCCAAATTGGCAGTTCAGGGAATTATTCACTTCTGGAGGTGATGACTTTTTCCATTTGTCCCAGCTGCAAAGGAGTGCATGTGTTTTAATGAAGTTACATCTTAAAAGACCCGGTTATTTATTACTGGTATACAAAAATTAAAAGCAAATAGAGATAGGATCCTTGACTTTAAGTGACTCAAATATTGAAAATAATTCCAGGCTAGGTCTAGTAAGGTTTATAATAGGCAAGTTAAGGATAATAAGGATTAATTTCATAGGCTTTACTTAAATTTGTAAATGGGAACGAGCAATTGTTACGCTTACCTGCCAGGTTCACATAGACAGTATATGAAAAACATAAGGCAATGTTTATTACCTGTACAATTAGCTAATTGAACACTTAGGTAATTTTAAACACAATGAATTCATTACGTCAACCAAATTCCTTGAAATTGTGACTAAAACATAGCCACCCAAGGGAATACCCACTCTTGCTACTTACTGGGGAAAAAAAAATTAAGATTTTTACTATCATCTCCATTTTAGTAAGGAGGAATCTAAAGATTAGAAAAGTCAATGGAAGTTCACAAAACTCATTTGAATGTTTTCAGTTCCTTAATCTCCTCTTGATTTATCTACAGCACACAGTAGTCATAACACTTAATATAATTATTTTATTTTTACTTCCAATTATTTCATAATTTATCAGTGTAGTCATATTTTTTAAGAGTATAATTTTTATAACAGAAACAGAGTTTCAGAACTCATCTAGTTCAACCTGTTTATTTTACAGATGAGAAAACTGTGACCAAAAAAGGCAAAGAAAATTTCTTAAAGACTAATAGATGTCTGGTGGTAAATATTTCAAGTGTTGGAACCTAGATTTCCAAGTCTTTTAAAAATATTTATTAAATAGTGTTATTTAATTAATTCAAGTGGAATTATATTTAAAGTACAGAGATGGAAAAAGAAATTAATGCTATCATAATCTAATATTTATTTGTCATACAAATATACCAAGTGTATTAAAAATATAATTTTGTTTGTTGCCATTAAATTTGGCCAGAGTATGAGCACAAATAACAGAATCAAATCTGACATTATTTGCACATTATATATACTTAAATGATTTTTTTTTTTTTTTTTTTTTTTTTTTTTTTGCGGTACGCGGGCCTCTCACTGTTGCAGCCTCTCCCGTTGCGGAGCACAGGCTCCGGACGTGCAGGCCCAGCGGCCATGGCTCACGGGCCCAGCCGCTCCGCGGCATGTGGGATCCTCCCGGACCGGGGCACGAACCCACGTCCCCTGCATCGGCAGGCGGTCTCCCAACCACTGCGCCACCAGGGAAGCCCTTAAATGATTTTTAATATATATTTGTATGTATGCTTATGAAAGTTCTTACATCATATTTGATAGTAGTGAGAAAGTTGGATATTAGTTCAGAATTGTGTTTTTTCTCTTTCTATTTCCTTATATTGAAATCATTTCTCAGTTGGCTTTTCCAAAGGGAATTCCTCAGTTAATTATGTAGGTATTTATTAAGAAAATTGATTCATGAAATTAAGATTACCTTTGTTCATTTGATTTTGGAGGAGCACTACTGTAACAAATAAACAACCTTGTCATTTGCTACTGTTTTCCAGTGAGTGCTCAGGAGAGAAATTAAAATGATACATCATCAGTGTATCTTCCTGTAAAGTCAGATGGAACAACTTTTGCAAATCAAATGTCATGCAGTTCCACATAACAGAGATTTGGCGCAATTATGAGTCTAATCATTGTTCTGTTAGCGTAGATCATTTACCTTCATCCCCAAAGGCACATAATTGTAGGATACCTACTACATAGTAGGGACTAAGGAAACAAAACTAAAGACATCAATGTATTTTCTTTACCATGTATATAAGAGGATGTAAAATATCTTTTATTTTTTAACATCTTTATTGGAGTATAATTGCTTTACAATGGTGTGTTAGTTTCTGCTTTATAACGAAGTGAATCAGCTATATGTATACATATATCCCCATATCTCCTCCCTCTTGCATCTCCCTCCTTATCACACCCCTCTAGGTGGTCACAAAGCACCGAGCTGATCTCCCTGTGCTATGTGGCTGCTTCCCACTAGCTATCTAGTTTACATTTGGTAGTGTATATATGTCCATGCCACTCTCTCACTTCGTCCCAGCTTACCCTACCCCCTCCCCATGTCCTCAAGTACATTCTCTATGTCTGCGTCTTTATTCCTGTCCTGCCACTAGGTTCTTCAAAACCATATTTAGGGCTTCCCTCGTGGCGCAGTGGTTGAGAGTCCGCCTGCCGATGCAGAGGACACGGGTTCGTGCCCCGGTCCGGAAAGATTCCACATGCCACGGAGCGGCTAGGCCCGTGAGCCATGGGCGCTGAGCCTGCACGTCCGGAGCCTGTGCTCCGCAACGGGAGAGACCGCAACAGTGAGAAGCCTGCGTACTGCAAAAAAAAAAAAATTATATTTTTTAGATTCCATATATGTGTTAGCATACAGTATTTGTTTTTCTCTTTCTGACTTACTTCACTCTGCATGACAGACTCTAGGTCCATCCACCTCACTACAGATAACTCAGTTTCATTTCTTTTTATGGCTGAGTAATATTCCATTGTATATATGTGCCACATCTTCTTTATGCATTCATCTGTCAATGGGCAGTTAGGTTGCTTCCATGTCCTGGCTATTGTAAATAGAGCTGCAATGAACATTGTGGTACATGACTCTTTTTGAATTATGGTTTTCTCAGGGTATATGCCCAGTAGTGGGATTGCTGGGTTATATGGTAGTTCTATTTTTAGTTTTTTAAGGAACCTCCATACTGTTCTCCATAGTGGCTGTATCAATTTACATTCCCACCAACAGTGCAAGAGAGTTCCTTTTTCTCCAAACCCTCTCCAGCATTTATTGTTTGTAGATTTTTTGATGATGGCCATTCTGACTGGTGTGAAGTGATACCTCACTGTAGTTTGATTGGCATTTCTCTAATGATTAGTGATGTTGAGCATCCTTTCATGTGTTTGGTGGCAATCTGTATATCTTCTCGGGAGAAATGTCTATTTAGGTCTTCTGCCCATTTTTGGATTGGGTTGTTTGTTTTTTTGATATTGAGCTGCATGAGCTGCTTGTAAATTTTGGAGATTAATCCTTTGTCAGTTGCTTCATTAGCAAATATTTTCTCCCATTCTGAGGGTTGTCTTTTCATCTTGTTTATGGTTTCCTTTGCTGTGCAAAAGCTTTGAAGTTTCATTAGGTCCCATTTGTTTATTTTTGTTTTTATTTCTAGGAGGTGGGTCAAAAAGGATCTTGCTGTGATTTATGTCATAGAATGTTCTGCCTATGTTTTCTTCCAAGAGTTTTTAGTGTCTGGACTTACATTTAGGTCTTTAATCCATTTTGAGTTAGTTTTTTTGTATGGTGTTAGAGAGTGTTCTAATTTCACTCTTTTACATGTAGCTGTCCAGTTTTCCCAGCACCACTTATTGAAGAAAGTAAGTGTGACACAGATGCTATTCAGCATGTGATAACTACATAGTTGCTATTTTAATTCCACAATGATATGCTCCTGCAAATAAAATTCCATTTGCCCTTTATCTACATCAGGTGGAAAAAAAAATCATTTCAGGGCTTCCCTGGTGGCGCAGTGGTTGAGAGTACGCCTGCCGATGCAGGGGACGCGGGTTCGTGCCCCGGCCCGGGAGGATCCCACATGCCGTCGAGCGGCTGCGCCCGTGAGCCATGACCGCTGAGCCTGTGCGTTCGGAGCCTGTGCTCCGCGACGGGAGAGGCCGCGGCGGTGAGGGGCCCGCGTACTGTAAAAAAAAAAAAAAAAAAAAAAAAAATCATTTCAAACTACAGCATGAAATATGCCCATCCTTTCCACAGCTCTTCTTCAGAGTATGCCTGCTCCCAATAAGTATGTTTATACAAATGTAGTGATGAAATAGTAACATGGTTTTTCTAGTCTGTGAGGTTTCTGTGGGAACCAAGAAATAGCACATATATCATGTAGGTAGACCATTGTATTATATAGATTATAAAGCACACATTGATAATTAATTTCCTGGAGGGTGTTACCACATAGAAATTAGTCTGTAGTGTCCTCTTCCCACTGAAGATCAGCGATTCCATTTGTTTCCATAGCACATTATGGTTCATTGCACAGACTATAGCCTCAGACTGTTTGGATTTTAATTTTTAGCTCTGCTACTTACTAGCTGTGTGGCCTTGGGTAAATTCTTTACCTCTCTGTGTTTTAACTTCGCCACAGTAAACTAAGGGTAATTATAGTTCCCACCATATAGAATTATTAAGAAAATTAAATGAGCTACTATTTCTAAAGGACTTATAGGAGACCTGAGAGACAGAAAGAAAATGTGCTTTGTTGCCAGACAGAAGTAGATTTTAATTATGAGTCTGCCATGTTTTAACTGTGTAATCTTGGGCAAGTTTCTTAAAATTTGTGTTTCAAATGGGACTAAAATGGGACTGAGATCTCCATCAAGCCTGGCTCATGATATACACCCACCCAATCCCTTTCCCCTTCTTCTCAAATTCTCAGTTTACAAATTTGTAACAAAATCAAACTATATAATTCCCAAATCAATAAAATTGGAATGATGCTTGTTTTAGTTGCTTGATTTGAGGTATAATACACTTTCTTTCAGATCTTTGTCTTAGGCAAAGTTCTCCCACCAATGAATGCTTAAAAAGAAAACAACTAGCAGATATATATATTGTATCTGTAGGATTTGCTAATTAATTCAAGGAAGTTTTCAATAAGAACAAAAGGATATAATAAATTTTCATGTTTTTGTAATTGTGATGTTGTGATACCACTTTTAGAAGGATTTCTTTCAGTAGGAAGGTGACTACTGATTCTTAGGCCTGGTTTCCCTAAGCCTGTTATTGTCGTTTATATTGCCTGCATATGGGAACCTATCTCTCCACTCCTGTCTGAGCAGAATATACTTGAGCCTCCAGTTCTTGTGTGATATTAATTTGACAGGAAACACACTCATCCTAAATTGATGAATTAAAAGAAGTTCAGAAAACTGCTTAAATTCCTTCTCATTAAAAAATTTTTCCCCGGGCTTCCCTGGTGGCGCAGTGGTTGAGAGTCCGCCTGCCGATGCAGGGGACACGGGTTCGTGCCCCGGTCCGGGAAGATCCCACATGCCGCGGAGCGGCTGGGCTCGTGAGCCATGGCCGCTGGGTCTGCGCGTCCGGAGCCTGTGCTCCGCAATGGGAGAGGCCGCAACAGTGAGAGGCCCGCGTACCGCAAAAAAAAAAAAAAAAAATTTCCCCCATTTCATTATAGTCTTCCAATACACTTTTTCCAGAAGATTTTCTTTCACGTGAAGGGCTCCCATGTTCCTAGGTGAAAGTGTAGCAAGGTTCAAATAAGGCTCTCACCCTGATATATCTTGAACACCCACTGTGTGCACAGCAACTTCCTCTGTGCCTCCTGAGCCCCCATCATTGGAGAAGTGTAAACTTGAAAAAACACTGCATTCAATCTCAAAAGCTGACTGAGAATTGAGATGAATATTTTCCTGGAAAATTTCAATCAAGAAAATTTAAACGTTTTCATGAACAACATGAGAAAATTTGCAGCCTCACTAAAAAATCAAAGAAATATGAATTAAAAGAAAATGAGATGCCATTTCCCCCCATGAAGTTATCAGAGATGATTACAAAAATTATAATATCCAGTGCTAAGATTAATACAGTGATATGGAGCTAACATTCACAAGTATTGGTGTGTAAAGTGATATAAACTTTCTTGAAAGAAATTTCATAATATATATCTACCTTAAAATATGAATAGGGTTCTTCCCAGTGTTTTCACTACTAAAAATCTAAAGATGATCAGAATATAGAAAAAAATGATTTATGAACAAAGCTGTTTACTTCAGCATTATTTGTTTTAGTGAAATATTGTCATTAATCTAAACGTTTAAGTATAAAGATATAGCTAATAGATTATAGTACACTTATAAGACAAAGTATTATCCTGTTATTACGTATTATACTTTTAAGTGACTTTAATGGTATAAGAAATTATTTCTGATACAATTTTAAATGAAAAAGCCAAATGAAAGTTGTACATATTGTGTATATAAATGTAAGAAATTCTCTTATCATTTAACAGTAGGTACTCGGATGAAGAAATGATGGATAATTATTTTCATTTTCATAGTTTTCTTTTTCCTAATTCTCCAACAATGGCATGTACTGCTATTACTGTCACTTAAATGCCTTTTAAAACTATGGAAATGTGATTACAAATGACATTATGAAACACAGCAAAGTATTCAAAAATATTAACATATGATTGGCTTATGGAAATTAATTTAATCCCTAATCCACATGGCAGGAAGTTTTCTAATGAATTCAAAGGGGAAGAAATTCCATTGGCACAGAGTGTTTTCTGGTATTTTCTCCTCTCATCTCAGTGTCAACTTGCTGTCCAGCAGCAGCTCAAAAGCACATCTGACTTGTTGCTAAATTTCATGCTGCTCAAACTCTAAGGAGAGTTTTTTGAAAGCTTCTGCTGTATCAGTTACAGTCCAGCTGGGTTAATGGAATATTCTGCCCCTTCAGCTTTGTCCCTCTGAGGAGCTCAGAGAGAACTAGGGGATGTCCCAAGGAAGAGTATACTAGAGCCAGGGGGAAGTGTGTGGTATTGAGAAATCGCCCCAGTGAAAAGTTAGTGGTTACAGTAAGTCTGGAAGCTTCTAAATGTTGGGTAGCTTTATATCTGATAGTCATAGATGAAGAAGTATGCACATCTACCTTCTGCTTTCCAAAAAACACATTGAGTTAGGTTTCAGCAGGGCAGTCCTTCAGAGCTGACCGCTTGTATCTTAGGTATTCTGAGGTGTTTCTTTCCTTTCCACCCCTAAGTGACCTCTGTCAGTTTACCACTAGTTTCTTAAAACTAATTTAAACAGGTTACCTAGAATAGTCCTTCTTGCTTTATACCTCCTGTCTAGATACAATTGTTAATAGTGTCCCCTTTCATTCTCAAAATGCCCTAGTTTAGTGAAGGTGTAACCCCTGAAATTATGCAAATATACCTTGAAGAGTAGCAGATTAAACTGCTGTTTATTTGCAACAAACCGTCTACTATTTTCCCTTCTCATTATTATGGCTTTAGTTTTAGGTGACATCATACCACACTAGAAGTAATCCAATAGCCTTTGAAATAAATTCCCTCTCTCTAGCCTTACATTTCTCCAATATACCTTCCATGTGGATGCCAAATTGACAGAAGATCCATGTAACCTCCTATTTCCCCTGCTTATTAAAGCCCTTCTGCAACTCCTCATGGTGTAAGGTTAAAAGATAAGCTTTTTAAGATGGCACATATGATCCTTCATAATATGGCTTCTACCAACAGCATAGAAAATACTCAACGAATGCTAGCTTTTGTTTTTATTATCCTGCCCAAACCAGCTATATCAGGTCCTTAAGGAATCTTTCCCTAGTTCTTTTGTGCTACCTCACTGTTTTCTACACCTTTTATTGTTACACTCTTCATACTATATTTTACTGTAGGTCTGTGTTCCTTATTGATCTGCAAAGACTGGATCGTATATGTCTCTGTTTCCCAGAGTACCTAGGAATTGGTGCTCAAAAATGAATATTTAGTAAATGAAATTAAATTTTTGATTGATGTTTATCAGTCTTTCCAATGAGTCAGCTTGTTAATGGTGGCTTTACACAGGGGAATGGAGAAAATTAGGGCCTTAGGAGTCTAAATATGGGTGACTAACTTACAACAAAAAAGAAATACTTATGGTAGAAGTGAGGGGAGATAAGTAGTCTGGATAACAGACTCTTCCACAGTTTCCCAAAGCAATCTGCCTTCAATGTTCAAGACTGCAGGCTGCCAACAAGATGGCATTGACGAGTGGCATTGAAGGAGAGGATTTTGCCTTTGGTATTTTCCATCTTCTCTGCAAAGTATCACTCTTCCCTAATTTGGGGTCTCCACACTCATGATTCCTGATATCCAGGGCTCTCATACCTTTCTGTCACCCCAGAACCCCAAACTGGGATATCGCTTCTAAGTCAAGCTGGCCTCGCCAGTGCTGGCGTGCTCCACACTTGCCTCTTTCCTTATCTCGATCCATCCCCAAGGTTCCTCTTCCTGGCAGTTACGTAGAGAAATGGGTTTGCCTTTCTAAGACTGGGTTGATCTTCTATAAAATTATGGAGTTGCACATTCCTTGGCTTTATGCATAATGATAGCTGAACCTTTAGATGAGTATTCTCTTGAGCCAAAGGAATGATTTGCAAGTATGGGAATTTCAGCCGCAAGAGAGTCCGGCACTGAAGATGGCATTTAGTGAATACAAATCTCTGAAGAGTGGTCACCATTACCACCCCAGCCTTTTACTTCTTTGGTAATAATGCAAATTCAGTATTTATTACAATCTGTATTATATGCTAATTTCTAGCTTATTTTTGGTTGTGCCTATGACAAGTTGACATATAGTTTCTCTTTCCTTTTATTCTTTATGTGGGCATTTAAACGTTAATTTTCTGTATTTCTTTTCAGTAATCTACTTTAAGCTTCATGTGAATAAAAGAATATGAAACTTAGTCCTGCCCCACTAAATCACTCAGTTATGCTTTTAGCACCAAATTAATGTAAAATAAAATTGTGCAGTTTATAACTGCAATTTTTAAATATATAAGAAAACCTTCTCTTCCTAAAATTATCTTGTATCTTGAATTTTTAAACAATTTCCCTTCACATTTCTTCCTCTGATGCATGTTTTATATCCCGTCCTGCTGGACTGTGTAAAAAAAAAAAAAGGCAATCGTTAACTCTCATCGTTCTAATGATGGCTAGTTTGTTGTTTGTTTGTAGCATTAACACATCATCAAGCCAACGTGAAGAGCATTAGATCTGAATTTTATCAACCTTGTCACTGACTTGGGCTGAGAATTCATAATTCATATGTTCTGAAGTTTAAGGATGTCTCCCCTAAATTCATTTAGAAATCTACTCTTGAGAACATTTAACCCAATGAAACTGGGAACTAAACAAGAATTGTCCACCTCCTTACCCCTCCTTGGTATATTCAAAATCTGTAACTCCCACTCATTCCAGCTCCTTCCCCTGAACTTTTCTTCTTGGCTGAGACCTCAGTTCTAGGCAGTGATAATAATTAACTTCAGTGAAACTGGTGTGAGGAAAAAGGAACAGTGGAGAGCACATACTTCTTAATTCAGTTACTTCTTCACACTCCAGCACTTCTCTGTATCTGTGTGAGATAATGTGACCCCCAGCTCAGTGGTTTAACAAACCTTTTTTAGTACATGTTACCCTATTATCTCTTATAATATCCTGGTCCGATACATCATAACTTCAGATTCCTAAGACCCAGAGAAAGTAAAATAGGGGATGTGTTTTAATTAAAAATGGAAAATCCTCCTTAATAGGCTTGCTATTTTATTGATTTATGTCCTTTGTGATTAAAAATAGGATTTATGGTTGCTACTTGAATATTAAAAGTGTGGATTTGTTAACTTATCCTCTGTATGATGGTCAGATAGCTTATATAAAATTATAAAAGGCTTCATTCCAAAGAGCAGAACTAAGAATAGATTTGAGAAAAATGACCCAAACAGACAAGGAATAAACTGAACTCTTCCAAAATCATCACCCCCTGTTCCCCTTTACCCTCCTTTTATTTATCTCTGTAGAACTTTTCACCTTCTGATATTCAATATATTTACTGGCTTATTAGTTTATTGCTGTCTCCCTCACCTAAAATTAAAATGCAAGAAGGCAGGAGTTGGTCTGTGTTGTTCATGGCTGTATCTCCAATGCTTGGAAGATTGCTGGTACATAGTAGACCCTCAATGAATAGTAATAAATAAATGATGGAATGAATATTATTGATATGCTTTTTGAAATCTACAAAGGTTTGGGGCCTAGCATGTGATCAATTTTGGTAAATATGACATAGGTCGTTGAACTTGTGTTCTCTGTAGGGTGCTTATGGTATAATACAGGCAAAGTAATTCAACCTGTAATCCAAACATCACAAAATTCAAATCATGTAATTCAAATTCTCTGTGCCCATTTATATTTACTGCATAGTCTGTCAAATGCTCAAAGAGTTACATAAAATTCTTCTAAAATAATTGTTCTTCTACCAGTGTTTCCCTTATTAATTTGTAAAATTGTTATATTTCTAGGAGGCTTATTTTTATATGTTTTAATGTTATTCTCTTTGTCATGTAAATATTCATGACAACTATTTTCAATGTAGGTTATAACTCTGATCCAGAATGTGGATTTTTCTTTATTTATTTAATATTTTCTTTCTTGACTTTTACTTTATCTAAATTTAATACTGCCCTCAATGCTTGCTTTTAGTTTCTTAACCTTGTAATGTTTCTCAATCCATTTTTTATATTTTTTACATGCTACTTATAATCAGCATGTATCTGGATTTTGTTTCTTAACCAGTCAGAAATTCTTCATCTTTTAAAAGTAGAATTTATCCTATTTATATGTATTATCATCGCCTCTCTCCTGGCTGTATGTATTTTAGCTTTAGTGTTTTCTATTCTTTATCTCGGTTATAATTCCTGATAGTTATCTTTATTTTAGTAGTTTTTATTGTATGGATTCGGTTTACTTTTAGTTTTCCAGTGAGTACAGGTGTTTCCAAATCTACAGAAGTAAATGCACATACACACTGTGCTTCTAACTCTAAAAGTAAGTTCATTAATTCATTCAACTAATATTAATTGAGCACCTACTATATGCTAGGAAATGTTCTAGGCAGTTGAGGTACATCAGTTATCAAAACACAAAAAAACATGTACCTTGAATCCTAGTGAGTTGCTTTTTTTTTAACATCTTTATTGGAATATAGTTGCTTTACAATGTTGTGTTAGTTTCTGCTGTATAACAAAGTGAATCAGCTATATGTATACATATATCCCCATATCCCCACCCTCTTGCGTCTCCCTCCTACACTCCCTATCGCACCCCTCTAGGTGGTCACAAAGCACGGAGCTGATCTCCCTGTGCAATGCAGCTGCTTCCCACTAGCTATCTATTTTACATTTGGTAGTGTATATATGTCAGTGCCACTCTCTCACTTCCTCCCAGCTTACCCTTTCCCCTCCCCTTGTCCTCAAGACCATTCTCTACGTCTGTGTCTTTATTCCTGTCCTGCCCCTAGGTTTATCAGAACCATTTTTTCTTTTTCTTTTTAGATTCCATATATATGTGTTAGCATTCGGTATTTGTTTTTCACTTTCTGACTTACTTCACTCTGTGTGACAGACTCTAGGTCCATCCACCTCACTACAAATAACTCAGTTTCATTTCTTTTTATGGCTGAGTAATATTCCAGTGTATATATGTGCCACATCTTCTTTATCCATTCATCTGTCGATGGACACTTAGGTTGCTTCCATGTCCTGGCTATTGGAAATAGTGCTGCAATGAACATTTTGGTACATGACTCTTTTTGAATTATGGTTTTCTCAAAGTATATGCCTAGTAGTGGGATTGCTGGGTCATATGGTAGTTCTATTTTTAGTTTTTTAAGGAACCTCCATACTGTGGAATGGTATGGAAAGACCAGAGTTAAACCCACGCACCTATGGTTACCTTATCTTTGATAAAGGAGGCAAGAATATACAATGGAGAAAATACAGCCTCTTCAATAAGTGGTGCTGGGAAAACTGGACAGCTACATGTAAAAGAGAGAAATTAGAACACTCCCTAACACCATACACAAAAATAAACTCAAAATAGATCAAAGAACTAAATGTAAGTCCAGACACTATAAAACTCTTAGATGAAAACATATGCAGAACACTCTTTAACATAAATCATAGCAATATCCTCTTTGACCCACCTCCTAGAGAAATGGAAATAAAAACAAAAATGAACAAATGGGACCTAACGAAACTTAAAAGCTTTTGCAAAGGAAAGGAAACCATAAACAAGACAAAAAGACAACCCTCAGAATGGGAGAAAATATTTGCAAATGAAGCAACTGACAAAGGATTAATCTCCAAAATATACAAGCAGCTCATGCAGCTCAATATCAAAAAAAAAAAAAACCCAATCCAAAAATGGGCAGAAGATCTAAATAGTGAGTTGCGTTTAAGAAATTAGAAACAATAGTCATATTATAGTTAATTCATGGGTAAAGTCAAAAATTAAAGTCTTTTTTGCTTTCCTAATTTAATGTGAAGAATTTCAAATACGTTATCTTCACCTTTATTTGCTGCCCTCCATTCAAAGGCCTTATTAATATTATCTACTTGTTTAGACCTAAAATTTTACATTAATTTTTATTTACAGCTTAAACAGCTTCTATTCCAGTAATGTTTTATGTTTTATTCATTTGTCTATCCAAAGCCACAGTTACTTAGAGTATTAACTATGTTTTATAATTTTACATCACACCAGTCCTTTAATGATACATTTTTCCAGTTTTTAAATTCTGAGTTTTAATTCGTCATTCAGTTAGCTGGAATGCATCTTTAAGGAAGAGCTGCAAAATGGACATAATTTCTGAGCCAAGCATATCTGAAATTCTCATTCTTTTGCTTTCATGTGTGAATAAATATTTAATTAGGATAAAAATTTTTAGCCATCGGTTGATATCCTGCCCTCGAAACTCTGTAGCACCTTTTTAGTTGTCTCCAGATAGTTCATGTCTCAAAGTAGTCAGTTGCTAGTCAGACTTTCATTCCTTTCTGGGAAACCTTTTTACCTGTATAGTTGACAGTAGGATGTATTAATTATACTTGTGATTCAAACATTTTGTTCTAGTAGGTGTTTATATATTTGTATCTTTTTATTCTAGGCCATTATGATACTGATGTTTAAACTCAGGGAAATATCATTGTACTTAAATTTTTGCCCTGCTAATTTGCACTTGCTAATCGCCTTCTTTGCAATTGCCCTGATGATGTTTTCCTCTAAAATAAATGTATATCTATAACTCTCGGGTTACATAGCCATTTTCTGAAACTCTAATTTCTTTCCTTTCTTCGTTTTTGTATTGTTGCCCTTTATGCTTTATTATAGGGGAGCTTCTTAAGTTTTTCTTCCTCCTTGCAGATTGCATTTTCAGTTCAGACTTATTTTATCTTTATAACTTCCTAATCCAACTTCATATACTATATATTTTTGTACCACACAAAGAATGCAAAGTAGTGTTGTCCATATTTGTTTTCCAATCCCCCTAGTAAAAATTTTTAGAGATAAGCACTGGCTCTCAGTCATGCAGATATTTTCTCTCTCTGTCTCTTTCTCTCAGTGTCTCTAATTTTCTTTTCTTATTCTCAAATGGAACGTCATCTACACTGACTGAATATTTACTACTCAATAGGGTGGGTGAAATGTCCTGGCTCTGATTTTTGATAACCTACCAGCTAGTTACATACCCATTTCATACCTATAGCTAAAAGGCAGAATGTGTTGCCCAAATCCGAGAATTTGTATCTTGGCATCTAGCATATTTGTACTATACTGATATCCTCTTGGCTGCTTGTATCTAGAATTTATGCAAGAGAGGGTCCTGATGGTAGAGGAGATTAAACCTTTGGATTAACCCATGCACGATGTCAGTTACTTTTTAGTTATTTTATTATATGACCCAATAAATTCCTTTTATTATTGTTGCTTTTTTTGCTTGATTCCTTTAAACATTTTCCCTTCTTATAAATTAAAAGAATCTTAGCTAATACAATAGTTATTATTTCTTTATGTGTTTTAGCATGATAGAGACTGAGGCAGTCTGTAAAATTGTAACTGCTGAAAACCAGGTCAAGGAGCACGTTCATTAACCAGCTATTCAGTCTTAGATCTAAGAAGGGAATTTTGCCAGTTGACTGAGTAGGACTAAGAACAAGTCAAAACTCATAATTTGACAGATTCCAGGTCTGGATCCCATGCTCAAGGGGAAAAAAAGGAGAAAACATCAAAACTGAAAAAATATTTTCCTATTTAAAAACATTATCAAGCAAAAGAAAGGTATCGCCATACTGAAAGAAAAGCAGACCTTTGAAAATGATACAGAAACCAGAATATAATTTTAGAAATTTGACATTCTTCCTAGAATGTATAATATATTACCTCTGCAACAGAGGTATAAATCAACTTGGAAAAAATAAATTGAAATAAAAGACATCAGTCTGATATTTTAAAATGGGTGGTGAGATAAGGAAGGATATCAAGAGAATTAAAGTGGCAGATTTTAAGTCAACAATGATTGATGTTAACAAAGAGTAGAATCAATACAGTAGAAAACTGATTCATTGATGTGGAGGTTATACTTTAAAAGCCCACTTATAATCTAGGGAAAAAAAGAGACTAGAGTTGCAATGAGGAGGGAGAAAATGATAGGTATGATGTTCAAAACATAGAAAACTAACTTTAGAATAGTAGAGTTTTCTAAGAAAGATATAAAAATTGGAACAGAAGCATAAAGAAATGTATTATGGAAGAATTTTCTTGAGTTGAAAAAAATGAGTAACCAAATTGAGAGAGCTTTTCTTATTACAAGCAAAGGCTAAAAAGAGATACCCACATTTAGACAAGTCCTAAAACTTTTTTTTAATTACAAAGACTGAAAAAATGCATACTCTCACCCCCCGCCCAAATAAAGTATATAAAGAAAACCAACACACAATAGGATACCTAGAAAGGAACAAAAAAAAACCAAGCCCTATATCCAACTTCATTCCAGAAGACAACAGAGCAGCACACACAGAGTTTTAGGCAAAAACATTGTGACCCAAGGACATTACACACAACAAAATTCCTGTTCTCAGATATTCAAGGGCTCGGAATTAGTACCACACCTGCATTCATCTTGAAACAAAGTAAGAACTCAAGTACATGATATATGTAAGAGAGTTTATGGTTCTTTCCCTACTTCAGTCCCAACTCAGGAGTCCAGGTGGAAACTGTCTTGTCAGGGAATTCTGCAACCTAGGGGAGATACTAGGTTCTACATTTTTCCTCAGCTCTTTGTCTTCTGCTTCCACACTTCACCAATTTCCAAGATGTGCGCTTTGTGCCACACCTTCCACTTTACAACTAAGATGGCCTCGCATGACTTATCTGGTGTCTACTTAAAATAACAGGTGCTATCCTAGCCTAACAGTTGCTAACAATTACAGAACTTAGTGTTGAGAGTTACACAATGCTTTGAACACCACATCTTTTTTTCTCCTTTATTTTCCACCTAGAAAAGCAGAGGTGAATAAAGTCCTGTTATAATCATTTTAATTACTAGAAAATGTAATTGCAGCTCTCTGTATCTTTTGAAAATTCTTATTTCAAACCTAAGACAGTTTTTCTGTCTTTCTAGTAATAACTGAGTGGTTTTTTTTCTCCATTTTATGTTTTTATTGTTTTCTTTTACAGATTTCAAGTTTTCTTTAATGCACTGCTTTTTTCATTAAAAAAAAAACAGAGACAATTAAAAAATTTTTAAAGTAGTTCTCATGCAGTAGAGAGATGAATTCACCACCAGATGTTGACCTTGGACTTCTGAGACAGGAGTCCTTGGAAACAGTTTTCTAAGCAACCAACATTCAGGCATACACTTATTTGCCAATACAAAAAAAATTATTTTTGAACACCTTCCTGGTACTTAACTTACATAAGAGAACAAAATCAGTATAGCTCTTGTCCTCAAGCATCTTACAGTCTTTTGGGGAGACAGGTTCTAAACCAATAAACCTACCCACACACACATCCTTGCCAGTTTGGCTGTGTGTGCAGCACTGCAACTCTGCTCCAAAAAGTAGTCTTTTATCTGGTTTTCACAGTAGCAGAGTATGTTGGTTTTGAACATGGACTTTGGAGTCAGAGCATCTGAGTTCAAATCCAGGCTCTACTACTTATCAACTGTGTGAGTTTGAGCTGATAATAATAATTATCAGTTAATAATACTGACCTAATAAGATTAATCAGGATTGAATGAGTCAACATTTGTAAGTTGCTTAGACTGCTAGCTATATTGTAAATGATGTATAGGTGTTAAATATATAAAATCCAGTTTGATCAACTTTATGATCAGTTCAAAGTTCTCCAAGATGTTTGTCATAGTCTAACTTTCAGACTTGATTTTTATTGTCATTTAAAGTGTTTTATTTCTCTATGTCTTTTTCATTATTTGAGGGAAAGTTGAGAGAGGGTGTGTTGGGCCTGTTTTAATCACACACCATTTTTAATCACAAATCTTGCAAAGCTGAATAGAATATCTAAACAGGCCCAAGGCACTGGGGTATTTAAATGTTCGCTTACAAACATTTCTGATTTCTAAAACAAGTATGCCCTTTGCCTACTGCTTTGATAACCCTTTGCTTCAAGGAAGACAAAGATCATACTTAAATTCCTCCTTTTAAACATGTCTGTGTTCCAGGGTCCAGGGCCCACAGAATGACTTAACTGGCTTTTCAGGCTTGTGGGTGGGCAGGCTGGAGACCACAGTCACTATGGCAATGACAGGTTTAAATAAACAGTGTCAGCAATATAAATAAGCTGCTGCCACAAAGCAAGACTTCCAAATCAAA
The DNA here is from genome assembly GCF_964270905.1 of Leucopleurus acutus. Lineage (NCBI taxonomy): Eukaryota > Metazoa > Chordata > Mammalia > Artiodactyla > Delphinidae > Leucopleurus > Leucopleurus acutus. Next base: position 92,688,573 of record NC_139147.1, on the reverse strand, counting down.
CTCAGAACCATAACTCAGAACCATGACTGTAAGCTCAGAAATTTTTACCTAACATTAGATTAGCCGGGTCCCTACCCCTGGGTCTTTTCTTTCTCGAAATCTCTTTCAAATCCCCCTCTGTATAATGTTTTCTGTCCCAGCTTCTTTTTAAACTTGCCTAATATGTTCTCTGGAAGTCATGTTAGGTTGGTGATATTTCAGGCTCTCACTAATTACAGTATATATAATTCCTTATTCTTAAAAAAAGAACCACAAAATACTTGTTACAGATAGAAATAAACATTTAAAAGTTTTTCTGGGATCCTACTTGAAAAGTACCCTATAAAAATGACAACTGCCCTTAGCACAGGGGGGTCAACACATGTTAATGCATTTAGTCAACACAACAACCTAGTGAGGTGTTGTCCCAGTCTTCAGAGAACACTGTTTCGCAAGAGGCAATATATTCACTGAAATTCACAGCTCTGATAAGTGGGAGAACTCACCTTAGTACCCAGATTTTCTGACTTGTTAGGTCCAGGCTCTCTGACACTTCCATCATCACAGAGAAAGGGGGAAAGTCAACTTGGTTCACTTGTGTTTAATTGTGGTCTTTCATCTCTTAGAAGAAATTACTAACAACTGAAAGTAGACCATTTTCTTTCCTAATAAAATAAGTGCAGGTTTTCTTTATGTTTTAGTTTGTTTTTCTTCAGACAATCACTGAAGAAGGGAAAGGGAGTAACGATTTCAATAAAGCTATTTTTAGTCTTTTTTTTCTCTTCATTTAATGTTTCTTAACCATGTCTTTAGACACTTAAAGAAGATAGTACTGATTTGAGAGCTGATAATCAAGGGATAATCCTCCTGCTTAATTTGTGGAGAGTTTAAAATGGTCAAATATTATGCACAAAACTTTCTACATGATAATCATCATCAACTAAGACTTAAAATTCTAGTTTGGAGAAAGCAGTAATTAAGAATCTGGTCTCTACTACGAACACCACATTTCCTCATTGAGAGTTAGTTATGTATGCTCATTGAGGTGGAAATACAATACAGAACATTTGAATAACGACATTATTCCCCCCCAAATGTCTTTTTATTGTCACCTTATTGAAGAAAACGCTAAGTAAAACTTGAAGAATTGAAATTTAAAAAAAGTGTAGGGAAAACAATAGAAATATAAGAGGAGATTAAAATTATTACTGCAAAACAGTGTGTTTTGGAGAATTTTTAAAAGGCGAAGTCATAGATGTGCAAAACAGGTATACTGAATCTTTTAAAAGGCAGATTTAGAGTATTCCTAGTTTCTGACCAGATATTAGGACAAGAGGTGACAGAGAGACCCCCATTAAAATGTTTGGTGAGCACTCCAGAGGCCACCTTTCAGTTAATCGGTAATTTTTCACAGACATCTAATCTATGAGTTTAAATTACTTTGCACTCTTATTATTCTTTAATTGAAATGCACAAATGTGAAATTGCCATAGATATCACAGGAATGATTCTAGCCTCAATTAACTTGGGTGGAATTGAAGCCCTTTTTTCCCTGAACTGGGACTATTGTCTGACATCTTGTATTTATTTAAATTGTTGATAGAAAATTAGAGGGAGACTGTGTGTGACTAGGTGTTTTATAAGGATGTTCTACAGCCAAAAGAGCATCTGCACAGTCTATTGCTATTTTAATCCATACCCTCTGATGCAGCTGTTTTGTGTAACAGATGTGCAGCCAGCAGTAGCTTAATCTCCCCAGATTCCATTTGGAAAGCGTAGATTCATAGCACTCATTTTTTTTCAAAGTGGCATTTAGAGTCCCCGTGATATTTAATTCAAAAGACAACCACCCTATTTTTTTAAACTAATTCTACATAGCTGCTGTTGTTTAATATATGAAACATGACTTAAGCTTTCTGTTGAGATTGTGGGGAAGGGCAACAAGAGTGAACTCTATATTAGGCATTCCATTCTATCAATTCTAAAAACTTGGAAGAATATACTTCCAATAACTGATGAATATTAATAGGCAACTGATTTAAAACTATGGTCTTCTGTTTTTTCTAGCCAGTGTCACTTGGGAAAATATTCTTGTTTGAATAGTTTTTACCTGGAATTAAAAACCATGAGGAAAATAAATCTGGTCTCTAAACACACAGTAACTGAACAGATATAGATACAAGCTCTACAAAGGCTGTAAAGTAATGATGAAATTATTCCCTAATTCTCCATATTACTAGTAAATATTATTTATATCAAGGATTATACCTCTAGGTGTTTTCTAAAAGTAAGTTTCATAAGTTCTCTATATGGACAAATTGATCAATTTATGTTTTGAGTCAAATATTCTGCCCAATTTCTTTTCACATTCTTAAGACTCATAACCAGCTCTGAATGTTATATCCAAAAGTCTCCTATTACATGAAAATGTTACCTGGTATGGTAGCCTAATATGTTATCTAATATGGAACCTAATTGGCATTACTTGGAGATTAACGTCAAAGGTGATTTTCTAGCCTTGACAAAATTGTGCCCATTTTTTATTCAATTCAAGGTATATTTGAGTACCTATTATGTGATAAGCCCTAGGGATATACACCAAGTGTCTCCTAGGCATTCAATAGTCATTCACCAGATTATTTAGCTAGTCCCAAAACAAGTATTTCAGAAATGAGAGTGGTAGTGCTGACCCTGGTTAAGGCCTGCTGAGATTAAAAGAAAGCAAAAAGCTCTAAAAGAAATGCGGAAATGGCAAGATGCCCACCACACGCTTACTTATCTATTTTGCCTAGTCAAATTTAATGAAAATGAAGTCATTCATCTTTCAGTTGTATTGGTTGCTCTATATATGATTTTATCTCTTAATCCAACTGGTTATAATTGCAAATCCAGCTTTCCACACACAGACGAAATTTTGTGGGAAGAATAGGCAAGGCTATGCTCACTGGGATGGCCCTAGTTTCAGTTTTAATAAGACATTTTCTTGATTCTAGAGGAATTACACTCATGAATGAATGGGTGGTTAGGTTTCTCGCAGTGAAGAAAAATGGCTCTTGATAATCAGCAGGGCCACACTGTTGGATGGAATCAGTCGGAACCAAAGAGAGCATGGTTAGTCTACCTTAGGAAAGTGACAAGTAAATTGAGCTAATTCAACTTAAATGCCCATCGATCCTTAACAGTATTATGTTATGGGCCAGGTAGGCAGATGGGCCAGAATAATCCTCAAGAACCAATAGCTCAAAAGCCTATTTAATTGGAGCATTTCCAAGTCTGAAGATTGATACATCTTAAGCATTCTCTAAATTACTGTAAATCAGTCATGCATTAGGGAAGATTATCTATGCTTCTTTATAATGCCACTAAAATTTATGAATCGTCCATGTTTTTAGGCATTACTTAGAGACCAGCATCAAATATGATTCTCTAGTCTTGACAGTACTGTGTCCATTTTCAGTTCAAGTCCATGGACTTTTATTGAGAGCCTATTTTATGGTAAGCCCTAGGAATACACAATTCCTGGAAATTGTACAAATAATCCTTCACTTCAACAGGCTCACCAATCATTGAGTTTCTTCTTAACATGGGTTCTTCATCCTTATCTGGCAGAAGGTATATTCAATGTCTTTGAAAGAAAAGCCCACCTCCATTTCTCTCTTAAGAGTCTATTTCTGAAAACCTGTACGAAGGGCCTTGTGACGGGTCTCTCTCGTCCCAGCTCTCTCTCACATCTCTACCTCTTATTCAGACTTCTTATCTAAATGATTTTATCAGTTCAGCAGGGAAGTCTCTCCGATCTTTTAACTTGACTCACAGTTATCTATAATCCCTGCGTAGTAGACAGCTGTCAGCTAGACCAACTTGCATTCATCATTCACCAATAAAGAAGATGAGATAGCAAGCTTACGCCAACAGTCCATCACAGCTATGGCAGGAAGTCACTAACAGCCATCTCAGCCGGAAACCTCCCGCCTGTGAAAGACTAGCTGTTTCAGGCTCCACAGCGATGGCTACTGCTCTGTTTTGCTCCAATGTCTGACCTCATCTGAATAAGGACTCAGAGTGTCTATAAATTTGCCTGAAAATTTGCCAATGTGTGATGTATGTAAATTACAGATTCTTGAAAACATAATCATCCACAGGACATGTTTTTAGCCTGTGTCTGTACACAAGAAATAAACAGACCGGGAATGCCTCAATCATTCACATTGGCTGTGTTAGCAAGCAACGTGGATCACTGCACAGTCAGTTCAGTTTCGGATCTGGTAGGGGCCAGGCTTCCAGCTCCACCTTCAGCTTTGCAAGTGGAGCTCAGCCAGATCATTAGCAAGTGAGGGGATGCACAGAGGGAACAGCAAAGTCAAGACCCCAAACTGGCTAGGAGAAATGATACTCAAATTCATTTATACGTTGTATCATTTTACAAATCATGGCCTACTGTGTGCTAAAGGCTGGCAGGGGATACAAAGCTGAAATTTTTTTCTCTCCCCTCCATCTCATTCAAATGTTTATAGTCTAATATGGAAGAGTCATGTATTTATAAAGATTATCCACAATAAATATGTACAGTCACCAATTCAGCACACACTTATTGAGTACTTATGGTTTGTTAGGAAGTGTACTGGGGACGTACTGCAAAATAAAGAATTCTAATATAAAGATTGTATTTCAGATTATAGCGTGGGAGGTTAGAACCAAAAATGGACACTATAATCCCATATACAGCCTTGATATTAGAGTTCTTTATATTACTTCCATAATGTCATTTTCCCCACCCTTGCTTCTCTGCCCTCTACTCTGTGGCTTTTCCATGTCCAAAAGATTTGTGAGGGCTCTCCGTACAATGGAAAGTTTCAGATGACAGTGTAAGGAGCCCTCAAGGGAATGTAACAGTTGTATTAGTGCGCATATATTTGTCTCTTAATGGTACAGCCTTAGACTCTGAATAAAATGTTGTACACCTGAAGTCCTAGTTTCTAGATGTTAAAAACATACCTGTTATGGATAGTGCCCTTCCCCCACCTTTAATATTTTGTCACTGCTTCATTTAAGAACAGCAATAAGCTGAGAACTGCGTTTCGTCCTTCATTTTTATTATAATGTGATTGTTCCAATGTATGTGTTGCTTATTTCCCATGCCTCTCTAAACTCGGTGCCCAGTGTTGTGCCTGCACGTGCTCCAGTGCATTCTCCCTTGAGCTGAACTATAAGGTATGTTATGACTATAATTAAGAGAGCCCCCTCCCGCCAGAACCGTATGGTCCTATATAGAAGATATGAAGAATGGAGCACTCAGGCAAAGATCCAATGCCAGTCTCTTTAAGTTACATGACCAGGGAACATAGATAGCCCCTCCTTGAAATAAGACTAGACAGTTCTGTCCCCAGGAGCTCTGACTGACAGCTGGCTTTCTCTGAGATGAGTGCTGATTTCAAGTGAAGCTATTTCACATTCCCTTTAAAATTAATGTAGAAATGAATAAGTACTTTATCCACTTACCTACTTTATGAAAAGTGAGTCCTATTCTACTTACATGAAGGCTGAAGAAACCACAAGTCATTAGCCCGGAAATACTTTTGATGAAAGACAAATTTTCTCTTGAGTTATGTTTAAAACCAGAGGAGTTTCCTTCACTTTTCCTTTTTTGCTTCGTTATTTTTCTCTTCTCTGATTGTGCCTTTTGTATCGTAAGAAGGAGGCTGCTGTGTTTCATTGTTCACAAATGGATCATGCATTTGTTCCAATGTGTGACCTATAGAAAGGAGAAGATTATATTATCAAGGAAGAAAAGGAGGTTATGTAGGTTGGATGATTTGTTAAGGGAGAAAAAAGTTAAGTGTTCAGAAGAGAAATGCTTAGAAGCCCAGGAAAAGTCATCCTTTAGGTTGCTACAGCAGATGAATATTTGGCTTAAAAAAAGATCATACGTAAAGGCAAACTTCTTTATCAAAATATTAAGTGCATTTTTTTTTTTAGGACAAAACCTTTATCTTACTCTGTCAATAACTCACTAGGTGACCTCAAACTCTTATCTACTATTCAGGGTCATTATCTAGATTAAATGAAACATGGTATGCAAAGTACTTAGCCAAGAGCCTAGGATAGTGTAAGGTTCTCAATAAATTCTAGTTATATTACATAGGACAAGAATTATTATTAATTTCTACATAATATTAGAATTGGTATTACTAAAAATCATGTAATTAGTCCATATTCTGGAAAGACCATATATATATATAATTATAATTATATATGTATTAAAATAAAAACATAATTTATTATAATATATATTAAAATATTTTAAATTTTATTTATTTGGTTTAAATTAAGGGGTTTATTTGTGTGCAGGGGAAAGGGTTTTGTTAAAAGAAAAAATGGCGGCTTGAGGAGTGAGAATCTAATGCAGAGAAACTTTCAGATGGTAGAGGAAACACAAGTAGAAGGACATCGACTTAACTGAAAGCCTGGAGGAAGACTCTGGAGAAAAAAAAGGAATAGAAGTCTGACCTGGCTTAATCAAAGAGGCTGAAAAAAAGAGAAGGAGAAGGAGGTCATACTAGTGGAACAGACTTGGTGCTGGGTCTGGAAGTTTGAGAAATTAACATTCTTTACTTCTGATCACAAATAATTTAAGAGGAGCTGTGGCCCAGCTCAGGAAAGGAGCAGCTGTGACCTGGGATATATATAATCAAACATTGATCACCCCTTCTTACCCTCGAAGCCGTACTTGTTCCTCTGAGTGAAGTTTCTCTGGGCAGGATCTGACATGCTGTTTTTAATAAGGAAAGGGCTTTTTTGTTTTACACTGTATAACTAGACCAGCTCAGCTGAGGAGGAAATCAAGGTTTGCTCTATTGCCAAACTTGCACCTGTAACGGGGGCTATTTTTTATGAGTCAGCCCACCATGTGTGCTTTGGTGGCATTTTTTATCTTTGATGCTAGTAATATTAACCAACTCTAATTTTAAGAAACACAAGGAAACTATGTATAAAATAGAAAACTGCTATTTTTATAACTCTAAAATATTCACAGAAATGATTACTAAGAAATGAAAACTTTACAAATAATGTGCATTTAATACTGGAACAGTTTGCAGAGTATAATTTTTTTTTCTTTCTAAGAATCGTGGGATAGGGAAAGAGTCTAAGCCTGTTTACACACGAATATAATCCTAAACAATTGGAGGAAGCGTGTTGTGGACCTCTTGGACCAGCTACCACTAACTCATAATGCACTTATGTGCAAATTAGAAAAAGGCGCCCCCTGCAGACCAAATCCCTTGTGCTGCGACAATTTCCTCACACAGGTGGCCCTGTTTATGTGCAACCCTATGGTACCAGGGCAGAGCTGGTCAAATGCAGTATGCCAGCGGCCTCTCCTCTTAGATAAGCTGAAAAAAATCCTTATCATGCTGCATGATGATTTTTCTCTTGGCATGGATAGAGGTGAAAAACCTAAAAAGCAAATTATTTTCTGTAGAATTTATAACATTGCTTTTGTTATAATTAACTTTATTCAAATAAATTGCAAATTAAACTATTATAACTTGGCTCTGATCAACAAATATTCATCTATATTATGTATTTATCCATTTGTATAAGAGCCGGGGAATATCTTCATACAATGTAGACCAAAAAGAATTTGGATTGTTTTGCCTGAAGAGTAAAGATTTTCCTTGAATATCCTGCCAGAAGAACCCACCAGATGTTTAGCATCTCAGAGTGCAGAACAAAAGGAAACTGGCTTGAACTACATAGATATTTCAACTCTGAAAAGAATTTCCTAGCAAAGAGAATAATAAAATTAGTTGATAAGAGAACTTTTCTTCCCAAGGTAGCTAGAACTTTAAAAGTAATATTAAGGATTTTATTGCCCCACATTTTAAAATCCAGTTTTTCCTTTCCTTTGGAAATGTAAGGATAATTTGTAGATAATAATCGGCATTCTTAACTGCAAGAAAAATTAATAAAGGTACATAGAATAGGCTTCACACATTCATTTTTTGTTGTGGGAGACCTGATTTTTGCATGAATAAATACCCCTTCTTGTCTAGAATAAAGGGCAGATGAAAGGTAGTCTGGAGAACAGGTCAACAGAGCACATAGCTTCATATAGCAAACTTTTGCCATCATAGTCCGATAACACAAAACACTATTACATGGAAATAGTTGATTAGTAAAGCAAAAAGAAGAGGAAACAGACAATGTAGTGAATAAGTTTGAGTAAAGAAATCCACAACCTATTTCTTACCCTTTGCAAGCATGGGGCTTAGAAGATAGGAAACCTGGAGTTCTAAACAGCTGTGTGACATCATGCAATTTATATTCACTCTCTGATCCTCAGCTTCTCATCTGTACAACTGTGTGGTTACACTAGTTATTAACATTCCTTCCAGCCCTAATATTTTTGGTAGGAATTCCTTACACTCTTTACCTCTAAGACATCAGAATTCTCAAATTTTAGTGTACATGGAGATTCTGGGCTCCTTCCCCAGACATTCTGATTTCCCAGACATAGATTCCGAAGAATCGTTTTCACATACTTTCTCAATGTTGAGACTGCAGGAAGGCCAAGAAATATATTCAAGAGACATCTGAATAAAACCTAACTTTCTGAATAACAGAGGACATGTCTTATTAGACTTTGTACACTGAGTAACAAGCAGAGTGCTTGGGAAAAAGTAGGTACCCAATGAATGTTGATTCAGTGAACTAATTTTCATTAAAAGATTCATATTTGTGATATTAATTGATCTCCACAATTATCTGATTCTCTAAGAGAAAGAAGGGGTATTTCTAACAGAGGGAAGATAGGCTATATATCGGTTTCTCAGAAACTACAAATTGATGCAGAAGTACTTTGTAAGTTAGCATTTTTTTTAATCATACTTTCTCTTCAATGTGGCTCCCTTACAAACCTCAAAGTAAAAAAAAAAAAAAAAAAACTTGAATTCTGCCCTTGTATGCCTTTTGCTAAGTGGCATAATAACAGGATGCTCTTTTTACTCTGAAAAGAGGACTAACTCTTTACATTTAAGTGCAAGAAAGTCAAGCTGTCACTTCAACCCACAGCAACTGTCTCTTGCAGCATCTCTGCCAAATGTCACCCTTCCTCGCTGGGGTTTGATTCTGCCACCGGATCCGGGGGAGTATGCCTCGCTGCACAGCTTGTAACATCAGTCTCTGTGCCTCCAAGCCTCAGATTCTTTCTCATTTCACCTCATGTACATTAATACGGTGATTAGTTTCACTTTTTTCTTGAACAGCTAATCACTTGGCAGCCAACAGCCTACTGTAACATTGCAGGTCAAAAGCAGCTGAAAAGGACAGTGACTTCAAGCTGGAAAATATAATGCTTCGTGAAAACTGCACCCGGGACAGGACCTCGGACTTGTCACCCAGACATGAAAGATTTATTTTCAATTACAAATCCAAGCTTAATGTGAGGGCACCCTGGGGGAGATTCAGATCACTGCTTCTTCTCAATTGACCTTCTACTTGTTTCAATATTTCCTTCGCTATTAAACAGTATTCCGTGACCCTCTAAGCTGAAGATCCATATTAGCTACTGTAAAAATTGCTGGGCTAGGAAAACTTTTGAAGAATTTCTCAGCTGAAAGCCAAGTTACACGAATAATTTCCTCTATGATGAGCCTTCACTGGTTAACGCAGCAATAGATTTGGGGCTTCAGGCAATATTTCTGATGCATTGCAGGGGCCAATATCACCAAGCTACTTAGGCTTCAGTAGAATCCAAAAGCAAAGATTTATGCCAGTTTTCAATATTAGGTGGATTTACTGTTAACATCTAATCAAGACCTATCGTATATCCCTTTGGCATCAGTAAATAAGATTACCCTAGGCTGGCTGTTGGTGCTGCTACCTTGGACTCTGGAATTAGTGATTTGCCTCAGGATATTTTGGGTCTCTGTTCTAGTGCCTTTATGTATACACTTAGCAGCTGCTCCAAAATGCATGCCATATGGCCCTAATCTAGGGTTCACAAGCTTGTCTTTTAAGAACCCCTAATTGAAACTTCCTAGGAAACGTTAGGTTTTAAAAAAATCGTTATAATTTAAAATTTGCAGGAGTGAGACATTTGGATTTTCATTCAAGTTTAATCAGAGATCTGATTATTGGGAAGTAAGTTAGTGTAATTTTCTTTATATTGCAGATTTCACTACTTTTAACCTGAGACTTCTCTTTTGACATATGTTTCTAGATCATTTATTGTAGAATACTTACAGCATTCTTGGTTTTCGCCTTTGAATCTAACTATTATGCCTATAATCATGGATAATTGTATTAGAGGAAAGTAAACATATTACCTTCACTAGGTTTATCTTGTGAATGTTCAGTTTTTACTTAGTGATTGTGTTTATATAACATCAGGAATGGTGCTAGATTTTTCTGGTATTTGTAAACCAGGATAGTCCAATTATATGCATATTTAGGCTTGCATAAAAAAATCATTAACTAATTCTCTCTTGCCATATGTATTTTTAACTATTTTTTCCTAGAATCAAAGGTACTTAGAAAGAGCCATCTTTAACTTCACAAACATTTACTGTACACCTACTATTTGTATGGTACTGTGCCCCATCTGGGGATAGGGACAAACAAATAATTACAATCCAGTGTTCGTATATACTTACAAAAGAATGTCCAGAGTAAACTGGGCATTTAGAGGAAAGTGGACTAGCTGTGTTTGAAGTTCTCCCAACAATAATATTTGAGCTGAGCCCTGGAGACTGAGTAGAAGTTGACCACTTAAGCAAGCCAAAAAACAGTGGTCCTCTGCAGAGAAAAATCAGTGGATGAGAGTGATGAAGTGATGCAATCAAAGCCAGGTTCTCGCTAACTGCAATGACTGTAGTATTTTGGTGACTTTTGAGATTTAAAGGGAATATTCCAGTTTATTATAGTGCTTAGGCTTTTTCTTAAAAGAAAGTTTTTATTCAAAACGGACAAAGGGGGTTCTAAATGTATTAAATATAGTGTATATTAATATTATCGCATTCCTAGGGTATTTTGACAATCAACTGAAGGCACTATACAAATTTAGCTACGTGCTCCATCAGGCAAGAGAGCATAGTGATAAAAGTTCTACTAGGAAATTCATTCATTTGTTATTTATGGATTGTTTCATGGAATATTTATTCAATGGTAATTAAGTGTCAGGAACACAAAGATGGCTTCTGTTTACTCAGGGAGATAGACCTATACACCAGTGATAATACACTTTGGCAAGAGCTCAGGTAGAGATAACCCAGAGATTGGGTGCTAAACCATATATCTTATATATGGATAAGATATACATATATATTGTATATTGTATATATCTTATCTTTCCTGTCTTTTACAGTTTTCAAAGTACATTTGAAGTGTTCAAGGAAGGAGTTGTTCCCCTGTTCTCCTTATTGCCTTTATTTTATTCTGTTGGCATCATCTAGGTTATTCAAACTACCATGCTATTTCCATAATCCTCAAACTTTAAGTCATTAAAATTATTTTTTGCTAGGGAGAGTTATAGATTTATTATCGCTACCTGTTTTGTTTGATGTGTGCGTGTGTGTGTGTGTGTGTGTATGTGTAATGGTGTGTTGGTACTTCTATATGTGGTATTGGTGAGATTAGTGTTGCTCCAGATTAGCAGTTTTAACCTCATTATATGCCACTTTTTCGCAAATGAGATATCCTATACTCCAAAATTCAGGATGCTTCAGTTTCTATTTTTTGAAAGTACTAAAATTTTTTGTAATCAATTTTTGTAATCTTAATTAATACACTTGACTAAATTACTTTGTAAGTTTACTTAATTTTGTAATTACTAAATATTTTTTATTGCTTTATATATGAAAACACTATTCAAAAATTTTAACCAAAAGGAAGTTAAAGACCCCAAATATTAAAGGTTTCTTGCAAAAAATGCTATTTTACTGCATCAAAGAGAAGTAAAAATGTGCTCAAAGATGATGGATACGTGTCAAAATGACATAGGAACCAGTATGGAGAGACTCCCACTGGCCAAATATGGGACAATTTAAGCATCAAAATAAATAATAATAGTAAAAGATTATAACCCCCAGGATAAAATAAGAACCCATGAGGCTATAATGATAGGAATGAATGAATGAATGCAAATTGGGGAGAAAGAAAACCTTTTTCTTACAGCCAATTCCAACTAATAATAAAATGTGGTAAAATTAATATTTGTTTCAGATAAGAATCATGAACAGATACTAAAATTAGTGGATGAAAGTGTGATGAAAAACAGGATTTCACATAGTCTCAACATAATCTCTCTACTTTATACTTACTAACTGGAAAGGGAAAATAAGTTAGTAGTAGAAAAACCTGGCAAACAGTCACGGGACAAATCAACCAAGTGCCCCCTGTTATGATGCACTGAGATAAAAACAACATTACTTCTATGATTTTTCTGCAAAAATTCATAAGCTGAGGAAATATAATCATGAGCAAACAGCAGATAAACCCTAATTGAGGGACATTCTACACAATAACTGACCTGTATTTCTCAAAACAATTTCGAAGTCAAGAAAAACAAAGACAGACCAAAGAACTGTTTGAAGTTAAGGAGATTAAATGGAAAACTAAATTCAACATGTGATTCCAGATTTGATAGGAAGGAGGGAAGGAAAGATGGAGGAAGAAAAGGAAGGGAGGAAGGAAGGGAGGGGAAAAGGAAGGTGTTAGGATGTGAGAAATCTGGGTGAAGGGATACATGGTCATTTTTTATTCTATTTTTTGAAATGTTCCTGTAACACTGAAAGTTTTCAAAACTAAAGAGTATTAAAATCATTAAATCAGTCAGATTAGCTTTTAATAGAGAAGACTATAATAAAAACAGCTGGTTTTTTAATAAAGAGCAGATTTTACTAGTCATACCTTATACTGATGTTTATCTTCTCAAAAAATCCTATGATGGTAGAAATAAAATAAAAGCATCTGCTTTGGATTGCCAACAAACACATGAAAGAACGCTCAACATCATTAATCATTAGAGAGATGCAAATCAAAACTACAATGAGATATCATCTCACACCAGTCAGAATGGCCATCATCAGAAAATCTACAAACAATAAATGCTGGAGAGGGTGTGGAGAAAAGGGAACCCTCTTGCACTGTTGGTGGGAATGTAAATTGATACAGCCACTATGGAGAACAGTATGGAGGTTGCTTAAAAAACTAAAAATAGAACTACCATATGACCCAGCAATCCCACTACTGGGCATATACCCTGAGAAAACCGTAATTCAAAAAGAGTCATGTACCAAAATGTTCACTGCAGAACTATTTACAATAGCCAGGACATGGAAGCAACCTAAGTGTCCATCAAAAGATGAATGGATAAAGAAGATGTGACACATATATACAATGGAATATTAGCCACAAAAAGAAACAAAATTGAGTTATTTGTAGTGAGCTGGATGGACCTAGAGTCTGTCATACACATTGAAGTAAGTCAGAAAGAGAAAAACAAATACAGTATGCTAACACATATATATGGAATCTAAAAAAAAAGAAAAAACATGGTCACGAAGAACCTAGGGGCAGGATGGGAATAAAGATGCAGACCTACTAGAGAATGGACTTGAGGACACGGGGAGGGGGAAGGGTAAGCTGGGACAAAGTGAGAGAGTGGCATGGACATATAGACACTACCAAATGTAAAACCGATAGCTAGTGGGAAGCAGCCGCATAGCACAAGGAGATCAGCTCCGTGCTTTGTGACCACCTAGAGGGGTGGGATAGGGTGGGAGGGAGGGAGACACAAGAGGAAAGAGATATGGGGATATATGTATATGTATAGCTGATTCACTTTGTTATAAAGCAGAAACTACCACATCACTGTAAAGCAATTATACTCCAATAAAGATGTTAAAAAAAAATAATAAAATAAAATAGGTAAACAACAAGGTCCTACTGTAGAGCACAGAGAACTATATTCAATAGACTGTAATAAACCATAATGGAAGAGAATATGAGAAAGAATATGTATATATATGTATAACTGGATCACTTTGCTGTACACCAGAAACTAACACAACATTGTAAATCAACTATACTTCAATTAAAAACAAAATTATCTCAGGAAAAAAAAAAAAGAATCTGGTTTGGTCAATATTAGTATGAAATTAAGTAAGTTGTTTTGTCAGCTTTTTTCGTTGCCCAGACTTTATGTCCTGTTCTTCCCTTTTTATTATCTGTGTCCTTCTCAGGGGTCAGCTAGTGTTGGATTGAGGAACACCACCTGTCTCCTTCCCACTCAGGTCCCAGCTCTGTGCAGTTGACTACTGCTGCTTGTTTTATAATTGTCAAAATTACTCAAATATCACTTGTCTTCTTTTTTTTCTCTATTTCCTCCTACAGTTTAAGATTGTTAACAATTTTGCTAACCATTCTAAAATAATGAGCCATCAGCAAGTCAAGACAGAGCCTTTACTGAACCAAGTTCCTATGCCCAGTGCACAGTGAGGCCAAACAAATGGAAACGCTGAAGTTTGGAGCAGAGAAAGCTTTATTGCAGGGCCAAGCAAGGAGAACATGTGGCTCATGCTCAAAAAACTCAAATTCCCTGAAAAGTTTTTACAGGGAAAATTTAGGGTGAGGGTGGCAGGGTGTGTGACTTTCTTCTGATTGGTTGGTGATGAGGTAACAGGGCGGTGCTCCAGGAATCTTGGGCTCAGCCTGAAGTTACCATCTTCCACCTGAGTGTGGGCCTTAGTTCCAGCAGAAGAACTCAAAGTGTTATATATATTCTTTAAGCAAGAATCAGGATACCGCTTTAATCGCTGCACTACTGTTTCTTGACTGCTCGTCCTTTGCTTCTGCATTCCCTCACTTCCCTGATTAGCAACTGTTTGAATCTGCCCTTTGGAACTCAGGGAAGGTCTCAGAGGCTGAATGAAGCCTGTTTCCTACGAACAGGAAACAGGTGACAGGGAAAGGATTTGTACCAGGGAAGACCCTGGGTTTCACAATGTCTTCTATTTAATCAACATCATAGTATTTTGGTTCACAAAACTGTTCTCGTTACAATAAACCCAATTAGATGTTTGACTTGAAATTCTAAGGCACTACCTGCAGTGAATACAAACATGTCCTTTACCCTTAGTGGGATTCCTTAAATGGGCTTATATCATAGCAAATACCCTTACTACCTGAATAAGACTTAGAGGGCAACATAGGTATTTTCTATTGCCTCACCAACTGCAGTCTGTAGAACAATTAAACCTCTGTGGTAAATTTAACCTTGTTGTCTATATATATATATATTCAACTATTTTATAATTTTCAAACATTTAATTTTTTTGAAATTTGTATTGATTTTCAATAAAAATGGAATAATGGTTTATTTTTTTAATAAGTGATAAAGAAAATGTCAAATTTAGTTGATTAAAGCCAAAGCATTTTTACCCAACATACACTAAGCCCTCCTGTGCACCAAAAACATTATCTCCTTTAATAATGATAACTGTGCAGGGTAGAACTGTGATTGTTAACACTGTCTACTAGGAAATAGTCTCAGAGGAGCTAACAAAAGTGCTCACACTGTAACTTTCTTATACACCCAAGTTGTCCTACTACGTCCGGGTGCTCTTTTCACAACACCAACTACTGAGAAAAGCTCAAATGCCTTTCAAATTCTGTGTCCCTGGGCAATAATCTGGGCCAATATTCTGGGCCAGCCTGCTGGTCCATGTGTTCTCTTCTTTCATGTAGGCCTTACCCAGTACTGTCCTATTTTTCTCCCTTTAAAATTACTGCTACCCACTTTATGTCTAAGAGTATTTTCCCCAGAGATTGGCTGCTTGAGAGGGTTTGCTCCTAAATTTCACTCTGCTGCTGCCATCAAAGAAATACACACAGACCTTTTTCATTTGGAAAGTTTAGTTGTTTGTCTCCATGTGGTAACAGAATTGTAATATATTAATGCCTGTTCAGCAAACAGGTATAGCATGGCCATTTGGGGCAGATATAGTGGAACACCCAATCCAGAAAAAATAAAGATGGGCAAATTATGAATACAAATTATAATTTACAAAGTACACACACATACACACACACATTGCAATGGAGTGCATGAGAAAGACCAAAATATATGTTAGATGGTTAGATATTTACAAAAATTTTTATAGTCCTTATTGTTCCTAAGGCAATATAGCATAGGTCTAAATTACATAGTTCGTGAAAATTTTTCTTTATATGGCAACCACTATGGGTCCCGCATTGTAAAGTAAAGTATGCATTTAAATTGCTAGACGCATTCCTGCATAATCAAAACAATTAGAAATGAACAATGTGATTTCTTTTCTCTCAGTAGGCCTTTTAAAAGTGAAACTTCTCTTTTTTCACTTCTTTGTGAGAAAAGGTTATTCGGAAAGCACAGAAATTTTTTCAATTTTGGTACAGGTTTGTTGTCCAGATTCAAATAGACAAGAAGTACACAATAGCCTAATTCAGTGGATGTTGGATAAGCTTTTCTTGACATGCAGACCAAGAAGTGTGAACATTAACAACCTTAGGTTGGGGTGGAGAATAGAGGAGAAGGTGTTGGAGCTGGGGCTGGGGATGACTTTTTCCCCAGCATCTTGAGCCCTTCTTGTAATGGAAATATCATGCATAACTCAGGGCTAAGCAAATCATGGCCTTTTCCTCTCTATTACTCTCTATATTCAGAAGAAATTGGTTAAAATAAATATTTTAGTCCTGTTTGGGGGAAGGAATCACAAAATGTTAAAATTAAATTATAATATAGAAGGATCAATCTCACCTACTGACCTTGAAAATATTGAAAATACTGAGAATTTTGGGGACTTAGAAATATCTATAGGTGTTTTCTTTCCAGGCATCTGTTAGCAGTCACCTTCTTTCCTATTGTATTCCTTCATGTTCAGCTACCAGGAATAAAAGCCTTGGCCAGTAACTCAATTTGCTCTTCCCAAAGATGGGTCATTAAAAAGCAAACTATCTCACAAGACACAAATAAAAAAATGCACCAAAATATAAAAGTTTAGAAATAAAAAAGTTTTTATTTAGAAATAAAAGTTTAGAAATAAAAAAGTTTAGAAAAAGTTATATGATATTAAGATATCAGCCTCATTTTACAGCAGTTTTTTTCCAGAGTATACATACAAAAAGGAAATTATTTTGACTTTATCTTTTGTCACTTTCCAAGAAGAATTTGGACAGTAGCTCTCAAGAGAACACACCAGCAAGGAAGCTAGGTAGGGATGATGGGTAATTAAATGGTGCTGTGTGTTCTTTTTCCCTACACAGACCCCAATCCAATTTGAGGAATTTTAAGCCATCATATTTTAAACAATCTTGACTCAAAAATATAAAGGGAAACTATCCAATTATGTATTAATATGAGGGTTTTCCCATATCTTTTTTTTGGCCGTGCCATGCTGAATGAGGGATCTTAGTTCCCCCACTAGGGATCAAACCCAGGCCCTCAGCAGTGAAAGCATGGAATCCTAACCACTGGACTGCCAGGGAATTCCCAGTGAGAGTTTTATTTAGGTATAACAGTGTCCCCCATCAGAACAGAGTATTTTTCAAAAGTGAGTTTGCGGACAGAAAAAAAGGAATCTTGTTTGCTGGAAGATTGAAGGGTGAGTGACTAGTTAGAAGGATTTTATGGGTCTAAGAAGAAAAGAGGAGGATCCAGACTAAGTCAGTAACATGAGTAGAAGACAGAAGACAGAAACATAATGCAGAGGAAGAACTGACTTGACTTGGTAACTAAGAAGATAGGGAGAGTTAGCACGTGGGATTTCCAAGTGTATTTTTAGCCAGAGAAGTTGAGCTACTATTCCCACAGTTTTAAATTCAGTTATGTTAAAGGTGCAAAATTCTTAATGAGCTAATTTGCTGATCCATATTTCCAAGTCCCTAGAAGGATGCCTCACTACTATTCAAAGTCTCATGTCTGCAAGGCTGGCTTTTTACTAGTCATTATGGTCTCTTGAAGTGCTTTATCAATTTGACTCAAGGAGTCAACCACAATCATCTGTATCCAGACAACAGCATTGATAAGCACAAAAGATTTCTTTTCTACTCTGTATATCATGAATTACATACTGTAGAATCTAAAATGTATATATATTCTATTTAACACATTTAGAAATTAAACACAATAAACATAGACATTCAAATCTCCCCCCTCCCGAAGAAAAGAAAGTATAGAATCCCTGATATCTTAAACTTCTAACATTCTAGATGTCATCTCAAATGTAAACATTCTGCATTTTTCCTAATCCCAGGTTTCTCCTTGAATATGTTTAGATATTTTTTCCTACTAAGAAACACAATTCTTTCCTTTCGTTTTACATTCTAAAGATGTTGCCTGTATGGTTGTATTGTAAGAGATTTGAATTGCAGATTGGGTCAACCACTAAGTTGCAAGGCTGCTGCCAGACAATTTAACTTAGTTCTTCCCACACTCCTTAGGGTCTGCCTATCAGAGAGCTATCTGAGTTCACTGTGCATCGGTAACCCAAGCCAATACCTTGGTCACAGTAATTCCTTACTTTTTTTCCCCTTTCCCAATTTATTTTAGGCATAAACTGATTTTTCTACTCCAAGGGCCTGTGGACTTATGATCAATTACGTGGTTTCTCAGTAATACCTAGAAAGTAATCCTAGTTGCTAAATCAGGTAATCATCAAATTGAAGCCAAATCTGCTCAGCAAATTAATCAGATCAGTAGTAGTTCCATGTAGGTAGGTACAACAATATTTGGAGATTTTTAAAAAATAGAATGAAGTTTTAGGTGGGAGGAATGACATTAAGTAAATTATATTTGAACACATAGTTGAATGGCAAATGTAGTGGATACATGAGCCAGTGACATCATCCTTGACAAAACTGTAATTTTGAATTTTGTAAGTTTGCCTTAAATTTAAAAGTAATAATTTTTTCATGGTCTTGTAGTCGTGAGTCAAGTAAGTTAAAGAGTTGAATACAAATGTAAAGTTACAGCTAGAGTGATCTGAAACGATTCTGCTGTTAAGGACATGACAGCTGAGTCGATATTAAAAAGAACTTTAAATGAATACTTCATTCAATAGCAAGGTATAAAGAATACTGCCAATGCACATAAGTTGGACAATTAGCAAACTGTGGCTCTTTCAAGGTAGCAATTTATTTAACTTTCTTCATTTTGTGCCCTTAGCTGAGCCACAAAGTTTTGTTTGGATATAGCACCAAAAATCAAACAATTCATACAAGCATATAATATCACTTTAACAAGTCTAAAGAGATACGATTTTATTAGTTGGCTGGCCTTAATAAAGCGCATGGTTACCTTTTTTTTTTTTTTTTTTTTTTCTTTTTTTGCGGTACGCGGGCCTCTCACTGTTGTGGCCTCTCCTGTTGCGGAGCACAGGCTCCGGATGCGCAGGCTCAGCGGCCATGGCTCACGGGCCTAGTCGCTCCGCGGCATGTGGGATCTTCCCAGACCGGGGCACGAATCCGTGTCCCGTGCATCGGCAGACGGACTCTCAACCACTGCGCCACCAGGGAAGCCCTGCCTCAGTTAATCTTAAAATTCTTATTTTGCTAAGAGGCAATTTTAGGCTCCTGATAACATTTGGAAGCTTCAAAATACCAATTGAAGTACGTATTACATTCAGTTTTTGGAAATTTTAGAGCTATGGTTGCCCAATTCAGTTTCAAGAAAAGTCTAAGTTTGGGGATTTCAAAAGCTTCCCATAATGGCCATTGATATTCTAAATCACCGTTAGTTAGGTTGGTCCATTAGTTAGAAAGGTATGTGAGGAAGGACCATATTTTTTGGGGTTTCTTTTATTTTTTATTTATTTAATATTTATTATTTTCATTTTTTTTTCCACACACAGAGACCCTGTATTTTATTTTTACAAGAGATAAACTGACACCAAGCATTGTAAATGGATGACCACAACAAAAGCAAAAATGATTGCAATTACCAAACACGAAACACTCATACTATGTCATAATATTGACATTCAGTCCAGTAATCCTCCACTGTAACAGCTCCTTTACTTTGCAGTGAAAATTGATTTGTATATTTTTTGCCTCTGTTGTCAATTGCATTATTATGAACTTTCATCAAATCTTTAATTGTGGTCATTTTTAAGTCTTTTGTCATTTACAGACAGTTCTGGGTGTACTCTGATGCTTTTGCAAATATTTTCCTATAAAAGGGTTTCACCTTCAAGGAATTCATGGAAAAGACTCTGACAAGTACAGGTTTCTGGTAACTGACTATACTGCTGAACTGAATGAATAAGCATTTTCAGAACTCTAATGTAAAACTGATGAATTCATAAAAGTGCTAACAAAAGATCAAGATGAAAAAAGAAAATTAATTACATGGGACTAAGTGAACTGATGAGGATGATTATAATTTTTGTGACTTTCTGTTTGAATAAAAGGACCATAGTTTGTTTCTTTTTGTTTGTTTTTTATTTTTTTTTTTTGCGGTACGGGGCCTCTCACTGTTGTGGCCTCTCCTGTTGCAGAGCACAGGCTCCGGACGCACAGGCTCAGCAGCCATGGCTCACGGGCCCAGCCACTCCGCGGCATGTGGGATCTTCCCGGACCGGGGCATGAACCCGTGTCGCCTGCATCAGCAGGCGGACTCTCAACCACTGCGCCACCAGGGAACCCCAGGACCATAGTTTTTAAACATAAAACTGGTCAAAAGGTCCCTGTAAGTGGGGCATGCTCAAAATGTTTAGTTAACTGGGATCCCATTCCTCAGAGGTTTCAACCTAGAGTAAAAGAATCATTTTCAAACAGCCTAAACAGCTCAAGCAACTCAAAGAGCTCAAACAGCCTGCAGGCCTAATACCAGCCAGTTGAAAAGGAACAGTCTAGTCCAGAGGGAGCCAAGCCAAAGTATGCTAAGTACAGCTTTAATGGAGCAGCCCAATTTGAAGGGAGTCAGGCTGAAGGCTTAATAGTGCAGTGCCAATGGAACACCCCTATTATAAAAGGAATTGGGTCAAAAGCTGAACTGGCACAGTTCTAAAGAAACAGCCCCTGTTCCTGAAGGATGGGCAAAAAGCTAGGCGATCCCAGGATAAACAGCCAGCCCCGTTCCAAAAGGAATCCTGCCAAAGGTGAGCACAGTTCCAATTCAAAAAGCCCAATTTCAAAAATCAGGCATAAGTGCCAAACAAGTACTTGCATACAGAACAAAGTCGTAGCCAGAGAAGAAAGCCTTAAAATAGATCCCCAATAAGATAGACTCATCCACCAGAGGGCAGACAGCAGGAGCAAGAAGAATTACAATCCTGCCTGTGGAACAAAAACCACATTCACAGAAAGATAGGAAAGATGAAAAGGCAGAGGGCTATGTACTAGATGAAGGAACAAGATGAAACCCCAGAAAAACAACTAAATGAAGTGGAGATAGGAAATTTTCCAGAAAAAGAATTCAGAATAATGATAGTAAAGATGATCCAGGACCTCGGAAAAAGAATGGAGGCAGATCGAGAAGATGCAGGAAATGTTTAACAAAGATGTAGAAGAATTAAAGAACAAACAAACGGAGATGAACAACACAATAACTGAAATGAAAAATACACTAGAAGGAATGAAGCAGAATAACTGAGGCAGAAGAACAGATAAGTGAACCTGGAAAACAGAATGGTGGAATCCACTGCTGCAGAACAGAATAAAGAAAAAAGGATGAAAAGAAATGAAGACATAGGCTGACATAGGAGACCTCTGGACAACATTAAATGCAACAACATTCACGTTATAGGGGTCCCAGAAGGAGAAGAGAGAGAGAAAGGACCCGAGAAAATATTTGAAAAGATTATAGTCAAAAACTTCCCTAACATGGGAAAGGAATAGCCACCTAAGTCCAGGAAGTGCAGAGTGTCCCATACAGGATAAACCCAAGAAGAAACATGCAGAGACACATAGTAATCAAATTGGCAAAAATTAAAGACAAAGAAAAATTATTGAAAGCAGCAATGGAAAAACGACAAATAACATACAAGGGAACTCCCATAAGGTTAACAGCTGATTTCTCACCAGAAAATCTATAAGCCAGAAGGGAGTGGCATGATATACTTAAAGTGATGAAAGGGAAGAAACTACAACCAAGATTACTCTACCCAGCGAGGATCTCATTCAGATTTGATGGAGAAAGCAAAAGCTTTACAGACAAGCAAATGCTAAGAGAATTAAGCACCACCAAACTGGCTCTACAACAAACGCTAAAGGAACTTCTCTAAGTGGGAAACACAAGAGAAGAAAAGGACCTACAAAAACAAACCCAAAACAATTAAGAAAATGGCCATAGGAACATACATATCAATAATTACCTTAAACATTAATGGATTAAATGCTCCAACCAAAAGACACAGGCTTGCTGAATGGATACAAAAACGAGACCCATATATATGCCGTTTACAAGAGACCCAATTCAGACACAGGGACACATTCAGACTGAAAGTAAAGGGATGGAAAAAGATATTCCATGCAAATGGAAATCAAAAGAAAGCTGGAGTAGCTATACTCATATCAGATAAAATAGACTTTAAAGAATGTTACAAGAGACAAGGAAGGACACAACATAATGATCAAGGGATCAATCCAAGAAGAAGATATAACAATTATAAATATATATGCACCCAACATAGGAGCACCTCAAACATAAGGCAACTGCTAACAGCTATAAAAGAGGAAATCGCCAGTAACACAATAATAGTGGGGGACTTTAACACCTCACTCACACCAATGGACAGATCATCCAAACAGAAAATTAATAAGGAAACAGAAGCTTTAAATGACACAATAGACCAGATAGGTTTAACTGATATTTGTAGGACATTCCATCCAAAAACAGCAGATTACACTTTCTTCTCAAGTGCGCACAAAACATTCTCCACGATAGATCACATCTTGGGTCACAATTCAAGCCTCAGTAAATTTAGGAAAATTGAAATCATACCAAGCATCTTTTCTGACAACAATGCTATGAGATTTGAAATGAATTACAGGGAAAAAAACATAAAAAACACAAACACATGGAGGCTAAACAATACATTACTAAATAACGAAGATATCACTGAAGAAATCAAAGAGGAAATCAGAAAATACCTAGAGACAAATGACAATGAAAACACAATGATCCAAAACCTATGGGATGCAGCAAAAGCAGCTCTAAGAGGGAAGTTTATAGCAATACAAGTCTACCTCAAGAAACAAGAAAAATCTCAAATAAACAGTCTAACCTTACACCTAAAGGAACTAGAGAAAGAAGAACAAACAAAACCCAAAACTAGCAGAAGGAAAGAAATCATAAAGATCAGAGCAGAAATAAATAAAATAGAAACAAAGAAAATAGCAAAGATCAATAAAACTAAAACCTGGTTCTTTGAGAAGATAAACAAAAGTGATAAACCATTAGCCAGACTCATCAAGAAAAAGAGGGAGAGGACTCAAATCAATAAAATTAGAAATGAAAAAGGAGAAGTTACAACAGACACCACAGAAATACAAAGCATCCTAAGAGACTACTACAAGCAACTCTATGCCAATAAAATGGACAACCTGGAAGAAATGGACAAAGTCTTAGAGGGGTATAACCTTCCAAGACTGAACCAGGAAGAAATAGAAAATATGAACAGACCAATCACAAGTAATGAAATTGAAACTGTGATTAAAAATGTTCCAACAAACAAAAGTCCAGATGGCTTCTCAGGTGAATTATATCAAACATTTAGAGAAGAATTAACACCCATCCTTCTCAAACTCTTCCAAAAATTTTCAGAGGAAGGAACACTCCCACATTCATTCTATGAGGCCACCATCACCCTGATACCAAAACCAGACAAAGATACTACAAAAAAAGAAAATTAGAGACCAATACCACAGAAGAATATAGATGCAAAAATCCTCAACTAAATACTAGCAAACAGAATCCAACAACACATTAAAAGGATCACACACCATGATTAAGTGAGATTTATCCCAGGGATACAAGGATTCTTCAAAATACACAAATCAATCAATGTGATACACCATATTAACAAATTGAAGAATAAAAACCATATGATCCTCTCAATAGATGCAGAAAAAGCTTTGACAAAATTCAACACCCATTTATGATGGAAAAAAAAAAAAACCTCTCCAGAAAATGGGCATTGGGGGAACCTACCTCAACATAATAAAGGCCATATATGACAAACCCACAACAAACATCATTCCCAATGGTGAAAAACTAAAAGCATTTCCTCTAAGATCAGGAACAAGACAAGGAGGTCCACTCTCGCCATTATTATTCAACATAGTTTTAGAAGTCCTAGCCACAACAATCATAGAAGAAAAAGAAAGAAAAGAAATCCAAATTGGAAAAGAAGAAGAAAAACTGTCACTGTTTGCAGATGACATGATACTATACATAGAGAATCCTAAAGATGCCACCAGAAAACTACTAGAGCTAATCAATGCGTTTGGTAAAGTTGCAGGATACAAAATTAATGCACAGAAATCTCTTGCATTCCTATACACTAATGATGAAATATCTGAAAGAGAAATTAAGGAAACACTCCCATTTACCACTGCAACAAAAAGAATAAAATACCTAGGAATAAACCTACCTAGGGAGACAAAAGACCTGTATGCAGAAAACTATAAGACAATGTTGAAAGAAATTAAAGATGATACCAACAGATGGAGAGATATACCATGTTGTTGGATTGGAAGAATCAATGTTGTGAAAATGACTATAATACGCAAAGCAATCTACAGATTCAATGCAATCCCTATCAAATTACCAATGGCATTTTTTACAAAACTAGAACAAAAAATCTTAAAATTTTTATGAAGACACAAAAGTCCCCGAATAGCCAAAGCAGTCTTGAGGAAAAAAAGCGGAGCTGGAGAAATCAGACTCCCTGACTTCAGACTATACTACAAAGCTACGGTAATCAAGACAATATGGTACTGGCACAAAAACAGAAATATAGATCAATGGAATAGGACAGAAAGCCCAGAGATAAACCCGTGTACCTATGGTCAATTAATCTATGACAAAGGAGGCAAGGATATACAATGGAGAAAAGACAGTCTCTTCAATAAGTGGTGCTGGGAAAACTGGACAGCTACATGTAAAAGAATGAAATTAGAACACTCCCTAACACCATACACAAAAATAAACTCAAAATGGATTTGAGACCTAAAGGTAAGACCAGACACTATAAAACTCTTAGAGGAAAACATAGGAAGAACAGTCTTTGACATAAATCACAGCAAGATCTTTTTAGATCCACCTCCTAGAGTAATGGAAATAGAAACAAAAATAAATGGGACCTAATGAAACTTCAAAGCTTTTGCACAGCAAAGGAAACCAAAAGCAAGACGAACAGACAACCCTCAGAATGAGAGAATATATTTGCAAATGAATCTACGGGCAAAGAATTAATCTCCAAAATATATAAACAGCTCATGCAGCTCAATGTTAAGAAAACAAACAATCCAATCCAAAAATGGGCAGAATACCTAAATAGACATTTCTCCAAAGAGGACATACAGATGGCCAAGTAGCACATGAAAAGCTGTTCAACATCACTAATTATTAGAGAAATGCAAATCAAAAGTACAATGATGTATCACCTCACGCCAGTTAGAATGGGCATCATCAGAAAATCTATGAACAACAAATGCTGGTGAGGGTGTGGAGAAAAGGAAACCCTCTTGCACTGTTGGTGGGAATGTAAATCGACACAGCCACTATGGAGAAGAGTATGGAGGTTCCTTAAAAAACTACAAATAGAATTATCATATGACCCAGCAATCCCACTACTTGGCATATACCCAGAGAAAACCATAATTCAAAAAGACACATGCACCCCAGTGTTCATTGCAGCACTATTTACAATAGCCAGGTCATGGAAGCAACCTAAATGCCCATCGACAGACGAATGGATAAAGAAGTTGTGATACATATATAGAATGGAATATTACTCTGCCACAAAAAGGAACGAAATTGGGTCATTTGTAGAGATGTGGATGGATCTAGAGACTGTCATATAGAGTGAAGTAAGTCAGAAAGAGAAAAACAAATATTGAATATTAACGCATATATGTGGAATCTAGAAAAATGGCACAGATGAACCGGTTTGCAGGGCAGAAATTGAGACACAGATGTAGAGAACAAACGTATGGACACCAAGGAGGGAAAGCAGCGGGGGGGGGGGGGTTGTGATGAATTGGGAGATTGGGATTGACATGTATATACTGATGTGTATAAAATGGATGACTAATAAAAACTACTGTATAAAAAAATTAAATTAAAGAAAAAAAAACAGATCCCCAGTAAAACCTGGAGGACTTCAAAATGCAAATAGAGCAGACACTTTAGTGGAGAAAAACTTACTCTTCAATTCCAGGGCAGGCGAGTAAAGCAGTGAGTAACAACAGGCTCAATGAGGGTATCACACTAGTTTGCCACCAACCTGGAAGTCATCAAGGGTCTTCTCTTGATCCCCATGCAGGCTATCAAAAGGTTGACCTAAAACAAGTAGACTGCCAGCTATTTCTGCAGTAAAAATGGGTTTGTTTGGGATCAAGAGAGAATTGCTGTTTGGGTCTACAACCATGGCAAGCCACATGCAAGTCCCCTCACAGCAAGGAGAGAACTTTTTTAAAAGGGGAAAAAGGAAGCTGGGAGGGCTGTAGTAAACAAAGAGTCCATTGGAGGAATTGAGAGTTTGAAGTAGAGTGGCTTTTCACTGGCTGAGCTGTGAGAGTCTCTCATTGGCTGAGTTCTTGCCAGGCAAGGAAAGTTTTTGTTCTTCCTGCTGAGCTCTGCTATTGTCATAGGGCATGAGCGCTTTCCTTTCTGACCTCCCAATTCTATTTTAATTGAGGTTTCTTTTCATTAATTTTAGACTGTTCTTCTTTTTTCTTCAATTGCCTTTTCCACTCTATCAGTTTAGATCTTTATAATGTCTCACCACCTCCATTCTTTCTATTATTCAACATATATTTCTTTTCATTATTAAATTCACTATAAAATGGAGCTTTGAGTACTGGAGAAATATGAATCTCAACTTTTCAAAAATCTTCAAATATTCTACACTGTTTTCTAGTTGAGCAGATCTCCTCAGTTTAGCATTCAGGGCGTTCTAAAATGTAACCTCAAATTACGTCAGGTACAGTGATTCTTAACCATGGGGCATCATCAGTAAAAATGTGCATACATCTATATATGCAAGGAGTTGCGTACAATTTTATGCACGAGTCTTGGAAAAATACCCCTGCTCTATACTGTCATATCCTGCCACTCTGCCACACATACCTTAAATTCCAACCATATTAGACCACGAGCAACTTGAGGACTGACAGTATTTATGCAAAAACACATTCTCATACACCCCATGATACTATCCCAAATATCTCCACCAGGTAACTTGGCCCCTAGAATATCTCCCTTGAGGTCTTTCAGAATGTTTTCATTCTCTTTATCTGCCCCCTGTTACCTGTTACCTGGATAACTTGGGAACATCTGGGGAAGATAAATGTCATTTTTCAGATTTTAGTCTCTGCTATTCTTCCTAAAGTAAATTATGCTATTCTGGTGGGAAATAAACTTTTACTAAAGAACTTGGATTGTACTCATCTTGATGAACACAGGCTTCAATTTTATTTAAATTTGATGTCTATCTGATTCATGTCAACTCAAAAGGGTGTTCTTTGATGTCTTTTTATTTCTGTTTTCCAGGTTTCTTGAGCACAGGGGATCAGGCTGCAAAAGGAAACTATGGACTCCTTGATCTCATACAGGCTTTAAGATGGACTAGTGAGAATATTGGATTCTTTGGTGGTGACCCCTTAAGAATCACTGTTTTTGGATCTGGTGCTGGGGGTTCATGTGTCAATCTGCTGACTTTATCCCATTATTCTGAAGGTAACCGTTGGAGCAATTCAACCAAAGGTATTATGCAGGTTGCAAATTTTGACAAATTTGGTGTCTGCATGCCACGACCATCAGTAGTATGTGATGCTCTGTATATATTTCTCTGTTTAAACTGTTAGGTTGAACTCAATAACTGTTTACAACTTTGTTTCTTCAGCTTCTCTATGCATGTTTAAATTTTTGTCAAACTCTTTTCTTTGTCTCCTGTGGAGCTTGGTATGGATGCCCTTTCAAACACACTTCAGAATAATTAACATTACACTACTTTCCTCTCCTCCAAAGGGTGATTTTGGGGAAAATCAAAGATGTTCACAGTTCTGTTATCTCTGTTTATTCAGTAATCAAAATCAAAGACAAGGGTTTTTTTTAATTATTTTTTTTAATGCAAGGCTTGTATATAATCTATTTTCTAGATAGTAGATGTTTTAAACCCTTTACTAGTATGAAGATAATACGGAGGCAGTTGTAAGCTAGTTTGTCTGGAAACGTGATTTTCACTTGTCTGAGTAGCGAATGGAGTTTGATTATTTTGCATGCGTGATCCAAAATTGTCAAAGCATCAAGGTCACTAGTAGAGCTTTTGATTAAAAAGAAAAATATGTTTGAATTTGTGCTTTTTCTATTTTCAACTCCAAAAGTGTTCATTTTTTTTCCCCTGAAGGCTGGCAAAGCAGCATGGAGCACTGAGGGTGCTTAAATCCATGAAATATTGTTCTTGTCTCCATTTTCTGGCCTTGACATCCGTTTTCCAAAATGCCTGCCCAAGGCTTATCGTGCTGGTCTTGATGGAATCCCATTTTACCATGAGTTTAGTCACCCATTCTTAAAGCATTATTAACTTGAAATATCCACAAAAGTATACACTGTCAATTGTAATTCATGAAGCTTCTTAATTTGTAAGACTGAGTTTTATGATATGAGCAACAGACATAGAATATTTGGTTTTGGTATTAAAGACACATTAATGTGGAATTTCAAAATAACAGTCATTAAATGAGTTTGTATATTTGGAGGATCATATATTATTATTGACTTAATTTATAGACATAGTTTATGTAACATCTCATTTGTATTAGTAGAGTTCTGAACCGAGATGACAAAATGACACATGTGTGAGAACTCTTTCAATTGTATAGAGATTTTGGTCTGTAGTGAAATGACTTATTTTGAAATAACAAACTTCGTTGCTGTTGTTTTTCTTAATTGAACAGATTAGACTGTTCTAGCCTGAGGACTATACTAACGCCAATACTTATCTAGGATAACAATGGACAATCTGTTCAGACTTCTTAGGATCATTTGGTCTCAAATGCTCTTTGTGCTGATTTTTTCTAAAACTTTTTCTAAATGTAAAAGTGAACATGGGCACCAAAGCCATTTTCAGCCAGTATAACACTAGCATTGCATAAAGAGATGAATCAGTTAGTTCATCAGCTAGCATTGCTATTCATCAACTCATAATGTGGTAAACAGTGGCAAATGGCTATGCAAACAATTGAAAATATAGCATTCCATCACACTCTTCAAGGAAATCTGTCCATGCCTGGCTAGATAAATGGACTTACGTTTGATCTAGTCATAAGTTTATCTCTATTAGCAAAGCTGCCTGAATTGACCAGGAGATGCCCAGAAGAGGTCTTGAAATCATCAGGCTAATTTTATCTCCATTGCAGACATAGACTTTAAGGTCTGGGAACTTCCCAGAGCTGCAACAATGCTCAAGCCTGTATCTATCAGGAGTCAACCACACATAACAAGCACTCTCGCTGACAACAGAATATGTGGTTTTTCCAGGTATCATCTAGATGGCATATTTCAGACTATATCAAATGTGATGTGTATTGTCCTTAAAACCTTTTTTGGTATATTTAATTAATGTCATTAAGTCCCTAAAATGGGAAAGAATCTTATAGAAGTCTTATTTTAGCTATAAAGTTTTTAAGCAGTACAATATTTCTCTGAGCAAATGTTGACAAACACATAGCCTATATAATTTTTTTTAATTATTTGTATTTATATTATTTGCTCTGGCAAACTTTGCTCTAGCAAACTGAAAATATGTTCATAAAGATGTCAGAAACCAAAACAAATTTAAATTAGTATTGTTTGACTTTTTGAATATTTTTATAATTATCTAGAAACATATTACAGACATTTTGAATACATATATGTGTTTGGAGAAAAAATGAAAACTTTGCTTCTAATTCAGTCATTACTTTAACACCTCTGTGAAAGAGTTCTTACACATTAACACATATGAATGATTGAACATGTGTTTGAATAACTGAACTACAAAGCTGTATTTGGAAATTGACAATAAATGTAATTTCTTAAATAAAATAGATAAATTATATTTTTAAAACAAGAATTTTATTAGAGAATACCTTAATAAGTAAAGTTCATTTATAAATTTGAATGGTATGCAGCTCTTATCAAGCTGCATATGGGACCATGATTTATAATTCTTAAATGTAATTAAGTGAAAAGCAGTGGACCATGTACTTTTCATCTTTTACGATAAAATAAAGCAGTGCACATTCAACAGTGGAGAAAGTTAAATCACCCCCCCCCCCACTAAATCCTTCTGCTGATGGCTTTTTCTTTAACCTAGTGAAAATACTTCAAATGTTATAACTTATTCTGAAAGATGAATATTCAGCATACTATGTCTGACATAAAGAACTGGAAAGAGTATGTCTAAAGTAATATTCTGTTTCGTGTGCCTTTAGGGCCATCCCCAGGGTATTAGCAAATACCCAGCCCCAGTAGTTATGTGAGGTCTGAACAATTTTGTTTCAGATAAAATCTGATTAAAACAAACACACAGAGCCATTTTGAAGAAATGCTTGCAGCCAAATTGCAGGAAATATACTCAAAAGACAATGCAAAGTCTGATGATGAATTAAAGGGGAGAGAGTTAGCCGCATCTGGTTGGCTATGGTAACAGCGTAGGTGTTTACATGCTGAGCAAATAAATACTTGGGCCAAGTATTTCCACACTCTCCTTCTCTCCTTGCTTACTGCTTTTTTGAGACATTGCACAATTTAGATGTCTTGATCCCAAAGTAGTTGCTACTCAAAGCAGAGGACTAATGTCCACCTCTCGAATTCATTATACCCTGGGGATGACTTTATGTACCTTCTCTTAAGCAAAACTGTCTCTATCTCCCTGTTTCTTGAGTCATATCTGGGACATGTCTCAAATATCAGATTTTATTGTTTTACCACAGCATTATTCAAAGGTCATCTGAAACTCTTTGTTGTTTTTTCCTATAGGACTTTTTCAACGAGCAATAGCTCAAAGTGGAACTGCCCTTTCCAGCTGGGCTGTTAGTTTCCAACCTGCAAAATATGCTAGAATGTTGGCCACAAAAGTTGGTTGCAATGTTTCAGATACAGTAGAGTTAGTGGAATGCTTACAGAAGAAGCCTTACAAAGAACTTGTTGACCAAGATATTCAACCAGCACGATACCACATAGCCTTTGGACCTGTGATTGATGGTGATGTAATACCAGATGATCCTCAGATACTGATGGAGCAAGGAGAGTTTCTCAACTATGATATAATGTTAGGAGTTAACCAAGGGGAAGGGTTAAAATTTGTTGAAAATATAGTAGATAGCGATGATGGTATCTCCGCTAGTGATTTTGACTTTGCTGTTTCTAATTTTGTTGATAACTTATATGGATACCCTGAAGGCAAAGATGTTTTGAGAGAAACCATTAAATTCATGTATACTGACTGGGCTGACCGTCATAACCCTGAAACCAGAAGGAAGACATTACTAGCTTTGTTTACGGACCATCAGTGGGTGGCACCAGCTGTAGCTACAGCAGATCTTCACTCAAACTTTGGTTCACCCACATATTTCTATGCCTTTTACCATCATTGCCAAACGGATCAGGTTCCAGCTTGGGCTGATGCAGCTCATGGTGATGAGGTTCCCTACGTACTAGGAATCCCCATGATTGGACCTACAGAGTTATTTCCTTGCAATTTCTCCAAAAATGATGTGATGCTGAGTGCAGTCGTAATGACATACTGGACAAATTTTGCTAAAACTGGGTATGTACCTAAGGAATGAAGTTTGCTATAATTTAATTAAAATATCCTCTTAAGCACTTAAAAAATACATATTTTGTGTCCAAATGATTTAATTTAATAGATTAATACCAACAATACATTAAGTTCCTTTATTCAAAATTTATATTTGTGGTGTTTCAAAAAAATCACTGCTTTATTCTTCCTTTGTAAAGTTTAAGACAGTCATACCTTTATTGCATTACTCAATAATTAAATTTATCTTGTTTTTTTAATTACACAGGACTTCTTATTATTGTTATTCAATAGTGACAAATATTTTATAAAGACTTTTCAATTTACAGTACTGTATGCCTTTTGATCCTCCCAACTACTTTGTGAGGTGAGCAGCTCAGATACTATAATCCCATTTTACAGAAAAGGGACGATAGGCTACGAGAGCTTTACCTGGATATTCATATGTTTAGTGTACAGCAGCATCAGGACTCAAATCCTCACCTGCCAATTCCAAATGCCAAGTTTTTTCCAATGCTGTCTCTGCTAGCTTGCCTATGAGACAACTCATATGTACATGAATTTTTAAATCTTTGGGTATACAGCAGCCCGTGGGTAGAGAGAACAAGAATGTGAGATTTACTTATACTACATTATCATCCAACAACCTGCCTGAGCTGGGATTGATATTTCTAAATTGACCCAAGTTATGTTAAAACATAGTCTAAAGCCTGGCTGAGTTCACCCTCTTCAATTAGATGTTAAACCAGTATTGTTTTGATTTTTAAAAGAATAAAACAATTTTTTTCTCATAATTTCTCTTTTCTAGCGACCCAAATCAACCAGTCCCTCAAGACACAAAATTCATCCATACCAAACCCAACCGCTTTGAAGAAGTAGCATGGACCAGATATTCCCAGAAAGACCAACTTTATCTCCATATCGGATTAAAACCAAGAGTTAAAGAACATTACAGAGCCAATAAAGTAAACCTCTGGTTGGAGCTGGTACCTCATCTGCATAATCTCAATGACATTTCTCAGTATACCTCGACAACAACTAAAGTGCCATCAACTGACATCACTTTCAGACCTACGAGAAAAAATTCTGTATCTGTCACATCAGCCTTTCCCACTGCCAAGCAGGATGATCCCAAACAACAACCGAGTCCATTTTCAGTGGATCAAAGGGACTACTCAACAGAGCTGAGCGTCACTATTGCAGTTGGAGCATCACTGCTGTTTCTGAACATCTTGGCCTTTGCAGCCCTGTACTACAAAAAGGATAAGAGGAGACATGACGTTCACAGGAGATGCAGCCCTCAGCGCACGACTACGAATGATCTGACCCACGCACAAGAAGAGGAGATCATGTCCCTCCAAATGAAGCACACCGATTTGGATCATGAATGTGAGTCCATCCATCCACATGAGGTGGTTCTTCGGACCGCCTGCCCCCCAGATTACACACTAGCTATGAGGAGGTCACCTGATGATGTTCCCTTAATGACACCCAACACCATTACAATGATTCCCAACACTATACCAGGGATTCAACCCTTACACACATTCAATACATTTACCGGAGGACAGAACAATACTCTGCCCCATCCTCATCCCCACCCCCACTCACATTCAACAACCAGGGTATAGCCAGATAAGAGAAGCAAACTCTATTTTTTTGATGGATTGCAGTAAAAGATTGCTGAAGATTCCTTGGCTTTCAACCTACAAGACGCTTACTATTTAAATAAGGAGGAATACTATGTGAATATACATATCAAGAACTTTGGGGGCTTTGAAAAAAACATGAATTGTACATATATACACAAATCAACTTTAAAAATGAATTTCAATTGCTTGAAGCAATTGTTCTGAATGATACTTTTTCATTCACATTCAAGAATTAATTTTTTGAAGATTTATGTTACATGATGGAATTAGGCATGTGGAACACCAAACAGGAAAGAACTATGTCTGAAATATAAAATAGAAAAAATTAAAAAAACAACCATGAATATGCACAAGGGACACACCAATGGAATGTCAGATAATTTTCACCAGTTTTTATTTGGAGCTGTTTTATTGTGTAGACCATATTTACATATTTGGATAAGTACACAAAGCACCAATGCTGTTAATGGCCTTAGCGGAGGCTCATGCTGAAATTTGCCAGTAAAACAACGAAGTTTAAAGACTGGCAGGTACAACATTATCACATAAGTGCTGTCAGTATAAAGTTGTGGGGATAAAGGAAACTGGATATTTTTAGCACGATGTGCATGATAATTTATATGCTTGGTGGCTGTGCTGCTGATTAAGCTGTAATTAAAATTCTTCTCATCCCATTGGAGTTTTTAATAGAAGCTTCCTCCATCAATTGGCAGAACCTAAAGAAGATTTTAAGGGGCAAAAGTAATTACAATAAAATAATTCACAGTAGTTTTGATAATAGACGGAATTAGTTATGAAAGGTATTTGAAGAAACTATAGGTATAGTGGTGAATACTCGCTGATATGAATCCCAGAAAAAAAAATTCCTATATTTTTAATATTCTTTTCATTCCCATCTAAGTACTTCATGGAAATATAACCCTAATTGGACATGTGTTGCAGGATCTATACTTTGCTGTGGTTTTTGTTACTGTATTTTGTTCCTTTTGGTAAGGTGAAGTGTGTCCAAAGAGTTACTTACTAGTCTTTTATGATATAAGGATGCCCCAAATTACCACTCTGATTACAGTTCTCAGTTCATTGATTTACTCATGTTGCATGACAAAATGTTTACTAATAATAACTCAATATAAAGTTATGTCCCTTCTCACGTCACTTATCTTTCTCGCTGAGGTTTATTCACGCAATCTCAGTAGAGTGCAACGTAGATGCAAAACCTAAAAGGAGAGTCAACACCTGGAGGATTTTAGTCTTACACATGCGTGTGATTTTAAATGAATATTCTAAGACCACAGGAAACTCTTCATCCCCCTGTTGTTTACCAGTAACAGTATATCACAGACCTTTCCAAATGTTTGTATATGTAATCAGATGTACATTTGTATTAAAAAAAATTGAGATGGACTTAAAGAGCACATCCTGATAAATACTTTCTCTCTTACCTGTACTATATTTCTATTAGACTAAAGTTATGTGATTTTTTTTTACATTTTTTCAGATGACTAGC
Organism: Leucopleurus acutus; assembly: GCF_964270905.1. Taxonomy (NCBI): domain Eukaryota; kingdom Metazoa; phylum Chordata; class Mammalia; order Artiodactyla; family Delphinidae; genus Leucopleurus; species Leucopleurus acutus. The sequence goes on along the minus strand of NC_139147.1, from coordinate 92,653,426 downwards.
AATTTTGATAGTTTGTAAGATAATGCAAAGAACTTTCTCTGACAAACTAACTGCAGTAACAGAAACCTTTCTTTTCAGTTACTCTTTTTCAAGAATGAAAGCTTATTATACAAAAAAAAATTGTATACTACTTGATGGAAACAACTTTGTACATCTTGGCCATGTCACTGGTCATTGCGTGAAATAAAGATAATAATGACTATTAGTCCAATGCTAAGAGACATGATCTTTGCTCATTAAAGAGCTAAAATGTTTATTGCTGTTTTGTCTTTTTTTAAAAAACAAGAACAACAACAGAAAAAGAAACATGACTGTCTCAGAGAGTCATTTTTCTAGACAAGTCAGGTTTTTGAAGACATATAGGTAACTTCTACAGAAAACACACCGTGTATTTAAAGCAAGTCTCATCTAAGATGAAACTGATGAAACTTTAATATTTTGAATTTTTAAGCCCAGGAACTCATGAAAAAAATACTAGCTTTGTATTTTTAAATACCTCTTATGTGAAAGTGGTGTGGAAATAAAATGTGCCAATTGTTTTCAGTTAGAAACACAGGTTCCAATTCTGATCATCAAGGAACAGGTCTATTGGAAATAAATGTGCAATATTCATGAAATAGGATAGCTAGGTTCACAATATAAGGGTGATTAAATTATCATAAAGTAGTGGTTAGAAAGTTATCCTTCTAAGAAAATTTTAAAGTGCTGAGCAAGACATTAAGCTAACACTAAAGATAAAAAAATCTTCTCTTTCAAGGAATTTGTTTACTTATAATTCCCCCTCCCAATTATTAACTATCAGTAAAATGTAGATATCGCTCCGTAACTTCAAATAAAAATCTGTTAGAAGCAAAAAGTCTTCAAAATCCAGAGCAGTCTACGTGCAGTTTTTGCCTGATTGGTTATGCTTTTAGACTGTGAACTGCCAGTGTAAACAAATAAGAATTGTTTTAACATCTGAAATATTGTTTAATCAGAAAACTGTCTTTTACTGTATTGATTAAACAAAAGATAAAAACAGAAATAGAAATGACAACAAAATAAGATATAAATGAAATCTTTCACATGCATTACTTCACTTAGCAAAACCATTCTATTATATTCTAATGATGGCCATATTTATATCTATCTACCTATCTGTTGTTCTAAACTTATCTGTTACTTGATCTACATAGCTATACCATAACAGACATCTATTTTATACTAATTTAGGGAAATGATTTAGGAAAACAAAGCATAGCCCTATTCTTTTTTTTAAAATTAATGTAGCATCAACTCTGTGGAAGATAAAGCAGCTCTAGGTTTTATTACTGTTTCAGGTCGTGATGAAGTCATTGTGAATGAGTGTTAGTTGCTAGATCTATAATTACAACAGCTAGTTTTCTGAATGTAAAATGATGTCCCACAATAAACAGAACATTAAGAACTGTTTTTAAAGCTGAAACATAAATTTTAAATGCAAGAAATATTTTGAATATTGTTATGAAATTTTACCCAATATGTTTAAAGTATATTTATTTAGATGATAATTTTCTTTAGAAAAAAAGTTGCAAAATTGAAAGAATATTCCTGTCATCACTTATTACTTCAGATTTTCCTGCCTCTGATGAAACTGCAAATAGTCAAGGCTGCTTACAATTTATACAAACATTAAGCCAAAATTGACTTCATTTCACTGTCTTGCTAGTATACAAAATTCTTGCCAAATGTTTTCCAACAGATTAATGTTGTTTTAGAGGATGGCATTAGCAATATAAGAATGACAGATCTCATAGTTTTAAATTTTTATTGAATATGTTGACTGTGAACAAAATCTAGTTGACTGCTACAGACATATCATGAGTTTCATTATTAACTTTAGGAAATTGGAAAGTCATTTGCTAAAGCATTAAAAATACCCAATTTGAATCTGGAGAGATCATGCTAATAGCTCAAAGTAGAAAATCTGAGTAAAGTATAGATTATTTCATTCTTCATTTCAAATTTAAAAGTTGACCATAATAATTCTTTAATTCAATTTTTTTATCTGTATAACATAAAAACAGCAACAAATTTTTTTAAAAAACAATCAACCATACGTAATACTAAAGAAGAAAACAAGGATGGCACTAATCTTCTTACAGAAAAGAAATACCAGAACTCAATTGTTTTATCTATAACATATTATTCTCAGTTATTTCACCTGTTGGCACACTTATACTGACACATGTTAATGTAATGAAAGGATTCAGAGAATGTGGTTTTGTGTTCCAGCTTTAAAGACACTACTACATAGAAATTACTGGGATTCTTTTCTTTGGCGAGTTTCACAGAAATATTTTCATAGGGCAAAATGATGAATGGAATTCTTAGGAAGCTGTCGAATATGGTGGCAGTCCTTTGATATTTGTTTTACTCTGTGTTATTGGCTCAAAGTACTGGCCTTTCCCTTCATTTCTAGTAATTAGTTGTTATAGACTATCACTTTTTAATATGAGTGAAAATTAGATAATTTGGTTATACATGTGAAACATGCTCCCAAATAAATTCAATTAATGGGCACTTCCCTGACGAGATTTTGTTATCATTCATTATCTTGTCAAGCTTTTTGTTACAACAATTGTTTTGGCTTTTGAGTCAACAAACTAAGGAAATTTCTCCAACAGCCTTATACCTCTCCTGCACTTGATATAACAGCATACACTTCAAATTTCCATCAGAAGTCTCTAAAGAAATTTCCTACTGATGTGAAACATTTGGTAACAAACTTGATTATTTTTCATAAGCATTCTGATATTATTTTATTCTGGCACTTTGCTGTATTTGTATGCAGGCCAGAAACCAGTTTCATTTGAAAAGGGTTGTAGCATCTACAGACTGGAATAACCATGTGCAGGGCATAAGTGCCTTTCTTTCTAGAATTTTATTTATGAACATTATTGTCTTTTTTAAATCTGCAGATCCTAATAATTCAATTTAAAAGTTATAATAGGGTGACCATGTTATAAGTTAACAATAAGAAAATTTTATTTAGAAAGGTCTTTTCTTGCATTTACTTTGATTTTTGTATGTTATCAAATGGGTCCAAATGACTTCTGGAAAAGAGCAAGGTGAATTTTTGAAAAGCAACAGTTATTTAGGAATTTGATTTAATTGTACGTGTGGAAACTTAAATCTCTAGCAAACTTAAACTTTTTCTGCCAAATAAGTAATTTTAATGTAAAAGAAGTCTGAAGTTGTTAGGGACAATCAAATCAGACAGGTATATAATTTTATCTAGTCAACCATCATATATACCATGTGGTATATATAGCCTATGAACTATATAGTTTGTAGGATATTTATGATGGCCCTTTCAGACTCATATATTTCCAAATGACATTGTATACCTCCCTACATATGTATTAGTGTGATAGAATTTAGTCCTCTATGAAAAGTCAAGCCAAAGTGCTAGCAGTTTTGTGTTGAAATGAATGATGACAATTAGAGCTTTAAAGAAATTTGTAAAAGTACAGTAACAAAAAATCAGCAGATGAAATTAAAGCAGAGGAACTATTTTTGAATGCCGTTTCCAGAATTGATATCTATATTAGATGGTGTGTTTAAAAGGATTTTAGTGTTTTTGATTCATCCTTCTCTGCACTCGTATCATTTAGCAAATTAATGGGACATATGTCATTTTTTTGTAACAAAAGGCCATTGGGTTGTCATGATTCAGTTTGTGTTTGGACATCCATGGATTTCATTAAAAACAGGTTTATTATCATGAATAAATATTGCCATGTTTTCCAAGTTGTGTTGACCATTTTTAAACTCAGAAATAATTTCATCTCTGTTTGACACACACAAAAACATTTCCAAGATAAATGTTCCCTTGCAACTCCTTTCTCTTGCCCACACATGTGCTGACAGTTCTGATTTCATGGAAACAGTATTTTATGGTCTGTTCACCTCTTGGTGAAGGCAGGGAAAGAATTTGGAGGGTAAAAAGTTTGGGAACTTGGATACAGTTGTTACACAGCTTGTCAGAAAAGAGAGAGGAAAGTGGGAGGAGAAAGAGAAAATGAAAAAGGGAAGGAGTGAGGAAAGAGGGAGAAAGAAAGGAAGAAAAACTTCTCAATTTTTAATTAATGACTTCTTGCCTCCAAATAGCTTTTTTTTTTTAAGCAGAGATATATGACAGTTACTTAAAAAGAGCACAAAGGGATTTAAATAAATCCCTTTAAACCATAATCTATTGTCCTTAGAGAACAAGATTCATAATGTTTAGGAAGAGGCACAAAATTTAATCGTTGATACAAGTCTTTGTCAAATTGTGTCACTAGAAACAAAAATAAAATCTAGAGATATGTATTTCTCGTCTTGTACAATCTAATCAATAATGATCTCTGTAGGGAAGACTACGTGAAGTGTGGACATCTCTCATCTGACTATCATCCAAGATAAGAGTACAGTAAACAATTAGGACATCATAGAATTTCCCCATGCATGGTCTAAAGACCAATATTTTCAAACTGCTAAATAGAACTGTCATGGCCTTGCTGGTCTCTGTGACCACATATAGCCATCAGTACCAAATAAACAAACAGTTCAAAAACACATTCTAAGAGTTTCACTTTCCACAAAAGGATTTTGATGTTTAGTAGGATTTCATGTTGTTTTATATGATTACACTTTTTCATTACATTTTTACATTTCCTTACAGGTTACAGAATGTTATTTTTGAGCTCAAAAGAGATGTCCCAAATATATTCTATAAATGTTCATATGAAAGCAATCTTTTCTAGTGGAGTGCCATAATTTGAAGTACTTTCTCTACTGCCCCCATCCTGGAGAGTTGCCTTGAATCTCCCCTTAAACATTTCTATTTCTCTCCTGAGAACCCTCAGCCTCACTCTCAGAGCTGACTTCCTCTGCACTGCCAGAGATCTCCCCACCAGTTCCTGCAGCTTCCATTCCCATGCCTTCTTCCATTATTATGTATGCCTCCTTCTTCAAGGATGTAGAATTTGTGGGGAAAGTCTTAAGGTGAATTAAATAAATGGTGCTTCGGGCAGGTTGGAAGCTAGTGATCACCAATCAAGCAATGAGAGGAATTAGCCATCCATTCACTCAACAAGTGGTGCCCAACGTGTGCCAGACAATGTACTGAGTGTTAGACACATGAACCAACTCTGTGATTTACCCAATAACAATTATTGCCACACTAGGAATAGTTTTAAACACTTAAACTGCTCAGATCACCTTTTGTGCTACCAACTATATCACATCATTATGCAACATCTTGTTTTATCTATTTGATAGGTCTAAAAATAGTAAAGATAAAACAACATTTGTTCAGTTCCCACAATATTATATGAATTCTATTGAGCAAGTCCATCAACAGAGGCAGGTGTATAATAATGCTTCCTAATAATAAATATGGCCATATCTGAAGTCACCCTATATTAGGCCAAAATAGATCATGGAATACGAAATACTCAGCTTAAAGCTTACCTGATCCAACCACGTAACTAATTCCTTAATCCTCTACTACAATCCTAACATGTGGTTGTGAACCCTATCATTGCACAATACCATGAATCAGGAATTCTAAAGCAACTGGCTACGTTTGGGACCATTTGGACTTTCTTCCTTATACTGATCTATTGTTCTTTTTTTTTCCCTAAAAGTCATAAAGTCTCCATCATCTGACTTCCTTTTAAATATTTTAAGACAGCTATTATATCTTCCATGAGTCATTCTCTTCTCAAAGGAAGAATTTCTATTTTCAATACACCATTCTGAACACTTTTTTGAATATCCTACCAAACTAAGTTTCTCAGGAAGTATGATGTCAAGAGTTGAACAAAACAAATGTTTCAAGTATAGGTTGATCTTTACTTCACAGAACACCACTATAAGTGTCCTCATTGTAGAAAATATTTTTTAAAATAAAATCTATGATAGTATCATCTTCTTTAGTGGCCACAGCACACTAGTAATTCAGGCTGAGACATACTCCTTACTAAGACTCTTTAAAATCTTACACATACAGCCATTAAGGAAATTCTACCTTCACCCTGTCCTTGATAATTTGAGTTTTACCTCATCTTTAGGATACTGAACACTATTAAATGACACTTCATTAGATTCAGCACATTGTTCTAGCCTATGAAGTTCTTTCCATTCAAGAGGAGTGAAATCCATTAAAATGATGAACATCCTTCTATCTTTACCCAGATCATTAACAAAAAATACTGTCCAGAGTTAAGTTGAGGACAAAGCTCTGGAGTAATAGGAATAGTAGTATGTATAGTACTGAGAACAGCAATAGATATATTTGCTGAGCACTTGCTATATTCTAGGTTCTGTATTTACACCCCACAACAAACCACCACACATCACCCTCACAGTACCTATCAATCATTTTCTATGCACTTATTCATTAATTCATTCTTTAAAAAGATACTTATTAAAGATCATTTACATACAAGTCACTGAGCTATTTGTGATAGAAAAGTGAATAAACTATAGCCTTTTTCACCCATTACTAGCAACCAAATGATTAATTCTTCATCTTGTTTACACACATAGCCTGAGACATTATCAGATAAAAAAATATTTGAATGACATCATAGTCATCTTTAGTAAGAAAATTGGGGTAATTACCCTAGAACTTCTATTTAAAGATTTCTGAGTGGCTAGAGCTTTGTGGTAAATGGTAGAAGATATCACAAAAAAAGAATGTGGTTTTGCCACTTCAATATTTTCCCCAATTATTACACTAATCATCTGTCATAATTAAGATGCTGGCTTAGGCAAGACAACTGTACTCTTCAAATGGGATCATTTAATAGAAAAACTACTTCATGAACAAAGTAGAAAAATTGAAATAGTATAACATATTTTACAGTGAAAAGTAAACATCTGTCTCACTTCAGATCTCAATTCCTTCCCCATGACAGTTACTAGTTTTTATATATATTTCTATGAATATTCCATTCATATATGAACAGGTGCAAATGTGCATTGCCTATGTCTGGACGTGGAGAATATGTATATATTCTTTTTTAACTTATCTGGAAATGCTCCATGGGAGCACAGTAGGTCTGCTTTATGAGATAACTGAAGTAAATAAAAATAAGTTTCCAATTTATCCATGAATCCAAACTACTCTAATCAAAATTGCAGCAGAGTATATTTGTTTCTTTCCAGACCTTAGAGGGGTAAATATCAAGAATGACCAAGATCATTTTGAAGCAAAAGAATAAGGAGCGACAACTTCACCTACCATATTTCAAGAGTTACTAATAAGCTGTGGTAATTAAAACAGTGTAGTATCAATTAAGAGAGATAGATGGAGAAAAACAGTGAACTCATAAATAGATCAATGAAAAAGGAGGAATTTGGTGTATGCCAGAGTAACATTACAAATCAAGGGGAAAGGAAAAATTCTTCAGCTAACAGTAACTACCTACATGACAGAAAATTATCTCTATGTCTTACTACACACAAAAATTAATCCCACATAAATTAAAGATAAAAATATGAAAAGCAAACTTTAAATGTTTTAGAAGAACACATACGAAAATATTGTCATATCTTGAAGTAGGGAAGAATTTATTAAACAAGAAATAAAATAGTATAAACTATAAATGGAAGGTTAAGAATTGAAATTAAAATCTCAATACCTCAGATAAGATTTTTTTAATGATGACAAGCACACACTGAAAGTAAATATTTACAACATATGTAAGCAATGAAAGATTAATTAATGAGTTGAATAGAAATCTCCTGTAAATAATAGGAAAATAACCCACAAGAAAAATGGCGCTGATGAAATATTGTGGATTGAAAACATGTCTTTGTTTCTTCCCTCTCCCTAATCCTCACAAAAATATGAGAGATGAAAAATACATAAATCCATCAGAACAAGAAGAAAAGAAGAAGAGATTACAGATTGGGATTTCTATAAAGCTTCTGGATGATAAAAATTAGATAAATTAAATGATATTAAGGAAATAATACAAACTATAAATAATAACATAAATCAGAATTAGAGAGGTTAAAAAGTGCCTTAATAGAACTCAAGAAATAATTGTAAATAAAAGAAACAATGATTTCAAACGTGAAGATTAAATTGAAAGAAACACAAGAGCAAAGAATGCTTTAAGAAACTTAAAAAATGCCTCAAGACAAATAGAGGTAAAAAGGAGAAAAGGTCCAAAAATAAAAAAGAAAAGAAAGAAGAAAAAGGATTCAAGTATAAATGACAAATAAGGAGGCAAACAAGACTCAACATATGTGTATATGGAATCTTCCAAAAAGAAAACCAGAACAGAGAACAAAATAAATACAATAAAAGTATAATTACAGAAAATTTTCTCAATGTAATAGAAAAAGATTTGAAATTACATTTTGAAAGGATGTACTGAGTATCTGAGAAAACTGATAAAAAATGACTAACATTAAGACATATTCTATTAAGATTATTAAATATCAAAGAAAAAAATTCTTTGGGCATTCACAGCCAGGTAAAAAGATCAAGTCTCTTATGATGGATAGTCTCATAATATAATTAAGTTATCATCAGAGTTTTCAAAAGCAACGCTTTATGCCAGAAGAAAATCGAGTAGCATATGCAAGACGCTCAAGGAAAGAGAATGCGAGCCAATGATTTTTATATTGAGCCATAAACTAACTTTACTTAAGATACAAGTATGAAGGCCATAGACAAATCATTAATGACATTCAAGAGCTTAGGGAATATTGTTTCCATGAACACTTCTTGAGAAATTTAGCAGAAAGTGACCTCAGACAAACAGAAAGATGACACTGATGTAAGGACTTATGATGAACACTAAATATATATTCATTCAAAGAACTATGACTAAATGAGGGTTATAAGGTAGAGAGTACATTAGACAATGGCTATATACTTTGACAATGTAGACATAATACATTTATAAAAAATGTGAGAATAGGAAAATCATATGCAAAAATTTTCATTACTTTCAGTAATCATATTGGTGTTGGTAATAGTGCTACTGCTACACTGAAACTGTTACCTGTTATGAGGGATACAGCAAGTGAGGAATATTGTGATATGCTAATTCTATCATCCCCACTGTTTTGAGAACCAGCAATAGTTTTTTATGGAATTTTTGAATTTTATTTTATTTTTTTATACAGCAGGTTCTTATTAGTTATCCATTTTATACATATTAGTGTATACGTGTCAATCCCAATCACCCAATTCATCACACCACCACCACCCCCGGCCGCTTTCCCCCCCTTGGTGTCCATACTTTTGTTCTCTACATCTGTGTCTCAATTTTGCCCTGCAAACAGGTTCATCTGTAAAGAACCAGCAATCTTAATGTAGAAGAAAGGATATTCTGATGCAAGATAGAATAGGTTAAGTAAAAGCCCTGTGGTTTGGATTTTAAAGTAGAAGTGTCAGAATAAAAACTAAAAAAAAGTTAAGCAAATAATGACCAAGCCAGTAGCAATGAGAATCTCCAGAGCTCACATTGTGGTCTTGAAATAACAGTCACTACTTTAAAAGCAAATCACAGGGAGAGAGACAAAGAAGGAGAGAGGGAGAAACAGAGAGAGACACCTGGGGAACAAACTGTCCGAGATGAATCTGGAACATCTTGTCAAAGACTTCTATAAATATATCAGAAGGACTCAGGAGCCTCCTTGAAGATCTCACTATCTAAAGATGGGACGATTTGAGTATCAATAAGGATCATTTCAATTGATTGAAACAAATCAAATTGAAATCCATAAGTCAATAACAGCTGAAAAAAAAAAAACTCTCCTGTCACTTATGGAGGATAACTGGAATTCAACTCATTGTTCTGAAAACGATAAATAAAAGGAAGCATTAAAGAATTTGTCCTATCATTCTTCTATAAACTATGTAATTAGGTAGCCAAATCATAGATGAAAGAAATTTACTCGTTATAGAATTATTTCAGCTAATAAAAGAAGGATCATTGTATTAGAATTTCAGATTTTCTCACTTCCAATAAATTAATAGAGCTAACTATTGAGCATTGGTATCATTATAAAAATAGAAACAACCAGTCATGATGTGCCTCTGGATGGAAATTCATAGCACCAATTCTGAAGAGGTCTTGTACCCAAAAGTGAACCTATATCTGATGAAGTCTCTATGTCCAACTACTAAGAAATACATAGGACAAAGAAGCAGCTTAAAATGCACCATGGGGATAAAAACAACAAAATTCATACTATAGGATATTTTATCAATTAAATTTCCTGGCTTCTTCAATGAACAAATTTCAAGAAAAAAATATGGTGAGATATTCTGTAGATTAAAAGAAAGTTACAAAAACAAACAAACAAAAAAACTGCTTGGGGAAGTATCCCTGGGTGATAAAATTATAAAGAAAAGCAAGATGGGTAACAAGCATCCAAGATGGTGTTAATTTAAAGGAGAGGAAAGAAGTTGTGATCAGGACAGGGCATGTGGAGGACCTCTGAGGTGGTCTGCAAAGTTTTATTTCTTAATCTGGGTGGTTTTTTCCAGAGTATTTTTCATACAATGATGTATTATTAAATAAACATTTATTTCATGAGGTTTTTCTGTACCTGTATCATAATTTACAATAACATAAAAAGAATTGTAATAAAAGAGGTAATACATGAAAATGTTTCAGCCTTAAAGGACATGAGTTTATTAAATGAAAGGGCCTACCAACTGTCTAGTATAATGGATGGAAAGAGCACCCCATCAAGGCACACAGTCATGAAATGTCAGGGCATCAGAAGAGAAGTTTCTACAGCTTCCAGAGAGAAAGAGAAGTGGTTCTCAACGTCAGCTCTGGAAACAAATGCCTTCAAATTTTTTAGGGGAAATGATGATCTACTTAGAATTTTATATATAAACAAAATATTAGTCCAATGTATCAGTCCAAGAAGACATGGATCCAGGAGACAGAGGGAGGGAACAGCCAGGACGACTGCTCAGGAGGCCAGAGAACAACCAGTCCCGCTCAGAGTGTGATGCTGGGGACCCCAATAGAGAGGTCTGTAGAATAAAATTGAAACTGATGGAGTATCTGATATGTTTCATCATGTAAAAAGAATGTCATTTGTATGGATTGTATAATTTTTTGCTGAATTTGAGAAGGATGTAGAAAACTAAGCAACAAATAAAATGATCATTGTTGATACAGAGGAAAACAAAAAGTGCTAGAAGAAATGGAATGTAATCCTTGAACATATATTTGTGCACATGAATGGAAGTACACTTAAGGGATAATTTTTACAAGTAGAAAGGTTGGATCAAAGGATATTTTCTCTTTTTTGACTATTTCCTGACTGATTTTCAAAGATGTTATACAAATTTACACTCCCACCAACAGTGTATTAAAGTACCCATTTCCCTCCACTATGGCCAAAAATGTAATTATCACTTTTTTATCTTTTCCATTTTACTATAAGTGGAATGTCATTATTGTATTAATTTGCATTTTTAAATTGAGGTAAAGCATCTTTTCTTATGCTTATAAGCCATTGTATTTCTTTTTATATTAAAAGTCTTTACTTTGTATATTTTTTCTATTTCTTTATTAATTTCTTCATATGGAATTATGAGAGCTCTCTATAGATAAATAAAATCAGTACTTTTTGTCATGTGTGTTGTAAATAATTTTGCTCAATTTTCCTTTGAATTTTATGTTATTTTGTGCTGGGCAGAAATGTTTGTGTTTTGTTATTTAAGTGTATTGTGTTTCCTTTATGTTTTCTGGATTTTGTGTCTTGCTTAGAAATACATTTCGCATTCCAATATTTTTTTTTAATTTGCTCATATTATCTTCTGTATTGACAGTCTCATTCTTTATAGTTCAATTTTTTGATCCATCTGAAATTTATATTGATGTGACAGGTAAGGAGGAATTTAGGTTTTGGGGGGTTTTTTTCCCCAGCTAAGTCAAGATTTTAATTCATTTCAGACCTGAGTAAAATGAATGTTATTGTATTGTGAAACTGAGAACTTTTTAGTTTTAGCTACTGAAATCTACAAGACTATAGAAGAGCAAGATGTTAGCTAAACCACATGTAGGTCGTTACTACCTCTGTCTCCTTCCATGCCTATGACCGAAACCTACCTGTTTCCTTAGTATGTGACATCTTACAACCAGATGGGAAATTCCCAAGGAGTTTAAAACTCTCTAGCCAGTGAAGGGAAGGTCCTCTGGCTTATGATCCCAGTCTGCACATGGGTGCCATCATAGGGCTTTGGGTTATTAAGTATATTTACATCTACAGACCATATTTTCTAACTGCTACTCACTATCAAACTAGCTTAAAAATAACAAATTTGCTGGCCCTATAATCAGAAGAAAATCAGTAGTAAGAAAAGTATTGTGGTGTGTTAGTAGTTTGATCTAGGTTGGAGTCAGGAAAGAGCAACAACAAAAGTGTATCTTCACCTGCACCTGGATTTACAGACCTAAACCAAATGCTTAATAAATGTTGCCACAAGATTGCATGGGATGTCTCCCAAGTAGGGTATCTTAAAGACAAGAGTGGTTGTCTTGACATCTTTAAGATACCTTACATGATGGTCTTGAGTTTCTTCCCAAATTGTACAGCAAAAGACAGTCCTCGAATCACTTTTTCCCCTGCTACTGAGAAAGATCTTATTTAATTGCTTGCTTAATTTCTTTATCCATTGCCCAAGATGTCTGTTGCAACTCTAATTTTCTGGCCATCTTTTTTGAGGTTGATTCTTGGGGACCACACTTTGCTAATGCTATATGACTTATAACTATGCTTTTTTACTCTAAGTCCCAAAGAGCTTAAGAACAGCTATTAGCTATTTAAAAAAAGTAAAAACTAAAAGGAAGTGATAAAAGAAAGGATCCACATTAGAGTTGGAGAATATCTAATGGAAACTACTTTTGTTCAGATTTCCATGAAGCCTTTTAGCAAAGATGAATGAGCTCATGCCATGAAGCTGTGTATGTTTTAAAAAGTGATAAAAGGTTAACTGGGTACAGTGTGAGCAAGACTGTATATAGAAGGAACCCTTTAGTTGATGATTTAAGTACACTTAATATTCATATATCTTATGTCTACATCAGGTTGCTGTTCTACACAAAGTCTACACAGTGTTTTGGGAGACAAAATAAAAGAGCTTAGCAACGTGTGCACAGTTTATAATAAACATTTTTGGAGAGTTAGGTGAGGAAGGGAAAGGGGAAGGAACTGGGATGCCCAGCAGATGTGAAAAGATGTGTTAAAGAGAGAAAAGTTTAAGTATTTATCCCCCCTGGCAACCAAAAGGTTCTTTGAAGAGTAAGCACATATGTCTGTTCCAAGGGCTCTAAAACTATGGGAAAAGATTGAGGCCCCCCCAAAATTAGAGCTGAAGCTGACAAACCATCATTCTTAAGAGGAAGGAAGTAGTCATCAAGACAGTATTCTTTGATAGGATTCAATCTCATCAATTTCCCCTTGAATTTTCCACAGTTCAAATTCTATGTGAAATTACATTTTCTTTCCCTGTCCTAAATCAGAAAGTTCTTTTTACCAAAAACCAAGAAACATAATACTATAGCTCTATATACATTTGACATGGAGGTAACTATGCTAATCTATCAGAAAATATTTTGTCCTTTCTTTGCTATGTGGACCAAAAAAACAGTAAAGTGGAGAGGTGAATTAAGACTCATGAGGTTGCTTTTTTCTTGTGAGGATTCAGCCTTAAATATCTTGGTCAAATTGTCAAACCACTCTTCTGTACATTAGATAAAAAGATCCGTCAAGTTGCATTTACCCAGCTAAGGTGGCTCCATTGCAAAGGCTACCTTCTACCTACCTTTTTATTTTGGTGGGTTTTTTTTTTCCTTCTACATAGTTTTGTCTATACTCACCTCTATGTAAATGAACATCTCATTGCAAATCCTGAGTTTCTCCCTCATTTCTCCTGCCCTCCATGGCCCCCAACCTTTCTTTTCCTATTTGTAACTTATTTTGCCCTTTCTCCTCAGATGCACTACTTAGTCTTTCTCACCTCGACTTTACTCCTGAGTAGGTTTTCCTTATTGTTCTCTATAGCAATGCATTCGTAGAGCCCACTTTTAGTGCCCTCCCAGTTAGACAGGTTTCTAAGGAATCTCCTTTCATGTATCTCATATCTATCTCATCTGTAACATCTTTATTAATCCCCAGTGACATTTTATAGTTTTGACTCTCAATCATTCTAATCTGGAAGTTAAAACAGCCTTCTACATCGTCTCTAAAATCCTGTATGATCCAGCTGCTGCTTACCATCAATAAGCTTCTTCATCTTCTTCTCCCAAAAGCCTAGACTTCAACCACAAAGAAATTTTCTGAAGTTCTTCAAATGCATTGTGCTCCTGGTCTCTCTGCTCTGGGTCTTTGCACAGACATCTCCATCTTCCTTCTCTTTGCTTGGCCAACTCAAAGTCATCCCTCAGGACTCAGCTCAGATGGACCACATCCTCTGGGTAGCTCTCTCTGGTCTTGGTGACTTCTAAACTAGGCAAAAACTGGGCTCTCTGTTTTGTCTCTGCCACAATATAAATCACACTTTACTTGATTGTCTTTCTCTGTACCTTCCTCAAGGCTATAAATTCATCAGTCAGGGACCATCTTCTTTGCAGTTTCACTCCCCATGATTACTGCTCAGTTCAGATTTGGGGAAAGAAAATGACATGGAAGTCCCTGACAATGACTTGACTATTCTACCTCTGTGATTTTTCACCTGCAGCTCTATTTGCCTGAATTTCATCCCTACAAATTTACCCTCCCTCCAGCCCTCTGACCATGCCTTCGTCTATTGTAACCCTGCTTATTCTTCCAGGTCAGACTCAGGTGTTCTCTCTCTCATGAGCATTCCCAAATCAGACCCACTAGAATTGATCCGATTTATCTCCTAGCCATGTAACGTGAACCATACATCGCTTTATCATGTACTCAATCTCTTGTTTTTTCTCCCAAAATAGATGGATTAAAAATAGAGACTATGTCTTAAAATATTTGTATTCCCCATATCATCTATCACAGTGTTTTGCAGAGTGCCAGTGCTTAATATGTACTAAATGATTTACTGTAAAATAATTTTCCGAATTTTTCTGTGTTTCCTCTAGAAAATGTTCAGTAACAGTACTTTTCCCCCTTGGGAATTTCTTAATCTTTCCTTTTCTAACAAGGAAGTATGTGAGTTATTTCTATACATTTTCCTTACCAGACTGCAGCAGAAATCCTTCTGAAGATTTGGTGGGAGCAATAGAAATGTGTGAATAATTCTGTTTGGTACAGGTGAAATTGTAATTAGAATTCACATCTGTTCAACTGATGTTTCAAAGACTCAAAGATATCTGGCAGGAACGTTCCTCTCCTCTACTTAAGAGCAATGTGGAGCACATGACTTTTTAACGTTTTCTCTCATCGCCAATGTAACCAAAGCCCAAGCACCCATCCTTCAATACTCCAGCTCAAATCAGACATTATTTGCAAAGTCTTCCCTGCTTCCTCTAACTTGAAAGTACTCCCTTCCAGCCCTGTATACACACAATATTATATCTGTATCTCTCTTATGACAGTCATCTCTTTCTCCCTCATATTTTTGTAAAGATGTATGCCCATGTCTTGTATCCCTTCTGAATTGTGAGTTCCCGGACAGCAGAATTTGTGCCTGATTTGCTATTCCCCTTTGCCCATAGAAAATTGCCTTGCATTTATGTATTGGTTCTATA
Organism: Leucopleurus acutus; assembly: GCF_964270905.1. Classification (NCBI taxonomy): domain Eukaryota; kingdom Metazoa; phylum Chordata; class Mammalia; order Artiodactyla; family Delphinidae; genus Leucopleurus; species Leucopleurus acutus. Next base: position 92,637,701 of record NC_139147.1, on the reverse strand, counting down.
GCTTATACTAGCTGTTAAATGGCATGTTGCACATACATGAAGATTATGTGTATAAACATAGTATGTACATACAGTACCCATATTTGTATCTTTGCAGCAGAACTAATATCTATGTTAAGCCAGTCTGATGACCACTGTAAAAGTGAGAGAATCAGATTGATGTTATTAGAGTCTAAATTGCTATACCAAACTTATTTTGGTGCCATTATTCTCCCTCCTAAGATGTAACAAAAACCTCAAATCGAATTTTAGTCATGTCTTAGATATCACTTCATTCCAAAGTCTTCCCTGATTCCCAAAGAAATTCCAGAGTTTTTATTATAATTCCACAGCAGTAATTACAGAATACTGTAGCTGCCCACTCATCTAACTGCTTTGTCTTTTATCTCCTTGAGGGCAGGAACTACATCGTGATGTTGACTTTTTTGTTCACACTGCTTAGGAAGATAGCTGTGGTGGATGGAATCATGTTCACCTACCCACCTCTGCCCCCACCAAAGACATCCATGTCCTAATCCCCAGAACCTGTTCACGTGTTACCTAATACGGCGAAAGTTACTTTGCAGACGTGACTAAGCTACAGATTTTGAAATGGAGAGATTATCCAGGTGTGACCTCAATGTAATCACAAATGTCCTTATAAGTGAAAGCCAGAGGCAGGAGAGTCAGAGTCAGAGAAGACGTGTCAACAGAAGCACAGGTTGGACCAACACCATCAGTAGCTTTGAAGATGGAAGTGACACAAGCCAAGGAATGCAGGCAGCCTCTAGAAGCTGAAAAAGATAAGGAAGTGGAGTCCTCCCTAGAGCCTCCTGAAGGAACACAGTTCTGCCTACACCTTGATTTTAACCTGGTAAGATCCATGTTGGACTTCTAACTTCTGGAAGTGTAAAATAATGTGTTGTTTTAAGCCACCAAATTTGTAGTTAAATGTATACAGTAGCCAACACATGGCGGGTGATTCATAAATATTTGTTCACTAAAAGAACCACAGGATATTAGGCCTGAAAAAAATGTCTGATAGAGTTAATGGATATGATAGAGTTAATGGATATGGGTAACACAGAGGGTGTGCCTATGAGAGAAGGGCAGGTAAAGGAAAACTTCCCATCGCTCATTGACAGTGAGCTTGTGAGAGAGGTGTAGGTAAAAAAACAAAGCAAAAACAAAACAACCCCCCCAAACTCCCCATTTTATGGCTTAAGCAACTAAATAGATAATAGGAAATATATAAGGAAAGGTTATGATCTTAGTTTTGGACACTTTGGAATTAGGATCACTATGCAACAACCAGATGGAGATATCCAGGAGACAGTGGAAAATTTGGTCCAGGAACTCAGAGGAGATCAGATATAACCCAACAGCCTTGGAATATGAGATTAGAACAGTAAAATAACTGGTGATAAGACTAGAAAGGTAGCATGAGGTTTCTTAAATGCCAAGGGAAGCCAAACCCAATTCATCAGAAGGAGGTTGGAATGGGCATCTGGAGGTATTTGGACTGGGAAATGATGACATCAAACTGATGATTTAAGAAGATTCCTGTGGTGGTCTTATGTAAAATAGATTGGTAGAAGGGGAGAATTAAGGCAGAAATACTATTTAGACTTTATAGATCACTTTCAAAGACACTTTCCTATGTGATCCTCACAGCAACCTTGTGAGACAGTTAAGACAACGCATTATCAAAGGCCAACCTTTTTGTTATATCATCAAAAAACACCTGTATTATATTGACAATTATTTCAACTTACTTTTAAAGCTTTGCTTGTAACTTGCAATGTGCTCAGTTTCTTACTACTCTAATCAGTGTATCAGGGTTCTTGGTCAAATTCTTAGTCTCTAATATTCAGGATCTATTTATCAATAGAAAATCAACAGAAGTGAATGATTATCATCCATATAAAATACTTCAATCCTTACATAAACCAAGTTGTCCTGAGGGGAAGTGGGGAGAATATTGTATTTTCATTAAAAGGAATAATAAAATATTGCTGTCAAACGAGTCGGATCAGGTGTTTTATCACAAATAACTTGTTATGAGAGAGTCATATTAGCCCAACCTTGTGAACCAAGTAAAAGCATTTGGATGAACCAACTGCAAACCTTCTCTATAAAGTCTCTGACATGACACCTTGAGATTTCAATTTTGACTCTAACATCCATCTGACCAGGCTTTAAAATCAAAGAGCTTAAAAATCACATACTGCAATGAAAGAGTCTCTGGGGCTATATTTAGGTGCTGCTAAATCACCAGGAATGATTAGGTCAGAACAAAAGAAAGATAACTGAGAGAGTGCCCAGGTAAATCAGGTTAGGAGCTCAAAATTTCTCACCATTACAATTCCCAATTCAATTCTCGCCATTTGATTTATAGAAGGCTGCTCTGAAGCATTCGTATGAATAATTCAGCACTTACAGACATAAGAAAGAATGTAGGCTTATCGTCACATGGATTAAGACAAGTTCTAAAGCTGATTTCACTATGACTGAAGCTCATCCTGGAGTTTACTTTTGACTCATGTTTTGGTTCTACACCATCATTAATCCAGATAAAACCACTATTTTCAAAATGCAAATATTAGCAATTATTTTAGGGGATCTCAGTGTTTCAGCAACCCAGAAATGGTCAACATGGTCTAGAGCCCTATTGCTCAAAGTACTGTCTGAGGACCAGCAACATCAGCACACATGGGAGCCTGTAAGAGAAGGGAAAACTAGTGACTTCCCAGGACTTACTGAAGCAGATTCTGCATTTTCACAAGATCCCCAGGTAATTCATATCCACCTCACAAATTTGAGAAGCTCTGATCTAAAGCATAGAAATTTCAGAAACTGCTCTGAATTTTGTCTCCTAAAATCCTTCCAGCAAACATTTCTATGACATCACAGGAGCTCCAAGCCCATATACATTTCTTATTTCTTTTACTTCTGATCACTTTCCATGAGATCATAAATAGCCAATCATCCAAAGGGTTTCCAGGCTCCTTATACTGGAGCATAGTGGTTGAATGCATATAAGGGTTTATTTTTTTTCACTAAACACACTTCTTACTTTTTTCCAACTTAAGTTGTACAAATCTTAGTATGGGAAGAAGAGAGAGTGCAGTTGGCAGAAAGAATGTGTTGGGATGAAGTGGAATGCATTACAGGTTAATATCTATTTCTCCCTAGTTCCACTTCATGGGTAACAATTTCAATTACTGGATGTATGATTTTAACCAATTTATGTTAACTAGATATTCACTCATGAGAAACAGATAAATCTCTGTAATTTAATAAATTACCTACAACTTTATTATCTGTATTTTCTTAATCGGAGATGGCTTGAGTGTGACATTTCCTCCTGAGTAGAACAGGTGAGCAGAAGTCTTTCTTGCTGTGTTTCATTTTTGTTTTTCCTAAACAACCAGCAGCTGGTTCTGCATGGGGTGTGGAGCACGTTGGCTGGCATGGAATCTCCCTGGGGATACCCTGCCCTGTCTACCTCGATTATCCACTGGTCCTGATCCTGTCTGTTGTCTTCCAGGTCCACCTCAGTGACTCTCCATCATCAGGCTACTCACTGTAATCATTCATCTCGTCCATATCCTGGATGACCTCATTGCCCTCTGAGTCTTCACTCTCCTCATCTTAATTACCCTCCTCCTCCTTCTTATCATAGTGTTCTGAGGCTGGCTTGCCAAGAGATACCAAGTTGCTGTCTTTCTGTGTGATGCTCTGGAGCTAGGCCTAGTGCTGCTGTTCCCGCAGCTGCAGCTCTCTCCTCCACCCAGGGTCCATCCAGATTCAACCACAGTGTCTCAGGCACACGAGGCAAGAGCTAGGGCAATAAGGTAGACATGGCTCCTAAATAGCTGTTTGACCTTGGACGAGTCTCTTAACCTCTGAGAACCTCAGATTCATCATCACACCAGGAAGCAGCAGGCTGCAGTGGTATCTTAGGTTATGGAGTTTGCATGGTAGCAGGATGATAGCAAAGGTGAGGAATTTCCAGCTTCCTCCAGGAATGTGCAGTCTCAGCCCAGAGTTAAAGCACAAGGAAACAGGTATGTGCATACGCGTTGATTCCACTCCTGCTTTTGTTACTGTTTGCAATCCTTTGCCAGCCATGTGGCCCTGGACAATCTTTTAGCCCATCTAAGGCTCTACTTCCTAGGCAGTGTGATGGGGAGAGGTATCTTCACTTATGTGCAGTGTCAAATATGTATCACATGTCTTTATACTCACATGTCACTCTTTCCTCCCAACAATTCTGTAAGACTAATTTTTAGCCTTAATATGAGAAAACTGAGGCTTAGAGAGATTAAAGAATTATCCCAAGATCCCATAGCTTACAGATAGCTGAGAAGGAAGTCAAACTCAGGTCTGACTGACTCTAAGACCATGTAAAAGATCATTTATTTTTTTTACTTTACACCAATGCAGCCTACTGATATAGGATGCTGTGATATTCAAATGAATTTTTGTAAATTAAAGAACTCTTTAAAAAAGCAAAACATACAGAAAGATGTGATTGTAATACTTTAACTAACTTCATTTTTATTTTAGTAGGAAAGCAAAAAGTCTCAAGCCTTGTCCCAAAGATGCTGCCCGTCTGGCTGTGACAAAGCCTCATAAAACAGATAATGGATATACTATATCATATACATTTAGTTCATTGACCTAAGTATGTAGTAAGAGTGGCTGGGTTTGATTTTGTAAGAGATACAAAGATGAATAAAATAGGCTCCTTCCCTCAAGGAAAGAATATCATACTATAGTAAAGGTGATATGTAAAGAGCTTGTTGCAAAACAGGGCAGAATGAAATGAGTACAGAGAAAAAAACACTGACTGAGCACACCAAGGAAGAGTCTACAGAGCATGTCGCTTTTCAGGGTCTTGAAAGATGGGCAGAGAATGTGAGAACACATTCCAGGTAGAGAAAAAAACGACTCCAAAGGCACAGAAGCATGAAGGCACACATGTGAAAAAGTTGAGTTCACGTAGTTACATCTGGGAAGGAAATGGTCCTGGAGAGGAAAAAATAGAAAGACTTACCACTTTAACTATAACTATTTAGTATTATTTGAGTTCTTTTCAACATGCCTGCGCCCATGGTTTTTCTTTTCAATTTAAGTGATGTCATATCTGAAGGAAAAAAATGTGTTACAAGGTACAATGGAAAAAAGTTGGAATAAAATTTTCTACTGCGTAATGTGCTAACTACAGGTGCCAACAGTAAAACCAAACAGGTTAGAAAAAAGCAGAGCGTTCCCAAAGAAGAAAATTTGTACAAAAGAAGCAGGGTTTGAGGTGGCCTTAAATAATAGGTTAGAGATGACTAGCTAGAGAGGAGGAAGAATTGAAAGAGAACTCGGATGATTTGTCATTTCAGTCATGCCTCCTTGCCTGACCCAGTTTGCCTGAGTGGAATTGTGCAAACAATTGTGGAACGTCTCTGCCACCACGAGTACATATCGCTGTGGTTAAGTTTAAAAACCCATGAAATGAAGCATGCTACAATGAAATAGAGTGTTTTTCAGTTTGTCTTTAAAGTTCCTCCTTAGCAATTTGTATCTTCTCTCCAAAAGCTTAGAACAAATTTAAGTTCATGGCATTTAAGTTCATCTCTTTCTTTTCTTTGCTCTCACATTTCAGTGTGAATGGTGAACGTATAAGTAGAAAATCTGGGAACCTATATTTGAGGTTTTTAAAGGATATTATGACATCATTCGTTCTTTACAAACACACACAGGCACTTACTTAAAGTCTCTATTTTTCACTTCAATAATTACATTTGTGAACCTAAGTCCAAGTTTTTCGAGCATTGGCATAGTTCTATCCCTTTCCTAGGAAGAGGGTCAGAGTCTGCATAAGGGCCTTACCATCTGCAAAAGGCAAACCAACTGGATGGAAGAGACAGTCGACCTAAGAAAACCAACTTAGATGTTCCAGAGACAACTTTCTATATTACTGAGGTCTAGTTTTTGCCCTGGACACCAGGAGTCTGATTGTTCACTAGGAGAGAAACTCAGATTCAGATCCTTTTAATGAGTGAGTAAGAGAAAAGTTAGGTACTCTGAGGATTTCCCAAGTACACGGCTAACAGGGTACAGAAAATGCACACTCCTTACCTAACAGCTCAAATGTGGGTATCCCATAAAAGACATCTTTCTCCTTCAGTGTCCCATTCTTCCAGGACACTTTTCCAAATCTCCCCACACATCCAATGGCATCACCCTCTGTCTTTCCCCCTATATCTAGAGTTCCATTCTGGTGCCTTATCCAACTCTGGGTCCTGGGACCTCAGCAAGGTCTACAGTCCGAGTCAGCCTGGCCCAATTAGCAAAACAGAGCTCCTGACATGTAGTTCAAAGGGACCTTAAACACAGGGAACTACTTACAAATGTGCTGGAAAAGATGCACAACCAAAATGGGTGATGAGAGAACCCTTAACATTAGCAACAGCAGAAAGCTACTATCACCCCTCAGGCTGCAGGGATTTAAAAAAGAATATGAAATTACTAGAACCCTGGACTCAGGGATGCCTGATACGAACAAATACCACCAGGGGGTAAACTGAACGGTAAGCTGGTGCCACAAGAAAAGGCACAACCGTTACGTTAAACATCTCCCAAGTCAGAGTACAAGAGGGAGAACAGAACTCTGGCTTCTTGATTTTGCTTTTCAATTTTCTGCCAATTCCCTCCATTGGCCAAACCAAATGAAAACCAGCAGGGTTAATCCCTTGTGATACAGATCAGGAGAAGTCTGGCAATGGATCTGAGACCAAACGCCCAATGACTGCCATAGTCCCCTCCTCATCCAGGACTGGAGATCAGGCAGGTATTTGATATCCCGTCTCCAGGAAGATGTCTGGGACCCACACAACCAGAATACCCTGGAGTAGTATCTTTCATGAGCCTCTCTCTCTCTTTAAGTGACTGATTTTTCTCTCCCCAAGCAGCAACTGAGATGTGCTGCAGAGCCTGACTTGTGGCAGTTGCTGAAGTCTCCTACCCAATTCTGCCAGCCAGGAACCACGACCTAATCACAGATGTGGAATCTACTCTCTCACTGTAGAACTCAGCATCCTTATCTCCGCAGTAACTCTGAAGTCTTTGATGCCTTGTAGTGATTCACTGTGGAACTGGAGATCTTCCACTTCTTTCTCCAAGTCATATTGCATCTAATGGGGATAATCATCTTTAGCTGTCACAATAAAGATACCGAATCTTTAGTTATGATCTAACATAGTAAAGGTTTATTTCTTATTTGCACAAAGACTGATGTGGGTCAGGATCTCTCCTCCATCTTTAAGCCAAGTTGTTAGGATTGCACGGCCTCCAAGGCAGCTCAGCACTGAGCTGCAGCTTCTGACAATCTCTAAGGAGACAGCCACTAAGGTCATTTACCAGCTTTGACAGGAGGCAAGATCCGAAGTCCACAAAGCTCTGCAGTTCTGGCACCTCAGCCAGGAACAAGAATGGAGTAACAGAGCAGAGACAGGGGACTGGCAGCCCAGATTCACTGGCACCAAGATTCAGAACTATCCAGCAGCATCAGGGTCCAAACCTTGGTCATGTCAGCCTAAATCGCTTGTCGAAATTGACGATTGTCTCCATTGATTCGTATGTCGGGAGCATATCAACTACTTAGTCCTATCACTCACACACCAGCCAAGCTGCTCAATGGTGCAGTGTCCACCCTGGCCATCACCTATGACTGATACTTCCTTTTAGAGATCAAGGCTGAGGCCATTTCAAAGCACATTGATACAACTTTTGGAACACAGATAAGTATATCATCAGGATTCCCCCTCTTCTTAGGGCACCTGGTGTTTTTGTTCAAGAGGTAACAACAAAATGAAAACATAAACAACCAGAATGGTGAGCTCTTTCTCCGTTACAATCATAAAACGTGAGGTAGCTCTCTGCGTTCCTCTACCCACAAATGATCTCTGACCTCTTGAGCAAGAACCAGTAGTTAGCAAATTAATTTTCTAGGGCACCTACAATGTGCCCATGAAGCTGAGGTATAGACGATGACCTATGTCACCTATGTCAGTAAAAGCATGTAATGATTTCATTTGATTTGGGAAATAGCTTAGCTCGGGTAATCCTTCATGAATAAATTATCTTGTATTATCTCTTAAGAAAGACTGAACTGAGTGGCCATGGGGAATGCTGTCCTCTCTCCTGACACGCAGACTCCCTGTATTTCATCTTTGACTTGTCCCGCATATGGCTATCACCCTCTTCTGGAGTGATTCTCAATGAATTGAGATGGTATACTTTTTTCTCCTTATACACGTAGATAAAACTGCTCCAGCATATTTATCAATGGGTTTTCTGATTCCATGAAGCATCTGGCAATCTGATCTCTTAGTGTGCCTATTTGACTTTTTTTCATTTAAAGCCAGTGTTTGGTTTTTAGTCAAAGTGTTGCACTCATAGTGTTTAAAGACTCAAATAGTATTGAGTCATATAATGAAAAACAGCAGACAGCCACTATTATCAGGTTTTTCTCTCCAGAGACAATCAATTTCAACTCTTTTGACTAGTTTTATGTGGTATTTACCTTTATATTTATAAACATGCTTGTATTATTTCTTTTACTCTCCAACTTTCATTTTCAAAATTTTCAAAGCCCCAGAAGCATTTAAAAAATGGTACCTTTCACTGAGATTCACCAGTCGTTAACATTTTGCAACAGTTGTTTATGCCTCTCTCTTTTGACTTAAGTAGTTGGCTGTATGTTGCACATATTATGACACTTTACAACCAAATACTTAAGCAGATATATTCTAAAAAAAGGGTATGTTTGCTCCAAATGTCTCCCAGCTTTTGACAGTACTATTTAAGAAGCTCTCAGGCTCCATTAACACATCCACAACTCAGAAATCAAACTGATGACCTAGTGGAACATATCCATTGATCATTAGAGAATTTTTAATCCTATACTGCCTACTAGCACATACCTGGTACATCTACTTGACACCATAGAATTTGAATATAGTTCCCTGCATTCCTCTACCTACAATATTCTCTTCCATGGAAATTATAAGTTCCATTTGCACTGCTTTCCTTCAAACTTCAGTGCCACATCTGCTTTTTACATCCACTAATAATTTCCAGCTGACTTGTACAACTGCGGACCAAGGAGGACCTCAAACATACTTGTAACTGTATAAGAATGACATTAAGCAGCCACAGGCTCTGGTGTGAGATGGTCTTTGCATCTTCTTGCAAATTCTACACTTACCTTCATCTTAAAAGCAGGATGATTTTCATTTTCCTTTTGTAATTTTTGGTGACCACATATCTCTCCTTGTCAGACTTCTCTTTTTGGCCAATAGAGATCCAAATCCTTTATAATGATGCTTGCTGAGAATGTTTTTCAAAGTCTATTTAACTTTCTTGAACAGGGAAAGCTTTTGTTTCTCTTTCTAGTGAGAACCCCTGCTTACTTACAACTTATAAAAGAGCAACCATTAGCTTTTCTTCACAATGATCCTTCTACTCCCAGAACTTTGGCCAAAGGTTTTTAGCTTGGCTTTTAAGTCTCCCCATTTATCTTTTATTTGTCTGCCTCTCTCTTCATGGGCCGAGACAGAAAGACAAAGTAGATCATCCCAAGCATTCCTCTACCAGAAGAATGATTTTCTAATTTTGCTTTAACCAATAAGAGGAATGCCTTTTTGTATTGAACTAGTATTTATTTTTTTCTAATAGAAACCCAAATTTATTTCATCTTTCCTGAAGAGTGCTTCAGCTATGCAATTTATAAAGCTTCAGCTATGCAATGTATAAAGTTAAATATTTAATAATCCCCATAGCAAATATTGTAGACAGGATCAGAAACGACTGCTTTCTAAAACTAATACCTCCTAAACGAAGGGATAAATCCTCAATTTATTTAGGAGTATAGCATATACATCTCATTTACATGAAACTTGAAAGTCATTTAAACAGAGAACAAATGTAAAATTATCACAAGGGGAAATGGCAAATAGAACATTGATGAGTTCTAAATATTAATATTTACGATGAACACAGAGAAAACAACTTTAAAAGTGGACTTCACATGAAATACTTTACTTTTAACCTCACTGAATTACTTTGAAACTCTACTATGAATTTCCAAAGTCATGTTTCTCGAAGTGTGTCCCACAGATCAACAGTATCAAAATTTCCAGAATGTGTGTTTAAACTACACATTCTTGATCTCTATCCTAGATGCTTTCCTGATGATTCTCACCCACACTAATGTTTGAGAACTATTATGAGAGAGAAGAGAAAGTAGAGTAATTATTTGAGAGAAAGGATTTTACGAACATAAAACATCAATGGTAACTATGAAAATGGCAATAAACATCCATGTCTTTGGAGATGAGTGTTAAAATATTATTTACTAAAGAAATTATGTGGTGTCCAGGTTGAAAACAATTAATCCTGAGTTGATCATTATTGAAGCTGGGTGATGGAAACACGGAGTCATTATTATCTTAGTTTTATATATATTTTAAATTTCCCATACCACAAAGTCTTTTAACATGTTGTTATATAATGTTCCCAAAATAAGGAACAGACATTGGCCGTAGGGTGACCTATCTTTTTTCACATGATGAACTAAAAAAGATTAATCCCACATGCCCTGAAATCAGTTAGTGTACATCTGGTATTTAATCTAATTTCAACTGAGCTATATCTGATTGAACACATGCAAATTTGTCTTTGAAAGTATTTTTTCTTTTTAAAACAACATTCTAGATTATAATAGTCATTTAAAATTATGTTTTTTACTTTCTCAACATTTCTCATAGTGTTTCCAGCAAGACTTATTAATTATTACTACTCTGATGTAACATCACCTTTCATTTTCTGATCTTTTTCTTTCCCACATGACCTTGTCTCTCTTGAAGAATAAAACTCTTACTTTGGAAAAGCAACTTTAATATCTGGGATCAGGGGAAACGGCCATGTCTCATTTATTAATGTGCTGGACTCTTTGTCCCTTTAGTCTTTTTTGATCTGAAGAAAACTAACTTTATTTTTATCTACTAGCCCCAAATACTCTGAGGTATTGAACTCTTAGCCTCTCTATGCCCAGCAGCTGCTTTTTAAAGGACTAAACTCTTCTTAGATTGGTTTGTACAAGTAAAACAATTTGAAGTACATCTATAAGTTTTACGAGATCAATAGACTAGCCTACACAGGAGATGGCAGAATGGTACTGAGAGTTGTCCAAGCCACAACTTTCTTTCAAACAGCTCAACAGTCTACAGACATCAGCAAGACTGAACTAATCAATACCTCCCAGCTTCTGCCAGTCGCACTGCTGTGTAGGGAAACAGCAATTGATTAGCTTAATCAAAGTCAAGGTTGGAACAGTCTACAGCCATGAATATAGAACTAGCTCATGACTTTAAAAAAAAAAAAAGCATTATTATGGAACTATGTTTAACCTTTACATCCAGTGACATTTTTTTTTTTTTGGCGGTACGCGGGCCTCTCACTGTTGCGGCCTCTCCCGTTGCAGAGCACAGGCTCCGGACGTGCAGGCTCAGTGGCCATGGCTCACGGGCCTAGCCACTCCGCAGCAAGTGGGATCCTCCCAGACCAGGGCACGAACCCGTGTCCCCTGCATCGGCAGGCGGACTCTCAACCACTGTGCCACCAGGGAAGACCCAGTGACATTTTTAAAGAAGAAGGGAGATTAAAAAGAAGGAATCAAGAGGAAAAGAGTTTAAATGGTAGAAAATATTGCTTGAAAATCAATTAACTTCTTGTTAACGAAGACACAGCTAAGCTGTTTGGGGGGAAGACACTGCCTCTCATGTTGTCAGTGGAGCATGTTGGCTGTGCTTAATCAGTACTGAATGGTGATGACCTGGGCTTCTGCAAATGCTAAATCATTTCTAGCCAAAAATATGCTCTCTTCATAAACAAGCAAAACTAAATTCTATTGTTTAAGAGTTCAATCTTTGGTGTGAAAATTATCAAATAAAACAAAGAACTGATCACCACAGAAGCTGGAACTGTGGTTACTTCTAAGGGGGAGACAGAGAGTTGTCACAGGGGTTCAGGGGTGCGGACAACATTCTCTTACTTGAACTGAGAGGTCGCTACACAGATGTTGGTGTATACAATAATTCAACTACCTATATATTTATGTTTTATGCCTTTTAAAATGTATTTTGTATTTTACAATTTTTCTTAAATGTGTAAATAGAACAACTACCTAAGCTAGTGTGATATATACATCTGCTTTACTAACAATGGTTCTGACCAATCTGGAACAGGAACCAACCAGAATTTTCAAGAGGAAATTCCACTGTTTAAGAATATTATGTAGCGAATTCCCTGGTGGTGCAGTGATTAAGAATATGCCTGCCGAAAGGGTTTCCGGGAAGATGGTGGAAGACTAAGGCGTGGAGATCACCTTCCTCCCCACAAATACACCAGAAATACATCTACACGTGGAACAACTCCTACAGAACACCTACTGAATGCTGGCAGAAGACCTCAGACCTCCCAAAAGGCAAGAAACCCGCCCACGTACCTGGGTAGGGCAAAATTAAAAAGAATAAACAGAGACAAAAGGATAGGGACGGGACCTGCACCAGTAGGAGGGAGCTGTAAAGGAGGAAAGGTTCCCACACACTAGGAAGCCCCTTCGCGGGCAGAGACTGCGGGTGGCGGAGGGGGAAAGCTTCAGAGCCGCGGAGGAGAGCACAGTAACAGGGGTGCGGTGGCCAAAGCGGAGAGATTCCCGCACAGAGGAGGATCAGGGCCGACCGGCACTCACCAGTCCGAGAGGCTTGTCTGTTCACCCACCGGGGCGGCAGGGCTGGGAGTTGAGGCTTCGGAGCGCCGGGAGAGGACTGGGGGTGGTGGCGTGAACACAGCCTGCAGGGGATTACAGCGCCACGGCTAGCCGGGAGGGAATCCGGGGAAAAGTCCGGAGCTGCCGAAGAGGCAAGAGACTTTTTCTTCCCTCTTTGTTTCCTGGTGCACGAGGGGAGGGGATTAAGAGCACTGCTTAAAGGAGCTCCAGAGACGGATGTGAGCCGCGGCTAAAAGCGCGGACCCCAGAGACGGCTATGAGACGCTAAGGCTGCTGCTGCCACCACCAAGAAGCCTGTGTGCGAGCACAGGTCACTATCCACACCCCCTTCCGAAGAGCCTGTGCAGCCCGCCACTGCCAGCGTCCCGGGATCCAGGGACAACTCCTGCAGGAGAACGCACGGCACGCCTCACGCTATCGCAACGTCACGCCGGCCTCTGCCGCCGCAGGCCCGCCCCGCACTCCGTGCCCCTCCCTCCGCCCCCCCCCCCCCCCCCCCCGGCCTGAGTGAGCCAGAGCTCCCGAATCAGCGGCTCCTTTAACCCCCTCCTGTCGGAGCGAAGAACACACATCCTCCGGCGACCTGCACGCAGAGGCGGGGCCAAACCCAAAGCTGAGCCCCTGGGAGCTGTGAGAACAAAGAAGAGAAAGGGAAATCTCTCCCAGCAGCCTCAGAAGCAGCGGATTAAAGCTCCACAATCAACTTGATGTACCCTGCATCTGTGAAATACATGAATAGGAAACGAAACATACCAAATTAAGGAGGTGGACTTTGAGAGCAAGATTTATGATTTTTTTCCCCTTTTCCTCTTTTTGTGAGTGTGTATGTGTATGCTTCTGTGTGAGATTTTGTCTGTATAGCTTTGCTTCCACCATTTGTCCTAGGGTTCTATCCGTCCGTTTTTTTGTTTGTTTTGTTTTTTATTTTCTTTTCTTTTAATAATTATTTTTTATTTTAATAACTTTATTATATATTACCTTATTTTATTTTACTTTATCTTCTTTCTTTCTTTTTTCCTTCCTTCCCTCCTTCCTCCCTCCCTCCCTCCCTCCCTCGCTCCCTCCTTTCTTTCTTTCTTTCTTTCTTTCTACTTCTACTAATTCTTTCTTTCTACTTTTTCTCCCTTTTATTCTGAACCGTGTGGATGAAAGGCTCTTGGTGCTGCAGCCAGGAGTCAGTGCTGTGCCTCTGAGATGGGAGAGCCAACTTCAGGACACTGGTCCACAAGAGACCTCCCAGCTCCACATAATATCAAATGGCAAAAATCTCCCAGAGCTTTCCATCTCAACACCAGCACCCAGCTTCACTCAACGACCAGCAAGCTGCAGTGCTGGACATCCTATGCCAAACAACTAGCAAGACAGGAACACAACGCCAACCATTAGCAGAGAGGCTGCCTAAAATCATAATAAGTCCACAGACACCCCCAAAACACACCACCAGACGTGGACCAGCCCACCAGAAAGATAAGATCCAGCCTCATCCACCACAACACAGGCACTAGTCCCCTCCACCAGGAAGCCTATACAACCCACTGAACCAACCTTAGCCACTGGAGACAGACATCAAAAACAAGAGGAACTACGAACCTGCAGCCTGCAAAAAAGAGACACCAAACACAGTAACATAAGCAAAATTAGAAGACAGAAAAACACACAGCAGATGAAGGAGCAAGATAAAAATGCACCAGACCTAACAAATGAAGAGGAAATAGGCAGTCTGCCTAAAAAAGAATTCAGAATAATGATAGTAAGGATGATCCAAAATCTTGGAAATAGAATGGACAAAATGCAAGAAACATTTAACAAGGACGTAGAAGAAATAAAGATGAAACAAGCAACGATGAACAACACAATAAATGAAATTAAAAATACTCTAGATGGGATCAATAGCAGAATAACTGAGGCAGAAGAACGGATAAGTGACCTGGAAGATAAAATAGTGGAAATAGCTACTGGAGAGCAGAATAAAGAAAAAAGAATGAAAAGAACTGAGGACAGTCTCAGAGACCTCTGGGACAACATTAAATGCACCAACGTTTGAATTACAGGGGTTCCAGAAGAAGAAGAGAAAAAGAAAGGGACTGAGAAAATATTTGAAGAGATTATAGTTGAAAACTTCCGTAATATGGGAAAGGAAATAGTTAATCAAGTCCAGGAAGCACAGAGTCCCATACATGATAAATCCAAGGAGAAATACGCCAAGACACATATTAATCAAACTGTCAAAAATTAAATACAAAGAAAGCATATTAAAAGCAGCAAGGGAAAAACAACAAATAACACACAAGGGAATCCCCATAAGGTTAACAGCTGATCTTTCAGCAGAAACCCTGCAAGCCAGAAGGGAATGGCAGGACATACTGAAAGTGATGAAGGAGAAAACCTGCAACCAAGATTACTCTACCCAGCAAGGATCTCATTCAGATTTGATGGAGAAATTAAAACCTTTACAGACAAGCAAAAGCTGAGAGAGTTCAGCACCACCAAACCAGCTTTACAAAAAATGCTAAAGGAACTTCTCTAGACAAGAAACACAAGAGAAGGAAAAGACCTATAATAACGAACCCAAAACAATTTAGAAAATGGGAAAAGGAACATACATATCGATAATTACCTTACATGGAAATGGACTAAATGCTCCCACCAAAAGACACAGATTGGCTGAATGGATATAAAAACAAGACCCATATATTTGCTGTCTACAAGAGACCCACTTCAGACCTAGAGAGACATACAAACTGAAAGTAAGGGGATGAAAAAAGATATTTCATGCAAATGGAAACCAAAAGAAAGCTGGAGTAGCAATTCTCATATCAGACAAAATAGACTTTAAAATAAAAACTATTAAAAGAGACAAAGAAGGACACTACATAATGATCAAGGGATCGATCCAAGAAGAAGATATAACAATTGTAAATATTTATGCACCCAACATAGGAGCACCTCAATACATAACGCAAATACTAACTACCATAAATGGGGAAATCGACATTAACACTATCATAGTAGGGGACTTTAACACCCCACTTTCACCAATGGACAGATCATTCAAAATGATAATAAATAAACACAAGCTTTAAATGATACATTAAACAAGATGGACTTAATTGATATTTATAGGACATTCCATCCAAAAACAACAGAATACACATTCTTCTCAAGTGCTCATGTAACATTCTCCAGGATAGATCATATCTTGGGTCACAAATCAAGCCTTGGTAAATTTAAGAAAATTGAAATTCTATCAAGTATCTTTTCCGACCACAATGCTATGAGACTAGATACCAATTACAAGAAAAGATCTGTAAAAAATACAAACACATGGAGGCTAAACAATACCCTACTTAATAACAAAGTGATCACTGAAGAAATCAAAGAGGAAATCAAAAAATACCTAGAACCAAATGACAATGGAGACACGATGACCCAAAACCTATGGGATGCAGCAAAAGCACTTCTAAGAGGGAAGTTTATAGCAATACAATCCTACCTTAAGAAACAGGAAATATCTCGAATAAACAACCTAAACTTGCACCTAAAGCAATTAGAGAAAGAAGAACAAAAAAACCCCAAAGTTAGCAGAAGGAAAGAACTCATAAAAATCAGATCAGAAATAAATGAAAAAGAAATGAAGGAAACGATAGCAAAAATCAATAAAACTAAAAGCTGGTTCTTTGAGAAGATAAACAAAATTGATAAACCATTAGCCAGACTCATCAAGAAAAAAAGAGAGAAGACTCAAATCAATAGAATTAGAAATGAAAAAGGAGAAGTAACAACTGACTGCAGAAATACAAAAAATCATGAGAGATTACTACAAGCAACTCTATGCCAATAAAATGGACAACCTGGAAGAAATGGACAAATACTTAGAAATGCACAACCTGCCAAGACTGAATCAGGAAGAAATAGAAAATATGAACAGACCAATCACAAGCACTGAAATTGAAACTGTGATTAAAAATCTTCCAACAAACAAAAGCCCAGGACCAGATGGCTTCACAGGCAAATTCTATCAAACATTTAGAGAAGAGCTAACACCTATCCTTCTCAAACTCTTCCAAAATATAGCAGAGGGGGGAACACTCCCAAACTCATTCTACAAGGCCACCATCACCCTGATACCAAAACCAGACAAGGATGTCACAAAGAAAGAAAACTACAGGCCAATATTCCTGATGAATATAGATGCAAAAATCCTCAACAAAATACTAGCAAACAGAATCCAACAGCACATTAAATGGATCATACACCATGATCAAGTGGGGGTTATTTCAGGAATGTAAGGATTCTGCAATATACGCAAATCAATCAACGTGATACACCATATTAAGAAATTGAAGGAGAAAAACCATATGAGCATCTCAATAGATGCAGAGAAAGCTTTCAACAAAATTCAACACCCATTTATGATAAAAACCCTGCAGAAAATAGGCATAGAGGGAACGTTCCTCAACATAATAAAGGCCATATATGATAAACCCACAGCCAACATCATCCTCAATGGTGAAATACTGAAAGCATTTCCACCAAGATCAGGAACAAGACAAGGTTGCCCACTCTCACCACTCTTATTCAACATAGTTTTGGAAGTTTTAGTCACAGCAATCAGAGAAGAAAGGGAAATAAAAGGAATCCAAATTGGAAAAGAAGAAGTAAAGCTGTCACTGTATGCAAATGAGATGATACTATACATAGAGAATCCTAAAGATGCTACCAGAAAACTACTAGAGCTAATCAATGAATTTGTAAAGTAGCAGGATACAAAATTAATACACAGAAATCTCTGGCATTCCTATACACTAATGATGAAAAATCTGAAAGTGAAATCAAGAAAACACTCCCATTTACCACTGCAACAAAAAGAATAAAATATCTAGGAATAAACCTACCTAAGGAGACAAAAGACCTGTATGCAGAAAATTATAAGACACTGATGAAAGAAATGAAAGATGATAGAAATAGATGGAGAGATATACCATGTTCTTGGATTGGAAGAATCAGCATTGTGAAAATGACTCTACTACCCAAAGCAATCTACAGATTTAATGCAATCCCTATCAAACTACCACTGGTATTTTTCACAGAACTAGAACAAAAAATTTCACAATTTGTATGGAAACACAAAAGACCCCGAATAGCCAAAGCAATCTTGAGAATGAAAACTGGAGCTGGAAGAATCAGGCTCCCTGACTTCAGACTATACTACAAAGCTACAGTAATCAAGACAGTATGGTACTGGCACAAAAACAGAAAGATAGATCAATGGAACAGGATAGAAAGCCCAGAGATAAACCTACGCATATATGGTCATCTTATCTTTGATAAAGGAGGCAGGAATGTACAGTGTAGAAAGGAGAGCCTCTTCAATAAGTGGTGCTGGGAAAACTAGACAGGTACATGTAAAAGTATGAGATTAGATCACTCCCTAATACCATACACAAAAATAAGCTCAAAATGGATTAAAGACCTAAATGTAAGGCCAGACACTATCAAACTCTTAGAGGAAAACATAGGCAGAACACTCTATGACATAAATCACAGCAAGATCCTTTTTGACCCACCTCCTAAAAAAATGGAAATAAAAACAAAACTAAACAAATGGGACCTAATGAAACGTCAAAGCTTTTGCACAGCAAAGGAAACCAAAAACAAGACCAAAAGACAACTCTCAGAATGGGAGAAAATATTTGCAAATGAAGCAACTGACAAAGGATTAATCTCCAAAATATACAAGCCGCTCATGCAGCTCAATATCAAAAAAACAAACAACTCGATCCAAAAATGGGCAGAAGACCTAAACAGACATTTCTCCAAAGATACACAGATAGCCAACAAACACATGAAAGGATGCTCAACATCACTAATCATTAGAGAAATGCAGTGTACGCTAGCTTTCATTCAGAGCTACTTCTGGAATAAAACAGAAGACCCTTCTGGAGTCTAGGTTCAATTTACCAAAGGAAAATGAGGGAATTTTAGGGTATGGACTGTGCCCAGGCAAAGGAGTAAATGTTACAACTCCAGACCCTTTAGGAAGGTGCTGCCTGCTCTGTGCACTTGACTGTGTGAGCTGAACCAAACCTTGGCACAAGAGATCTAGAATTCTTGGAACCCAGACATCCATGAAATAGCCACGGTAATCCTAACTTAAATATTTGAAAAATCCTTAGAGAAAAATTCTATTTTCCCAATATAAGACCACAGTAAATTATTGTAAACAGTTTACTTGGAAGACAAAATATTTGTCTGAACCGTCAGTGGAAAGACAAATTACAATAAGGGCTCTTGGTGGTGTAATGTTGGGAACTACTGCTCCAGGGAACAGAGATTTAGGCCATTTGTATACTGCTCAGAATCTAACATATACGAGAACTCTATAAATATTAACAACTACCTTTCAGAAGTGACATTGTGGTGAGTAGCTGATACTTTGAAAGCGATTAACAAGGATTCCAAAAATAAATTTTTGATCTTATGCCATTACAGAATGCTAGTGCAAGGAGATTCCATACAACATCAACTGAAGCATTATAATACTACTCTGTTACAGGCCCTAAGAGATTTGGAAGAAACTGATGTACCAATTACTTTAGTGCTGGCAATGAAATTTGTTTATGAATGGATGTACTTTGTTGTTGTTAGGGATTTGTTGGTTTGTTTTAGGAAATAGGGTACTTCTGCTTTTCTTCTCAAGGCTGAATGACATGTTTCATAAAACACACACTGAACAGATATGTTCCTAACAGTTTGTCTGTAAAATATGCCCTTGAATGACATGAGTTCAACTGCCATATTTGCCACATCTTCGAGATGAGAAATGTTGCAGACATTGCTTAACTTCTCTGAACTTCTGACTCATGAGGATAATAATATGGAGTTGAAAAAAAAAAGACATGTGAAAGCATTTTGCAAACTGTAAGGGCGAAATTTTATAAAGGACCAAAAAAAAATATTCTTTCATAATATGACCTCACATTTTCTTCCATAAGGTTTCCCAGTCAAATTACTTAGGACACTTGGCGCTCTTGTTTTGGTACTCTATGGAACCATTGTTTTCCCCCATGAACTTCTGTTACATTATTAAGTATGCTATTATTCTGGTCAGGTTCAAGAGAGAATTATTGGCATGATTTATCACCAAGCAGCATGTGTCAATTACATCTGAGTCAAAAAAATTTCAATTCCTTAAATACAGCTGGGAATCTCTATTTGTGATTAGTAGGAATAAAGGCTTGCCAAATCTAGACAAGTAAAAATTAAACGTAAGGCAAAGAATATATAGGTATAGACAAAAGTCTTTTCTGGTGACAGAAAAACCCTTTCATGTAAATAAATTTATGATTGTATGAGTATATAGATATTAGATGAAATATGTAAAACCTTAAAAATTAAATTAAAGCAAATTATCTTTAAAATCTGTCCAAAGCAAATTGAAATATAATATCACATATTGGTTTTACAAGTGTAAAACTGCTTTGGTTGCTGTAGGCTGAGTGATATGCAGTGAGCGATTGATTTATATGAATTCTCCAGACTTCTTCCTTTTATCTTTTCCTCTGGAGCACTGTCTGCCCCTAAACTTTTTCTAAAAATTTTCCCGTCTTTTATTTCACTGAGAGAAACAACAACAAAAAAATAATATAACATTCAGAGAATTAAAGGGTCAGCTACCTGCTTTATTTGAACAGAGGCTTATGCTCAAATGTGCTGCTTCTCTAGAGCACTAAAATTACTAAAATCCATATTGCCCTTGAAGAGGAAAATAAAATAAAACAATTGCAAATAGGTTGAAAACTGACAATTCCTGTGTTAGCTGCTCCAGGGATATGATAGGAGATTGACTTTTTTTTTTTTTAGGTTGCGTTGGGTCTTTGTTGCTACGCACGGGCTTTCTCTAGTTGCGGTGAGCCGGGGCTACTCTTCGTTGCAGTGCGTGGGCTTCTCATTGCGGTGGCTTCTCTTGTTGCGTAGCATGGGCTCTAGGCATTCGGGCTTCAGTAATTGGGGCACAAAGGCTCAGTAGTTGTGGTTGCTCCGCGGCATGTGGGATCTTCCCGGACCAGGGCTCAAACCCTGCATTGGCAGGCAGATTCTTAACCACTGCGTCACCAGCGAAGTCCTGGAAATTGACTTTTGTAATGAAGTGTTATTCATGCCTTCAAACACGGATTACTTGTTGTGCTTCCTAGGGTTAAGACATGGATGTCACTCTCTCCTTTCAAACCCTCATGCTTCTTAAAATTGTGCTGGCTTTCTGAATTCAACATTTATGGCATACAATTATTCCTGGCACATATGTTTATTGATTGGTGATGTTAGAACACACGTGACACCACTAATATTTAAATCCATTAACTTATTCACAGATTCAGCAAACATTCAGCAAACCATAAGCCACCAAAACACTGAGCTAGGCACTGTGAAGACTAGATGAGAATGTGCCTTCAATGTACTCTCAATCCAGGCTGCTGTGTGCAGTTGTATAAGCAACTATTAGAATGGAATGTGATATGTATATTATAGAGATGGGCATGGGATGCTACAGAGAAGAGAGGAGTTGCTAAATGTCCCATAGGCATACAAATTTAAAAAGCAATTATCATGAAAGCCATATACTAAAATATTCATTTAAAAGTCTATCACGAATAGGTGGAAATTAAACAACATACCCTTGAATAATCAATGGATTAAAAAAAGAAATCAAAAGAGGAATTAGAAAATATCTTGAGACAAATAAAAATGAAAACACAACATACCAAAACTTATGCGATGCAGCAACAGTAGTATTAAAAGTGAAGTTTATAGCAATAAACATCTACATTAAAAAGAAGAAAGATCTCAAATAAAAAACCTAACTTTACACCTCAAGGAACTAGAAAAAGAAGAATAAACTAAGTCCCATGTTAGCAGAAGGACGGAAACAATAAAAACTAGGGCAGAAATAAATGAAATAGAGAAAAGAAAAAATCAATAAAACTGAGTTGATTTTTTGAAAAGGTAAGCAAAATTGACAAATCTTTAATTAGACTTACTAAGTAAAAGGAAGTTGTCTATCAAGCCATAAAACGACATGGAGGAAATTTTAATGCATATTGTTAAGTGAAAGAAGCCAGTCTGAAAAGGCTACATACTGTATGATTCCGACTGTATGAAATTCTGAAAAAGGCAAAACTAAGGAGACAGTAAAAAAGATCAGTGGTTTCCAAGGGTTGATGGGAAGCAAGGGATAAATAGATGCATCACAGGGGATTTTTATGGCAGAGAAACTATTCTGTGTGATACTGTAATGATGGACACATGACATTATGCATTCGTCAAAACCATAGACTGTACAACACAAAGAGTAAACCCTAATGTAAACCGTGGGCTTTAGTTAATAATAATGCATCAATATTTGTTCATCGATGTTACAAATGTACCACACTAATGCAAGATATTCATAATAGGGGAAACTGGGAGTAGAGGAGGCATGAAAAACTGTCTGTACTTTCTGGGGAATTTTTCTGTAAACCTGAAATTACTAAAAAATAAAGTCTATTTAAAAAAAAGAAAGAAAATGGGTAAAATTAATTTTAATAATATACTCAATTTTACAGTTCCAAAGTATTATTTCGACATGTAATCAATATTTTTTAAGTATCAAGAAAATTTTATACTTTTGTTCACACTAAATATTTGTAATCGGGCTTCCCTGGTGGCGCAATGGTTGAGAATCTGCCTACCAATGTAGGGGACACGGGTTCAAGCCCTGGTCTGGGAAGATCCCACATGCCGCGGAGCAACTGGGCCCGTGAACCACAGCTAGTGAGTCTGCGCGTCTGGAGCTTGTGTTCCGCAACACGAGAGACCACGACAATGAGAGGCCCACGCACCGTGATGAAGAGTGGCCCCCGCTCGCCGCAACTAGAGAAAGCCCTCACACAGAAATGAAGACCCAACACAGCCTAAATAAATAAATAAATTTATAAAAAAAAAAATTTGTAATCCATTAGACAAATTTCAAGTCTAATAAAGTCAAATTAATAGTCACATCTGGCTAATAGCTACCACAGTGGACAGTGCAGGTGTAGATTAATTATGTCTTAATTGTTAGGATAGAGGTGTTTACGGATATAATAAAAGTGGGGGGAGGGGTATTTAAGGCAACCTCTGTGGGACAAGAAAGGCTTCAGAGTGAGGAGAGGGCTGAGTTGGGAATTGAAGGAGTCAGGAATTATCTATTAAGCACAAAACACCAGGCAGAGCCAAGGCAAGGGTCAAGGGTAAGCCCTGAGTGACTCAGTCAGTAAAGATATAATAAGCCACAGTTAGATCCAGGAAGCTTATTACTTACACTGACAGTGAAAGAAAGAATAACTAAAAATATCAATTCCCTGGGTCTTTGTCCTACACACCAAAAAGGGTGACAGGAAAACAAAAAGGTGCTGGTTGACTGCTATATGAATTGTGGGATAACCTACTGCTGAAGACTCAATTCTAGACTGTAGCTAAGTGGTGTTATACAGCTGTTCTCTGAAGGAGATAGGACAGAAAGCCTCATACTTCATCAGAGGTGATGAGAAACTGTCTCCCAACAGCCTCCCAGGGAAATAGGGAAGAAAGTGAGAGATGACCTCATAGCTTCTTCTCACAAGCCTCTCATCCTTTCAAGTCCTGGAAAGAACAAAAGGCATTCTGCCAAGACTCAGATTAGCTGTGGCTCAAGCTTTTGCCTGCATGATCTATGTGGATATGTGCAAGGTTGCCAGGGAGCCATGGCAGAGATATTCCCCTACATTACTGAGAAAGAGAAAGAAGAGAGGACATCTAAGAAAATATAACAGCATGCAGAAAGGCAAAAGGGTGCAGCCTCTGGCTAGAATTCGATGTCATGTGGCAGAAATATGACAGAGGAGACTTGAAATTTAGGCACAGATTAACCTTGACAGGTCTTGTAAATCCTAATGAGAGTTTTCTACCTAAAGGAGCTTCAGGAGAGAAGGACTGGATCACATTTAGATATTAGAAAGGACCCTCTGACAGCAGTGTAAAGGAGGACTGAAATGGACCTGGACTGGAGGTGAAGCTGGGGCTGCTAGAATAGACAGTGAGAGCAAAGCATCATCAGTTTGCATAGTGTCCTTTTATGGTTGAAAAGAAACACTCACCAATCCATAGACCGCAGTCCCCATAAGTAGGCAAGGAAGGCAAAGGGCTCAATGCCACATGCCCCCTGTCCCATTTGTCAGTAATCCAATTCTGCCACCTTCCTTTTCATGTTGTAAATTTCGATCTTGTCAGGATTGCTTCCTCCCCATTTTTTGCTAAATGGAGTTCCATCACTTGGTCTTGAAAAATGAGAGTCTGAAAGACTGGTGAAAAAGCTTTCAGGAAGACAAGAAGGAAACACTGTTGCGTGTTCCCTTACCCTACAGAAAAGCTCGTACTATTATGTGTCATGAACATGTTATTGCTAATAGAGTACTCTGGCAAACATCCAGACTCCTAATCTCGGTCTGCCTGCCCATGCCCTAGGCCTTTGCTAAAATGTCTCCTTCTCACTGCAGCCTTTTCTGACCACTTGATTTAAAATTGTAATCTTCCCGGGCCCCCCGGCAACGTACTCCATCTCCCTGCAATGCTTTATCATCATCTAACATTTATTTTACTTATTTTATTTTCTGTTTATTTCCACTAAAACATAAGCTCCATGAGCTCCTGAGTACTGTATTCCCAGTACTGTAATAACTGGCCACATGGTTATTAAATTTTCAAAAAAAGTACATATATCTTGTGATTCCATTTATATGAAGCTCCAAAACAGGAAAAAATATTTAATGATGAATAAATAATTATTTATACTCATTATTTAAAACAAATAATTATTTTAAAATAATAATTATTTAAAAATTATTTAATGATTATTTAATGATGATAGACAATAGTGATGACCTTTGTGGAAGGGGATAATAACAGGTAGAGGGTATGAGAGGTGCTAATACTGGTGCTAATACTATCTTGATTCTAGTAGTGGTTACACAGATGTGTGCTGTGTTCTTATGACTTCTGTACCTTCCTATATCTGTTATATGTCAACTAAAAGTTTATCTAAAGAAGTTGGGAAGATGACACATCTGCCTAGCAGCTGCTTTTTCTGTCTCTGCTTTTTTGTGCTTGGGTTTTTTGTCTTTATTGCATCACCATCACCATTTCTAGATGGCTGCTCCCCCTTGAGGCATTACTTCTTTTTTTTTTTTTTTTTGCAGTATGCGGGCCTCTCACTGTTGTGGCCTCTCCCGTTGCGGAGCACAGGCTCCGGACGCGCAGGCTCAGCGGCCATGGCTCACATGCCCAGCCGCTCCGCGGCATGTGGGATCTTCCCGGACCGGGGCACGAACCCGTGTCCCCTGCATCGGCAGGCGGACTCTCAACCACTGCGCCACCAGGGAAGCCCGAGGCATTACTTCTGTGTTCCCAGCAGGGAAAGGACTGAAAAGTGAAGGGGTGAAGGGCTTTCTCTTGGTGAGATTTTGCTTTTCATTATGAAAGAAAGCCCTCCTGGGGACTTATGCTTACCTGTCACTGGGTTACATGGTTACTCCTGTGGTAGGTGTTCAGCTTTGCAGCCTCTGTACCAGAGAGATATTAGATGTGGGTTTTTCAGGAATCAACTTATATTATCTCTACTTATCGAAAAGAAATTTGAGGACAATGTGAATATGAGTATTTGTAATGTAAATGTAATGTAAAAGGAAAATAACAGGACCCCAAACACTTCAAAGCACACATCATTAACTAACCCCACATTTGTAGTATATATATTAGACCCCAAAGCTCCTTCATGCTCTTTACTTCCAACTGGTGCTTTGGATTGGTATTTCAATCAGGTCTCCTCTGATCAAGAGAACTGGACCAGATGTAAGCATCCATACTTTACATACAAGGCTTAAAGACAGGCAAGTGTGGCCCTCACTACTCTTTCCTCTGAACACACCCAGATTCTTGCATGACTTCTCATGTTCTCCCAGGCCTATCATATGTTACAAATGCTAGTGAAAGGAATCAAAGAGCACAGTGCAAGAAAGATTAAGGAGAGAGCCTACAGAGGGGTGTAAGAGAAAGATTAAATGAATCAATTTAATTTGTTTCTAGATTTGATACGTTTGTTTCTTACTCAACTTGCTTCTGAAAGTGTTCATGATGGATTCAATTTTACTTGTAATGTTTATCTCTCCCACAACCAAATTAAGCCCGAAGCCATTGTCTTAAATTTTTATGTGATTGAGGGTTGCACTTTATATTTCTCTTATATCTAAATCCTTCTTCCCGAAGACTAATGTGGCAGAAGGAGTGGGAACACTTCAACTCCCCTTAGAGGTTAAATCTTGTGACCCACACTACCAGTCATGTATTCTTCCTGGAGTTAACCCAGTGTATTTATAAGTTTATAGTCTTTTCTGGCTGTTGTTTTTCCCTGTTAGGATTATTCCTGAACACTTCCTGCACCTTCATGAGAATTATTTCCAGCCTCAAAGTCATTTAAAAATGCTGTTTGATATTGCTTAGAAGCCATTGAAATGTTTCAAGTGACCTTAGCCCACCTTATACACTAAATGTAGCAGTCACCCCTAGACTATTCCTAATTCTCAAAACTGACTCTGTTGTCCTACTACATTAATGGCACCATGTTAACATCAATTAATTACTATGTGTCAGGCAGTATGCTGAGTACTTTGACAGACATTAATCAATTTGATCCTCACATAACCCTATTTAGTAGATGCTACTACTATTCTCATTTTATAGATTAGAAAACACAGAGGTTAAGTAACTAGCTCCAGTTAATTCACCCAGAGGGGATTAGAATCCATAAAGTCTGGCCCCAAAGAGAGAGTACGTCCCTCTACCCCATCTTTGCCCCAAAGTAATATCATCTTAATCCAAATAATATATAATTATCTAATACTTACTCCATTTCATAAAATGTAAAGCTTCAAACCCTAATGTTCAAGTCTGCTAAACCACCTATTGTATGTTTTTTTAATTAGCTGACTATACATAAATAACTCCCCTCCTGATTTTCTTCATATTCTTCTCAGAGGGTCACTGGTTGGAGTCTGGGTTTCTCATTCAGAGGCCACAGCTGGGATACTCTGCCGCAACCTCCAAAATTCTGTGACTTCAGCTCCAAGATTTTCTTATAAACCTTCTGTTTTCTGAAGTTAGTGACATACGAATATGCTAACTCTGGGACTTTCCTGGTGGTCCAGTGGTCAAGACTCTGTGGTTCCACAGCAGGGGGCACAAGTTCAATCCTTGATCAGAGAACTAAGATCTCTGATCTTAGAACTAATGGGCATGACAAAACAAACAAACAAACAAACAAACAAAACAATGCTAGCCCCATACCCCCAGATTTTTGAGAACACAATCAGCCTTAGAAAAAATAGTAAAAAATTTAACAGCTATTAATCTATGCATTGTTTTCTTTGCAACTATATTTCCCATTCAAAAATTGAGTAACAGATTCCATTATAATTTTAATTTCTAGGACAATAATTCTCAAACAATTTTTCATCAACAGCACACCCAAAAGATAGTATCTACTTCTACCAGTAAGGTGGTTCATTACAATGATTTGAGGGAATGGAGATGAGTAAGAGGTAAGCAAAAATCTTTCTTAGGATGTGTAACCCCATAGAAAAGGTAGGGGGAAAAAGAAAAAGAATTATTTAAAAATGTGTCCTAGTTGAAATGTGTACTCATTTTCAAACTGAGAATCATCATCGGAATACTAAATCAGAGAATTAGTGATTAAGTGAATCAGAGGAGCACACAGATCGCTACAGAGATGGATGAGAGCTCTGAGTTTCAAGTTCTGAGTTTCACCTTGTGCCAGGCATCTTGTGCAGTTCTTTAGAAACTACCACAAGTAAACTTCATAACACTTAGAAGATACATCCTCAAAAGAGATAAACTGTGAAACTAAGATTTCCATATACTTGGATTAAAAACAACAACTCTACTTAAGAAGACATCCTTCTTTCTCAGAGATCAGTACCTATAAGATTTCTTACTGTAAGAAAAATTGGAAATTTTCTGAAATGGACTCTAGTCTTCAGCCTTTTCTTCACGTCTCCTTCCACAACTCTGTATATGTAGAGAATACCTGGAGCATGATAAAATAAACAGACTTTCAGGAAGTTACATTAAAGATGGATATAACTTCCAGTCCTGGGTATATATCTGAAGAAAATGAAAACATTAATTTGAAAAGATTCATGCACTCCAATGTTCATAGCAGCATTAGCTACAATAGACAAGATAGGGAAGCAACCTAAGTGTCCATCAACAGATGAATGGATAAAAGAGATGTAGTATATACATGCAATGGAATATTACTCGGCCACAGAAAAGAATGAAATTTTGCTACTGGCAACAACATGGATGGACTTGGAGGGTATTACGCTTAGTAAAATAAGCCAGATAGAGAAATGCAAATATTGTATTTTATCACTTATATGTGGAATCTAAAAAATAAAGCAACCTAGTGAACATAACAAAAAAGAAACAGATTCACAGATGTAGAAAACAAACTAGTGGTTACCAGTAAGGAAAGGGAAGGGGGGAGAGGCATGATAGGGATAGGGGATTAGGAGGTACAAACTACTATGTATAAAATAAATAAGCTATGAGGATACATTGTACAGCACAGGAAATATAGCCAATGTTTTATAATAACTATAAACGGATTCTCTTTAAAAATTGTGAATCACTATGTTGCACACCTGAAATTTATATAATATTGTTAATCAATTATACCTCAATAAAAAAGAGAGAGAGAAAATTTTTTTTAATTTTTTAAATGGATGGATCAAGTCAAAGATAACCAAAGCCCTCCCAAGGAAACAGAATGGTTCAAGGGTCAGTAGCACTTGAGTCTAAACCCTTAAAGAATATGTCCATCAGAAGAGGTTGTGATCATAAAGGGTGCATAGAGAAAAGACAAAGCACCCAACACCAACACAAGCGATGTCCAGGGCAGTAGTGCTCGGCACACCCAACAGTTGTTCTATTAAGTAGGTGGCAGTAAAAGGAAACACATGTAGTATAGAGGTGAAGCAGACTGACTTTGCGTCCTTCAAACCTAGGTTCAAATTCTGTCCCAGCAGTTGCTGCTTGTGATACTTTGAGCAGGTTATTCTGGGATGTTCCAATTTTTTATAAAATAAGACTAATAATACCTACTTCATAGGGTTTTGTGAGATGAAATTATGAGATAAGGCATGTAAAATGCTTATCATGATGCCTGGCACAAGTATATACTCAATAAATATTATGAGTATAGTAGACTGAATAAGAAGATGGACCCAAAGATTCCCTTCTCTCATGTACACCCTGTATAATCACCTCCCCTTGAGTGTGGCAGGAACCAGTGAATATGATGAAGTAATCACTTCCATGATTAAGATTCCTAATCAGTCGACTATAAGTTAA
Organism: Leucopleurus acutus; assembly: GCF_964270905.1. Classification (NCBI taxonomy): domain Eukaryota; kingdom Metazoa; phylum Chordata; class Mammalia; order Artiodactyla; family Delphinidae; genus Leucopleurus; species Leucopleurus acutus. The sequence continues at coordinate 92,608,387 of NC_139147.1, read as the reverse complement.
CCAAAATGGAGATTATTCTCAATAGGCCAGGCACAATCAGGTGAGTCCTTTAAAATTAGGAGGATTCTCCTGCGGGTTTCACAGACTAAGCAAACTGCCATTTTATGAGAGGAGATGGCCATAGGCAAGAACCTGAGGGCAAGCTCTAGTTGCTGAGAGTGGTCCTCGGCTGAAAACCAGCAAGAAAATGGGGACCTAACAGACCTACACGGAAATAAATTCTGCCAATAGTCAGTGAGATTGGAAGAGGACCTCAGACCTCAGGTGAGACTATAGCCCTGGCTGATATCTTAATTTCATCATAATGAGATCCTGACCAGTTGACCCAGTTAAACCATAATCAGACTCCTGACTCGTGGAAATAGTAAGAATAGATGTGTATTGTTTTGAGCCACTCAGTTTGTGTCAATTTGTTATGCAACTATAGAAGATTAATACAAGTAGTATCTGTTGTTGTGATACTGTTACTATTACTATAAGTAAAATCATATAACTATATTCCTGTTTCTGAATCTAGGCTCACCTCAACTTTCTAATAATGTTGGCATCTCCTATGGCTTGTTCATAAGCAGAGTGTGCTGGTCAAGCTAACAATTACAGAATATATTTGGTATTTACATTTCAAATCAATTTATTAGTAAAACCTGGGAGGTCACAGTTACTTACAGTAAGGAATAATTGAACTAATAAATACTCCACTTTTTTTGAACCTTTATTCCATCCCAGCCAGTGCAATCTCATTTGTATACTGATTAGAGCCAGAGGGCCACCAAGGAGGGCTAGTTTTTTTGTTTGTTTGTTTGTTTTTCAGCCACACTGTGGGGCATGCAGGATCTTAGTTCCCTGACCAGGGATCGAACCCGAGCCCCCTGCAGTGGAAGTGCAGAGTCTTAACCACTGGACCACCAGGGAGGTTCCAAAGAGGATTAGTTTTAATCTTTGTGGTAGACAGCAATGGTCAACAAATATCCCACTTGTTCTTCTAAAGGGTCCTACTTTCTATGCAATGAAGTGTGATTGAAACGACACTAATCACTTCTAGACTGAGGCAATAAAAAGCCCGTGAGCAACGTCCATTCTTTATCTTCTTTGGCCAAACCATCCAAGGAGACCACATGTGCCAGATGATGCAGGTACAAGATGGTGAAGCCATCATCAGCCTAGGTCCCTGAGTAACTAAGTGAAGCAATATCCATATCAATCCTCACTGAAAATGCAGCATAAACAAGAAACAAATTTTTATTACTTGAGTATCTAAGATTTCAGAGTTAATTTGTCACAACAGCAAAACCTAGACTATACTAACAGATAGGTTAAATAAGTAGAAATGGATTAGGAAGGATCACTCACTTAGAGTTTTTTTTTCTCTGCCCTCTGTGTATCTCTCTTCTCTTTTTTATCTAATGTGGATGGTTTAATAATATTAAGACCCGTGGGACTTCCTGCTTGCCTGACTCCTTTCTCACTAGTAGGTACACCATATAACAGGCTAAAGTTTGATCCTTCACATTCATTCATCCTCCATGATAGCATGGTTGAAGCCATAACATACAAGAAAAGGTATCAGTTTGGCTATCACATTTCATGTGTCAAAACTAAGGGTAGGCAGCAGCAACTATATCAGCAACTGATGACTGGAAGAGATTAGAAGACTTAGGGATCCTGGCTATATTTCCTTTAGAACTGACAACCAGAAGCCATCCTTATCTTGTTCATGACTTTTAAAGGCAATTTTCTAAGTGTTTCACCATTAAGCATGACATGAGCTATTGATCAAAGTAGATATTATGATTTTTAAGTAAGCATGTTTCTTTCTGAATTTCCTTACAAATATTCTCAGGAAATAACTTTTTTTGGACTCAATGTGAAGGATGATAAGACTGTTCTCCAGGGCTTCCCTGGTGGCGCAGTGGTTAGGAATCCCCCTGTCAATGCAGGGGACACGAGTTCGAGCCCTAGTCCGAGAAGATCCCACATGCCGCAGAACAATTAAGCCCGTGTGCCACAACTACTGAGCCTGAACTCTAGAGCCCGCATGCCACAACTACTGAAGGCCATGTGCCACAACTACTGAAACCCGTGCGCCTAGAACCTGTGCTCTGCAACAAGAGAAGCCACGGCAATGAGAAGCCTACGCACCACAAGGAAGAGCAGCCCCCGCTCACAGCAACTAGAGAAAGCCTGCACACAGAAACGAAGACCAAACACAGCCAAAAATAAATTAATTAATTAAATAAATTTAAAAAAAAAGACAGTTCTCCCTTGACAGTTTGAAGTGATAAATTATATTAATAGATTTCCTAAGCTTGAATCATCTATATTTCCTGGAATAAACTCTACTTGGTCATGATAGATGATAATTTTTAATGCAGAGTTGAATTCAACATGCTAATATTTTGCTTATAATCTATACATATATATTTCTAAATGATACTGACCTAGAGTTTGTTTTGGGTTTATTTTGTCAAGTTTAATATCAAGGTTTTCCAGTTTCAAAAATAAATTTGGATAGTTTTCTCCTTTTTGCTATACCATGTAATATATTATGTAGTATAAGCATTATATGTCTTTTTAAGTTTTAAATAATTGGCCAACAAGCCATCTTACTCCAAATATATGCTAGAATAATTATTTTATTATATTATCAAGTTCCCTGTATTTTTCTAATTATATTTTTTAAATTATTCCTGATTCAAATTTGGCAATTTATACTTTTCCAGAAAATTATCCTTCTCATTAAGGTTTTCCACTGTATTAAAAGTTTTATACTCTTTTTATTATCTTTCTTAATTTTAATTTTGGTGATTTTTTAAATGTCAGTTGTTAAATAACTCACCTTAGTAGTTTCTAAATCAAGTCAGAATTAAAACATGTAAACTGTTGCATCTGTGGTAATACAGGAAATGCCCGTTAATGTTCATGAACTCGATTTGCAACATTATCTATTCATAACATTTCTAATCCAAACCTTCTGCACAAGACTGCAGATAATAGCAAGGTGATACCTTAAACTATTAAATGATATTTAGTGATAATAACTCATAATTTCACATAATGTAAAAAGGGAATTACCTCTGGGTTGCTTTGTAACACGTGGGACATCAAAAGTCATGCAAATTATAATCAAAATATGGAGGAGAGTTCAAGGAACATATTCTGCTTATTGACAAAGGAATCCTATGAGAATGAAATGTAACAGATGTAAACAGAAACATGGCTCTAAATCACGATGTTCATTTTATAACATTTTTTCTTTCAAAACACAGATCTAGAGCATAAAGCAAGATCAAAATGCATCATATAGTTACAAAGCCAATCACTTTATAGTAATATAATGCAAAGAGTAAAATGAGAAATAAAGTCTTGCTAACCTGATTAAAGTTTAACATAAATGGATTGGCAACTCAAATGCAGGAAATAATTTATTTTTCCCAAGAGAGCTATTCATAAGAACACAGTCCTCTACAATGTCTGGCAGTATCATTTATGGAATATAATCTTCTCCATATATTAAGCTAATAACTTGTAATTTGGTTAAAAATGAGCTTCCTGACCCCATCCCATTCTTTATCAGAAAGAAAGAGACACAGTTCTGTGGGTATTCAGTTTGTTTTCATGGAACCAAAGGATTATGAAAGCTCAGATAGGCTATGAAAGCTATTTTTTGATATTAGGTGAAACCTTCTTAAAATACATTGGACAAACTAAAAGATACAGAGATACCTCAGCAAAGTCCTGTATACTTTCAACAAGCTAAAAGGTAATCAAGAGTTTCTGGAAGGTTGATACAGTGAGCTAGAAATTGTGATATTTGATGTAGAGGGTCATATACATAAATACTGATGTACTCTCAGTGATGGAAAAATTTGAAATGGAAAAGAAAAATGAGTTTTTTGCATCTCTATCTTGGACAGATGTTTGGGAATAACCAGAAGTTTGGTAAATGATCACTATGAGTCAGAATAAAGAGTGGCATATACTTCAGAGAATAAGAATTTGTATACCAAGACAGAGGAGGAGGAGTTTGTAAGTGACCGTGACATGCATGATGGATTAGGGAAATAACTGGGTACAGAGAGTTCAGATGGAAGTCTATTGTAATAGTCCCTGCAAAACAAAAACAAAAACAAAAAACAAAGCAGATAAAAAACAGCAACAACAACAAAAACAATGAACCTTTGATTCAATCCAACTCAACAAATATTTATTGAACAATGACTATATACCAAGTACTCTTCTAGGTGGTTAGGTTAAAATTGTGAACAAAACAGTCTAACATTCCTACCCTCTAGTGACTCACATTTTAGCAACTGAGGGCAAAAGCAATAGAAAGAAAGACTATGACAGCAAGAGATATTGGAAAGACTGAGTTGACAGGACCCTCTTGATATTGATGGTCAAGAAAAGGAAGAATTTGCAGAAAATTCTATGGCCTTAACCTAAGTCACAAGTAAAATAGAAAGACCATTGATAGAGAGGGAGCAACTTATTCAGCATATGTTGAAGCCTTCCCAAGTACTAGGGACATAAAGATGAAGAGGAAGGAGCACCATTCTGGAAATGTGACTACTGTGATGAGAGTGGCAGTTCTGGACAACTTGAAATTCTGATTCAGGCAGGACATCCTTGTGAAATATTCAACAAAACAATTGAAAAGGTGATTTTGAAATTCAAGAGAGAGGTTAGGCTAAGAGAAATCTGATTAGGAAGTGATTTTTCTGGTTATCATCATATATGAAATCACCAAGAGAAAGAGAATAGAATAAAAGGCAACAGCCAGAGACAAAAACTAGAACCCTGATATTTATAGTTATACATTGTAAGAGGAAACAAAGAAGACTAAGTTAGAATAGCAATAGAGATGGATATAAAATAATAGAAAAAGAAAGATGCTGGAATATCATCCAAGTGATATTAATCTATATGAATGTTTCCAAAAGGATGGAATCATCAATATCAAAATGAGCAGAGACTGAATAGAAAGAGAAAAGACCAGAAGATAAATGTTTCAGAAGGAAAGTGGGAATTCATGAGAGGAAAAGCCAGACTGCAAGAGATTGTTGGTTAAAGATCAGAAATGGAGAGAGTTCATGTAGACTATGCTTTTAAGAAAACTTGGTGGTCTACAGAGGTAATTTTGGCTCTTTGTGGGAAAATTGATTAATAGAGATTTGAGTATGTTTATAAGCTGAGGGGTAGCAGAAGGTGCCACTCCAAAATATGCCCTTTGGCATAAGATTATTATTATTTTTTTTTTTTTTGCGGTACGCGGGACTCTCACTGTTGTGGCCTCTCCCGTTGCGGAGCATAGGCTCCAGACGCGCAGGCTCAGCGGCCTTGGCTCACGGGCCCAGCCGCTCCGCGGCATGTGGGCCGCTCCGCAGCATGTGGGATCTTCCCGGACCGGGGCCCGAACCTGTGTCCCCTGCATTGACAGGCGGACTCTCAACCACTGCGCCACCAGGGAAGCCCATAAGGATTATTTTGAGCTGATTATTTTGAAAAAGTGCAGACACAAAAGAAGTTCTGAAAACAGTAGAAGTTTCCCTTTTGTAAGGGAAATTTACATTAGAAAGGGGGCCGTACCAGGAGTTAAAATTGTTTGTTTGTTTTTTTCTCCTGTTAATCTGTTTTTTATTACATGGGGGTCTCAGCCAAGAACCTAATAGGGTAGAGGGAAAATTATTTTTCCTCCCTTACACAACTAAAGAGAAAAAGTTAGTGGTCAAATTGAAGATCCAAAAGCAAGAGATTGAACAGTTCTCAGAAGAGACATGATCATTTAGAATCTGGACCATAGTCAAAGGGATTAGCATTAATATGACAAGGCATTTCTTCTGTCAAGCAAGCAGGACATGCTATATGAATATAATTTGAGTTGCAGAGAAGAAGAAATCAGAGGGAGTCTATGTATGAGAGCTTAGGTTTTACTCAATAAAGGAGGAGGAAGTTCATATGCCTTGTCTTCAGGTGATAAGGATGATGAGAAAGGTAATGAAGATTATGGAAATTTTTTAAATTACCACTTTTACGTTCCAGCAACTTAGTGAAAATTCAAGACCGTAGGAACTTAAACCAAGAAGAAAAAGAGGGAAGTGTATAGAAAAGAAAGGGACATGTGCCTAAGGGAGATATTGAAGAAAGATCTGAACTGGAGGAAAAAAATCTGCCTTTCAATTCATTGAGGGATGACTTGGGAAAATGTAAATTAAAAAAAGAAAGAAAAAAAGGGAAAAATTTTTTTCCTGGGAGAAACTTCATATGGAAATGCAATGGTAAAAAAAAACACCCTGATATATGCTACATTTTCAATCATACTAGCCAAATTAATATGTTCTAGAATTCACTTTGGTAATCATCATATATTATCACATATATTTTGAAATTAATAAATTTCAATAACAATATCATATACAATGTTTAGATATCAAATGGAACTCTGCTATTAAAAAGCCAAGATTTTTATCTAATAGTAGAATTAGCAGGCATGAAATTTGATAAATTAATCTTATACTGGTTTCTATGAATGGGTAAGTAAAAGTGAAGCTGGATATTCATATTTATTTATTACCACAATCATTGGTACTAATGGCAATTGAAAAATTTTATTTGCATTTTATCAGGTGAAACAAAGTAAGTATTTTATATGGATTGCAATTCTTAAAGAGAGTATCTGAATTTGTATCTACTACCTTGTTTTTCAAAAAGTGGCATAATCAAGAGGGAGTTACTGCATGCCTGATTGCAAATGTCTTAGGTGAAATGCACACATTTCTTGTTTAAAGAGTTTAATACTTTCCAGAGACAAACAAGGTTTAATTTAATGATGGGGTGAAAGGTCTTGAAAATAAAATATGAATAAAACTTAAGTCACTAGAGTTAGAAAAGATGAAACAATCCTATAGTGTAACTCTAAAAAACTGTCCAAAAAAAGCATTCTTTTTGAATGTGTTTCTTCATATGGTGCTATTTTTTATTTTTCATTTCTCATTTCTATCCATATATCAAGACTTTGCCTCTGTATTTAGGCTTTAACTGATGATCCCAAAATACAATGTCTATTTCAGCATGAGTGCAGAGTCTACAACATTTTTTTCTTGTTTTGTTCCATGTTCATCATTATGTATGAATAAAAGCAAAATGCAGTCAATATTCATGACAATTAATCACAATGAAGAATGCCTTACATTGTCTAATGTAAATCTAACATGACATAGCACAGATAAAAAAGATAACATTTTTTTGTTTTTTTATATATATTTTTTACATCTTTATTGGAGTATAATTGCTTTACAATGGTGTGTTAGTTTCTGCTTTATAACAACGTGAATCAGTTATCCATATACATATGTCCCCATATCTCTTCCCTCTTGCATCTGCCTCTCTTCCACCCTCCCTACCCCACCCCTCTAGGTGGTCACAAAGCACCGAGCTGATCTCCCTGTGCTATGCGGCTGCTTCCCACTAGCTATCTATTTTACGTTTGGTAGTGTATATATGTCCATGCTACTCTCTCACTTTGTCACAGCTTACCCTTCCCCCTCCCCATATCTTCAAGTCCATTCTCTAGTAGGTCTGTGTCTTTATTCCTGTCTTACCCCTAGGTTCTTCATGACTTTTTTTTTTTCTTAAATTCCATATATATGTGTTAGCATACGGTATTTGTCTTTCTCTTTCTGACTTACTTCACTTTTTATGACAGACTCTAGGTCCATCCACCTCATTACAAATAGCTCGATTTCATTTCCTTTTATGGCTGAGTAATATTCCATTGTATATATGTGCCAAATCTTCTTTATCCATTCATCTAATGATGGACACTTAGGTTGTTTCCATGTCCTGGCTATTATAAATAGAGCTGCAATGAACATTTTGGTACATGACTCTTTGAATTATGGTTTTCTCAGGGTATATGCCCAGTAGTGGGATTGCTGGGTCATATGGTAGTTCTATTTGTAGTTTTTTAAGGAACCTCCATACTGTTCTCCACAGTGGCTGTATCAATTTACATTCCCACCAACAGTGCAAGAGGGTTCCCTTTTCTCCACACCCTCTCCAGCATTTATTGTTTCTAGATTTTTTGATGATGGCCATTGGACTGGTGTGAGATGATATCTCATTGTAGTTTTGATTTGCATTTCTCTAATGATTAGTGATGTTGAGCATTCTTTCATGTGTTTGTTGGCAGTCTGTATATCTTCTTTGGAGAAATGTCTGTTTAGGTCTTCTGCCCATTTTTGGATTGGGTTGTTTGTTTTTTTATTATTGAGCTGCATGAGCTGCTTATAAATTTTGGAGATTAATTCTTTGTCTGTTGATTCATTTGCAAATATTTTCTCCCATTCTGAGGGTTGTCTTTTGGTCTTGCTTATGGTTTCCTTTCCTGTGCAAAAGCTTTTAAGTTTCATTAGGTCCCATTTGTTTATTTTTGTTTTTATTTCCATTTCTCTAGGAGGTGGGTCAAAAAGAATCTTGCTGTCATTGTTTTTTTAAAGATAACATTTTTAATAATGACACTTAGAGAAACAACATTAAAATTCTTTAAAAAGTAATTCTTCTGTTACATATATATATATATATATGTATGTATAGTTTTTGTTTTATGTTTCTCATCCAAAGTTGCTTTACATTAAAGTAATTTGTCATTTTCAGGACTAGATAGAGAGGATCTCAAATTTAGCCCTCAAATATTTTCAGAAATTCCAGTTTTCAAGTTTGAACAATGCTATGTATGCCAGGCTATGAGGAGCATGTGTGGCCAGACTGCCAAGATCACAGCACAGATGCTGAAGCCATAGTGTTTCATGAATTCTGTTCTGCTGAATGGACACATCAGAATCACTATTAAAATATGTATTCCTGGGCTGTCTCTGAGACCTACTGAGCCAGAATTTCTTAGGATTGGTAGCCAACAATCGGCAAATTTAATATTTTCCTGGAGATTCATGCATACTTAAATTTGGAAACCACTACCTAATATTGTGTCATAGCCTGGCAATTTTCACAGCTGTGGGGAGGGAGGGCAGTGATAGATAAGTAGAAACAGGTTGAAAACTGGAGTGAAAATACTTTGCTTGAAATATAGACCATTATCGAGTTAGCCACCTACGTTTGGGTGAAAGAAAGATATATTCTGGTAGGCAGAATTCCAAGATGATTCCCAAGATGCCCCCTCCCTGGGGTACATAGCCTGTATAATCCCTGACACTGTGAATATGATGGATTTTACTCCCATTATTAGGTTATATTATTACTATTATTATTTATTATTATTTTTTTTGCAGTACACGGGCCTCTCACTGTTGTGGCCTCTCCTGTTGCAGAGCACAGGCTCTGGATGCACAGGCTCAGCGGCCATGGCTCACGGGCCTAGCCGCTCCGCAGCATGTGGGATCTTCCTGGACTGGGGCACAAACCCGTGTCCCTGCATCGGCAGGCAGACTCTCAACCACTGTGCCACCAGGGAAGCCCTAGGTTATATTAGATGGGACAGTTGATTTTAAGAAAGAGAGATTATCCTGGGTGAGCCTGACCTAATCAGGTGAGCTCTTGAAAGAGACTGGGCTCTTCCTGATGTTTGTGATTCACTGTATAAGAAAGGCTTGACAAGATTCCCCATTGCTGGATTTGCAGTTAAAAGGAGCCATGTGGCAAGGTATGCTGGCAGTCTCTAGGAGCAAAGAGAAGGCCCCACATGACAGCCAGCAAAGAAACAGGGACTGCAATCTTACAACCACAAGGAGCTGAATTCAGCCAACAAGCTTAATGAACATGGAAACAAATTTTCTCCCAGAGTCTCCAAGTGAAGAAACAGCTGGCCAACACATCAGTTTCAACTTTGCAAGACACTGAACAGAGAACTCAGTCATTCCACATCTGAACTTCTGACCTAAAATACTGTGGGGTAACAAATGGATGTTAAGCTGTCACATGTATGATTATTTGTTTCACAGCAATTGAAAACTAATCCATACCCAGCTGCACAAAAGTGACCTGGCCTGTGGTGATAGGTGCCGAACTGAACCTAGCCACTGCTATGCACACTTTGACTTTCTTGAACCTCAGCTATAAATGAGATTGGTGTAATGAACCAGCAGATTTTACATATCAAAGATAGGTTTATAAAATCACCAAGATCTCTTGTGTCTAGGTTAAAAAAAATTCATTAAGAAATTATTGGTAGGGGGCTTCCCTGGTGGCGCAGTGGTTGAGAGTCCGCCTGCCGAAGCAGGGGACACAGGTTCGTGTCCCGGTCTGGGAAGATCCCACATGCCGCGGAGCGGCTGGGCTCATGAGCCGTGGCCGCTGGGCCTGCGCGTCCGGAGCCTGTGCTCCGCAACGGGAGTGGCCACAACAGTGAGAGGCCTGCGTACCGCAAAAAAAAAAAAAAAAAAGAAAGAGAAATTATTGGTAGGAAAAGCAGAATCCCAAATACAGTAGTTCAAAACTATGTTCAAGATTATATGTTACAATCAACATTATAAGGTAGATTAATATTTTAATCGCCATTACCAAAGAGGCATAAGAACTTAATTGGAGTAGATGGTCCAAGATTGTGCACTAAAGCTGCCAGCATAAGACCTCATTTTCAGAACAATTATTTTCCTTCACCAAAGAGAATCTCGTGAGTTCATCTATTCAGCCAAGATAAATCAATTTTTTTCTCTTAATGTGTCCACGAACATCTACTTTCCATTATTTCTGTGGTCACAAAAGCATTTCACTGAATATTTCTACAAATAGCTCTCACATGCCCATGCCTCCTTTGATGACTTTGCAATTCTAATAAAGTGATTAAAACTCCTTATCCCTGCTGTGGCCTCTGCTAAACAATGTGAAAATACCTCTCCTGCTGGGGTTATCCTGCCAGCAAAATTCAAATGACCCACCAACAAGTACATCTGTTGTAATTTGACTTTCTTTGCCCTTGTTACTTTTTTCTACTATTCTATAAGATTTTGAATTTTCCCCTTGAAGCTCTAAATTCCTTTTTAATTATTTATTTGTGGAGAATCTCTTCTACAGATAAAATCAAGTTGATTAGTCTTCTAGTTTTCCTCTAACGGAATTTTAACAAGTCACTTGCTCTCTGAAACCTCACAGCTTCCTAATTAATAGGTGTTTGAACATGACAGGGTCATCCGATTTGTCTTATGTATTCATTGTGTTCGATTATGGGTCCCAAATATCCTGATTAACACATGTACAGTTGTGATCTTGCTGGGGAAGAACATGGCAGTGAATCGGAAATACAAAGTCAATGAGATTTTGACAAGTAGTTTTGCTAAATACAGGAGGCAATTTAGAGTGGCAGAACATTTAGGCACAGACTATTAAATGTTTCATCAATATTCAAGAAATGTTAAAAACAAAACTGGCTTTGGGGACTTCCCTGGTGGCACAGTGGATAAGACTCCGCGCTCCCAATGCAGGGGGCCTGGGTTCAATCCCCGGTCAGGGAACTAGATCCCAAATGCATGCTGCAACTAACAGTTCACATGCCACAACAAAGGAGCCCACGTGTCACAACTAAGGAGCCTGCCTGCTGCAACTAAGACCTGGTGAAACCGAATAAATTAAATAAATTTTTTTAAAAAAGCTGGGTTTGGTGGAAGAATTTTTTTTTGGACTTTCTGATTTATACGTTTCACACTGATGACAGAAAACTTGGTCCTTTGCTGAGTTTTCCTTTAGTCTCATCCTCTGGTAGCAGCACCTGCTCTTCCTTTGGGCAGAGAGCCCTTTCCCATTCACTCTATGGATCAGACAATGCTGAAACTATCGACTCCTGGATCCACTGGCGGCCCAGCCCTGGCTAACAGAGTCACATTACACTGACCACAGTGGGGAATGCATCACCACTGTGGGCCAAAGCAGTCTGGGGATTTTCATAAAACTGTTGGGAGAGATAAGCTGTTGTTTCCTCTGGGGTTTCCACATGGGTTAAAAAACCTCTGAAGCTACTATTGACCCAGTTTGCTCTTACATAGGAGAACTTGCCTGAAAATGGCAATAACCTAGGAGGAAGCAGGACTGAGAACAGACAGACGAGTGTGGCCATTTCATTGCTCCATCCTCTGGCACCCAGCCAGACCTGAAGTTATACCACCCGCAGCCTTTTCAATTACTTGAGCCAATCAATTCCCTATAATAGTTAAGCCCTTTTGGGCTGTGTTTTCAGACTTGCCACTGAAAGAATCTTGCTGCATAGAAAAGGTGTCTCTCACAAAAGTTAAATTAATCCAAGACTCTACCCTTTGAATTTAGTAAAAATGACATTATAAAGCTAATTTATTGACTTAATAATTTTTGAATGGAATACAATCAAACTCCCAAAATATACCTTTGGTGATTATTTTACAGTCATAACCATTACATCGTTTGAATTTTTCCAGTATTTAAAGGTACTTCAATGATATAATCTCATTAATTCTTACAATGTCCTTTTGAACTAGCCAGGGGACAGGTATGCTTATCTAATAATATAATAGTCCCGTTCTCTCTTGCACTTCATGACATATTTCAGTGAAGGCTGAATAACAAAGCACAAGGTCACCTATATAAGCACCTACAGAAAACAGTAATTACTTCCCTTATGATGTAGGTAGGATATCACTGTGGAAATCAGCATAAAGATTCCAGCACAAATTAATCACCTGTGAGGAACTGTGTGGCCAATAGAATTTTTAATAGTGTAGGTAGATGAATATAAAATTTACATGATGTATATTATATGCACTGTGTAGATATTCAACACATTTTAATGAAAGTCCTTCTACTTGTACTTCATTATATGTATATTATATGTAAGATAATTACATAATTTATAAATACAATAATATGTTTATTAAATGGTTACTGTATGTATGTTCTTATAAAATGTATATTTAAAGTATATGAAAATATACTTTATTTGAAATATGCTGAAAGTAAATTTAAGTGTTCCCCATTATATTTTTCCTCACCATACAAAAAGTGTGCTTTTTTCCTCTCAAAACACTAGCAGCTATTTCGACTCCTGAGTAAAGTAAGATTGGGGTAGAAGATATTCCCACATTGCTAAATATTTTCCTTATTAAGATTCAGATTATATTTTAATTTTTTAATAGAAAATTTCCTAAAATATATTACATGACCCTGACAATTTAATCTGCTCTTGATGACTGAGTGGCCTCCTCATAAGCATCCTTCTGGGTTATAAAATTTTAAGTGCTCTGGATCTATTAAAATATGTAGTGTGGTTTAAACACAAATGCTGTGCTTTATGAATTTATATGTCTGCTCTTAGTAATTTTCTATTTTTTTGAATTCTGTGGAATTTGTGTAGCTTGCAATAAAATCCTTTTTACTTTAGTGGATTTGAGTTTCTATTACTCATTAGATGTTTTAGGAGTGTTTACAGGAGGCATTTTAATACATAGCCTTAAAAAAACAGCTATATAACCCAGCAATTCTACTCCTGGATATAATCCAACATAAGACACATACAAAAATGTTCAGAGAAGCACTATTCACAGTAGCCAAACCTGGAGATAAAGCTAATGTCTATCAAAAGTAGAACTGATTCCTAAATTTTAGAATATTTGTTTCAGGAAAATGGGACAAGAGAGAATGATCATGTCCCAGGTCTCGGGTGAGTTCCTGGGACAGGCCACCAAGTAAGATTTGTTGGCTCCGTGCAGGAAAGAATTCAAGAGCGAGCCATAGTAAAGTGAAAGCAGGTTTATTGAGAGAGGTACACATTCCATAGGCAGAATGGAGTCCATCTCAGAACGTGACAGTGGCCCGGGGCTGTGGAGGTGGTTAGTTTTTATGGGCTGGGTAATTTCATAGGCTAAGTAGTGGGAGGATTATTCCAACTATTTTGGGGAACGGGTGGGGATTTCCAGGAAGAAGGCCACTGCCCATTCTTTGGCCTTTTATGGTCAGCTTCAGAACTGTCATGGTGCCTGTGGGTGTGTCACTTAGCATATGCTAATGTGTTACAGTGAGCTCATAAGGAGGCTCAAGGTCTACTGGGAATCAAATCTTCTGCCATCTTGGGCCTCATCAGTTCTAACCAGTTTTTGTCGTATCCAGTTTTTCTCAACAGCTGTGTCATTCTTTAAGGGTTGAGCCCTGCCCCCCTCCTTTCCTGTCACCTATTCATACAATGAAATATTGCATAGCCATGAGAATAGATAACTTCACAGAATAATATGCATGAAATTCCCAAGCAAAAAATCTCATCAGTGAAGCTGGATACAAGAGAGCTTGGTATGAGGAGGTTCTGGAAGGGAACAAGGTGGGGAAGGCTGGGGTTCTGGGTGTCACTAATATTCTGTTCCTCGATCTTGGTCTTGGTTCCACAAGCATGAATACTTTCTGAAAAGTCGTTGAGCTATGCTGTGGTTTGTGCATGTTTCTGCATGTACTTTATAGCTCAGCAAAAGTTTACTCAAAAAAGAAGATAAAAATTAATTATGATATATGCCTTTCTATTTATATTGAACACCACTTTCAAAGCCCATGTATTATCTCATTTTATTCATCCATTTCATAACTGTTCATTTGTCTGTTTGCTTATGTATTTCCTGTCATGTTCCAGGTAGCAGGCAAGGGGCTGGAGATGCTGCACAGATTAAGCAGACCTAATCCCCACTTGCATGGAGTTTACACCCATGTCCCCCCATAACATTCCTGTGAAGTAGGTAGAGAAGGTATGGTCTTTTGAGTTTTTGTTTGTTTATGTGGTAGGATTACATTTTTGATAGAAAATAGTTTTGTTTATGTGTTTGTTTACATGTTTGTTTGTTTCATTGGGAGATAATTAAGCATGCTTATGTGCTTCACAGAAGAACCCATTTGAGAGGTAACAGATGCAGGATGTGAGAAGGAAGGAAGAAAAATTTTAAAGTGAGACCCCTGAGAAGGACACAGGAAAGGACCCCAGAAGCAGGAGAAAGGAAAGAAAACTGCAAACTGGGAATTATCAGGGGTCATGTGCTGTTTGCTAGCAGAGCATGGACTTGAAGGAACCTGGCACCTCAGCCACATCCAACCAAATTTCTCTTCATCGTTGCCATTTCTAGGATGCCCACAAATCTCATTTACACGCATGTGCTTGCATGCATGCACACGCGTATATACTCTAAACAATAAGCCTGCTTCCTATGTACATAGTTCACCATCATCTGCTGGTGATGTGTTGTAGTCCCTTCAAAAAAAGGAGGCCTGCAGGCCAAGTTTCATGACTTAAAACTGGTGGAGGTCTTTGCTTTCTCTGGCAGTGGAGAGAACTAGAATGGAAAGGAGGGAAATATGACAAGTGTGAAGGGTCAGAAACTAGAATAATGACACTAATGAAAAATATGGGAGAAACTCCTCTTTGGAAGTTATTGATTGCGGAGTGAATTTGTAAATACCTTGGGATTTGTCATCAAAATGCTTTCTAGGAAAGCAAAGACCTGAGCAAGAGGCAATGCTGTGTGCCTTGAGCCCTGGGGAGAAAGTTCCTTTATGTGTTATTCCAGTTTCTGCAAGCAGCAGACAGGGAGATGGAGTTAAATGTGGAAAAGATTGACAAGGATGAGTGCCTATGAGGGAAAGTGAGGAGGAAGCTAGGGAAGCTTGGAGGAGCCACAAGACTAAATGTAAGCCTGGTTCTTACAAAAGACAGAGAAGGAATGAAGTTCGGATAGAAGAATCTTAGACTAGGGTGCACTTCTAAAATAATCCAGCAATGTCAATGGGAGTCCTCAAAGCAAAGTTGTCCATCAGACAAGTCCCACATCCCACAAGACTGGGCCTGCCTTAGTATTCCTGCTGCACTCAGTCACCGGCTGGGAGCAGCCCCCAGAAAGTGCTGTGTTGTCATGAATGTGTTGTTGAATTTCAGAGCACAGCAGCTAGGGCCATACAGGAATTATATTCTCCCCAGTTAGAGATCCTAGAGAGGCATTTTTGTGGCCACCACACCTTGTATGTTTTGAAGGATAAAAATGGGACAATACTCATTTGGAGGATAAGAGAATCTGGGGATTTTTTTAATATTGTGAATCTTCATCTGGACTCTGCAGATGTGATGCTTGCAGATATATATTGCCATTTTAGAGAGTGCAGGCGTTACAATTGTCTCTGATAGGTAACATCAAGCAATGGCTTGAATCAAGTGAGGAAGTAATCCACTTTAATGTCTGCAGGAGAACATTCTAGGCAGAGGGATCAGTAAATGCAGAGGTTATGAGGAGGGAATATGCATGTCTTGCTCGAGGAAGAACAAGGAAGCTAGTTGAGAAAATAAGAGGGAGAGTAGAAGCCTACTGTAGAGTGACCAAGATGGAGTGTAAAAACAAACGAGGTCAGGGAGTTAGTTGGGGACCAGATCATATAAGCCTTGGATGTCATGGGGAAAGCTGCAGCTTCACTCTAACATGGGAAGTCCCTGTAAGCTCAGGGTAGAGAATCAATGTTATTAAAGGGATCACTCTGGTACCTATGTGAAGGATCAACTGTAAGTAGAAAGAGATTCCAAAAGTCATGTTTTCTCAACTTCTCTGGATTTTCCTACATATATTACCTACATATATTATTATCAATTATTGTCTCAATCCTTATGTACTGCCTTTTTCATGGGCTTCTTTCCAATAGGTGAACATTCAGATGGAGTAACTGAAACACGTAAGAAAGGGATTGCATATGAGAATAGGGGAAGGGTAAAGGGAAACCAACAAAAGAAAGTGATGTTCTCTGGTTCCCACCCACAGGCCTGAAGGGGGAAGAGGAAGGAGCAGTTACCAGAAGGTGGGGAGAGAACCATTGCTGTGGGAGAGTATCACCAGACAAAAGCTGTGGAGCACCTAGCCACTGCTAACCCATGACACCAGCAGGGAGGAAGGCTGGGCAATAAATACCTTGATCTCACTTTTGCACAATGCTTCCACCTCTGCTGGTGCCTCCCATTGACCAAAACTCACCAACAGTCAGAGTGCACGAGCGCTCATGATGCGATTCATACAGGTCGACTTCCTGATAGAGCAGTCGGAGAAGGGTGCTGAGTGGATCCGTAGGCACATTCGGCAATTGGTCACTACAGATATGCAAAGTATTTCTCTTTTTTAAGAAGTTATGTTTGCTCCTTAAGTTCTACGTGCCTCAATTATTCTGTCGCTCTCATCTCCTTGCAAGAGAAGCTTCTTGAATCTACTTACTGTCACCATCTTTTGAATTCATTCCTCTGCCCACTTCCCTCTGGCTTCCACTCACTCCCATCACTCACTTGAAAGGGATCCTCCCAGCATCATCACTAAACTCCTACTTGTCACTTCTACCAATCTCAGTCTATTTTATTTGACCACTTTTCAGCATTTGATCATAATAATGACACACTTTGCCTTGAACTGGCTTTTCTGTTGATCTCCTCTTTTCTTCATCTTACCCTTATTCGTTTCCTAGGGCTGCTATCACAAAGTACCACAAAATAGGTGGCTTAAAACAAAAGAAATTTCTTCTCCCACAGTTCTGGAGTCTGCAAGTCCAAAATCAAGGTGTCAGCAGGGCCATACCCTTTCCAAAGTCTCTAAGGAGGATCCTTCCTTGCCTCTGCCTAACTTCTAGTGGCTGCTGGAAATCCTTGGTGCTCCTTGTAGATGCATCTCTCCGATCCCTGCCTCTGTCATCACACAGTGTTTTGTCTGTGCATGTGTGTGCGTGCATGCGTATTTGTGTATGTGTCCTCTTATATGGATTTTAGTCATACTGAATCTAGGGTCCACTCTAACTCAATATTACCTCATCTTAACTTGATTACATCTACAAAGAGCTTATTTCCATATATGGTCACATTCATGGGTTCCCAGTGAGCATGAATTTTGACAGGAAACTATTCAACTCAGCACAGGCTCCTTTCTTGGACCTTATTTCAAAGCACCCATCCTTTAAAATATAACCTTGCCCAGGGTTTTCTTCATTCCCCACGCTCTTATTTTGCAGAAGTTTCAAACACAAATGCCTACAAGGAAGCAAACATATGACAAAAATGAGTGATACGGTTCTTTTATAAAGAAAACTAGAAAACGCCTGCCTTGTAAATAACAATCGACCCTCGGTCTAAAGGCAGGTGGAATGGCCTGTGGTCAACTGAAGAAAGCGTGTCCTATTCTAAAGGTGACAAGCTGTTCAGGCCCATCTGACTGTTGGCATTCAGAAATGCAAGCTTAGTGACGTTAAGCTGATTTTGTTTTTAAGAAAAACTGGAAATCTTGATTTTTATATAAAATCACTTAGAAAATGATTCAAAAATAAATAAAACAAACAACAAAAAATAAAAATACCAATATGTGGGGAAACACTATGCAGACCAAACAAAAGCCATTTATGTGAATGGCCCACAGGTCCAGTTGGTAACCTCTGTTCTATTTTTTTTTTTTTTTTTTTTTTTTTGCGGTACGCGGGCCCCTCACTGCTGTGGCCTCTCCCGCCGCAGAGCACAGGCTCCGGACGCACAGGCCCAGCGGCCATGGCTCACGGGCCCAGCCGCTCCGCGGCACATGGGATCCTCCCGGACCAGGGCATGAACCCGTGTACCCTGCATCGGCAGGCGGACTCTCAACCACTGCACCACCAGGGAAGCCACCTCTGTTCTATATACATCTCTCTGATGATGTTGAGGGTCACTTAGGATCAGTGGTAACTTGGTTTTTAGACTACCCATCTTTCTAGTTGTAGAGATGTAGAAAGAACATCATAATAGACAGTCACACTTGTCTACTCGCAAGAATATCAAGCTTCATACGTCAGATATTAAATTTGGCGTTTGCCGCCACGAAACCTGCCTCTCTCTCTCACAGTCACTTCCTCAAAGACTGTCAAAGTCGTCTCAGCTTTCCCGCTATCCCTTAGCATATTTAACCATATATTTTACCCATGCTGTATCTTTTAAGTCTCTCAGATGAATACCCCAAATCTCTCAAACGAATCTCCTTCTCTCCAACCACATAAACACTAGCTCGTTTTGTGTCCTGTTCTAATAGCAGCTTTTATCTACTAAGCACTAAACCTCTTTTAAATAAATATGTATCTCACTTAATCTTCATAGCAACAGTGTGATAATGTTGTAGTTTAGGTTCTAAAATAGAGCATGAGAAAGGTCTTAGGTGAGAAAAGCAGAAGTGAGGGAGGGAAGAAGAGCCAATTTAAGGTGTATTGCTATGATTGCTTCTATAGGCAACAGGAGCTGGAATATCTGAGAAATGAACAGAAGGCCTCCAAGAAATGGCCATCCAAAAGACAAGAGTTTGAGCCATTTACCACATCTGCCATCCCCCTTTGTTAGAGGACTGGCCCTGGGCCATTTTTGCGTTGATTGAGAGGCTCCTACAGCTCAGGGACAAAAAGAGAAAAGATACACACCATACACTTGAGTTGGACTACTACCAGGGCAAAGTGAGCCTGAGCTCACGTGGAACTATTAAGCACAGCTGCAGCTAAACCCAAGGTAAGCTAAGGGGAGGTGACACAGAGCACCAAAGGCATCTGCTTCTGATGAAGAAAGTAAAGGTTTGAGAGGTAACACAGATTGAAAAGTAATCAAACGCGGATTTATATTCAAGTGTGACTCCAAAGCTTCTACTTTTAACTCCTATGTGTAAGAAGTTTCAGCCAACCTCAAAGTCAGATGGCACAGTTCCCAAGACTGACCTCAATTTTTACACCAGCTGCGAGTTTGGCAGTGTGTGTGTGGTGGGGAGGGGGGCTGGGTAGGGGAAGAGCGGTGTCCCAAAGCCATCATCAGTTTTAATAATTCATAAAAAAGACTCATAAAACTTACTGTCTAGGAGAGTTCTGAATGTGAGCTTCCTTGGTCTGCTCCCCATGGAGTCAGGATGCATTACTCTCCCAGAATCAACATGTGGCAATAGTCATGGAGCACTGCCACCAGAGAGGCTCACCCAAACATCAGAATTCATCATTTTTATTGGAGTTCCATTACACAGGTGTGATTTTCTTTTCTTTCTTTTTTTCTTGGCCACACCATGCTGAATGCGCGATCTCAGTTCCCTGACGAGGGATCGAACCTGTGCCCCCTACAGTGGAAGCACACAGTCCTAACCACTGGACCGCCAGAGAAGTCCCTACATAGGATTGACTGATTACCCATGTCATTGATCTCAGCCTCCAGTCTGACTGATACCACATGACCCCACCCAAAATCACAAGGTTGGTCTCTCTGTTATAACCAGTCTCGACCCTAAGATTATCAGATGTGATTGACCCCACCCTAAAATCTGGTATGGCCACCCCCACTCTGAACAAAGATAATTCTATCAGGTATGACACGGATTACCTCCAAGAAGCTGAAAACAAAAGCCAGACTTCTCTTTGGGCAATGCCAAATTCTTGACTACATACTATGAAGTATGATTCACGATTCAGAATAAATCATGGCCATTATAAAATATAGGTCTGATTGTGTCTTTCCCTCCTTGAATAGCATCAGTGGCTCTCATCACCTTCAGAGTAAGATCCATTCTCTTTAGAATGGCATACTAAGCACCTCGTCATCTGACCTCTATCTACCTTTCCAACCTCATACTATGCACTCTTTTCTTTGTACCCTATAGCCCTTCCAAACCACTGGAACTTCCCCTAATGACCCTGTCCTGTTCTCATCAGCAGCCTGACTAGTAAAAATGAGCACATATACTCTATAACAACAAGAAAGTTACTTTTTTTTTGTTGCTGTTGAGCAGTGCAAATAGATTAAGACAAGGTCCTGAGACCTGTGAGTGTGTGTGTAGGAGGTGTTCCTTGCTGAAATGTCAATTGAAGAGGAGAGGGATTTGAGAGAATAGGAGAGAAGAATGGATATACTCTAGTTTGGCAGGTGAGTGGCCGAAGTAGGACTGAAGTTCAACTTTCTCCCACCATTTGGAGCAGAAACAAAATGTTCAGACCTCTATCAAATTCTACCACATGTGGCCCTTTTTGCCTCAGAATTTCTGAAGATGCAGTAACGTCTCCCCAGAAAGCATAAGCATATGCACATATTCACACACAGCTACGTTTCAAGACTCCATTCAGAACGTCTTCCCTCACCATTATCCCTGCCCTCTTTCCTCTTTATGCGGATCACTCCTCTTTCTCTTTATTGCACAATACTGCCTGAACAGTTACAGAGGTGTATTCCTACTGTTTATTTGTTTATTCTTCCTCTATGAGCTTTATGAGAAAAAGACCATACTTTTTATCTCTACACCTTTATCACCTAGCACAGGACCAATAACATTGGGATGAAAATTTATAGAGTACATGAGCAAATAAAGCAGGAAGAGAGAGACAGAGAATGGCAGGAAAGAAGACAGGGAAGAAAAGAGAGAGGGAGGGTGGGAGGGTTGAAGATTCATTTGGTTTGCAGAGAAGCAGAGGATGAGTTAGTGTCAAGTTTAATAGAATACTATCCCTTGAAACCTCCAACCCTTAGCCCCAAGCAGCAACCCTGCTTCTGATGGCAGAGTCTGGTTAGCGCAAGGATAACACAAGGCATAAGCTGAATGACATTAAACTGCTCATGGGTTCATGCCCAAATCAATTCCCTCTGCAGGGAGGTAACATTTCTGTAGTCTTCTGTGGTACTTTCAGAATCTCTCCAGGCTATGGTGACAACAGATTTAGTAGACAAGAGGGAACTAGCAGCACATCACATGAACTGAACTGGAAAATGTCCTGGCCAATTAACAGCAAATGTTTGTGGCAATTAACAAACAGCCTGGGAACAAAGACTATCTACCCTGTTATGTTCAGTCCTGGAATGTTCATAGTCTCTTCCTGTCTTGGTTTTATAGTTTCAGCATCTGAAAGATGGATATTCCACTCTTTAACTAGTTTGTAAGCTCCCTTGAGGACCTAAACCCATCTAATACATCTTTTTATTCACACAACACCTAACACAGTGTTTGACTCAAAGTAGGTATGTCATAAATATTTTTGAAATAAATAAAAAATTCTACCCCAAACTTAAAACTATAGTTTGTCTCCTGCTATCAGGTGACCGCAGAACGACATGGGCATATAAATTAAATAGTGTGGTTTAAACATTTCTCCACCCTTTTTAGTTGCCTTAATCAAAATCAAAACAGATAAAGTTAGGTTTGTATGAGGAAGGACATTTAGAGGTTATTTAGTTCAATTCTCCCCTTTTAGATGAGAAACCTCTTAAATTGGCTCCTCTAATATAATGGAGCTAGAACTACGGCCAGACTATAGTCAGAAGCCGGTCTCCAGACCTTCAGTCTAGTGCTACTTTTTTTACAGCAAGTTTTTTCTCATAACTTCTTTTTAGTAATCAAGACAACAGGGTGTTTTTTTAACAATACTTAAGAAAACATAAGGCACTTTGGTACATTTCAGTAGTTTTCTCACTAACACATACCAAACAGCCTTGAATCTTTGTTAGTTTGCATTCAAGAGCTCTTTTGATGGTCTGTCATCAACATTCCCCCCATTTCTCTGAAAGAATAGAGGCCATCAGCCAAGGTCACTTTTTCCTTCTGATTCCTCTTGATCTATTTCTGATTACTTCTGATCTACAAATTTATCCTACTTTCCTCTCGGTTAACCTTAGAGAAAGAGATGTTCCTTCTCTTTCTCAGGGCTAAATCTACCATCCTGGCACTTGATCTAATTCTTGTCAATATCCAAGAGATTTGTTCAATAGTCTAGCCTCTCTCTCTCTCTCCTGAGGCTTAGACCTCTCTCCAGCTCCTGGCACCACAAACAGGCTTAAGTTTCCTCCATCTTGAAGCCTCCTGAGCCTACCTACTTGAATAACTACCTGCAAATCCTACCCTCCCCTTCTCATTCAAACATTTTGAAAGAATACACTCAGTCTCACTTTGTTAACTTCATTCATTTCTCAGCTCGCTACAATCTACCCTCCACCCCCAGAATATTACTAAAATGGCTCTAACCAAGACCACAAACTGCTTCCTAATAATCAAACACAGGGGAAATTTCGAGTCTTATGTTACCATCTTGCTTTTTTCATCTCAAAACCTTTTCCTGTTCTCTCAGTTCCCATGACTCTGTATTCATTTGATCCCCTGAAATGTTTTATTCCTGTTTTCTGTGTGGGTTCTTCTTCCATCTACTCTTAAAATGTCAGTTTCCCACAAAAAATGTAATCATGATTTCAAGTACCAATATACACTGATGGCCACCAAATCTGTATTTCCATCTCAAACAGTTTTGATATTCAGATATAGGTGTTCATATACCTATTTAATGAATTCCATGTTCATGCGTGATAAGCACCACAAAAACTCAATTCAACATCTTTGATCCTATCCCCTACTTATACATACTGCAGAACCCCACCAAAATGCTATATGTGGAGTCAAAAAAATTGCTTTGGCTAAAATTCAAGGTCACATTATTGTAAGGTTAATTAAAAAGTCATGCTATAAAATTGTAATAGGCACAAAAGTAAAGATAGTGAAACATATATTGAGTACAGATGGCCATACACTGACTGAAAAAGGCTCAAATGATCAAAAGGCACTCACTTCCCAACTATGCTTTGTTCCATATTCCTGCCCCCTGTTTTTTTTCCTCATGTTCCTCTTTCCCTGGGGCTGGGAGGAGGATTGGAACCAATCATAAATCCCATTATATCCAAATTCATGTTATAAAGCAATTTTACTGAAATTTCTCTCTATCTTACTTAGTGGTATCACCATCAACCTAAGCGACATCACTTAGAATAAAAACTTGGGGCTGATTCTTGTACCCTCATTTCATTACTCTCTAGATCCAATTAATCAACAATTCTTGAAAATTGTACTTCTTTAAAATTGTACCTCTTTAAAAGTCCTTGAATTGGCATAGTGTTGCCATGTTCCCTAATCCATACCGTAATCTTTTTCTGGATTACCCAAACAACCTTCTATCAGGTCACTCTGCCTCCAGGTTTGTCCCACTCAAATTTCAGAATTGAGATTCTGGAGAAAATGTAAGGTACTAAGGCCCTCTCCCTGCCCTACATCTCACAATCCCACTTGTGAAATATACCAAGATTTTTCACACGTCAGGAGTTTGCACTTTCTCTGCCTAGAATCCTATACCAACGCATTGTTCACTCAGCAATAGCCTATTGGTCTATTAAGACTCACCTCTGATTTAATCTATGAAGTCATCCCTGTTCTTCCTTCCTCTTTCCAAAGAATGCAATTGACCATGCCCTATTTTTGGTGTCCTCTCTTTATAGGCATGTATCTGTTAAAATATCTATATCATTTCTTTATTCTCGGTCACTTACTTTCTTCTTTTTCCCACTAAAATTTTAAACTTGAGGAATGGGGCTAGAAGTGATTCAGCACTGGGTGTAGATGGTGGATACAGGGTATGTATAATTATTTTTTAAACTACATTATGTTCTATGCATTGTATAATATATCTCACAGTTTAAGAAAATAAAGGGAAAATAAAAGAGGTTACACAGAGCCACTAAGGTCATGTGAAAGGCAGAAGTCAAATTAGAAACAAACAATAGGTAGGAAAAGGGAAATTATGACAGACCATCCTTGATAAGGAAAGGAGTCTGTGTTTGCTATCTATCACTTTCCAAACTGTGACTCCTTGTTTGAAGTGAATCTTTTGCCTATTTCCTATTCTTTTTTCCCATCTAATGAGCAAGTGAAAGCCGCCATTGGCTGAAATCATACACAAACAACTGATCACTCTAACTCAATATACAGATAAGAAACTAGTAAAAGCATGAAGCGTGAAGTAAAGAGAGAATTTCCCCTCAAAATAAGTTTATAAAAACCTCCAAAATTACTTCAAGCAAGTATTATATATCACACATTAATGACCTTACCCATCCTTTTATGCTCTTTCAATAGTTTTTATCCCAGACCTCTTCTGTCATAATTTAAATCATAAATTAGTATAAATAATAAATATCCAGATATTATTTTTCTCATATGCCGCAAATATCTATTTGAAGAAGTGGGAAGTTTTTAATGGGAGCCAAGTGTTCTAATGAAAATTATGTAAACAGTGGCAACTTGAAAATTTCTATATAGAAAGGACTTGTAGACAGTAATTTGGCTGGAATCAGAGGCTGAGAGACTTAGTGGAGAGAAGTGTCGGCCGTGCACGCTCTCTGTTTTATTGGCACATATGTTTGTTTGGGGAAAGCTTAAGGAGAAGAGCGTGGCTGATGAAGATTGTGAACGGGATAAATCTTCTCAAGCCGTCCATGTGCGCCGACACTAAACACCATGCATACCTGGGTTGTTGGGATTTGGGTTTTGTTTTTCATTTTATGAACACACCAGAAATAACAAAGAAACATATTTAGAATGAAAATATCTGAATATAAATGAGTGGTCATCTTTTTTACAATTTCTGAACCGAAAAAATTAAAAATATACAAAACAAGTATGGTGGGAATCAGTGTAAAAGTTTTCTTCATGCTATTTGTAAAGGCATAGAAAGATTAGTAAAAGAGCCCTGCCTCTACCTCCCTCTATGTTCAATGATTAGGTAGTATCTCTCATTTCGTATCACTTGACTTGAGTGAAGGATGCTATTACATGCATTACCTGAGGAAACATTATGAAATTGTGGGATTGTGTCCTAAATTTCCCTGAAGGCACAATAGAATGGATGGGATCTCTCACTTGTCTTAGCTTTTATTTGAACAGAATTTGAAGTGTGTGTCATCAGCAAACCACACATTTCCCCTAAACAATAGTTTTTATCCCCTAAACTCTTTTTTAGTTGTAGGGTGGCATAATGTGACAGTAAGTGTCTCCAAGTACTAGTCAAACCAAATTACACTCTTGAGCCTGTGCGTGCTCTGCCTGTTGATGGCAATGTCCCTGTTCTGTCATCCTTCCTCATCAGCTGTCTTGCTAAAGTGTGCAGTGAGTACTGATTACAAGGTGATATTTAATGAAAATGCTACCCATGACTCTGAGCCAAATGTGACCCCTACTATTCTTCTCCTATTAAAGAATAATTACCCATTCCCCATGCAATTGCAACTGCGTGTGCCAGAGACCTTGAGTTGCCAAATATGCCAGTAAACTACTCAACTTTTGAAAAGTTCTCAACATACAAGGTGCTAATATTGATAAAGGAATGCATAGGAAGTAAAAAGTCTAGCTCTTGGGAAAATTAAATGTAAATAACCCCTGTTAAAAAAAAAAGCAGAAACTAACACACAATTGTAGAGCAATTATACTCCAATAAAGATGTTAAAAATATATATATATAAATAACCTTGCTTCTACTAATTTGGGTGAGAGTTGCAACATGCTTTTTAACTAACTTTTATATAGCAGATGAAATGAAGATGCCAAAGATTAATGCTGTCAATTTCAATGGCCAGCATGTATCCAAAAGGCAAACATATAAATCTAAAGCAAATAGAAGTGCATTGCTTAACTTCTGCTTATCATTCATTACACAGCTGCCCGGAAGTTAGCCATTATATTTTGCAAATCCATCACATCTCAAATTCATCTTGGAAAAGTTCCTTCCTCCATTACTGGATTGGGCTTTTATGGACCTTTGATGGCTTTCACAGTAATCAGCACTGGAAGATCTACAAGATTAACATGGACTAAAGTTTTGAGAGAAAGAAAATGAATGTATTCCACATTATTCTCTAATTTTTTTTTTTACTGCCTCAAAACTAAGAGTATTAATGTAGGCTAAGACACTTTACTTACAATGACCATAATTCTAGCAAAGAGAAAATAAGTTTAGGGTTTCTAGTCACCTGTTTCTCAATACAGACACAGTAGTAAGCAACTTGTAATTTTTCAAAATGCCCAAAGCCTAATGTTCTCAGCTTTGGAAAATTCTTTAATATCATTTTGGAAAGCAAATCTGGCTTGTAATAAATAAATTTTCTAGTATTCATAAGCTTCACATATACTCTCATATGTCTTATTCAATACATGTAATCATACATGTAGTAATAACAGCAGGTATAAGGAGTAGAGGTACAATGGAACAAATGATCAATTTGAAAAAGGGAAAGGAATAAGGTAGGACATGAACATGGTCCAAAGGCTTCATAGTGGAGGTGACTGTCTTGAAAGATAACAGGTATTTGCTATATACAGTGGTCTGAAAGCATATCCCCACATTCTTCGACACTCTTTCTACCAAGAGGTGGAATCTAATAACCCTTCTCTTGAACATTGTTTGTCCTTAGTGACTCACTTCTAATGCATGGAATGCAACAGAAATTACACTGTATGACTACTGTAAGGCTAGTCCTAAAAGATGATATAGCTTCCACCTCTCTTGCTCACTTGAGACATGTATGTTTGAAGGCCCAAGACACCATGTAAAAAGTCTGACCCTCCTGAAGCTGCCATTCTGGAGAGACCAATTCAAAAGACCACATAGAGAGATGCCCAAGGAGCCAACTGTTCCAGATACCAGCTGCTTGAGTCCTCTGAGCCCAGGAACAAGGCATGTGAATTAACAAGTCTCAGACAATTCCAGTTCCAGACACCATCTTTTTGTATCCACAGCATAGACCTCACTGGGCAAGAACCACCTAACTAAGCACCACCAACTCTCCTGACCACTGCTAGTGTTGGCATGATTTATCACACAGCAGTAGATAACTAGAATGGTAGCCAAAGGGAGCAGCCTGTGAAAAATTGTGGAGGCTTAAAACATCCTGGTGTTTCAAGCAAGAACAAGTAGCTGAGCATGGCCAAAGGACAGAGTCTGAGTCAGGGCAAGGCGAGAGACAAGACTGAAAGGGGTTAGCAGAGGTCAAGTTATGGAGGTCAGAGTAATTCATGCCATGGAGTTTTATCCTGGAACTAGTGGTCATTCATCCATATTTTGAAACACATCTATCTAGAAAGATTAGTCCAGTACTTGTGAAAATGTTTCAGAATATTATTAATAATATTCTGTGAATACTAGTGAACACACACACTGCATTTTCAGTTTAAGAAATAACATGTTTTGTAAGTGTGCTTATCTGTTGGTATACATCTCTTTAGTCTCTGGAAACTCTGAAGAACTAACTGCTTAGATTAACACTTCACTTTACTGAACTCAAAGCAACCCATCCTGGATAATGGCTTGTCCAGGCTTATTATCATTCAGGGGTTATTTTCTAGTTAGCAGCTTCAATGGCTCTGGTTTTATTTAGAAGGATTTCAGTGCTTCACTGAAATGGTTCATCTGAGCACTCTGTGCATGGTTAACATTTTGTGGCTATAAAGATTACTTAGAGTCTTTAATGATAAGAACCCTGAGTGGAAGAGAGGTTAACATATTTGCCAAGCTCACACAGCTATGTAGTTCTAAGGCCAAAAATAAGACCTACACCTTTTTTCAATAAGTGGTTCTTTGCAGAACACTATTTACTGGCCAACTAGTGGCCATGTTGGAAAGAAACTAGAATAAAGTGGTAAAGTCCTTAATGCTCGATTGCAACTATTTCCATAGAAATATTGCTGGGTTTGGCAAATCCTGACATTTTGACGATCTATAGTTGTAATTCAATTATTATATTTGTAGCAGAAAGTATGTATCTCATGTTCATAAAAGACAAAAGAGGTAGAAAAGAGCTTCACAATGTAAGGTCTGCTCATTTTATACGTTATATATGCATTTATTTTCATATTGAACTCATAGATTACAGGGCATTTGAAAAATAGGAGTAGATCTGACTTTTTTCTTTTTTTCACACTAAAAATTGTTTATTAAAATGCAAAGCAATGGACAATGAAAACATCCTGCGTTTTGTTTTTGTTTTTGGTTTGTTTTCGGTTTTTGTCATTGTTGTTGTTTTACTTTCTGGTAGGGGTAAGATGGGGCATACAAGGGTTAGGGACAGATGGAGACAGCCCAGAAGGAAAGACAGC
Organism: Leucopleurus acutus; assembly: GCF_964270905.1. Lineage (NCBI taxonomy): Eukaryota > Metazoa > Chordata > Mammalia > Artiodactyla > Delphinidae > Leucopleurus > Leucopleurus acutus. The sequence continues at coordinate 92,579,498 of NC_139147.1, read as the reverse complement.
TTCACCTGCTCCTACAGCTTTCCTGGAGCCAGCCATGTGTAGTGCCTCTCAAATTTTGGGAAACAGCATGTTATAGTGAAAAGAATATTAACTCTAAAAACAATATAACAGGGTGTTAGCTAGGGCTTGTCCTATTGCCTCTAAATTTCAGCTGAAGCCCCAAGTCTGAGAAAAATGGATGATAGGTACTTCCTACATTCTAAAGAAAAGTGTTAGACACATCCATGTGAGACTAACTTAAGGCAGCAAAAGCAGTGCAGCAATGAACCCCTACTTCCTAGCTATATAAAAGAACACTAGTTCATCAGAGAGGTAACCAAGGTAAAGAGGCATCAGCCTTATTGAAGTATTCCCCCCTCCACACCAAGATAAGTAGAATAAGAGAATTACATAAATATTAGGAGTGTCTAAAAGGGGCACACTGGGGATCTCACTCCCCGGTTGGCTGTTTGGGGAACCTGACATATATTCCCCGGACCTATACAAACATGGAAACTGGTTGCTGCCTCTCACCTGGAGAATGTTAAAGGTGGGAGGATGGTGGAACTGATTTGATTTGCAAGGCAAGTAGAGAGGGCAGTAGTGGGAAGCAGACGGCACTTCTATTGTTTTGTGAAGCAAGGAGGTTTGAGTTCCCTCATGCCAAATGGATTCCTTGGAAGGTAGGGTTCAAAACATATCGATGGACCCCAGCCAAAAGGGTATCCCTCAGGAAGAAGCTGGAAATGTTCCTCGCTGTAAGAGAAGGGAAGTTTCAAGGAGTCGGCCAGAGCATGAATCCCCTGTGTCAGCCAGCATTTGGAAGTGTGCCGTCAGAGAGGACACCGAGAGATGAACTATAGAGCTACTGCAAGAGAGACATTGCTTTGTCCTCCTACCTCAACCCCCTCCAGCCCCCACTGGGGCCGCCCCCCCACACACACTGAATACATTGAAGTAACCAAGTGCCGAGTAAATGGAGAGGGGTAAAAAGCCTACAGCAGCTTTCTCACTTCCGATCTCTGATGCCCAGCTCTGACCTTAGCTAGGGCAGGGGAAGAGCTTTGAATCAGATGGACGTTTGAAGATTTGTTTTAAGAAGGATCAGACTTGTTAACACCTGATTATCAAAAGTATTCTTAAACTGAAAGTGACTTGAAAGTTGTGCCATCTCCTGATCAGGTGAGGGGGAGATGCAAAGGACCTTTTAAGAATGCAAACATGGATGAAAAAAAGCTGTGTCCTGGTTATAACCTATCAGAATTTCACTCGTGCAATAAAGTAGTTACATACAGAGAAGTCTGAGTATCAATATTGTCATGTCAGATTTGTTTGAACCCAGCTTCATTTATAAAAATGGGGTGATAAGACCTATGTCACAGGCTGACGGGAGAAATAACTGAGGTAATGCGTGTGTAACACGTAGCACATAATTTACAATAATATCCTGTTTCTTCTGCCTTCTTTTCTTGGTTGCCATATTTTTTTAAAAAAAGAGTTAAGGCAGCTTATACTTAGGTTGCGTAATTAGAAGTTGAAAATCAAAATAATAAAAAGAAATGAGTGACATATAAGCCAATAACATATTAAGAACCAGGTTTATTAATATGATTAGGGCTCCAATTTGAATTTATTAGAGACTGGAACAAAAATTATCTGATTAAAAGAAAACTTTCCAGTTCTTCAAGAGAGAGCCACTCTTTTGGGATGCTTAAACCCTAAAGATAATCTTATTATATAAAACATCCAGGAGACTCTCCTTTTATTTATGGTGTCTAGAGATTCTAAAATGTATAATCCAATTATATTGAAAATGTTCTTTTTTTTTTTTTCGTCTGTACTTTGAAATTCAGAAAGGTGTTAAAAGGCCAGTCCATAAAAGCTGTTTAAGCCACAATATAGCTTATTTTTATGGTGCTACTGTTATTCCCTGAGTTCTGTTTCCTGACAGAGCAGAGATCTTGAATATAGCCTCTGTGTGTATGTGTGTGCATGCGTGTGTGTATGTGCATACAAGCTCCCGCACAGAAAACAGAGGATACTTTTTGAGAAATCTCTTTTCTTGTAATTCATTAAAATTATTTTCAATATTCTTCCTGTAGCACAATATTGCCCACACAGGCCTGGTCCACAGCAACCAAAGTGTTTCATGTTTTCAAATTATTTGCTTTCCTTTCTACAAACAAAAACAAATATTGCCAAGGGCCAGCTGACTTTAGGAGGCAAGCAACCTGATTAAATGAGTTCATACTAACATGTAAATACCTAAAACCCATTTACCGTTCACATAAATGTTTGCAATTTTATCAGTGTTCATTTTTGAGCCCAAATATTCTAAGAATTTCAGGTAGCATAACAAAAATGAAATAAAAAACAATACCTAAACTCAATCAACATAGCCTATCCTTTAAAGCTCCAAGTCTTTGTACAGCACCCATGAAGTGATTTCCTGTGCTGGGAGGATGGAGCTACAGAGAGAGCAGTCAATTTTTTGTTGTTGTTTGTTTTTTGGCCACACAGCACAGCTTGTGGGATTTTAGTTCCCCGACCAGGGATTGAACCAGGGACCTTGGCAGTGAAAGCTCGGAGTCCTAACCACTGGAAGGCCAGGGAATTCCCAAGAGCAGTCAATTTATGCAAGGGCTGTGTATGAAGTGGGCTTTTCTCCTTCAAAGATTGACTTCTTTTATTACAAAATCTCATTCAATATACACCTCTCATCTATATTGCATTTTTAATTAAGTTGGATCATTTACGACATTTGTAAGTGTTTCTAAGTTACTAATAATCAAGCTAAATGAGAAAGGAAAGTCTGCAAAAGAATAATCTCACTGAAAAAAGAAAAAAAACTACATGATTTGTCAAATGAGAATGGACTCTGAGTTATCTAGAATGAAGAGCCTCTTAAAATGGAGAGGCCCACAAAGCAAAGACACTACATTCTTCAAGGAAAGTTTGTGTTCCTGTTTTTCCCAAGATTTTCAGTGTTTTGGAATGGACAATCAGTCTGTTCATTTACATGTGATGAATGATTTTCTGAGCATCTCAGCTGTAAATTTAGAGAATTTTAAAAGGAGTGAATTGTTCCTGCAGCCAACAATGCTGAAGAGGCTCCAGGGAGCAGAACAGTAGAAGGAGCAATAAGACATTTGTCAGCCACGCTTGATAACTTAGCATTTGCCCTGTGAATTAAGGCATGTTGTTTAATAAATGTTGATGTCTACTTGGTTGGGGCAAACCATTGTTAAAGTGGTTTTGAAACAGAAAGAACTTCCTTAAGGTGCTCTAATTCCTCCTCATTTTTTAGAAGCTGCCTGGTATGATGGCCCACTAGACAGAAGTCTGGATTCTAATACTGTCTGTTAGTAAACACTTGTATGACTTTATTTAATCAGAGTTCTTTTTTCCCTTTACCTTTTAAGTATGAATAGTACACTGTACTCTCTATGCCCCCATCCTGTAAGCCTGGCTATCATCTGAAGCAGCACTGCCTGTCCGCCGTGCTACTGCTGGCTCACAAAACCCATTTCTGACTCAGGCAATTTTTTCAGGCTTTGCTTTCAACATTGAAGCATACACTTCTCAATAAATCAGCAATGAAGTCCTGGACCCTTTGTCTTAATGTCTTAACTGATCTGCCTACTCATCTTATTTTACCACTTCGAGATGTAGAAAGAGCATATATTATGGGTGATTTAGAAATACTGATGTTTGTTATTTTCTAGGTTCTTCTCCCTATCCCACAAGCTTCATAACTTGTAATCATAGCAAAAAAAAAATCCATATCATGACATTTTTCTATCGTTTAGTACACACCACCTGGAATACAGGCCAAGAGATTCCTGCTCTATCCAGAGAGGGGGAGGGAGCATCTCTGAGCTCAAAAATACTATGATGACTCTTTTATCTTAATTTAAGTAATTCTATTATTTTCTACATGCTTTGAATTCAATGCCTTGGGTTAATTTTCTTTTTTTAAATAACTAGGGCCTATAAATTTACTTTGTAATTAACTGTATTGAGTGTTCTCTTATAATGTCTACAATTATCCTTCCACTTTTATTACCCAGAATGTCCACTTTTCCTTCTTAAAGTAGTCCCACTTTCCTTTGTCTGATCCATTTAGATTCTGTATTCATCACCACAGTAATGGGAGCTGCAGCCCTGGTAATAGATGAGATCACTCAGCATTAGCACAGATGGAGAAGGCTGGGGAGAGCAAACCAATACTTTAGGACCAGGCAATAGAGGAGACTTCAAAGAAAGAGATTTTAAAAGCATTACAGTTAAAAAAAAAAAAAAAAAAAAGGAAGGAAAAATATATACAATGTTATCCAGGAAGCCAAGAGAGAGAAGACATTTCATGTGGGAAGTAGGGATGGGGTGCATACAGGGAACACAGTTCATGTCAAACAATAACTTAAAGAGATCTGACAATATGAAGATAATTAATAATGAATCAAATACAGTTGAAAATGACAGTTTGCAAAGGATTGAAACATGACTGGTAAATAAGTTTCACCATGTTTATAGGTCAATGAAAGAAGTTATAATGCAATACACAGAAGGGAACAGGATCAAAGGAAGTTGTTTTCTGACCTGAGATTATTTTAGAATGTTTATAGAAGTAGCTAGCAGAGAGGAAGAGATAGAAGATATTAAAAAGAAGATAAGGCAGGCAAACTTGCTAAAAGTGGCAAGAGAGAATGGAATATGGATTCTGATAACAATTTAAGTAAAAGTGAATCTCCTTAGTAGAGGAGACTCTATTTTTTCCTGATGATTTTTAAAATTATTTTAAAAAATTATTTACTTTTCCTAATTAACTTTTCAAAGTTATATAACAATTGTTTTCCTTCCACTCTAGGAACTCATTGACTACTTTTATATTTGAAGTTCTGGTCTACTTAATTTGTACCTTACCATTCTAGTGTATCTTAATGTTTACTCTTATCCATCAATAAAAACCTTAAAAGAGCTTGCTTTAAATAGAAATATTTAGGTTTTACGAAAGTACTCTGCTGATTGTTATTTTTATCTTGTTCTCTTCATGTTCCTAGGTAAAAAAATAAGAAAAAATGTCCCCAAGTGATACTGCACTTTAAAAAGCACAATTACATTAGAAGAAATGTTTTCCCTGTGGAAATAAAACACAGCATAACAGAGGTTTGATGTAGGGAAGGACATACTTTGAAAAATTCATTTCTCAGTTAAAGTATCTGCTCAAGCTTTGAAAGGGGAATTGCTAAATCTATCTTAAATTAAATAATACCCTACTGACAAACACCAAGAGGGTAATGTTCATTTCAACTGGAGTTTATTTGATACCTGACAAAATGACTGGATCTAAGACAATCATTAAAATCATAGACTACTAAATTACACAGTGAAGAGCGTATAGGTCTTGGTCTTTTAACACAAGGAAAGGGAGCCTCAGTCAATTTGCCAATCACTTCCTTAGATAGAGCCTCCCATTTTGGATAAAATGTTACAAGTAATGGAAGTGTTGCAAGTCAAGCAGGAGCTCTGTTTACAGAAATGTATTTGAGTGACTAAAACATAATGTAATTTAAATGTGATATCTGATGTGACAAAGTGAGAGAGTGGCATGGACATATATACACTACCAAACATAAAATAGATAGCTAGTGGGAAGCAGCCGCATAGCACAGGGAGATCAGCTCGGTGCTTTGTGACCACCTAAGGGGTGGAATAGGGAGGGTGGGAGGGAGACACGAGAGGGAGGAGATATGGGGATATATGTATATGTACAGCTGATTCACTTTGTTATAAAGCAGAAACTACACACCATTGTAAAGCAATTATACTCCAATAAAGATGTTTAAAAAATAAAATGTGATGTCTGATGGAAGCAGTTACGCAGAGTTCCGTCACAAGCATCTGTAGTCTCACTCCAGAATAATTCCAGGTCAGCGTCTGTGGGACGCCCCATGATGAGTTAAATGATAAGAACCCACACAGCCTAGAGCAGGGAGTCTGTAGTGCTTCTTCCCCTCTTGGAACAAATGAGCCCTCCCAGTATCAATCCTCAATGGGGGTGAACATAGATTGGTTTTCTCCTTAGACCTAATGCTGTGTGAGCCACCCCACCAGAGCTCCTAGCTCTTCCTCTGGAAGTGAGCCCTGTGGGACACCCATTGCCCATTTCCAGTGTGATCTCACAGCCTTGCTGTACAACTCCAGTAGATTAGGAAAGACAAGCCCATCTTACTTAGAAAGTTCAGAATAATGCTGGCAGTTGATGAAAACCCCTGCCTTTCAATGTGTAAGCAACCTATTCTAAGTAATGCTGGAACAATTTGGCTTATAGATAAAGTCGTGCAAGCAGCTGAAGATAGGCAGAGGTTTATAGCCAGAAGAGGATGCAATAGTATTAAAAGGAGGGATTAATGTCAGTAGCTGGGGTCTTAACCATTTCTTAAATGCATGTATATGAAACCCAGGATTGAAATTGGAAATATGTGTTTCTAACAAGTCAATTTCTTAATAATTAGGAGAAAGTCAGGATTGTAAAACTAAATAAAATTTCAAGTAATGTTTAAATATTTTACTCTTTGCCAGTTTCTGCCACCTATGATTTCAAGACTTCAACTAAATCAAAACCTCCTCTTTCAGAAAGTAATGGTTTTAGATTTTAGGTTAGTACAGATTATGTAGTCCCTATAAACACTATCTTGTACATATGCCAAAAGAAATTAAACAAATTTATTATTAATTAGTCTATGGTAAAAGATCTTATTAAAACTCCTTATTATATTTATTGCAAGGATGTTGTAAGAACCAAAGAAAGAAATGTCTCCTGAATCTCACTTTCAAGAGAAACTGGCCTTCTCCTGAACAAGTAATTTGGTTTTGTTTCTTTGTTTGTTTTTTTAATAAATTTATTTATTTATTTTATTTTTGGCTGCGTTGGGTCTCCATTGCTGCATGCTGGCTTTCTCTCTAGTTGCAGCAAGCAGGGGCTACTCCTCATTGTGGTGCAAGGGCTTCTCATGTGGTGGCTTCTCTTGCTGCGGAGCATGGGCTCTAGGCGCGCCAGCTTCAGTAGTTGTGGCCCGTGGGCTCAGTAGTTGTGGCTCACGGGCTCTAGAGTGCAGGTTCCGTAGTTTTGGCACACGGGCTTAGTTGTTCCGCGGCATGTGGGATCTTCCTGGGCCAGGGCTTGAACCCACGTCCCCTGCATTGGCAGGCAGATTCTTAACCACTGCACCATCAGAGAAGCCCCTGAACAAGTAACTTGATTTTTTACATATGCTTCTATTTTCTAGGAGTCCTGTAACTTACTTTATTCTCTGTTTTGACTGCTTAGAAACTCAGAAGAAATATGCAGTCCATCTATAGAAGCATAGAGAATAAGATGGAATTTTTGTACTAACCCTACCCTGGGCTTTATCTTAGTTACTCTTCCATGTCAAATTCTTCATCAACTTACTTTTTGAAAATGTGTATCTGTGAGGTCTTATGGATATTTATTTTATACTTTGGGTTATAATCCAATACTACTTTGTGTATTTCGGTGCTCAAATTTTTTTTAGTTTTAGCCATCGAGAGCTATTTCAGTTGGTTCTTTTGTCCCATGGACATACCCCTATTATTAGTTTTTTATTGTTCTTTTTAAACACTTCCTTACTTTCTGGCACTAGTAGATTCTCTAGGATCATCTTGTGTGTTTCCTCTCTATTCCTAGAATCAACCATTTCTCCAAGCAGCCCTGGATACATTTATTGGAGAATGGGGTTAGAAACCAAGATCTGAGCTCTAAGTGTGCCATTGTTTCTAGTTCCTCTTACCTGAAAGAACAAGGAAATATATGCATGTACACTAACACGTCTGTGAACACATAGCTATAAATATTTCTACATGTAACCATATAAATCACTTTCTAAGCGTTTAACACATTATACCTTTAATTCTTATAGCAGTTCCGTGGTATAAGTTCCATGTGTGTCCCTATTTTATAGATGAGGAAACAGATGTAGAAGCCATAGGAACTCACCGTAGGCTACACAACTTATGAAAGCAATGATGTAGTTGTTTTTGTCCCATGCTTGTATAAATTAAAAACCAAGTTATAAAGAAAACAATGTGACAGTTTCATGAAAAAGTAAACATAAGTTTACCATACAACCCAGTAATTCCACTATTAAGATCCTACCCAAGGAAAATGAAATTATTTGTTTACACAAATACCTGCATGTGAATGTTTATAGCAGAATTATTCATAATAGGCAAAATATAGAAATAACTCAAGTGTTCATGAGTGAAACAAAATATGATTTATCCATACAATGAAATACTATTGAGGAAAGAAAAAAAAAGGAATGAAACACTGATACTTGATACGACTGATACTTACTACGACAGGGATAAACCTCAAAAATATTACATAAAGTGAAAGAGGCCAAAACAAAAGATTACATTTGGTGTAATTCCATATATGTGAAATGTCTAAGAAAGGCAAATCTAAGAAGACAGAAAGTTGATTAGTGTTTGCATGGAGCTAGAAGTGAAAATGTAAGTAAAGTCTAAATGTACACAAGAATCTTATTGTGGTGATGGAAATGTTCTAAAACTGGATTTCAGTTTTGGTTGTATAGCTCTACATTTATAAAACTCACTGACTTGTGCGTTTTAGATAGAGGAATTTTATAACATGCAAGTTATACCTCAAAAAAGATGTTTTTAAAAGTTATCGACAGAAGTGATAGTTGCACAACATTTGAATGTACAGAATACCACTGACTTGCATACTTTATGTTATGGGAATTTCACCTTCAAAACCTAAATAACTAAAAAGTTTGAACACTGTCAGAATGTGTGTTTTTTGTACTTATTTTAAGTTTTTTAATCATGTTCCTATTCACGTCTTTACTTTTAAATACACAATTCATATTTATTATATAAAAAGCAGGAAAGAAAAAAACCTAATTGCCCATTATCCTACTTCTTAGTAATAATTTCATTTAATTTGTGCATATATATCCTGCCAGTCTTTTTTTCTGTATGTTTTTATCAAAAATGTAATCCTACCACATATACATAGTCCTACAATATGTTTTGCGGCTTAACAATATACATAAATGTTATATTATGCTAAGATGTCATGGTTTTGAAATTTGAAAACCAAATGCACACCTCATTTAAAGGTTAAATCTACTCTGTGGGAGACACAATGGCCAATCCACCAAATACAACCTGAATCACCACTCTCTGTATGCCATGTGCTATGGACGGAATTATGTGCCCCCAAAATTCACACATTGAAATCCTGATCCCCAATGTGACTGTATTTGAAGATAAAACCTATAAGGAGATACTTAAGGTTAAATAAGATCATAAGGGTGGACCCTGACCCAATATGATGAGTGTCCTTATAAGAAGAGACAACAGAGCACTCTCTCCTTCTCCCCCTCTCTCCTTCTTCCCCCCCCCTCTCTCTCCCTCTCTCTCTCTCTCCCTCTCTCTCTCTTATTCCACCATGTGAGGACATGGCCAGAAAGTGGCCATTTGCAAGCCAGGAAGAGAGACTTCACCAGAAACCAGACTGGTTAGCATCCTGATGGGTATCTCAACCTCCAGAACTGTGAGAAAATAAATTTCTGTTGTGTAGCCACCCAGTCTGTGGTATTTTGTTATGTCAGCGCAAGCTGACAAATATACCATGTTTTCCAGTCAATCCTAGCTCCTGGACTAATCAAGAAACTATGCAACAGGCTTTCTTGAGTGTGAACTATTATGTTTCAGGCACTGTACTAGGTATTTTAATATTTTTTATTTTGGTTGCGCTGGGTCTTAGTTGCAGCAGGCAGCCACCTTAGTTGTGGCACGTGAACTCTTAGTTGCGGCATGCATGTGAGATCTAGTTCCGCAACCAGGGATCCCTGCACTGGAAGGCAGACTCTCAACCACTGCGCTACCAGGAAAGTCCCCTGTACTAGGTACTTTAAATATGTTACTTCATTTTATTCTTAGAACCCCTTGAAGTCATTTTATAAATAAGGAAACCAGGATTCAGAAAAGAAAACTAACTTAGTCAAAGTCACACAGCTACTAAATGCCAAAGTTTGAACTTGAACCCAGGCATGTTGGACTGCACAGGCTATGTACATGCCCTGACAATTCACTGTATGCTGTCTCCCCATAGGACAGGAGACTGCTGAAGCTAAGAGACTGAGCTAGGAATTAATAGAGCAGGATTTATTTCCAGCATAAAATTTTACATATATTATACTTTTATTGATCACCCACTATGCACTAACTACCATTTACAGAAGGCCATAAATGCCAGGCTGTAGAGTTTTTATTTTGTCCTGTAGTTCAGAGGTCAGCTAACTTTTTTCTTTAATTCTGTAAAGGGTAAGACAGTGGAAATTTTAGGTTTCGTGGGGGATACCGTCTCTGTGGCAACCGCTCAACTCAGCTGCTATAATACCAAAGCAGCCATAGGCAATAAGAAAATAAATAAGCATGTCTGTGTTCTAATACATTTCATTTATGAAAATAGTAGGTTGAATTTGGTCATCACACCATAGTTTACCAACCCTGATATAGCCAATAATAAATGATTGAAGGTATTTGAGAGGGATTTTATCAAAGATGTGTTTTTTGAAGATAGATTTAATAGTAATGTACACGATGATTTAGGGGAGGGAGAAAATAGAGGCAGATAAAGCTTGAGAAGACTAAGACTCAACAGATTTGGTATAAGGCATGAAGAGAAAGAAGCAACATTCATCAAGTATGAGTCGGTCAGGTTTTTAGAACATATAATCCCCTTTAGAACTCAAACTGAGAACCTTCCCTTTGACAACTCACAAGAATAGATTATATGCCAGTTTAAGTCAATAATTTTTTTTTGGCAAAACCCAGAAATCCAATTTCCAAGGAGTCTGAAGATATTCAAAAGCAAATACCTCTGTCTCTCTCTTTCTCTTTGTGTGTGTGTGTGTGTGTGTGTGTGTGTGTGTATGTGTCTTATAGCCCAAGGAACCCCAGAATATCCATCAAATGTCTTTATTTGTAATCACATTATTTAGTAAATCAACCAAAGAGTCAGGATGTGACAATAAGGATGATGCTGAGGAGTTCATGCCTCACAAATTGCCAAAGTCTAACACAAAGCTGGGTTGATAGATTAGAATAAAACCATTCGTTTACACAAGCTTCCTTGGAAAGAGATAGGAACTGGGCCACTTGTCCCTTTATTTCGCTCCATAAAATCCTCTTTTATAAAAATGTTGCCATGGCTGGACTTCCCTGGTGGTGCAGTGGTTAAGAATCCGCTTGCCAATGCAGGGGACATGGGTTCAAGCCCTGGTTTGGGAAGATCCCACATGCCATAGAGCAACTAAGCCCGTGTACCACAACTACTGAGTTTGCAGTCTAGAGCCCACGAGCCACAACTACTGAGCCTGCATGCTGCAACTACTGAAGCCCACGCGCCTAGAGCCCATGCTCCGCAACAAGAGAAGACACCGCAGTGATAAGCCCACGCACTGCAATGAAGAGTAGCCACCTCTCACTGCAACTAGAGAAAGGCTGCGCACAGCAACGAAGACCCAAAGCAGCCATTAATTAATTAATTAAAAATGTTGGCATGGTAATTTCCTTGTGAGGCAATGAGAGGGTAGAATTGACTACACCGTTTAGTAGATGAAAAGCAGAAGACCCAAGGGGACTTTAATTTACATGGTCAAGATCACCCAATTAAACATTGCTTTATTTGGGAAAAATGCAAAACACTATGAGTTTCTATCTATTTGATCTCAAAGCCACAAACTAGGAAGTGAACAATCCAGTTAATGAGCCAATTTTTGTCGATGTGATGACAAAACATTGGTTTGACTCACATTACTTAAATTAACCATCTGTTTAGGTAATGTGGTACAGAACAACTGGCATACCAAACCATCCATTACTTCTTCCAGTTAAACTGTATTGCCTTATAACTGTTAGCAAAAGAGCATTCACTCATTTGTTCATGCATTGTTTACTGGTTAAACATTTAGTGAGCACCAGCTGTTTCTCAGGGCAGGGTACTGTGCCTAATAATAAAGGAAATACAGAAATGAGGGAGACTCAACCTCTGCCTGTGAAGAGCTTCCAATCTCAGAGAGGACATAAGACAACAAAACATGTATTGATAAATAAATGACAGAATGTGATGTGTCCTATGTTGATAAAAATTCCGGTGCTTACAACCCACAGGGCTTCTCTCTTTGAGGAAACTGCACTTGATACAACTATGATATATCGGATTCAGGTCTGAGCGCTGCCACTAACTAGCTTTCGGCATTTGCTTAGTCACAACTTTTCTGGGCCTTAATATCCCCATCTATGGAAGGATTGGCAGTATTAAGTGTTTGTTAATGCTTTTTCCTACCAGTACTATCCTAAGTTTCAATATTTTAAGTTGGGAAAAAACATGAATCAGAGTACTTTTCAAAGGATAAAGGAAACTTTGATGAAAAAGGTAGAAATATGGATGTTCTCAAAGACACAAGAATGGATCTTAATTGATGCAGCTGAGTTAGGCATACTCTGTAAGCAAAGGGAATAGCATAAACCAGCCACATATGTAAGAAAACATAATGATAACAATACCTACATTTGTGGGGTAAATATCTGGAAACAGAATCTGCTCAGAAAACTGGAAGGAGGCATGAGGCTGAAAGCAGACAGAAATATCAATGATTAGCATTTGGTGGGCAAAAAAAAATTCTTTGGGTCATCCCCTTTTCTGCATAGACAACTGCATGGGGAGAGGGAAAGTATGGATGTGGGAAAGGCTATCCAGTGAGGGAAGTGACATCCTGGAAGGTCAGTCCTGAGTACCGAGAAGCTGCAATAGTGCCAAAGCCAGAACGAAGCATCCTTGCTCCCATGGCACAGGGCTACTAGGAAAAGGCAAAGGGAATTCTCAGGATTCAGTCTCCAGGCTGGATATGTTATGTGCAGCTCGGACCAGCTTATGGAAATCTCTAGATCAACCAAGTGAGTGAAAATTATAAGGGTGACAGGAATCTGAAAGTTTAATTCATGGCAACATCAAGAGTGAGGAAAAAGATCTTCAACATTTGTGTTGGAGTTGTTAAGGTTTTTTTTTCCCCCCAGCCACACCGTGTTGCTTGAGGGATCTTAGTTCCCCGACCAGGGATTGAACCCAGGCCCTCAGCAGTGAAACCGCAGAGTCCTAACCACTCTTCTGAGTTAAAATTAGCAAACCATTCTCATTTAGAGCAGCAAAAGCAGGAGCTTTCTAACTAATATGAGCTGTGGAAGTTTTGGAAATTTAATTGTATGTGAGACACTTGAACAGTAGTTCATCGACCCCTTTCCTTGATTTCTCACTAATACTGAATTTTATCCCAGAGGAGAAGGAAAAAGCAACAATTTTAGAAGCTTCTGGGACCAAGTGTAACGCTAGTAGCTGTGGCCTAACCTAGGCCTTGGCGGTGGACGTTGCTGCAGATATAGATCTATGTCTCGAGATTAAGTCTGTGGCATGGAGGCTTCTGTAAGCATGAGAGGCCAGATATTCTTCAAAAAAAAAAAAAAAACCCCACAACCCCTTATTCCCTCCTCCTTGGTCTTGTCTTAGAAACACCCGTGGCCTGAGCCCAGTTTTCTTGCGCTCTGAGGTATCCCCAACATCTGAGCAGAAGGAGAGTTTGAGGTGAAAACTGAAGTCAGTCCCTACAGGCCTGGCTCGTGGGATGTGCCCAAGGGGAGCAGCCCAGCATCACGTTAGACGATTCAAGGGCATTTCGGGAACAATCTAGGAGGATTGCTTTGTAGGAGATTAATGACCTGAGGGATCATTTTAAAGAACTGTTGGTTAATAGGATCATTACTGCATCATAGCCCATATGCCTCTCCAATTGTGGTAGTGAGAAAGGAGACTGGAAAGAAATGGAGAGAGTGTGAATTATCATACAGTTCATTGCTGAACCAAGAGTCATGAATAGACTGCTTGTAAAGAATGTGGAGAGTTCACCTGGTTAGATTTGCAGAATGGGTATTACTAGATAGATAGGTGGCTGAGGATAAAGAAAACAGAGCTTTTATCTGAAAAGCAAGGTCTCAGCCATTTGAAATGATGCCTCAGGGTCTCTCAGGAGGCCCTACTGTCAACTCTCAATGGAGAAGGTTGTTGGTGACGGAAGCTAGCTTCAGGCAGTTTCTTCCCTTGATCAGAAACATCTGTTTCTTGATGGTAATAGATGAAGTACCTCTCACCTGTGTACTAGTGAAGGGCCTCTGCTGCTCAGGAAGCAGTGCTGTCCAGTCCCACCCACAGCTTCTCAGTGCTCACCTCTAAGCTGAAGGCTGCTTATTGTGAATAAGTGTCACTCCTTAATGGAGGTCTGCCACCCCACCCCAGCCTGGTAGCCCAATAGACTTGCCATCAACGCTAGGCAAAAGTGATAGGAGTTAATGGCCCTAGAAGAAAGCCTCAACCAATGAAGAATACTCACCCCTCAACGCTAGGCATAAGTGATAGGAGTTAATGGCCCTAGAAGCATGCCTCAACCAATGAAAAATACTCACCCCTCAACACTAGGCAAAAGTGATAGGAGTTAATGGCCCTAGAAGCAAGCCTCAACCAATGAAGAATACTCACCCCTCTCTTGAGGTAATTCTAAAGTATGGTCAGCACAGACCTCCAGAGTTCTTTAATGGGATTACCTTCCTGTTGCCCACAGTGGTAACTTGCTTGATAATTTACTCTCTATTGCCTTCCTTCTTTTTCTTGCCTACTTCCCTATTTCCCTACTGGTGTTTCCTGGAATCACCTCCCCACTGACTCTCAATCTTTGCCTCAGCATTTGTTTCTGGGGGAATCCAAACAAAAACACTCAGGTAACACACCTTGTTACAAATCAATCTCAAATATTTTTTTGGTTTTGGTTGTGCCTAAAGCATAGGAACACAAGCATATATACACTTCTAATTTAAATACAAAGGCTTCCACCTTTTTCTACCCTTTGGCCCAAAACAGGAAGAAAGGGCAGGAGAATTGTATCATTTCAGGACATAACTTACATCTTACCTATCTGGGAGTCATCTGAGCATCCTCATTAAGGGGAAAAGGGGAGTAGGGGTCTCTAGGTCCTTTAAAAACTTACCACTCAAAGTTTAGTATCACTCCGGAACTTGTTAAAAATGTAAAATGTCAGATCCCATCCAAACCTACTGAAAGGACCTGTATATTTTTTAAACAAGATCTCCAGGTGATTCATACGCACATTATAGTTTCAGTGTCACTGCCCTCAGATACCGGGCTGTGGTCTTTTGGAGGAAGAAGACATAATATTTCTAACAGCAGATCTTAGCAGCTGCAGCTCTCTGCTTAGGTGTATAGTGTATCACTGCTATGTCAAGTAACCCAGGAGGAGTCCTTGAATTTCCCTTATATGGGGTTACCTGGGTATAGATGAGATTTTACCACTTGCCACCAGGTGTAACAAGCTGTCAGGTGCAACAGTGTCCTCCAGCCAAAGACCCAAGAACACAGGTAATTGAACAAGTTGAGTTTATTACCAGTTGCCTGAAGAGAGAACACACATCATGGGGAATCCTGGGGTGTCTCAGTAAGAGAGTATCAAAAAGAACTTATTAAAGGATTTGGATTTTGGTTGAGTGATTTTGGAGAGAGTCCAAGGAAGTAGGGTTTTGCTGTGAATTGAGTGCTGTCAGAAAACAAGGATAATTTTGTAATTGGGTATCTTAATAAATCTTATCTATGGGGAGGGCAAACTAAAGTGAGGCTAAAGTTATAATTGGAAAAAAACACAGGGTGAGAGTGAAACAGAAGATATGAATCTGATTTCTCGTTTGTAGGTTTCAAATCCGTTATGCCACAATATACCACTCTTAATTTGAATCTAGGGATTAAAGATGCATACTATTTGTACAACATGGCCTTTAAACAAACCAACTACTTTCTTTAATGCTCAACACAAGAAATGGTGATATGTTCTACAGTTTTAAAACACTGGTTGTGTTGGACTCATTGAAAAATAATATCATTCAATAATTTATTGAAAACAAAATTGATACTCTGCAGTTACTGTGTACCACACAGTAATTTCTTGTTGCCTAAAGATACATGGTAAAGAAGACAGATAATGTTCTTACTCTAATAGAGTATGTGAATAGTGGAGAGGGACAGACAATAACAAATAAATAAGATAAAAATTCCGATAGTGAAAGTGTCATAAATAAAATGAAACATAGTGGGATATTAAAAAATGGAGAAGGGGACTGCTTGAGTTAGTTTAGTCAGGGAAGGGTCCACTGAGGACATGACATTAGAACTGAGACCTGAATGAGGTGAAGAAGTTAGCAATGTATAAATCAGAGGAAGAGTTTCTGGGACAGAGAGAACAGACAGTGGAAAGCCCCTGGGTTTGGTACAAGATTGGTGTTTTCAAGTAAATAGAAGGCCAGTGTGGCAAAGTGCAATAAATCAGGAAGAGAATGGTACAAAAAGAGCTAGAGGTAGAGAGGTGATGCTTACAATTTTGTTTGCAATTTCTGAACCTGTGAAGTTTAAGAGGCTTAATAAACAGTTGGTAGTTGGATATTTGAGCTTGGGATTTGAGGTAAGAGTTCAGAACTGGAGATATAAACTTGCGAACCATCAACTATGCTGTATGCTCTGTTGTACAACCTTGAGTTCTGCTTAGGATAGGTCTTCAGTACATAAGTTCTAGAAACCAGGTATAGCAACTGTTAGGTAAAGAAAGATAAAATAATGGGAAACTATGGCTATTGGTGTAAGCCAGTATCCTTGGAATGGGGTGAAAAATTACAAGGTCTTTGAAATGTTTTGGTTTTTTTTCTAGGTAGGATTGGAAGAAGATGCCTTCCAATTGACAAAATCCTGAAGAACAACACCCTTGAGTTGAATCTGCTTATCGATAAAGAGTGATTAGAACAGAACATTACTCAAAGTAATCTCCATAAAAACATTAGCTATTATTATTTGTAATAGTTGCAAAATACTATTTCATGGTATACATGTTCCGAAATGTATTAAACCAGAAAACCTGATGAAATAATGGATCTAGAAAATAATGATCAATGGATGCTAAACCCTTTAGGTGAAGACTAGATTGGTGATCATACCAATAACATGTGAACCCAGTAATCAATGTTAACACTGAAAAGTGGGACAATTAGACATTATATGCCTACAAATGTGTTGTAACAGGCAGTATTTAGCACCACCTATGAAATATTTCTATCTAAATAATTTAACTAAAATCTAGTAGACCCTCAGGATCTAATGGCTGACTAGTTTACAAGAAAAAATAAATGAGGAATCAAGTAGTATGTTAAATAAGACCACAAGGAAACAAACAGCTAAATCTAGAATGTAGAAAATGCTACAAAACAAATAACCAAGTTTTCTCAACAAATAAATTGCATAAAACAGGAGGCAGGGAACTCTTACAGATGAAAAGAGACTTGAGAAATAAACCAACAAGATAAAATGTGTTGGTCTTGTTTGGATTCTGATTCAAACAAATCAACTGTAAAAAGCATTTTTGAATCAAAGAGGAAATTTGAACAACAAGTGATGTTAGATATTAATGAATTACTATTAATTTTCCTAGGTATAGTGATATTGTGGTTTTTTTAAGAATTCTTATTTGAAGTATTTATGGGTGAAATGATATCTTTTGATAATCCAGGAAAAAAAAAATTGGAGGGTAGACACATAAGATAAAACCAGAAAAAATGGTCATAATTTTCCATGTGATTTGGAATTTATAGGGATTCATTGTGTTATGTCGTTCACTTTTATGTATGTTTAAATTTTCCATAATAAAAAGTCTTCTCTTTAAAACTGTATTCAAACATACCCATATCAAGAGGCATTTACTTGCGTCTGGTTTTTTTAACATTAGGAAAGATGCTGTAATAATATATTCATGTTTCCCTTTAGTTCTACAGAATAGATTTCCAAGAGTAAAATTGCTAGACCGAAGGGGGGTGTGTGTATATATATACACATACATATATATATATATAAATTTAAAATCTATCATCACATTGCTTTCCAAAAAGATTGTAAGCTTTTACATTTCCATCAGCTGTATATAGCTTTACCCTCTCATGCTTACTAACATTTGGGGTTACTACTTTTAAAGTTTACCAGTCTGATGACTGTAAAATGTATGTAGCTCATTTTTTTTTAAATTTGCATTCTCCTTACTACTAGGGAAGTTTAACACACTATTAGTGTTTAGCAGTCATTTAGATGGGCTCCTTCATGAACTGAATCTTAATATTCTGATATTTTTTCTATTGGGATATTTGTTTTCTTGTTATCAATTTATATGCGTTCTTTGTGTAATAGACATTAAATTTTTATCTATCATATGTTTGTTTGAAATATGCTTTATTATCTATAATCAGACTGTCAACTTTGTTTATGGTATGTTTTTCCAGGCAATATGTCTTATTTCCCTTAATATGTTCATATAGCTAAATATGTCTATCTTGTACCTTTGCTTGTTTTCAGGTTTTATTTGCCTGGTATCTCTTCAACAACCTCTTTCTTTATCACCTTACACCTTCTTTATTACATTGTTTCTTTTTTTAAATAAATTTATTTATTTTATTTATTTATTTTTGGCTGCATTTGATCTTTGTTGCTGTGCATGGGCTTTCTCTAGTTGTGGCGAGCTGGCGGCTACTCTTCATTGTGGTGCACGGGTTTCTCATTGCATTGGCTTCTCTTGTTGTGGAGCACAGACTCTAGGCATGCGGGCTTCAGTAGTTGTGGCTCGCGGGCTCTACAGTGCAGGCTCAGTAGTTGTGCCGCACGGGCTTAGTTGCTCCGCGTCAAGTGAGATCTTCCTGGACTAGGGTTCGAACCTGTGTCCCCTGTGTTAACAGGAAGATTCTTAAACACTGTGCCACCAGGGAAGCCCCTACATTGTTTCTTATAAACAACATATACCTAGTTATTTTTTAATTGTAATTTCTGTTTTTTAGTGTCATTTCTGTTTTTAAATGAGAAAATTAGTTTCATTCATATTTAGGTACCTGATATAATTGCTTTTATTCCTTTCATCTTACTTTGTTTCCTACTTACTTTAATATTTTCTCCCTTTCCCTGTCCTTCTACTTATTTTTTTCTGATTTTTAAGTTACTGTTCTTTCTTTACTTGTTCCCTCCTAATTTAGAGTTTTATTTCATTTTCTATATTTCTTTACCAACCATTGCCATATTTTTAAAGACACTCATAATAAAACATATATCACTTCCAAAATATAAAAACAAGAGAGGATGAGCTTCAAGATAGCGGAAGAGTTAAGACGCGGATATCACCTTCCTCCCCACAGGTACATGAGAAATACATCTACATGTGGAACAGCTCCTACAGAACTCCAACTGAACTCTGGCAGAAGACTTCAGACCTCCCAAAAGGCAAAAAACTCCCCACGTAACTGGGTAGGGCAAAAGAAAAAAGAAAAAACAGACACAGAATAGGGACGGGGCCTGCACCAGTGGGAGGGAGCTGTGAAGGAGGAAAGGTTCCCACACACTAGGAAGCCCCTTCGCGGGCAGAGACTGCGGGTGGCGGAGGGGGAAAGCTTCGGAGCCGCGGAGGAGAGCACAGCAACAGGGGTGCGGGGGGCAAAGCGGAGAGATTCCCGCACAGAGGATCAGGGCCGACCGGCACTCACCAATCCGAGAGGCTTGTCTGCTCACCCGCCGGGGCGGCAGGGCTGGGAGTTGAGGCTTCGGAGCGCCGGGAGAGGACTGGGGTTGGCGATGTGAACACAGCCTGCAGGGAGTTAGTGCGCCACGGCTAGCCGGGAGGGAGTCCGCGGAAAAGTCTGGAGCTGCCGAAGAGGCAAGAGACTTTTTCTTCCCTCTTTGTTTCCTGGTGCGCGAGGAGAGGGATTAAGAGCGCTGCTTAAAGGAGCTCCAGAGACGGGCGCGAGCCGCGGCTAAAAGCGCGGACCCCAGAGACGGGCATGAGACGCTGAGGCTGCTGCTGCCGCCACCAAGAAGCCTGTGTGCGAGTACAGGTCACTCTCCACACCCCTTTCCGGGTAGCCTGTGCAGCCCGCCACTGCCAGCGTCCCGTGATCCACGGATAACTTTCCTGGGAGAACGCATGGCGCGCCTCATGCTGTTGCAACGCCGCGCCGGCCTCTGCCGCCACAGGCTTGCCCCGTACGTACTCCGTGCCTCTCTCTCCCCCTGGCCTGAGTGAGCCAGAGACTCCGAATCAGCGGCCTCTTTAACCAAGTCCTGTCGAACGAAGAACAGACGCCCTCCGGCGACCTGCACGCAGAGGCGGGGCCAAATCCAAAGCTGAGCCCCTGGGAGCTGTGAGAACAAAGAAGAGGAAGGGAAATCTCTCCCAGCAGCCTCAGAAGCAGCGGATTAAAGCTCCACAATCAACTTGATGTACCCTGCATCTGTGGAATACCTGAATAGACAGCAAATCATCCCAAATTAAGGAGGTGGACTTTGAGAGCAAGATTTATGATTTTTGACCCTTTTCCTCTTTTTGTGAATGTGTATGTGTATGCTTCTGTGTGAGATCTTGTCTGTATAGCTTTGCTTCCACCATTTCTCCTAGGGTTCTATCCGGGTTTTTTTTGTTTTATTTTAATTTTTTTCTTTTAATAATTATTTTTTATTTTAATAACTTTATTATATGTTATCTTTATTTTATTTTACTTTATATTCTTTCTTTCTTTTTTCCTTCCTTCCCTCCTTCCTTCCTCCCTCCCTCACTCCCTCCTTTCTTTCTTTCTTTCTACTTCTACTAATTCTTTCTTTCTACTTTTTCTTCCTTTTATTCTGAACCGTGTGGATGAAAGGCTCTTGGTGCTGCAGCCAGGAGTCAGTGCTGTCCCTCTGAGATGGGAGAGCCAACTTCAGGACACTGGTCCACAAGAGACCTCCCAGCTCTCACATAATATCAAAAGGCAAAAATCTCCCAGAGCTTTCCATCTCAACACCAGCACCAAGCTTTACTCAAGGACCAGCAAGCTACAGTGCTGGACATCCTATGCCAAACAACTAGCAAAACAGGAACACAACCCCACCCATTAGCAGAGAGGCTGCCTAAAATCATAATAAGTCCACAGACACCCCCAAAACACACTACCAGACGTGGACCAGCCCACCAGAAAGATCCAGCCTCATCCACCACAACACAGGCACTAGTCCCCTCCACCAGGAAGCCTACACAACCCACTGAACCAACCTTAGCCACTGGGGACAGACACCAAAAACAACGCGAACTACAAACCTGCAGCCTGCAAAAAGGAGACCCCAAACACAGTAAGATAAGCAAAATGAGAAGACAGAAAAACACACAGCAGATGAAGGAGCAAGATAAAAACCCACCAGACCTAACAAATGAAGAGGAAATAGGCAGTCTACCTGAAAAAGAATTCAGAATAATGATAGTAAAGATGATCCAAAATCTTGGAAATAGAATAGACAAAATACAAGAAACATTTAACAAGGACCTAGAAGAACTAAAGATGAAACAAGCAACGATGAACAACACAATAAATGAAATTAAAAATACTCTAGATGGGATCAATAGCAGAATAACTGAGGCTGAAGAACGGATCAGTGACCTGGAAGATAAAATAGTGGAAATAACTACTGCAGAGCAGAATAAAGAAAAAAGATGAAAAGAACTGAGGACAGTCTCAGAGACCTCTGGGACAACATTAAATGCACCAACATTCGAATTATAGGCATTCCAGAAGAAGAAGAGAAAAAGAAAGGGACTGAGAAAATATTTGAAGAGATTATAGTTGAAAACTTCCCTAATATGGGAAAGGAAATAGTTAATCAAGTCCAGGAAGCACAGAGAGTCCCATACATGATAAATCCAAGGAGAAATACGCCAAGACACATATTAATCAAATTGTCAAAAATTAAATACAAAGAAAACATATTAAAAGCAGCAAGGGAAAAACAACAAATAACACACAAGGGAAT
The DNA here is from genome assembly GCF_964270905.1 of Leucopleurus acutus. Taxonomy (NCBI): domain Eukaryota; kingdom Metazoa; phylum Chordata; class Mammalia; order Artiodactyla; family Delphinidae; genus Leucopleurus; species Leucopleurus acutus. The sequence continues at coordinate 92,557,498 of NC_139147.1, read as the reverse complement.
CCCCATAAGGTTAACAGCTGATCTTTCAGCAGAAACTCTGCAAGACAGAAGGGACTGGCAGGACATATTTAAAGTGATGAAGGAGAAAACCTGCAACCAAGATTACTCTACCCAGCAAGGATCTCATTCAGATTTGATGGAGAAATTAAAACCTTTACAGACAAGCAAAAGCTGAGAGAGTCCAGCACCACCAAACCAACTTTACAACAACTGCTAAAGGAACTTCTCTAGACAAGAAACACAAGAGAAGGAAAAGACCTACAATAACGAACCTAAAACAATTAAGAAAATGAGAATAGGAACATACATATCGATAATTACCTTAAATGTAAATGGACTAAATGCTCCCACCAAAAGACACAGGATGGCTGAATGGATACAAAAACAAGACCCATATATTTGCTGTCTACAAGAGACCCACTTCAGACCTAGAGAGACATACAAACTGAAAGTAAGGGGATGGAAAAAGATATTCCATGCAAATGGAAACCAAAATAAAGCTGAAGTAGCAATTCACATATCAGACAAAATAGACTTTAAAATAAAGACTATTAGAAGATACAAAGAAGGACACTACATAATGATCAAGGGATCAATCCAAGAAGAAGATATAACAATTGTAAATACTTATGCACCCAACATAGGAGCACCTCAATACATAAGGCAAATACTAACAGCCATAAAAGGGGAAATCGACAGTAACACAATCATAGTAGGGGACTTTAACACCCCACTTTCACCAATGGACAGATCATCCAAAATGAAAATAAATAAGGAAACACAAGCTTTAAATGATACATTAAACAAGATGGGCTTAATTGATATTTATAGGACATTCCATCCAAAAACAACAGAATACACATTCTTCTCAAGTGCTCATGGAACATTCGCCAGGATAGATCATATCTTGGGTCACAAATCAAGCCGTGGTAAATTTAAGAAAATTGAAATTGTATCAAGTATCTTCTCAACCACAGCCCTATGAGACTAGATATCAATTTAGGAAAACATCTGTAAAATATACAAACACATGGAGGCTAAACAATACACTACTTAATAACGAAGTGATCACTGAAGAAATCAAAGAGGAAATCATACAATACCTAGAAACTAATGACAATGGAGACACGACGACCCAAAACCTATGGGATGCAGCAAAAGCAGTTCTAAGAGGGAAGTTTTTAGCTATACAATCCTACCTTAAGATACAGGAAACATCTCCAATAAACAACCTAACCTTGCACCTAAAGCAATTAGAGAAAGAAGAACAAAAAAAACCCAAAGTTAGCAGAAGGAAACAAATCATAAATATCAGATCAGAAATAAATGATAAAGGAAACGATAGCAAAAATCAATAAAACTAAAAGCCGGTTCTTTGAGAAGATAAACAAAATTGATAAACCTTTAGCCAGACTCATCAAGCAAAAAAGGGAGAAGACTCAAATTAATAGAATTAGAAATGAAAAAGGAGAAGTAGCAAGTGACATTGCAGACATACAAAGGATCATGAGAGATTACTATAAGCAGCTCTATGCAAAAAAAATGGACAACCTGGAAGAAATGGACAAATTCTTAGAAAGGCACAATGTGCCGAGACTGAACCAGGAAGAAATAGAAAATATGAACAGACCAATCATAAGCACTGAAATTGAAACTGTGATTAAAAATCTTCCAACAAACAAAAGCCCAGGACCAGATGGCTTCACAGGTGAATTCTATCAAACATTTAGAGAAGAGCTAACACCTATCCTTCTCAAACTCTTCCAAAATATAGCAGAGGGAGGAACACTCCCAAACTCATTCTACAAGGCCACCACCACCCTGATACCAAAACCAGACAAAGATGTCCCAAAGAAAGAAAACTACAGACCAATATCACTGATGAACATAGATGCAAAAATCCTCAACAAAATACTAGCCAACAGAATCCAACAGCACATTAAAAGGATCATACACCATGATCAAGTGAGGTTTATTCCAGGAATGCAAGGATTCTTCAATATATGCAAATCAATCAATGTGATACACCATATCGTCAAATTGAAGGAAAAAAACCATATGATCATCTCAATAGATGCAGAGAAACTTTTGACAAAATTCAACACCCATTTATGATAAAAACCCTGCAGAAAGTAGGCATAGAGGGAACTTTCCTCAACATAATAGCCATATATGACAAACCCACAGCCAACATCATCATCAATGGTGAAAAACTGAAAGCATTTCCACTAAGATCAAGAACAAAACAAGGTTGCCCACTCTCACCACTCTTATTCAACATAGTTTTGGAAGTTTTAGCCACAGCAATCAGGGAAGATAAAGAAATAAAAGGAATACAAATTGGAAAAGAAGTAAAGCTGTCACTGTTTGCAGATGACATGATACTATACATAGAGAATCCTAAAGATGCTACCAGAAAACTACTAGAGCTAATCAATGAATTTGGTAAAGTAGCAGGATACAAAATTAATGCACAGAAATCTCTGGCATTCCTATACACTAATGATGAAAAATCTGAAAGTGAAATCAAGAAAACACTCCCATTTACCACTGCCACAAAAAGAATAAAATATCTAGGAATAAACCTACCTAAGGAGACAAAAGACCTGTATGCAGAAAATTATAAGACACTGATGAAAGAAATTAAAGATGATACAAATAGATGGAGAGATATACCATGTTCTTGGATTGGAAGAATCAACATTGTGAAAATGACTCTACTACCCAAAGCAGATTTAATGCAATCCCTATCAAACTACCACTGCCATTTTTCTTTCTTTCTTTTTTTTTTTTTTTTGTGGTACATGAGCCTCTCACTGTTGTGGCCTCTCCCACTGCGGAGCACAGGCTCCGGACGCCCAGGCTCAGCAGCCATGGCTCACGGTCCCAGCCACTCCATGGCATGTGGGATCCTCCCGGATGGGGGCACGAACCCATGTCCCCTGCATCGGCAGGCGGATTCTCAACCACTGCGCCACCAGGGAAGCCCCCCACTGGCATTTTTCATAGAACTAGAACAAAGAATTTCAAATTTGTATGGAAACACAAAAGACCCTGAATAGTCAAAGCAATCTTGCGAACGAAAAACAGAGCTGGAGGAATCAGCCCCCCTGACTTCAGACTATACGACAAAGCTATATTAACGAAGACAATATGGTACTAGCACAAAAACAGAAACTTAAATCAATGGAACAAGATAGAAAGCCTAGAGATAAACCCACGCACATATGGTCACCTTATCTTTGATAAAGGAGGCAAGAGTATACAGTGGAGTAAAGACAGCCTCTTCAGTAAGTGGTGCTGGGAAAACTGGACAGGTACATATAAATGTATGAAATTAGAACACTCCCTAACACCATACACAAAAATAAACTGAAACTGGATTAAAGACCTAAATGTAAGGCCAGACACCATCAAACTCTTAGAGGAAAACATAAGCAGAACACTCTATGACATAAATCACAGCAAGATCCTTTTTGACCCACCTCCTAGAGAAATGGAAATAAAATCAAAAATAAACAAATGGGACCTAATGAAACGTTAAATCTTTTGCACAGCAAAGGAAACCATAAACAAGACCAAAAGACAACCCTCAGAATGGGAGAAAATATTTGCAAATGAAACAACTGACAAAGGATTAATCTCCAAAATTTACAAGCAGCTCATGCAGCTCAATAACAAAAAAACAAACAACCCAATCCAAAAATGGGCAGAAGACCTAAATAGACATCCTCCCAAGAAGATATACAGACTGCCAACAAACACATGAAAGAATGCCGAACATCATTAATCATTAGAGAAATGCAAATCAAAACTACAATGAGATATCATCTCACACCAGTCAGAATGGTCATCATCAAAAAATCTAGAAACTATAAATGCTGGAGAGGGTGAGGAGAAAAGGGAACACTCTTGCACTGTTGGTGGGAATGTAAATTGATACAGCCACTGTGGAGAACAGTGTGGAAGTTCCTTTAAAAACAAAAATTAGAACTACCATATGACCCAAGAATCCCACCAGTGGGCATATACCCTGAGAAGACCAGAAATCAAAAAGAGTCATGTACCAAAATGCTCATTGCAGCTCTATTTACAATAGCCAAGACTTGGAAGCAACCTAAGTGTCCATCAAGAGATGAATGGATAAAGAAGATGTGGCACATATATACAATGGAATATTTTTCAGCCATAAAAAGAAATGAAATTTAGTTATTTGTAGTGAGGTGGATGGACCTAGAGTCTGTCATACAGAGTGAAATAAATCAGAAAAAGAAAAACAAATACCGTATGCTAACACATATATATGGAATCTAAGAAGAAGAAGAACAAAAAGAGAAGGTCATGAAGAACCTAGGGGCTAGACGGGAATAAAGACACAGACCTACTAGAGAATGGACTTGAGGACACTGGGATGGGGAAGGGTAAGCTGAGAGGAAGTGAGAGATTGGCAAGGACATACATACACTACCAAAAGTAAAATAGATAGCTAGTGGGAAGCAGCCGCATAGCACAGGGAGATCAGCTCGGTGCTTTGTGACCACCTAGAGGGGTGGGGTAGGGAGGGTGGAAGAGAGGCAGATGCAAGAGGGAAGAGATATGGGGACATATGTATATGGATAACTGATTCACGTTGTTATAAAACAGAAACTAGCACACCACTGTAAAGCAATTATACTCCAATAAAGATGTTAAAAAATATTGTTTAGCATAAATAAGATCATACTGCACATATTGTTCAGCTACTTTTTTCTAATTTAATTTGGTTGTGGACAGGGAACATGATTTCAAAACTTTGAAATTTATTAATATTTGTTTTATGGTTCAGCATATGATTTATCTTCGTGCATGTTCCATGCACTCTTGAAAGAAATATATATTTAGCAGTTGTTGGATATAGTGTTTTGTAAATGTCACTTGGATCATGTTGATTTATAGTGTTGTTCAAATCTTATATGATGATCTGCGCTGATATTTTGTCTACTTATTCTACCAATTACTGAAAGAAGTATTAAAATCTTTAACTTTGGGGATTTATCTATTGCTCCCTTTAATTCTGGCCATTTTTGTTTCACGTATTTTGAAATATTATCATTATTTTTTTAATTAATTAATTTTTTTATTTTTATTTTTGGCTGCTTTGGGTTTTGATTGCTGTATGTGGGCTTTCTCTAGTTGCAGCAGGCGGGGGCTACTCTTCATTGTGTTGCGTGGCCTTCTCATTGCGGTAGTTTCTCTTGTGGAGCATGGGCTCTAGGCGCGCAGACTTCAGTAGTTGTGACCCACGGGCTCAGTAGTTGTGGCACACGGGCTTAGTTGCTCTGTGGCATGTGGGATCATCCTGGACCAGGGCTCAAACCCGTGTCCTCTACATTGGCAGGCAGATTCTTAACCACCGTGCCACCAGGGGAGTCCTTGAAATATTAAATGTATTCACTTTAGGATTTTTATGTCTTGATGAACTGATCTTTTCCTGATTATAAAAGGACTCTCTTTAAGTCTGACGATGCTTCTTGTCTTGAAGTCTGTATTGTCTGACATTGCTATAGCATACCAGCTTTCATACGTTTACTGTTTGGTGTATTTCCATCTTTTTATGTTCACTCTGTCTTTATTATTATTCAGTGGATCTCTTGTAGGCAGCAAATAGTTAGGATTTGCTTTTTTTTTTTTTTTTTTTTTTTTGCGGTACGCGGGCCTCTCACTGTTGTGGCCTCTCCCGTTGCGGAGCAACAGGCTCCGGACGCACAGGCTCAGCGGCCATGGCTCACGGGCCTAGCCGCTCCACAGCATGTGGGATCTTCCCAGACCGGGGCACGAACCCGTGTCCCCTGCATCGGCAGGCGGACTCTCAACCACTGCGCCACCAGGGAAGACCAGGATTTGCTTTTTTATGCATTTTATAAACTCTGAATTCACATTATTGATGTAATTGAGATGAAATCTACTATCATGCTATTTGCTTTCTATTTGCTATTTGTTTATTTGTTCTTCCCTTTATGTCTTTTTTTGATTTAATAAAATTTTTAATATCTCGTACTGTCTGTTCTATGGGCTGTTTAGCTAATACAGCTTTGTGGAGTTTTGCTTTGCTTAGCTTTTTGAGTTTTAACATGTTTCCTCTAGGGGTTATAGTATGCATCCTTAATCAATCACAGTCTTCTTGAATTAATATTATGTCACTTCACATATTGTGTAAGAAATAGTGGTAAAATTCAGTTTGCACTGTCCCTCTCCTTTGTGATACTGTGTCACATATTTATCTCTGAAAGTGTTATAAACCTCAAAATATACTGCTTTTATTTTTCTTTTAAGTATTTGATGACTTGAAGAATTTAAGAAAGTAATTAAGTTAATATTTTGTGTTTACCTGTGCATATAATATTTCCATTATTTTCCACTCCTTCCTATATACCTGAATTCCCATCTGGTATCAATTTCCTCAGTCTGAAGACATTCCTTTAGCATTATCTTGTACTGTGGCAAATTCTTCTGGCAACAAGTTCTCTCAGCCTCCATTTAACTGAAAATGTATTATTTTTCTTTCATTTTCAAAAGATATTTTTGCTGGATCTAAAATTCTAGGTGAGACTTCTACTTACAGGCATGGGGATGTAATATGGTCTAGAATTACCTCTTGCTGTCAACTAGAAAGTGGAAAAATTATAGAAAACAACTATTTTCAGATAGTGGGCAATAGGAAGACAGATCTGTGATCCTTAAGAAAGGAAATCAAATGAGGTGAGTCCTATCATGGCCCTGACCTCTGACTGGAAATTATTCCCAGATTTTGGCATAAGGAAGGCAAATGCAAAAAGGGTCCAACAGTCTCACTGAATTGAGGAGAGAGCTTAGAGACAAGTGCAGCTAGAATTTTCAGAAATCAGAATAAGGAGATACACAGAGAATGAGTTTTGTCAATCTGTATGGGGTCTCCTTCTTCCAAGGTTCAAACTCCCTCCAGTTTCTGATTTTGGTTGCCTTTAAACAGTCTTGTTTCTAATGTTTTCCCCAGAATTTTATCATTGTTATCAGCAGGAGGATGAGTCTGATACTCCAGAACTCCTATGATTTTTTTTCACCTGTTGATAGAAGCCAGGACTGCTATGAGTTTCACCTATGTCTTAGAGATCTTTTGCATCAATGTCACATATCACATCTCATTCTTTTCAGAGCCAGCATAGCATTCCATAACAGAAGCAGCATGATATATTTAACCATTCTTCAGTGAAAGGCACTTAAGTTACTTACAGGATTTTACTATTAGAAATAATGTTATGTTAAATAGCCTTACAAATATATCTTTTGCACTTGTTCTAACAATTTTTAAAGTTTGTATCCCAAAAGTGGAATTGCTGTGTCAAAGGGTCTAAACACTTAAAAATTTTAGAGATACTTATAAATAGGCTCTACCAAATTAAACTTGACAATGTATGTTTCCCTTTTCATTTACTCCTCAAGAATAACTTTCAAATCAACCTATGAAATTCCACTTTTAAATATCATTAGAATCTTAATTTAGATTATCATTCTCTTATTTTATTTGTTTATTTGGTTCACATTTCTTTTGATTTTATTTTATATTTTTAACCCATTAGAATTTTTGTTGGTGGTAGTGCTGTTGGTGGTTGGCTCTACTGTTAATAAACTTGGTTTTACATTTCCAGTAAAAATTAATAAAGCACTAAATAGAGAAACTTTGAAAATCACAAAAGAAAATATTTTTAAATGAGGAAAAAGTATTATTTTTCTTTCTTCTTAGGACATTTTGTTCCAATCTTTTTTCTTTTTTTTTTTAATGCATAGGTTTTGGTTTTTAAAAATTTGATCATATTGTATATTTAATATTGCAAGATACATTTCTACTTAACATTACACAAGAAGAATTTCCTCTCTTGTTAAGTACTTGGATTCTTTTCAGTTTTGATTATTTTAAGTAACACTGAAATTATTTTGTACAATCCCTTTATAATAGTTTCCCAGAAGTGGAATTACCTGGTCAAAGTTTACTGATACATATTTAATAAATATTGTTAAATTACTTTCCAAAATGTTCCAATAGTTTACATTCACATTTATTAAAGTGTCTATTTCATTACACCCTTGACAGTGATTTTTTAGAATTCTGATAATTTCATAGATAAAATATAAGGTTTCTCATTTTTTCTATTTACAGTCATTTTATTACTTGTAAGTTCAGACATTGTTTTATAGGCGTATTAATCAGTTAATTTTCTTCTATTGAAAATTATTAATTTTTTCATTTATTTACTTTTGGTCCTCACCAATATACTTTCATCTACTAATATCCCGATCACTGTCCCTCATTTATTAAGGGCTTTGTTAAATCACTCAGACTTGCTTAAGTTCCGCAGCTATTCTGATTATCTACCAACGTCCATCTAATATCTTTGCCTCTCATTTAATGACTTCCTCACTTCCAATGACTTCCATTTCCACTTCACATTTGCCATACTCTCTTGTTGCACTCACCACTGCAAATGCTTCATAAAGTCATCAATTCACAATTTTCCTCTCACCTTAACCTCACTCGTCCTTCCACCTCTCCTATTTCATTATTACCATAATACTTTGTCTTCATCTAATTTCCAAGTACTGAAGAATCATGAAACTTCTCTTGCTCCATCAAATCTATCTGTAATCTATCTGCGAAACACCCCTTATCTTCAGATCCCACATCGACTCCATGAAATATTTTCATAATTATCCTTTAGACCCTTATCTCTCTGGCCCATTTATCTTTTGTTATATATATTCTTAAAAAATTCAACCCAACCCATCTCACCTATCCTCCTCCTCTCTGACCAAACTTTGCTTGATAAGCACTGCTGATAATTAGCGCCATTACAATTCAAGATCTTTTGCCTCAACTGGGCTTTCAGTGCTTTTCAGGAATCCTTTATACTTCCTCTAGTTGCTCCTACTTTCCCCAGTTGTCAACAATTACTACCACAAATTTTCTTCATTTTCTCAAACTACCAAGATACCTCTTCCAATGTCACTTTCAGAATATGAACTCAATCATTACTTATAGAAAACAGTAACCAAATCTTCCTCAGCTTCCTGTCGCTCTACTTTTATCTTTTACTCCTCCATTGTTGCTCTTCTGCCTTCTCTGCTCCATCCATCACTCCAGCTCTCTCATGTGTCTTCAATATCTCCAGTAATCAATTTTTTTTGTCAGCATTTAAATTTACTCATGTTTCTCTCACATTAAAGAGAGATAGAAGAAAGGAAGAAAAGGATAGGAGGGAGTTCAGGAGGGCAGGGGGGAGAAAGTGGGAACTTCATCTAGGACTCCACTAGCTAATATGCTTGCAGATAAAAGGTTATAATAAATATTTGTGGAATAAATGTTAAAGAGCATTAAGTTTCAGTGTGATAAACCTTGATACATGAGCTTCATGGTGTCATGGAAAAAAACTCTACCATCCTTCTAGAACTGTAGACATAACCAAGTAATGCCCTAAAGAATGTACGTGACCCATCCATCTATTTTGTAACAAAGATTACATGCAAACATAAAAGTAAAGTAGTATGCACTTGTATGTTTTCTAATCATATAACGTATTTCTTTTTAAAGCTTAGCTTTTTCAGCAGACCTAGAAATGTTTATAAAGGGACAGAGAACTTCCTTAATTATTCTAAAAAATTCCAACATATAAATTAGTTTTACATTTTAATTACCTTATAAGCATAGTATCCCTGTATACTTGTATTTTGTTTTGTTCAAGCTTTTTTAGTTTAGGTTAGAAAGAAAATTGCGTATTTCACAAACCTTAAAGCCTTTCACTTTGTGGTAACATTAAGGATAGTGATTTGCATTTTAAAATATTGTCATTAGTACACATCAAAATAGCATTTCTTCCATAAATCTGTTAATCTTACCTAATTACTTGACCTATCAATTATTTATGAGTTTAAGAATTTTATTCTTAAATTCTTTGTGTTCAAAGTGAATACATTGTAGATTAATTTTAATATCGGATACAAGAACTATAAGCTCACTGTACATATGGATTCTTGTGACATCATATCACCTTTAAGAATAGATTCTCTAAAAAATTTCAAATATATACCGAAACCTGAAATTCATTGTTTTATGCACCAGATGTCACTGTTTCTCCATGCTAGTAAAACAGGTCAACAAATTTTGGCAGTTAAAATAACCAACTTACCCTTTATTTCTATTCTTAAGTCTATATCCAACAGAAATATGTAAGTGTGTAAACCAAGGCAAAACCAAAAATGTTCATAGTGGTACTATGCATAATATTTAAAACTACAAATTACCCAAATGACAATCAAGAGTAGAATGGATATATACCCTGGGGGTGTATACACACAATGGAATACTATACAGCAATGAGAATAAAAAGTCTGCAACCACGCACAACAAATCTCAAAAACATGTTGAGTGGAAGAAGTCAGACAAAAAAGAGTATATTGTATAATTCCATATATTTTATAAAGTTCAAAAGCATGCAAAACTAACCTATGATTTAGAAGTCAGATTAATGGTCAACCTTGAGGGGAGACTGTCACTTGAAGAGGCCAAGAGGGGACTTCTGAGGGTGCTAGTAATATTTTGTCTTTTGACCTGGCTGGTGGTTATAGGGGTTTATTCCTTTCATTGAGCTATAATTTTATGATTTAGGCAATTTTATTTATATATGTTATACTTTAAAAGTTCAGTAAAAAAACAAGTATGAAGAATTAATTGAAACTAGGTTAATAAACCCTCTGAAGATTTACTCAAAATATAATCCAAATTTAATGATTAAATATGTTGAATGAAATGCAAGAATTCCTGAGCTTTTCCCTTCAGTTGATTCCAAATCCCCAAATATTTTGCTTTGACTTCCACAGTTGCTCCCTGGGAAAGAGAAATCCCTTCACTGTGGCTTACCAGTTCATCCTGCGGCATGCACCCTTAATTGATCAGCTCCACTCTTCATTATCTCAACCATTTCCTCTCTACTGACACTTTCTCCATAGCAAATAAACCTGTTTATGTTTCTCCCATCTTCAAAAACAAAAAAATCTTCTCTGCTTCTCATCTCCTGCTAGTTAGTATGCCATTGTCAGGGTAGAACAATACTTTTTTACTACCCTCTTATGTTCAGTGTTTGGGGGCCTGCAAATTACACTGACAAAAGGCAGATTAGTAAGAGAAAAGACATTTTTCTTTTTTTTCACAGCCAGGCTTCTTTGTCTCCATATCCTTGTCTCCCAAGGATATCTCCCATGGCAACACAGAAGTCCATGAAGATTGTTCTCCCTTAGGTCACAAGTAGCCTCCATATTGCAGTTAGCTTTTGCAATTAGCTTATTCCCTGAGGTATTAAAATACACTATTGACAACTATTTCTTGGGTACAGCTAAGCTGTCTGAAAAACCATAATTCCTCACCTAATGTATAATGGGGGAAAAATTTAGTTCTATGTAATAATTTAAGCAACATCATTAGATCCTATTTTCTTCAGGTAAAAATCCCTAACTTCTCAGATATCTGTTGCTATCCCAGAAATCTCTCCAAGATGACAGTTAGGTATAGAGTAACGTGTTGCTTATCATATCTTTCTAGCAATGAGAAAAAAAATGGAGATTCTTTAATCCATGTAATGTACTTATGCTGTTTTGGCACTTTTCTCTCCTCTTAGTATTACCCTCTAGGGGAGGTTTTGGAAATACTGGAGTGAAGGGGAAAGTAATGTTGTTTGTCGCAAAGATTAGTAGATGATACTGGTATTCATTTGGGTGGAAGAAGGGCTGTTAGACGTTCTGCACAATAAGCACTGCCCCACATCCCATAAGACCTTAAAATGTACCACCAAATCTTCCCATAGATTAAAAACCTTTTTATAACAGTAGGACTCTGAAACCTAACTTCATTGTATATATTAAAAAAAACTATATTTCTTGCAAGTTTAACATATATTGAATTTTCCAATAAAGCTAATACTGTGTAAACTGAGGGAAGATTTAACTAAGAGTGTTCACCATTGCTGAAATTCACAGTGACAATGCTACTTATATACTTGATTTGTCATTAAAACATGTCTCATCAGTCCAGATTTGTGGTTATAGCATTCACAATTATTGTACATATGGTACAAACAATTGTCCACTTTGTTATATAGTCTAGTAACTAAGGAGATGGAACATTCACATATTGAAGTACATACTATTTTATTGTAAATTGCATTTTTTTCTCCCTTATATCCCTTATATTGATTCATTAATTTTGTTATTGTGTAGATAAGCTATATTAACTATGAATTTAACTTTAACACAATAAGGAGAATATTCAAAATATTTGTTAAAAGGGGAGCCATTGGATATAATAGGTTGACAGTCATTGGTATAATTTCTAGATCAGCCACTCTCTACTTAGTGACAGTCAAGTGATGCTCCCCGGCTGACCATGACCTTCTTCTAGTTTCACAAATAATTCATGATGATGGCCAGAGGGCAGAAGAGGGACTTACTTACTCATAAAAGATTCTCATTTTAAATTTGATTGTCTATTCAGTACCCCAGTTACCTCAGTCTGTCCAGTACCTGAGGTATGTCCTAAGTAGGTATTTGCAATAACTCCAATAATTTTGATCTCCTGCCCCATCTCTTGACTATCATTAACCACCATTCTCTTTTATGGGTAGAGGCTAAACTCAGTTTAAATCAGGCATTTAAACTATCCAACTATTAGGAAAAGGGATAAAGTGTTCTGGTGGATAAATAAATAAAATAAATAGCTCTCTTGGTGTTGGAGGGAGTGCAAAAATAATTATCTGTACCAGGCACAGATCTAAAAGCTTTGATGTATTCCCTCATTTTATCCCTGCTATGAGGGAAATACATATTATAATCTCCCTTTTACAGTTAAGGTAATTTAGGCACAGAGAAATTAAGTAACTTGCACATGATGACACGGATAATTTTTTTTAATGAAGAACATTGGAAATATGAATTACCAATATCCTACTTAGTCTAGGGAAATTCAATCTTAACATGAGAGTCAACAATTAAAAAAAACAAAACAAACAAAAACACAAAAAAACCCCAATATATAGAGCTCTAACACAAACAGTAAATTAATGTAGGATGATGTGGTTGAGTCTATTGTTGCATGAAATAGGGAGATAAAATATAACTGGAGCTATCAAATTTGGTTTCTGTTTTTGCTTACTGATATTTTTCTTTACAGAATTTCAGTTTAACAGTCAGGAAGTAGGAGAGGAGAGAAATGTGATAGTAACCTAGGGTAGTAAAACTTTGTCAGAATGAACAGGGATGGTTAAAGGAGATATAACTGGATTTAAGGAAAATCTTTTATATGGAACCTACATTCTCTTTCACAAAAAGCTTGTAATGTTTGTTCATACTCTGTCTTCAAGCAGTTCAGACAGGTCACATGGAAATTTACAGAGGCTGGTACACAAAGGCTTATAAATGCAAACTTCAAAAGAATATCTGCAAAGCTTGCATGCTTTGAATCTATAAAGTAGGTATCTGGGTTAAGACTGTAAGCTTTTGGAACAATACAAAAAGCCATAAAAGAGGCTTTTAGCTGTTGCCTGGTGGTTTTGAATTTGGGAGGTACAGGTAGGGGGTGAAACTTATGGAGAGCCCAGGAATGATATTTTCCAAGTTTACATCTTAAGAACTGGGTACAAATACATGCAATTTTCAACTGCACATGCCTCCCCAACTCCCCCCAATTAAAAAAGATTTGGTAATTTCTGATGGGGCAGTTTCAATCCAGCATTTTAAGAACATGGACTAAGGAACCAGACTATCTGGGTTCAAATCCAAAATCTTGGTAGGTCAAAAATGAATAAAAGTGGTTTACCTGTACGAGAAAAGAGAGAACAGGAGAGACAGCTCAGGATGAAAGCTAGTTTTGAATACAGAATTATATAAATGTCATACATATTTTTTGAAAAAATAATAAATCAGGATGACAGAACAAACCATGCCCCAAATTTGAAAAAAAATTGAAACAACCTAAGTGACAAATTGTCAACCTAAGTGTATATCTGGTTGGTACCATAACTGAATGGACAAGAATTATTCCAAATAAGTTTAAAACACAGTATTTTGACTCTACATCCCTAGTGGACATATCCTAAGGGAAACAAAGAAACAATACCAAAAGCACACTGAAATTGTATTCAATGTTCTTGTGAATGGTAATGTTGATATCATTATTCTGGTATTTCATATAATGGTATTATTAGTTTGAAACTAATATATGTATTATATATGCACATTGATAAAGCAAATGAATAATTATATTTATATCATTAAGAAACAAGGTTTTTCAAAGTAACAGAAGAGATACAAATATAAAATCAAATAGATAAGTAAAACAAATAACAAACTTATGCTTTATTTATTTATTTCTAAAAAAATATTTGTTTTCTAGCACGGTTTGCAAAAGGTGCAAGAAACTGCAATGAAAAGACAATGTCTGCAATCATTATCAAAATGATATCAAAATATGTCTCTCATATATATGTGATTTATACATATATAAATCATATATATGGTTTATATAAGGAAGGAAGGAGGCAGGGCACAACTTTTGAAAGAATGACATAGCCAGAGGACAAACTTATTAGACCCAAATGGATCCAAGATGGTGGACTAGTCGACTTTTTCTACTAGACCTTGAGCCTCAGTATCAGCAAGCTCACATCAGCAAGCTAAATGACACACCCACAGGTGCCATGACAGTCCCAAGACCTACCATAAGGATCAAAAAGTGGGCAGTGGCCCAATTCCTGGAAATCCCCAGCCCTTCCTAAAATAGCTGGAATACTCCTCCCACTCATTAGCCCATGAAATTACCCACTCCCATAAAAACTAACAACCCCATACGGTGGTGCCTTTCTCACATTCTGAGATGGCCCACACTCTGTCTGTGGAGTGTGTTTCTCTCTAAATAAATCCACTTCTTACCTATCACTTTGTCTCTCACTGAATTCTTTCTGCAATGAGACGTCAAGAACCTGAGCTTCATTAAGTCCTGAAACCAAGTGTGTGATCTCAGTTGGAAGACTGTGGGTTTTGGCCGGGTTCGAGTCCCAGCCATGTGGATTCAAGTCCCAATCTGGGTTTTGGCTGGGTTCAAGTCCGGACACGAGGGTTCAAGTCCCAATCTGAGGTGCACAGTTTCAAAAGTAGGACAATCATATTATGTTCTTGATAAGATGAAATAGGTAGTACACATAATATCATCTTTCTGTGGTTTCTTATCCAAAAGAGAAAGAGAGAGAGAGAAAACAAAGCTGAGCTAATCAAGTCTGTATCTGCTGTCAGCTTACTGTAAAGACGTGAGTGTGAAGGAACATGTTAATTAATACCACACTGATATAACCAGTCCAGTGGAAAATGTGAGAAATTCTGCAGTACAAATGATCTGGTGCTTTAATGAGAAATGGCATAAAAGGATGGAAGCGGGGGGTGGGAGGGTCGTTAGCATGCTAAACAAAGATGCTCACACTGTATGCCCGCTGTCATAGCTCTAAACACAGTCCCCAGTCTTCCAACTGTGCTCCTTTCAGACTTCTGACCAAACGGCTAACCCATTCAGCACTGCCTAAGCGTCCAGTTATACCCTCACTTTGGACCACTTCTCTCTCTACACAAAGTAAATGACCAGATGCCCTGGCTGAAGCTCTGCCCTTTGAGAGGATTTCCCCTTACCTCCTTCAGGACCATTCTGGAGTAGGAGATGTAGGTTAAAAAAAAAAGTTTATTTTCAGCTTGCAACCATATGCCAAGAAAATCCATTCATGAATCAAGTCCAAACTTCCCTCCTCTATCAGCTGGTAATGGAGAACCCCTCCCAAGAAGCTGAAGGAGAGCTGTTAATACAGCAGTTGCAGCTGACATGGGAGTCTGGGCCATTTGTTCTTATAGGTTACTTATATTCTCTGGACATATGTGAGCCTGAACATTGATAGACCACTTCCATCTTACAACAGATTGCTACAGGGCTCGCCCAATTTTATGACTTGATGGGTCAAGATTGATAATTTTTACTACTTGGGTATTTGATGCTCTCAGGTCAGAAGCTCAGTTTCTATCTGAGTTCAGTAGTAGTATGCCAGGAGCTGTTTTTGAATTCTGGATAGCTTTCTCTTACAGATGGTATATCCATCTTAGTCCTATTGAAAGAGAGAAATGACAGCGTAATTTGAATAGGAAAAGTGTAACACAAAAAAATTATCAACTATAGGTCCTACAACTAGTGAGAAGTGAATGAGGATTCTAATGCAGATATTTGTAGCTCCAGTACCCACACTCTCTCCACCAGATCTTCCAACTTTTGGCCCCTTATAATTCCTATTTGCAGGGCAGTTCAGGCAAATATTTCTGGAGACCTCAATACTAAGGATATAAAACAATTGCTGAAAATTTACCCTAACCAGGGGAATTATTTCCCCATGGACCACACTCTGGGGTGATTGTATGAGTTCAGGATTCATCCAGCAAATAGGTCTGCAGTTAAAATTTCATTCTGCAGAATGCTGGGGAATCCTGCCTGAAACTTTAACTTAGACATTAGTGTTAGAAATGTCTTAATAGTGAGTTTCTCTTTGCATTTCATCATCTACTGGATGGATATTTTAGAACAAGTCAAAAGCAAATATTTTTGCATCACAATGACCCTCCATATACAAAGTCTTCTGGTTACACCCACACCTGAACTGATGACAGTGAGGTTTCCCCTCATAGGACCTGTCAATATGCTGTGATTATTAACCAGGTCTCCTATTCTAATTGAGGGAACCAAGATGGGACTCTGGGTCCAGCATAAATACAGACCCTTTAGCCAAAATTCTTCAATACGTGCATTTCTCTTTCCCCAGAGTATGTTTATCTAAGTAAATAGCCATAGATACCTTTAAATAATGATGGAGGAATCATGGCTGTATACACTTGCTGTGATATTGTTGAGTTCTTCTTCTTGAGATGCCTCTTTTTCAGCCAATGAGTTGTGGGTCTAAGAACTAGCTAAGGACTAAAAATTGGGATTGAGATAGTAATTGCAGCAATTGTAGGGATGTAAAATTTTCCTACAAAGATGAGGAAATGAATACCTAAATATAATAACTCAATCTATCACATCTATCTATACTACTAATACTAACATTAAAAATGTTATAATAGATAGCATTCCCACTATAGAAATCTTCAGGATACATTTTATGTATTGTTTCATCTAATACTTACAAAAAGGGATAAAAAGACAACATAAGGAACATCATGACTTAACTTCCATTTTCCTCCCCTTCTTTTCTCATACTCTAAGTCTAAAGTAATTAATACAAATAAGCAAATGAATGTTGTTGAAGCTTCTGGCTCTGTTGAGATCTGCAGTAGATTCATTGTTGTCTCTTATTTTCATTATCTTATTTCCATGTATTATAATAAAGTTTTAAGTGGCCACATATTTGCCCAACTAAAGATTATAGTTTCCAGATATCTTGTAGTTAAGGGTAACCACATGACAGAGTTTTGTAAATTTAAGAAAATTGAAATCATATCAAGCATCTTTTCTGACCACAATGCTATGAGATTAGAAATGAATTACAGGGAAAAAAACATAAAAAACACAAACACATGGAGGCTAAACAATATGATACTAAATAATCAAAAGATCACTGAATAAATCAAAGAGGAAATCACAAAATACCTAGAGACAAATCACAATGAAAACACGATGACCCAAAACCTATGGGATGCAGCAAAAGCAGTTCTAAGAGGGAAATTTATAGCTATACAAGCCTACCTCGAGAAACAAGAAAAATGTCAAATAAACAATCTAACTATACACCTAAAGGAACTAGAGAAAGAAGAACAAACAAAACCTAAAGTTAGCAGAAGGAAAGAAATCATAAAGATCAGAGCAGAACTAAACGAAATAGAAACAAAGAAAACAATAGCAAAGATCAATAAAACTAAAAGCTGGTTCTTTGAGAAGATAAACAAAATTGATAAACCATTAGCCAGACTCATGAAGAAAAAGGGGGAGAGGACTCAAATCAATAAATTTAGAAATGAAAACGGAGAAGTTACAACAGACACCACAGAAATACAAAGCATCCTAAGAGACTACTACAAGCAACTCTATGCCAATAAAATGGATAACCTGGAAGAAATGGACAAATTTGTAGAAAGCTATAACCTTCCAAGACTGAACCAGGAAGAAATAGAGAATATGAACAGAACAATCACAAGTAATGAAATTGAAACTGTGGGGCTTCCCTGGTGGTGCAGTGGTTGAGAGTCCGCCTGCTGATGCAGGGGACACGGGTTCGTGCCCCAGTCTGGGAAGATCCCACATGCCGTGGAGTTGCTGGGCCCATGAGCCATGGAGGCTGAGCCTGCGCGTCCGGAACCTGTGCTCCATAATAAGAGAGGCCACAACAGTGAGAGGTCCGCGTACCGCAAAAAAAAAAAAAAGAAAAGAAAAGAAATTGAAACTGTGATCAAAAATCTTCCAACAAACAAAAGTCCAGGACCAGATGGCTTCACAGGTGAATTCTATCAAACATTCAGAGAAGAGCTAACACCCACCCTTCTCAAACTCTTCCAAAAAATTGCAGAGGAAGGAACACTCCCAAACTCATTCTATGAGGCCACCATCACCCTGATACCAAAACCAGACAAAGACACTACAAAAAAAGAAAATTACAGACCAATATCACTCATGAATGTAGATGCAAAAATCCTCAACAAAATACTAGCAGACAGAATCCAACAGCACATTAAAAGGATCATATACCATGATCAGGTGGGATTTATCCCACGGATGCAAGGATTCTTCAATATACCCAAATCAATCAATGTGATACACCATATTAACAAATTGAAGAAGAAAAAACATATGATTATCTCAATAGCTGCAGAAAAAGCTTTTGACCAAATTCAACACCCATTTATGATAAAAACTCTCCAGAAAGTGGGCATAGAGGGAATCTACCTCAACATAATAAAGGTCCTACATGACAAACCCATAGCAAACATCATTCTCAGTGGTGAAAAACAGAGAGTATTTCCTATAAGATCAGGAAAAAGACAAGTATTTCCACTATTGCCACAATTATTCAACATAGTTTTGGAAGCCCTAGCCACGGCAATCAGAGAAGAAAAAGAAATAAAAGGAATACAAATTGGAAAAGAAGAAGTAAAACTGTCACAGTTTGCAGATGATATGATACTATACATAGAGAATCCTAAAGATGCCACCAGAAAACTACTAGAGCTAATCACTGAATTTGGTAAAGTTGCAGGATTCAAAGTTAATGCACAGAAATCTCTTGTATTCCTATATACTAATGATGAAAATTCTTGAAGTGAGATTAAGGAAACAATCCCATTTACCACTGCAACAAAAAGAATAAAATACCTAGGAATAAACCTGCGTAGGCAGACAAAAGACCTGTATGCAGAAAACTATAAGACACTGATGAAAGAAATTAAAGATGATACCAACAGGTGGAGAGATATACCATGTTCTTGGATTGGAAGACTCAATATTGTGAAAATGACTATACTACTGAAAGCAATCTACAGATTCAATGCAATCCCTATCAAATTACCAATGGCATTTTTTTACAGAGCTAGAACAAAGAATCTTAAATTTGTATGGAGACACAAAAGACTCCAAATAGCCAAAGCAGTCATGAGGGAAAAAAGCGGAGCTGGAGGAATCAAACTCCCTGATTTCACACTATACTACAAAGCTACAGTAATCAAGACAATATGGTACTGGCACAAAAGCAGAAATATTGATCAATGAAACAAGATAGAAAGCCCAGAGATAAACCCACGCACCTATGGTCAACTAATCTATGACAAAGGAGGCAAGAATATACAATGGAGAAAAGACAGTCTCTTCAGTAAGTGGTGCTGGGAAAACTGGACAGCTACATGTAAAAGAATGAAATTAGAACACTCCCTAACACCATACACAAAAATAAACTCAAAATGGATTTGAGACCTAAATGTAAGACCGGACACTATAAAACTCTTAGAGGAAAACATAGGAAGAACACTCTTTGACATAAATCACAGCAAGATCTTTTTTGATCCACCTCTGAGAGTAATGGGAATTAAAACAAAAATAAAGAAATGGGACCTAATGAAACTTCAAAGCTTTTGTACAGCAAAGGAAACCATAAATAAGACAAAAAGACAACCCTCAGAATGGGAGAAAATATTTGCAAACGAATCAACAGACAAAGAATTAATCTCCAAAATATATAAACAGCTCATGCAGCTCAATATTAAAGAAAAAAAAAAAAACAACCCAATCCAAAAATGTGCAGAAGCCCTAAATAGGCATTTCTCCAAAGAAGGCATACAGATGGCCAAGAAGCACATGAAAAGCTGCTCAACATCACTAATTATTAGAGAAATGCAAATCAAAACTACAATGAGGTATCACCTCACACCAGTTAAAATGGGCATCATCAGAAAATCTACAAACAACAAATGCTGGAGAGGGTGTGGAGAAAATGCAACCCTCTTGCACTGTTGGTGGGAATGTAAATTGATACAGCCACTATGGAGAAGAGCATGGAGGTTCCTTAAAAAACTAAAAATAGAATTATCATATGATCCAGCAATCCCACTACTGGGCATATACCCAGAGAAAACCATAATTCAAAAAGACACATGCACCCCAATATTTATTGCAGCACTATTTACAATAGCCAGGTCATGGGATCAACCTAAATGCCCATCGACAGATGAATGGATAAAGAAGTGGTACATATATACAATGGAATATTACTCAGCCATAAAAAGGAACAAAATTGGGTCATTTGTTTAGACATGGGTGGATCTAGAGACTGTCATACAGATTGAATTAAGTCAGAAAGAGGAAAACAAATATCGTATATTAATGCATCTATGTGGAACCTAGAAAAATGGTACAGGTGAACCAGTTTGCAGGGCAGAAATTGAGACACAGATATAGAGAACAAACGTATGGACACCAAGTGGGGAAAGCCACAGGGGCGTGGGGATGGTGGGATGAATTGGGAGATTGGGATTGACATGTATACACTGATGTGTATAAAATGATGACTAATAAGAACCTGCTTTCTAAAAAGTAAATTAAATAAAATTCAAGAAAATAAATAAATAAATAAAATATAAGTTAGAAGGCATGATGAAATAACCAGTAAAAGGGTGGTAAGTGAAAGCTTTGATTTCTGGACTCTTGGTTGCAAATGCCAGAAATCCAACTGAAACCTTTTTAAGGAAAATAGGGTTTCATGGCTCATGTGCTTGGGAGGCTTAAGGGTGTGCACAGAGGCTAGGGCCGATATATCTGTCTCAACTCTGCTTTCCTCTAGAGATTTTCAACTCTTTGTCACTTAAGAATTATAATTGGTGTTCATGGATCAAGAATTTGCCTCTGGGCTTCCCTGGTGGTGCAGTGGTTGAGAATCTGCCTGCCAATGCAGGGGACACGGGTTCGAGCCCTGGTCTGGGAAGATCCCACATGCCGCGGAGCAACTAGGCCCGTGAGCCTACTACTACTACTACTGAGCCTGCGCGTCTGGAGCTTGTGCTCCCCAACAAAAGAGGCCACAACAGTGAGAGGCCCACGCACCGCGATGAAGAGTGGCCCCTGCTCGCCGCAACTAGAGAAAGCCCTTGCACAGAAAGGAAGACCCAACACAGCCAAAATTAAATAAATAAATAAATAAAATTTAAAAACGAAATCCTGAATGCTAAATATAACTTAAAAAAAAAAAAAAGAATTTGCCTCTGGTCGTGGAGTCAGGGCTCTTTTCCAGATAGTTCTATCAAATTCATCTGGGGTGGAGAAAACCATTTTCCCAAAGGCAAGGACATATGGCAGGGGAAAAAGAAGTTATGTCCATTGCATAAACTGGAATGCTAGTATGGAAGATATGAAAGTTACATCAATAGTTATATCGTATACTTAATGGAAAAATCATGAAAGTGATGAAACCTCAAATATATATACTATATTAAGAAAGTTGGAGGGCAAGTGTTATGTAATATCTTGTCCTTACCTTTTGCAAGGTTTATTAAGTTATTCAAACCATTCTTGTCCTTACCTTTTGCAAGGTTTATTAAGTTATTCAAACCATTCTGTATTCTAGTAGACTTCTTTTTTCTTAATCATTAGATGATCATTTTATTCTATTTCAAAGAAGACTCTAAATTATATTAAGAGTGTTTTGCTTATAGCTATTTAAGACACGTTCTAGTATGGAAAAGTCTCACAGGTATTCATGCTAAGCCATCCATCCAATAAACAGAGCTTGGGTTGTACATACCATTTAATATTTTCTTCTGGATCATTTGGTATATTGACAGAGCAGGAAAAGAGAAATTCTCAAGTTTCTTTTCCACCATACAGTCTAGCCATGTATCAATAATTTTTGTAAAAATTGGATTTTCAAGATGTGAACATATTTTAAAGGCTTTATAATGTGATGAAAAAGAAAACTGGCAATTATACAGTTATTCTTTTAGTTAGTAAATCATTCTGGAATACCAAAAGTAAAAAAAGGAAAGAAGCAAATTATACTGTGCATTAGAGGAAAAGAGGAATAGAGAAAACTTCAGTTTAATGTTTTTGAGTAATTAAAATTTTGATTTCATGAATAGTCCTTCTCGGATTCTTTAATGAAACATATCCTTTAGACAGATAGAAAGAAATCCTTTGAACTACTTGGATATTGATATTTTGAAAAAAAAATCAATCAATAGTAATAGTAATAATAATAGTAATAGTAATAATAAACAGTAGTAGTAATAAAATTTTTTTAGAAATCCTCATTAT
Source organism: Leucopleurus acutus (assembly GCF_964270905.1). Classification (NCBI taxonomy): domain Eukaryota; kingdom Metazoa; phylum Chordata; class Mammalia; order Artiodactyla; family Delphinidae; genus Leucopleurus; species Leucopleurus acutus. The sequence goes on along the minus strand of NC_139147.1, from coordinate 92,534,631 downwards.
TTCAGACATAGAAAATCATTTCTGAATGAAGATAGAAAACTTAATTCATAGATCAAACATAGAAAAATGTTTCTTAATATTATATGTTAAAGAAAAGAATAAAGTTTTTGTGTATAATAACCAAGTCCTTAGTTCCTTCATGGATCTTTAAAATTCTTTTATTTCTCATTGAAGGGAAATTTGTTGCTTGAATTAGTCAAAATAGGCCAAAAGCTATTACAAACAACACCAAAATGTCAGTGTCTTAATGCAATAAAAGTTTATTTCTCACACACAAGGTCCAAAGCGGATGTTCTAGATTCAGTGGCTCTCTGGTAGCCCTCCTCTAAGCAGAAGGTCAAGGTCCCAGGCTCCTTTCATCTCATGGCTCCTCTATGGAGGGTACAGGGATTGGACATCACAAGAAGGCACATTTATTCTGGGTATGGATTTGCTTTACCTGCCAGCAATGCTTGGCCAGCAGCACCATTCATGGACTTACAGAACACCTACATTCACCATCTTGAAATCCCACACAACATTGTTTCACAGCAAAATAAGTGAGGCAGAATGATATTCACTGGTTCTTCCATGTATGTCACTGACTGGGATGCAGCATACAGTATATGTTTTGAGCACACATGATGCTGTTTCTCCCAAAGTTGGAGTGTATGGCTCCAGGAATCTAGAGGGAGAAATATGAGTGGCTTCTCTCATGACTACACCTAGTTATCTGCTTACAAAAGTTTGCTTCCCATCCCTGAAACTTCGGATGCTTCTGATTTAGTGATCTCAATTTCCAAGGAACTAAGGAATGGTACTACCAAGGGACATGACTACTATTCCATTGAATTGGAAGTTGAGACTTCTTGCTGGCCATTTTGAGGTTTCCATATCACTGAATTAACGGTCAATGAGGGGCATACTTAATTAGCTGAAGCGATTGATCTTGATTATCAAGGAGAAATTAGGCTGCTGCTATACGATGTCCAGAGAGGACTATATCTGGAACCCAGCAGTTTCTCTGGGTTACCACTTACCATGTACATATTTAATAGTAAAAATTAATGGAAAACTATAGAAACACAAAAAAGACAGAATTACTGAGGCATTAAATTCTTTGGGAATAAAGATCTGAGTCATTCTACCAGCTTAATAACCATAACCAGCAGAGATACCAGCTGAGGTACAATGGATAATGGAAGTTACAATTATCAACTTTCTCCTGACTGGTTACAGAAACAAGGACTCCAGCATTTTGTATATAGTATTTTCCCTCTTTCCTCCTTATGTCCTTATTATTTTAAATAAAGTTTGGTGATGATTGTTATTACTTTTACTTTCATGTTCAGTTATAGAGTATTCAAGGTGGGTTTATGATTGAACCAATAGAGGAACTAACCTAACTAATAAATCAGAAGGGTGATGTTGCTGCTCTTGTCTGTGTCTCCTTTTTTGAGGGAGAAGGTGAGAGTATTGCTGTTTGAATAAATGCAGAAGCATGAAGTTATTGCTATAGAAGTGAAAAAAATGTGAGGAGAGATGTGCACAGATGCTGAGATGACAAAGGTGAGGAATGTGCTGGGTGTTTGCCCATGGACTCTGCTCCAAATCCACCCTTCCACAGTGTCTTCCATGATGCTGGGGCTAGGATAGGTTGCATTTCTGAGACACTGATGAATTTCTACTCACAGGCAGCACGAAAGGGATTTTGGAAAGTAAAAGAGGAGAGAAGGGACTTTATTCTTCCCTGTCAGCATGGTTTGAGCAGCAGCAGATAAGGTCTCAGTTGTCTCTTGCTGCTCACCAAACTGGTCTTGCGTTGCTCTCTCAGAGGTATCAGCTGCAGCCAAACATGCCCCTTGTTAAGAGGTCAGAGTACCATTCTTCTGGGGACCCTGTTCTGAGCTCCTAAGGTACGAGCAATAGCTGGGAGACACCCTGTAACAAAGAGCTCTGACTTCACTTTTTGATCTTTGATTTCTGACTTTAAGCCTCACCCTCCCTTTCCTATTTGGCCCCATCTGTGAACAGGCTGATAAGAAAGCCTAGGGTGCCTCCTCCTTTCACTCCGGTGGGCAATTTAACACCTTGCAAATCTCCAGCCCATGCACAGGAACTTTTTCCCCAGACCCACACCCCTAGAGAGCCTATGAGGCATTCTAGAGGCCCAATCACTCCCTCTGTCTCCCCCCAAGTCAGCATGAACCTACGTGAGCCTACTCTTCTTTCCCCAGGGCTCCCTTGTATGTGTCATCAACTTTTTCTCAAATTCTCGTGGTGTGTGTAGTGTTATCAGCTTCTACATCCCACCCATAATTGGGAGGGAGTCCATTCCACCTTTATGAGGTAACCATAAAATGTAGTTCCTCCTCAGAGGACTGAGAACCCAATCACACATGGTCACTCTCTGAGTTCCCAGGTTTTGGTAATCCATCTTTTCCCTTTTGTTTTCCTAGTGCATTTATTACTGCTGCATAACAAAGTACCCAAAACTAGTGCCTTAAAGCATTTATTGTTTCCCAGCTTCTACAGGTCAGGAATGGGGAGACATTAACTTGGTGCCCCTGGATCAAAGTTTCTCATGAGGTTGCGTTCAAACTGTTGGCAGGCACAGCAGTCACATCTGCAGGCTTGACTGGGAGGAAAAATCAGCTTCCAATCTCTCTCATATGGTTTTTGGCAGGCCTCACTTCCCTGACACAGGAGACTTTCTCCCCACAGGACTGCCTCATGGCTTGTCAGCTGGCTCTCCCCAGATGAGTAACCCAGGAGAGAGTGAAAGAAAGCATGCTTAGAGAGAAGCTATAGTCTTTTCATACCTTAATCTTGGAAGTGACATCTCATTACTTCTGCTTTATTCTGTTCAATAGAAGTATCACTAGATCCAGCCCATATTCAAAGGGAGGTTATTGTACAAGCATGAATACCAGGAGGTGGTAGCTGTCGCCTGCAATTATCTCTGAATTACCTGAGTGTTCCCTTTCTACTTCTTCAGCTTCACAGATTACACTCTGTGTAATCATTGCCTTGATATGAAATTGCCTCTCTTTAAAGAGTGTGGTTATTTTTGCTGACTTGATATGGAGAGATACAGTACTTAGAATCCTCTGCTGAAGTTTCTCCAACCATCCGGCTCAACAAATAAAGACAGCATGGCATACTGTCATCCACACTGCATTGGTCAGAACTCAGTCACATGACTAATATAACTGCATGGGAGGCTGAGAAATGTATGGGGCACACCAACATCAATGAAACGAACAGCTTCTGCCACCCTGCTTAATATTCAAGAAGTCATACACACATTGTCAACACCTCCTGGATGTCACTTTCTCAGCTAAGTAACTTTCTTTACACAAAAAATTTCTGCAAAAACTCAAAACACTCTGTAAGCCGAGTGATTTGAATTTATTTACTTATTTTTCATTGAGTTCCTCACACTGAGGCCATTAATTTCTTGAAAAGCATTGGAAATAGCAGGGACTTTATATAGTTAACAATTACAGAGAGTCTGCAGACCAAAGGTACTTTAATGTAAGAAGTATTTTCTTTTAGTCATTACAGAATTAAAATATTAGTACTTGCTACTTACTATCCAGTATTTGCAGCAAAAGAAAATGGACAGTCTATTACCATAAAATACACTGTACTTTATGCATTAATTTCTCTATTACTGGGAACTTTAAAATCATTAGAGAGAAATGAATATGAATTTTATTTGTGTGTGAAGGTTTACCTGATATTTTCAACTAGTACAGACCTTTATAGTCAAAACAGATGTAAATAGAATTTATAGTTTAGTCAGGAATTCTTAATAGTAAATTTCAGTGCTTTGGGATTATGACAGGGAGATTATTCAATTTCAAAATAACTTTTCCAACTTTATCTTTTTACACATTATGCATACTATTTAGCATTTGTTTTCTTTTTTTAAACCTGATTTTTCAAACAGATAATGTATTTACACAGCCCCCCAAAAGAAAACAAAAAGGTATGTAGTGAAAGTCTCTTTGCACCCCATTCTCAGTCCAGTCAGCACATTTGAGCTCCCCTTTATATGAGTAACTATTGCTAGTTTCTTATGTTTCCTTCCAGAATTTCTTTATGCATGTGCAAGTAAATATAACCATATCTCCTCTTTATACAAAAGGTACTATATTTTACACACTGTTCCGTACCTTGTTTTTCTTTCACTTTATATATCTTGTTCTATTTCTCAAACCTGTTTACAGAAAAGTTCCTCATTCTGTTTCTTTATTTTTCCGCCAACAACTGCATATAGTACATTCTACTGAATGAATGTATTATAATTAATTTTACCAGTCTCCTATAGATGGACTTTTAGGTTATTTCCAAACTTTTGTTATTACAATGAATAATACTGTACATGCATTAGTTCTATAGCATCAACTCCCAAAAGCAATTTGGTGGTTCCAGGGGAATATAATCCTGGTGTTTGTAATTTTGATTGTTACTAAAGAGTTCTCTGTAGGGGGGTAAAATATTTTATACTCCAGTCAGAAATGTATGAGAATGCCTATTTCCTAAAGTTGTTTGTTTTTCCAATGAAAATTTTAATTACCTGAGAATTTCTAGTTGTGACAGTGCCCAAAAACCAAACCCATAAAGTGACCATTCTTCAACCTACCGCAATTGTCTAAAGTGACCAGAGTGCTGTTTTTCAGGTTTGAATAGTTTCATGTAGACCTATTCTAAAATACGTACAATGGATTCCATAAGTACATATGTGCTGTTGACAGGGCAGAACAAGGATCTGTATCTTTAAGATTGTCCTCCCCTACTGAGCTGGATTAACTAGCAATCTTGGAACACAGTGTTCTCAGCTAAAGTTCAAATTTGGCTGGGGAATCTCACTTCGGCTCTGATACAGTCTTTAGTATATGAAATTAGTTTAGAAAACTATGAATTTGTTAAAGCTTTCTACCTGTTTAACTAGTGCTTCTGTTACATGGTAATTTAGCAACAGATGATGTTGTAACACTGTTCAGAATGTGACATGAAATCCTTACTACCCTGAAGATTTAAGTTAGAAAGAACAATAGTCTTTTGCAGTCAAAACAATCAATCCTTTCCAATATAATCTTATATGAAATCTTAAATAAAAATCATATTAACACACTAAGGTTAAAGTCAGTTGTGTAAAAGGGACTTGTAATGTTATCAAATGGATATAATTTAATTATAACTGTTCTATCTATAAAACGCCTTGAAAAGCAGATCACTCTATGCTTTACATTATTAACACTAGTTAATGATGGATTTAAAAGTTTTAAAAGCAAACGCTTACTAGTCTAAATCTACTTTTGGATAAATTCACAAAATGCTCAAAAGGCCTTGAGTCAAGGTTTAGTTTACAGAATGCGAGAAGTCAAACTAAAAAGTGCATTCAAGTGGATTCAGGTGATTGAGGTGTTTATGGGCACACAAAATCATGTGAGGAATTTTTGCCTCTACCTAAAATGAATGGAATTACCTCAGACCAAAACATTTCAGGCAAGGAAGGCTTTTTTATCTGAACTGACCAGATCTTCTTGGTTCTCAGCTTTAGTTTATATTGTCTATTTGTCTAAAGCAAGTCGTAAGTATTCACATTGCAGAAAGTTCAAAGGTTCCCTTAGAAAATCTTCCTAATCTTTCTCTATTTTGGGGCTTGGGTTTTGTTTTCTTGCTCCTTTTAGTTTAAGGGCTTCACACCATTTGAGATTTTATCTCTTTGTTTCACTTTAATACAGGTTTAATGATAGTCTGTTTGCCTCAGCCCCAAGGTTTAGCAAAACAGAAACAGAGTGGGATTCTTATCTTACTTAGGGTTTTCCCCAATTCTACAAAATTTAATCTCCTCAAATATTTTGCTTGTGCTTCTACACCGAAAGAGGCACCTACAAGTATTTTACCCTGTAGGAGATCTCCTAGGAAAATGCAAATCTGTAGAAATTCTTCTACAAGAATCTGATAGAGGTTTTTCTTTGTTTGGTTTTTCTATGTTGTTTTTTCTTCTTTCTCCTCTCTTTTTTTCTTTCTTTTATTTCTATTTGAAAGGCTGGGTGGTAGAGCAAGGCACCCATCTTTCTTTATCTGATAGAAAAAATTTCCTCTAGCCTTTGGTGCTTACAGTTATTTACGGACTAGAACTGTTTCTGATTTCTTTTTGATTCTTGCACAACAGTTCTATTACTGTTTTCTTGTTTGTCTAAAACAACTTCTGATCTCACATCTGTCAATTTACCCTTACTCTCATTAACACTTCAACTGAAAACTCTTCCTTTCAAAAAGTTTGACCCTACTTACAGAGGCCTAGCTAAAATTCCTTCCATTCCTTAGTATTAATTAAAATCACCTTTCCCCTAGGCAGTTCCATTGTACAAAAATAATATAACAGAAGTAGAAATACAGTGAAAGCAGAAGCAAAGGGGAGGGAGAATGAAAGTGGGAGAAATTGTTACTTGGAATCGTTAACTGCATGCTCATTGTGGGTGGATACGCATACATTAAGTAACTAGTTTGGCTTTTATTTTCAAGTTCACTCCTCAAATCTTTATTCAGATTCCTTTCTTCCAAAATTGACAATACAGAGGGAGCATAATACAGTTATTAAAACTAAGCAGAATGCATCCATCTGGCATGCCTTTCAGGAATCCAGCCCACTAATTTTTGCTATGGTTTGATGACTCAACCCCCCTAGGAGGCAGCACGGGAAGAATTTCCTCATTTTGCAGAACTGCCAAATCTCATTCATTGGAGCAAAGGCTCCTCATGTGGGGCTCATTTTCAAACAGTTGTTTGTTTAAATATTTAAAAAAATCTCCCTCAGTAGAGGGAGTTTGTCATGCTTTTCTAAATAGCGAATAAACACTCCCCCTCCCTTCCCCCCATGAAGCTTCAGCTTTCTGGCCACTGGGCCTAGTTTTATTGGTTTTTCTCCTCCCCCCCCCCCCCTTTTTCCCTCTCCCATCTCAGCTACATCTCTCGGCCTCATTTGCTTCTTGAAGGTTCCAGTTTCTTTTCTTCCATTGAGACATTTGTCTCATTTATCCCTCGTGAAAAAAAAATCCTTGCCTTATTTTTCTGTCTTCTTCCTTTTAAAGCTGTTCACTTATCCCCCCTTTTATTTTTCACTCATAATTAAGCTTTAGTAAGTGCAAACTGCAAGCACAATGCCAAGTACCCTCTCAATATTCTCCCGCCCGAGGGACATGCCTTTATTACCCCGTTCAAGGGATGAAAGAAACAAAGGTACGAACTCAAGTAACTTGCAGAATAAGGTCCTGAAGCTGGAAGGGACGAGGCTCAGCACTATACCCAGCTAGCTACCTGTCCGGAGGCAATGCACTTAAAAAAGTAATCTTTAAGAAGTCTTATTAGATATAGAAAAGTACTTGTAAAATATATTCAAATTATAAAAGAAGCTCATCTCTCTCCTACCATGGGGCAAGTTTTCCAGTTTTGCCCATTTAAAAAAAGAAAACCTTCCCTATTCTTGAGCCTGTTGCCATTTAACAAGGCTCCTCAAGCCCCCTTCCCGCTTCGCTCGGCAAACGTGTCTTCTATTATGACTCAGCCCAGCCCGCTCCTTGCCAAGCGGCTGACGCTCGCGGCGGAGGCGCCGGGGCAGCAGCTCGGCGGCGAGAGCTCGCGCGCTCCTCCCGCTTTACGGCTGCTGAAAACCCGGCCCGCGCCCGGCAGCCGTACCGCAGACGAGCCCGCGCCCGCGCCGCTCAGGTAATTCGAGTCCTTCTGTTTCCAAAGTTTTGCCCCAACCAGCTCGACGCTCGGAGGCGGCGCGGCCTCGGCCCAGCCGTCCGGCTCTCCCTCCCGTCCCCACGACCGGACCGGCGAGGCTGAGGCGCGGGCCGCACCCCTGCGTGGGTCCCGGCGCGCCGATCGGGTGTCAGGTCCCCGGGCGGAGGGGCGCTCGGGCGGCGGCGGCGGCGGGGCGGGAGCGACCTGGAGGGGCGGCGCGCGGGGCACCGGGCTCCGGCCGCTCCCAGGCACGCGCCGGCCGGAGCAGCCCGCAGCCCCGCCTCGCGGCCCCCGCTCATCTCCCGAAGCCGGTCGTCTAAGTGCAGAGACCCGCAGCTCCAGAGCGCCCGTTTCTGACCCGTTCACACACGCACGCACGCACGCCCGCCGGGGTAGACAGCGGCGCTGCTGACCCTGCTTTAGGGATGGCTCGCCCGAGGGGCGCCCTCGCGTGTGGAACGCCTCTCTTGAGGACGCGCACCGTCGCTTGCTCTAGGAAGTTTAGGAGAGAATGTTGAAGGAGCAGCCTGTGATTAGCGCCTGCGCTGCTTTCTACCCTAGTGTCTGGCTCTTACTACCACATCTCCCCCACGGTCTCACTCTCCCATCCTCTTCATCCTTTAGTCCTCCCTCCCCCTTTCTTTATCCACACTTACTAGTATTATTTTTATTTTTCCTCTTTATTGGGTATCTCATCCTTTGGTGTCTTGTCTTCTTTTGCCCCGCACTGTTAGAATAACAAGTACACAGACAGTATCCTTTCCTGTTCTGTCGTCCTTAGCAAGACTGCTTACCGTGGCTTGTGCATCTTGAGGAGCAGCGTATTGGATCCTGGACCTGTATGTGTGATTAAGTTATTGGACTGTGTGTCCTGTTGCCTCAGTTGGCCATGCTGTACAGAGGACAAGGGTTTGTTTGAAACCAACCTTAGGAACTTAGAGCATGGTGTTGCTTCTGTTGATGGACTACATCTTGACGAACAAGCAGTTACATCATAGGTTCTTGTAGTATTCATTCCATTCAGTTCAATCCACTAACATTTCTTTGAATGTCAATCATGGAGAGCTGGTGAAGGACTAAGATAGAAAAGAGATCCAGTTCCTGTCGTCCAGAGAGTGCATACCTAGAAGGGACCATGGTGAGCACTGGGATAGAGGTACCAAGTGCTCTGGGTGAATGGGGGAGGAAAGGATTAAAGAAAAGGTTAGGTTTGAAACTGGGCTTTGATATTTGAGTAGAATTTTCCTCATTTTCTTTATTTTCCCCTTTAAGAATTCTTAATAGAAAGAAGAGATCTTTCAAAAATACTTTCACCTCAGGGCTTCCCTGGTGGCGCAGTGGTTGAGAATCTGCCTGCTAATGCAGGGGACACGGGTTCGAGCCCTGGTCTGGGAGGATCCCACATGCCGCCGAGCAACTAGGCCCGTGAGCCACAACTACTGAGCCTGCGTGTCTGGAGCCTGTGTTCCGCAACAAGAGAGGCCACGATAGTGAGAGCCCCGTGCACTGTGGTGAAGAGTGGCCCCCGCTTGCCAGAACTAGAGAAAGCCCTCGCACAGAAACGAAGACGCAAAACAGCAAAAATAAATAAATTAATAAACTCCTACCCCCAACATCTTCTAAAAAAAAAAAAAACTTTCACCTCAAACTACTCAGGTTTTTCATCTTTGCAACTGGCAGTAATCTCTGATCTCAGGACTTACAGGGAATGTAAGAGAAATTCCTCTTCACAAGAATGATCTTATGATTCCTGGTACCATACAAAGAGTATTACAGACTATTATAGGACCAACAAGAGTGAAATGGTACAATTATTGTTTACAAAAAGCATTATCAGATTCACATAGAGAGCTCAATACTCATTTATTAATTTAGTCAACAAATATTTATCATGTTTACTGTGTGCCAAGCATTGTTTTTGGCACTGGAATAAAGTACTGCCTTTTTGGAATTTACATTCTAGTGGAGAGAAACATTATATATAATACATAGAAAAATATAAGGTGATACTGTACAGGAATACCTTGGAGATACTGCGGGCTTGGTTCCAGACCGTCACAATGAAGGGAATATCGCAATGAAGGAAGTCACAGGAATTTTTTGGTTTCCCAGTGCATATAAAAAGTTATGTTATGCTATACTGCAGTCTATTAAGGGTGCAATAGCATTATATCTTAAAAAAAATGCTTTATTGCTAAAAAAAAATGCTAACCATCATCTGATAATGCAGGGTTGCCACAAACCTTCAATTTGTAAAAAAAAAAAAAAAAAAAATGCATTATCTGTGAAGTAATAAGAGAAGCACAGTAAAATGAGGTATACCTGTACTAAGTGCTATGAAGAAACATAAAGCAAGAAAAGGTGTGTGTGCATGTGTTTAGCAGTTTCAAATATGATTATAAGGGAAGGCCCCCAGAGTAGGTGACATTTCAGTAGACTTGAAGCAGATGAGGCAGTGAGCCAGGTGATATTTGGGGCATGAGTTTTTCAGTCTCAGAGAAGATAAAAATGCAGAGGCCCTGCATTTTGGTGTGTTCAAAGAAGCCAGTGTAGTGGAGTGGTGTAGAGGAAGGAGGAAAGTAGGTTATGTGGTCTTAAATGAAATAGAGGTTAGATAGTACTGCATGGTCTAGTAAGCTGTTGTAATGACTCTGGCATTTACTTGAAGTGATATGGAAGCCTTTGGAGTGTTTTGATCAGAACAGTCCAACAGAACTGTTGAATTACATTACTCTTGCTACTGTGTTGAGAACAGATTGAAGGAAGGCCAGGGCAGAAGTAGGGGTGCCAGTTGGGCAATTATGATAATCCATGTGACAGAGATGGTGGCTTAGACCAGGATGGTAACTGTGGAGGTGGTGAAAAGTTCATATGCTGGATGTGCTTTGATAGTATGTTCCACAGGATTTGCTGACAGATTAGATATGGAGTGTGACAGCAAAGAAATTAGGGAGAACTCAATCACCTAAGCAATTGAAAAGATAGAATTTACATTTACTGAGATGGGGAAGATAGCAGGAGAAAGACATGGTGGTGAAGATTAATAATTTGGATTTGGACATATTAAGGGTTAGATGCATTTTAAATATCCAAGTGGGGATGTCAAGCAGATGGTCTGAAGGCCAGGCTAACGATATGCATTTAGGATTCTTCAACCTACAACTGGTTTTAAAAGCAAAGAGATAGGGTAGATTCATCGAAAATATGTGGGGTTAGAAAACTGAAGAGGACCAACAACTGAGCCTTGGGGGCCTTCAACATTAAGAGATGAAGAGCTACCAGCAAAAGATCCTGAAAAAGAGCTAGCTGTATGCTAGGTAAGGAGAAGGGCAGGAGTGTGGAATCACAGAAGCCAAATGAAGGAAATGTTTGAAAAAGTAGGGAGATTGTCAAAGTTGAGGATTGAGAGTTGATTTAGCAAAGGAAATCATTGATGACCTTGATGATATCAGTTTCCTTGGAGTGGTGGGTGGTGAAGCCTTGTTTGGAATGTTTGGCAAAGCAGCAGAAGCAGAGGAGTTAGAGGGTAATGGTGTACATCCCTTGAAGATTTTTATTGAAAAGGAAAGGAGAGAACTGGATCATTAGTTGGAGGGCCATGTGATATAAAGAGTTTTAAAGATGCGCAAAGAAAAAAAAAGTATGTTATGCTTCTGAGAAAGAGTCAGTAGAGATGGAAAAATGATGCAGGAGAGAGAGAGGGGAGCAGTATTCTAAGGATGGAACAGGAGAGGCTATCTGTTTCTAGGCTTATGGGCTATTTATCTATACTAATAAGAGAGAAGAAAAACTGTGTGGACACAGGCGCAGGTGGGGGTGTGTGCATGTTCTCTTTGGATTCCTTCTCATTGTGATGAGTGGCACACAGTGCATAAGAAATTTGTAGGAAATGGTATCTTTTTCCCATTTGGTCACGGATGTATTTGATGAGAAAATACTTTGAGATTCTCAGAATTTCTCGAATTTCTGCTTGAGAGAAGACTTAGAAAGAAAGTTGAGATTATAAAATAGAAGGTAGCTAGAGGTGAAGGGGGAAGTAAGGTAAGCAAGATTATATCATGAAGTCTGAGAAAGGCTATGGTGAGGACAGTAAAAACATTGAATCTTACCTCCATTGCTGCTGGCTAACTACAGTAATGTTCTAAAAATATTATTATCATATCAAAGAGATAGCTTACTTTTTAAGTACCAAGTGTGATCTAATAGAGAACCGTGTTATTGCTGGTGGTGAATCTACTTATGGAGGGGCGGTATTAGACCTGGAAAGAGATGTTAGCTAGGAATAGATTTCAGTTGGATTTTGAAAATGATGTAATGAAAACTGTATTGGCAACAAATTGGGTGTAAGGAAAGAGCATTTTGACAACACCGCTCATGGATACTAAGCCACTGGACAAGGTGGAGAGAATTTTGCAGTTGGAAATAGTACCTTGTTTGACATGACTTTCCTTCAGTTATTTAGGGACCATTTGTTTATTAAATCATAATTATAAAATAGGGTTTTGTGTGAGGTCTTGGCAAGAAATGGTGATACCAAGATGCAAGTGACATGATCCTTGCCTTCAAATTACCGTCTCTAGTAGAGAAGAAAAGAACATACACAAATATTCTGAAGAATTGGTAAATGCCATATGAAGAGAACTGAATGCTTTGATTTTCTTTTCTTAATTTATTGTGGAAATTATCAGACACTCAAGAGTAGAAAGAATAGCATAATGAACTCCAGTGTGCTTATCACTCTTCAAAACCTATCAGTTTTCTGCCAAACTTGTATGTTGTGTGAGAGTAGGGAAGGGAGTAATTGTTTCTGTTTGTAGATCGGGATAGGGAGATTTCATGAAACCTCTCCTATGTGGAGATGTAGAAAGAACATTGAACTGAGCCAATTGTAGAATTCTTGCTTCTAGTTCTGTACCTGCCAGTGCTTTGCTGGCTGACTTTCTGTTACTCAACTGACCTCTCTGTTCTTTACTTTCTCAGTAGAGTGTGGCTGTTATTCTACATCAGGAGGCTGCAAACATTGGCCCTCAGGCCAAATCCAGCCTGCTACCTGTTTTCATGAACAGTGAAGTCTTATTAGAACACAACTACATCCATCAGTTTATTGTCTGTGTCTGCATTTGTCATAGATTATATTTTCGTAGTTGAGGCAGAGATGGTGTGGCTGAGAAGCCTAAAATATTTACTCTCTCGCCCTTTACAAAATGCTTGCCAAGTCCTGTTCTATATGGTCTCTGATATTCCTTTAGCTCCAATATGTTACTCTATTAGCTGACTAAAAGTTAGTAATTTTTGAGCATTTACTAAGAGCCAGCACTGTTGTTTTGGTTTGTATGTACTAACTCATTTAATCATCACCAAAACCCTATTAGGTGGGTTCTATTATTTCTACAAATGAAACTAAGGCATATATTAACTTGCCCAAGGTTACATAGTACTAAGTAGTGGAGACAGGCAATCCTGTTACAGCATCTATATCCTTAATTGTAATGTTGCATTTCCTTTAGATACATAGAAAAATATATATATGAAAAAAATTTAGTCAATTAGAGAATGAAAATTCATAAATCAATGATTTGCACTTAAGTAAAGTTCTATATTGTGATTATAGATGTAAAGGCTTTAGGATGCTGACTAATCCTGAATGTACATTAGAGGTGAATAGTGTGTGAAATCCAAATATGCCTGGGTAGAAAATTCTAGTACATCATAATTTTCTCATGAAGCCTTAGTGGATGTTTGAAAGTAGAACGCTGTACTTAAAAAGAAAATAAACATAAAATGATATACCAATAGGAGTCTATTATTGTTTCTTTTGACAATATTTACGAGTTTTCAGGAGTCCATGTCATTAGGATATGACATGATTGTTTGGTGCGAAAGATTAGGAGTCAGGGGCCCAGAGTTCTAGTCCCAGTTCTGTCCCTAGCTCACTTTTGTGTCCTTTGTCTTCTCTGGCCTTTGGTTTTTTTAACTGAAAAATGAGCAGGTAGCCCAAGATCATTTTAGGGCTTCCTACAGCTCAAAAGTATGATGCTGTAACTTTTTACATGGCACATTCAAAGAAATAGATGAGATAGCAACATGGAAGAACTAGGCTTGTAAACACAAAACTTTAATCTCCCCCTTTATCCTGTCTACACATACGAACACATATAAGATATGTATACATAAAAATTCATGCACGTATAACTATAAAATCAGTGTGATTCATTTTATATGTGATTTCTAGTCACATTTGATGTAGAAGCAGTTAAATATCTGTCCTTATGTTAGTGTATTTTTGTATTTATATGAGAGAATGGGTGATTTCTTTTCTTCCTTAGCCAAAAACATACAGTTGTATAGAAAGCGAGTCTTGATGAATTCCTTGACCTCTGTGATCTGGCAGTGTGCCTCATGTTTTCTCTAGCAAAATTTGATTCATTGTTCAATTTGTTTGCCAGTTAAAAGCAAACAGTATGCCCGAAATCAGGGTTGTCTGTTTTGCACTGTTGCATGGGATATTGATGTCAGACAAAATTGTGATTTAATTGTTTTGATATTTTGATCTGAGCAATTCAGATAAGAAAGGTGATTTATCTTTCATAGAAACCTTGTATTTTGAGCTCAGCATAATTTTTCCCCAACTACTTGCTTATAAATGTGGTTTCAGTTTTTAAAATGTTGGGTTTTACTCATAATGGGAATTTGCTCTCAGTATTAATTACGAGTTTGGTTAGGAGTATATTACAGATACTTTATGTTTTAGATGTTCAGTCATGAAAAACTTTAGAAGAGTTATGAATCCTTTAAAAACAGATAATGAAAATTCTATACCCTTTGACTTTTCCATTTCCATACAATATCACATATGAATGTTTTCTGTATTACAGATAGCTTTTTGCTTTTTTACAACCTTCGCATAGAAAATTATTCATGAACTTCTTCAGTTTTAGGGCTTTATTATATTGGTCCAGCCTCTGTTGGTAAATTTATAACTCTACCTAGGCTGTGCTCTCTTACTCCTGTGCATTGAGTCCAGTTATCATTGGTGAAAAAATAACCTCAAATAATGTATTCCTAAATATACTTTGGGTCTCCTTATCTTTTTACACTTACTGGAGGAAAAACATAAAACACAAAGCAGAAACACTTTTAAACAAATTATACTCTCTCTGTATATAGTAATGATTTAAAAATTTATTTATTTTCAATTTAACACACCAGTCAATGATTTGACAACCTCTTGGAGCATCTCCTGCTTCTAAGAAGCACTCACAGCCTAGTCAGCTTCCAGAGGGGAACGTTCAGCTTTTCTGAACCAAACCTGAAACATATTCCCCGCTAGGCTTCAGAACTCTCAGAGAGTGCTCAAACCAAAGTAAACACCTTCTGGTGCACTGTAACGCTTTTCTGAAATGCTGGTTGTAGAAGTCAGTTTGAATTTTTAATTACATTTAGGTGATAAAAGCATCCTTTATCTGACCTTCTCAAGAGATGTGAATCTGTTTGGGAATGACTTAAGAAGGCTTGTAGTCTTGGACCCTTTCCTTTAATTTTCCTAAATTCCCAGAAAACTTTAAAAACCAGGTGTTTTCAAGCACAACAGCTGCCAATTATGCAGGAAGCCTACTCTTGTGTGTGTATGTTTGTGAAAATGCTTGCTTTATTGCTTCTTGTTGAGATGAGATAGGATTTGAGTTATATTTCCCAGGGAGGCTCTGTTTACAGGAGGTACTTGGTTCTTAGGATAAGCCCTTTTCCAGTAAATCACAGCTGAAATTATAGAGTGCTAGCAGTTATCCCTCTTCTAAGAATTTTCCCCAAGATAGCCTAATCACCAGGGGTCTAGTGTCTACCTCCGAGTAGGCCAGCCTAAATGATTTGTAAATCACCACTTTGGAGCTGTAAAATAAGACGATGATTCTCCAACTGGGGTACTCTGAGCTATATTGGAAGGCTCCAAGCCACAGGTAAACATGACTATCTTCTTGGAATGTCAAATACACTAAACAATTTTTTTTGAAGGAAGTAGTTAAGTCACTTATATGGTAAATTAAATGTTTAAGATCATAAAAAGATTGTGACTATGACATCCAATGCAAAATATGTAGTTTTTAAAATAAAGTTTAAGACTTCAAAATAATTTCTTGCATATAGTAGGTCTTTATAGAATATATTTTCAGACCCCAGGAAAGGATATGGGTTGACATACAGATAGTAGTTTGGTTGTCATATTCCCAACATGTTTAGTCCCATTAAGCTTATATTCAGAAGCTTATAATCAGTCCCATCAAATCTTCAGGTTATAACCATTGTCCACCTGCTTTGGTTTACTTGCTGTTCTGATGTTTACCCACACTGATCTTTTAAATTTGCGGGAATGATTTTCCTCTTTACTCTTTCTATGTTTTTCCTATACTTTTGGCATTGAGATATTATGATTTCTGTGAGAAGCTGCCCCCGCTTTTTTTTTGCAAAGATAGTACCAGATAGGTCCTGTGTTCTCTTTACCCAGTTTCACCCATTGGTTATATCTTATACAACTATAGTATGATATCAAAACCTAGAAGTGGACATTGGTACAGTTTGTGTATATAGTTCTGTCATTTTCTCTCATGTGTGGATTCATGCAGTTACCACCACAATCAAGATATAGAACTATTTCATCACCACAGAGATCCCTCTTACAGTACCCTGCAAAAGAGATACTAAGAAAAATCATAGGAATTTAATCTAGTAAAGGAATTATTCACTTTCTTATTTCTAGTTTTTGAGATTTTTTACACAAATGCTACATTGTTTTGTATTTTGGGCCATGTAAGAGAAAGGTGAAATATTATCATTACACTGCAGGAGAGCTTAAATAATCAAAATAGTTATAACGGGGCTTCCCTAGTGGCGCAGTAGTTAAGAATCTGCCTGCCAATGCAGGGGACACGGGTTCGAGCCCTGGTCCGGGAAGATCCCACATGCTGCGGAGCAACTAAGCCCATGCGCCACAACTACTGAGCCTGCACTCTAGAACTCGCGAGCCACAACTTCTGAAGCCTGTGCACCTAGAGCCTGTGCTCCGCAGCAAGAGAAGCCACCCCATGAGAAGCCCGTGCACCGCAACGAAGAGTAGCCCCCGCTCACCGCAACTAGGGAAAGCCCGCGTGCAGCAATGAAGACCCCATGCAGCCAAAAATAAAATAAATTAAAAAAAATAGTTATAACAGATCAAGTCATCTGTGAAAGAAGTTTTTGAAGGCGTAATCTCAAGTTGTCTTCAAAAACCTTTGTTTTGGGACTTCCCTAGTGGTGCAGTGGTTAAGAAACTGCCTGCCAATGCAGGGGACACGGGTTCGAGCCCTCGTCCAGGAAGATCCCACATGCCGCGGAGCAACTAAGCCCATGCGCCACAACTACTGAGCCTGTGCTCTAGAGCCCAAGAGCCACATCTACTGAGCCCACGTGCCACAACTACTGAAGCCCGTGCACCTGAAGCCTGGGCTCTGCAACAAGTGAAGCCACCACAATGAGAAGCCCACGCACCGCAACGAAGAGTAGCCCCCACTCTTTGCAACTAGAGAAAGCCTGCGTGCAGCAACAAAGACCCAATGCAACCAAAAATAAATAAATTAAAACAAAAAACAAAACAAACAAAAAAACCCTTTGTTTTGGAAGGTTAGACATTCGTATACCTGAAGGTAGGGACCATGTGGTCCCATCCATCTTTGTGACTAATCCTTATATGTGTGCTGTAATTGCCTGGACAAAAAAGAGAAAATGGGGGAGCAAATAGAAAGAGGGATCTTGTTTAAGGTCCTAAGTAGTCAAGCAGACTTGTCTCTTCCTGGGGAACCCAGAGTTGGAGAAAAATAATATTTCAGTATTATCAAAAGTGCTATTAAATGTTCATGTCTACAGCTATGTCAGAATCACTCACTTTCTTATTTTGTTTAATCAGATTATGTGAGAATAATTATTCTATTACTAGGGCCTCAGAAATCCTTCCTGATAGTTTTTCTCAGAAGTATTTTCAGCAATCATGATCTGGGATTTTATTCTCATTGTCATATGTACAGTGTAAATGTATTGTTAAATTACAGTTTGCATAGATCTTAGTTTTAGCAATTTACAAGATAATATATATGTGTATATATATATATATATATTTTTTTTTTTTTTTGCGGTACGTGGGCCTCTCACTGTTGTGGCCTCTCCCGTTGCGGAGCACAGCCTCTGGACGCGCAGGCTCAGTGGCCATGGCTTACGTGCCCAGCCGCTCCGCGGCATGTGGGATCCTCCCGTACCGGGGCACGAACCCGCGTCCCCTGCATCGGCAGGCGGACTCTCAACCACTGCGCCACCAGGGCAGCCCCTACAAGATATTTTAACTTCATTTATTTGAAACTTTGTGACTTTGAATGTAAAAAATAGCTATCTTCTGTACGGTTTTCAGCTATACAAGCAATAAAGTATTTTTGGAGTTTTGGAGATACTATTGAAAATTTGTACTGTAATTAGTAATAGCTGCTTGTCCATTAGTCCTTCCCCAATCTTTTTAGGTTATCTGAATAAAGCAAAGAATTCCTGTTTCTCTTCTCAGTTTTTGCTTTGCTATCTGAATAATCTTCATAATATTATTATTGTAGTGATAGTTAAACATTAGGTCCAGATTATTGTCATCTTCATTATGTTCCATATCAATTTTCCAAGGTGAAAACAGCATTATATATGTATAACTATAGATATTGTTTTCATTTGCTTTACTAAATTTGAGTTGGGTGCACAGGAAGGGCAAGGCAGAGAGTGAGCATGCTCATTTTGTCAAATATATTTTATTCTATTACAGCAGTTGAAAATGATGTAATTCCCCCCCCAAATCCTAATTTCACTTAGAATGAAAAAAATCTATTTTAATGATTATTAAATGTCAAACACTTTTAAAGTTAATAAAAAAACTGACATTGTGTAAGTATAGAAAGAAAGGGTGGCTTGGTTTTTACTTTTACCAAGATTAGCATGGTATGCTGCCATGTGTCTCTAACTTCTGTATCATCCTCAATTTGGGAATGTTGGTATGGATTCTGCTGGTACTGAGGGTTTTATTTATTGCCAGTATTAGAGACAGTGACATTAGTGAGACTCAAGTGACTCATCATCACCAGTTCTTCCCTTGAGTGGAGAAAGTTGCTCTTGACTTCATTGCTGCCTGGTGTATATCTATAAAAAAGCAACTGTTCTCTTACTTGCTCAGTATCGAATGTAAAAATCTAATTGTGTGATTTTTCATATCATTGTTATTAAGAATTCAATTTTAAAGCAAGCAGAAGACTACATAATAGAAGCTTGGTGTGTTTGTATTATAATCTAAACTCTTCTTAGTACGTATCCAGTTTGAATTCTTCTAAGCATTTTTATGACAAAAACAAAAACAAAAAACCCATCAGAGTGTATTTAGGACAAAGTAGTTACAAAACTTTTTTTTTTTTTTTTAATTTTTTTTACTTTTATTTATTTATTTATTTTTGCGGTACATGGGCCTCTTACTCTTGTGGCCTCTCCCGTTGCGGAGCACAGGCTCCGGACGCACAGGCTCAGCGGCCATGGCTCACGGGCCCAGCCGCTCCGTGGCATGTGGGATCTTCCCGGACCGGGGCATGAACCCGTGTCCCCTGCATCGGCAGGTGGACTCTCAACCACTGCGCCACCAGGGAAGCCCAGTTACAAAACTTTTAAATTAATGTTTGATAAAAATGGACTTGCCATTATTACTAGTTTCTATCTCTGATTAGAATTGCTCTATTTCTCATGTCTTCTTTTTGGTTTACATGTTTTTGGGGGGGTGGTGAAAAACAATCTTTACCTATTTTCATAACATGTACATTTTTGTTTCTACATAGTTATTCCTTCACTTTAATATAGACAAAAATAACATAACCAATAAAACAATGTTCATTAATGCAGTGTTAAGGATAGTGGAGGGATTAAGGAAGAATCTTGTCAAGTTTGGTATCTGTTTCAGTAGCTCACTTTTAAGCAGTTAAAAATGTCTTTACGACATCTGCCTTGTCTTTCTCTTGCACCTCATCTCCTTGGCCCACTTATATGTATGACCACCTTTCAGAATTTTAATTTCTTTATTTATAAAGTGATAGTAGTAACACTCGACTATGTAAGGATTATTGTAAGAATAAATTAAGATGGCATGTGAGGAAACTACATTCATGAGTATATTTGAAGTTAGTCAAGTCTGGGTTTAAATCCCAGTTTTTTACCTTGGTTCTATTACTCTGTGATTTTTGACAACTTCTTGGCCTCTGCTTTCTCCTCTCTAAAATGGAAATGATTTTACCTACCTCAGAAGGTTGTTTTGGAGTTAAATTGATAATACTGTAATGTATGTGAAGCACTTAGTACATTTCCTGGCACCTAATACTTAGTAAATGCTATTTCCCTTTTCTTTTCCCCATTTTCTCATTCTCCCCAGACATGGGGAAGGGGACCTGGAAAAGATCAGATATGGGTTAGGATGAAATCATTTTGTTCTGTGTTCTTTGTCAAGCTGTAAGGGGCTTTTCGTTCCCAAAGGAAAGTTAGTGAGGGGCTTTCTTTGTGGGTGAAAGACCGGGAAGATTTTCCAAGTCACCATCCACCAACAGTTGTTTGATATCTGATCATCTAATACTATCACTCCTCTGCTGAAACGTCTTTGGTGGCTCCTCACTGCCTTTGGGATGAAGCTAAACTTCTTAGCCCACTGAACAAAGCCAGTTATAATCTGGCCTCCATTAAAGACTCCATCCTCATGTCCTGTCCTTTATCCTAAACACACTTTGTGATATAAGTAATCCTCCTTCTACGCTCCCATCTTTACACACATGTGGACACTCTGCCTGGAATGCCTTTCTCCCTTCCCTAAATGAGAGATGCTCGTATATCCAGCCATATCTCTTTTTGTAAATGTCCCCACCCCTTTTCCCCAGAGCCAGTCACACTCCCTCTACTGTGGTCCTATATTCCTTGTATATATGGCTGCCTTTATTAGCACCATTTTCAATGTATCTTCATCCCCCACCCCTGCCATGTTTTATTTGCCACATGGTCAGACACAACGTCTTTTATTCTTTGCCTCCTTGTCTATCATTATATTGCCCAGAGTGTGCTTATTAAATTTTTTTTTTTTAATTTATTTTTTTTGGCTGTGTTGGTCTTCGTTGCTGTGAGCAGGCTTTCTCTAGTTGTGGCGAGCGGGGGCTATTCTTCGTTGCGGTGTGCGGGCTTCTCATTGCGGTGGCTTCTCTTGTTAAGCACGGGCTCTAGGCGTGAGCGCTTCAGTAGTTGCAGCACGTGGGCTCAGTAGTTGCAGCTCGCGGATTCTGGAGCAAAGGCTCAGTAGTTGTGGCGCACGGGCTTGTTTGCTCCGCAGCACGTGGGATCTTCCCGGACCAGGGCTCGAACCCGTGTGCCCTGCATTGGCAGGCGGATTTTTAAGCACTGCGCCACCATGGAAGTCCCCTTATTAAACTTTTTAAATAAATTTGTCTTCATGACAAAAGCTAAGTACCTATAATGTGCTGTAACATAACAGCCCAAACCAAAGCTGTTCCCGAATTCCTCCCCCACATCCCTTGTGAAGATGTACTTCCCCAAATAGATTATAAACTCATAAGTATCCCTGTACTTAGCTTTGCCAGGCACACAAAGGTTGCCTAAGCTCACATCAGGTGTGATTGGGGGTTGAAGATACAACTTCATCTTACAACTTCACTGCCTTTTGCTGCTTAAGCAAAGCTGGTGCACTGAAAGGAGAAGATAGACTAATAGATAGGAAGTGAGGATTTCCTTACCTGAAACTGTTTGAGAATAGCCAATAGGGCCAAGTTTGGCCCCTTTTTGAGATATCGCACGCATTGTGTGTGTTTGTGTGTGGGGATGGGTGGAGGGGGTGGGTAGGTGTGCTTGGGAGGGTATGAATGGGTGGGTGGGTAAGTGGGGCAGGAATGAGGAGGACCATGACTCCTAGGGTCATACAAGGGAGGTCTGTTTTGAGGTAGTCCCCAAAGACACTTGATATAAGTAGATAAGGAGAACTTTGTGAGTAAAGAAGCAGGAAGCCTGAGAGTATAAAAGATGTTCAAGAGTTGTATTAAGCAGGAAGAGCTAAACAGGAATGAGGGAAGGTCAATAACAGAACTGGAGCTGAACTTAATTATAAATGGGTCACATGTAGATCTCAGGAATGTCATCTGCTGGGGCCATGTTCACTTCTGGGGACACTTAAAGGCAACGAGTTACACTGCACGGTAGGGATGGCATGGGGAAAAGTAGAGAAATAGAAAGATTAAATCAGCTTGGCTGTGTTTTTTCGCAAAATAAATATAGGGATATATGGCCTGAAACAGGGTTTGGGGACGGATATAGGAAATCAGGATTTTTTATTTTTATAGTGATAACAGATAACTGTAGACAATTTGGGCCTAGAATTCAGGTCACTTCAGTTAAATTCAGTAAACACTGAGAGCTATTCTTTGCTGAGAGAAAAAACGAATACCCTGATTTGCCTTTCACAGAACTTTTATTGTACTTGGAGGAATGAGAAAATAAAAGCCACTAAATGGTAAGATATTGTTTTGTCTTATTTTAATTTTTTTTTTGGCGGTACGCGGGCCTCTCACTGTTGTGGCCTCTCCCGTTGCGGAGCACAGGCTCCAGACGCGCAGGCTCAGCGGCCATGGCTCACGGGCCCAGCCGCTTTGCGGCATGTGGGATCTTCCCGGACCGGGGCACGAACCTGTGTGCCCTGCATCGGCAGGTGGACTCTCAACCACTGCGCCACCAGGGAAGCCCCTATTTTTTTTTCTTTTTAATTTACAAAACTGTTTTTATCTGAGACTCTGATTTATATTTTATTACATAGACGAGAGATGATGGTTTGATGCTAATATTATTAGATAGCAGTAGCTTATAACATATATTTAGGATTTGCTTTTTCAAAAGTTTATTTTGCCTACTCCATTTTCAGCTCACTCTATTTCTTCTTCTACTGATATTGAAAATGTTGAGTGTGAAAAATGAGGTTGGTAAACTTGAAAAAAGAAGTGTAATAATTTTAGAATGTCACTTTTTTTTGCTATAACAGTCTTATGTGTCCTTCATTAGAAGCCACATCACATCCTTTTTGGAAATATATAACTAATTAAAGTAAAACTAATAAGTAAGCACAAGTGTTGGGATACAAAAATTGACACTGTTTTACATTTAATTAATTGTATTCTCTAGAGAACATTATTCCTATTCTTAGAGGTGTAGTTACTTTAAGAGGTTGTCTAGTTTACCCCTTTTCATTTATAAAGAAGTATTAAATGACCTTCTCAGACTCACATAGGTCTGACTCAAATGAGACCAAGCTGGGACTAGAAGTTGGTGTTCTGGCTTACAATCCAGGCCCTTTCCACTATCCAAATCCACATATTGGTGTTTAAAAATAAAAACACCAACTTTGTTACAAGTAATGGCCTTCCCAGTGTTTTATTAAAATGTGCAGAAGCACTTTCAGTGCACTTTTATTCTTTATTTCACATTATTCTAGTGGAGCTACTAAGCGACTCAGGATTGCTTCCTAATTTAGTTAATATTTTCTTCAAGCCTCTCTTATCTCTTAGGGGGCTATGAAGGTAGACTAGCGAGCCATTATTCTTCCAGGGCAGAGGAAAACCTGAGGGAATGGGCAAGAGAGTGAGGGGAGAAGGGTTCTAAGGAAGAGGGATGGTCCAGAAGAGTGGTTCGCAAGGTTTTTAGGAAATTTCCACTGGTCTTTAACAAAATGAGGAAATAAGGATTATGCAGTGAGTTTTTCCACTCTCTTTTATTCTATAATCAAATCTGTCCTACTCTTTCTAGTAACATTATTGAGAAAAAGTTGATAACCCTATATCAATACTCTCATATATATACATTTTTTGTTTTGTTTTGTTCTGCTTTGTTTTTAGCTTTATGGGTCCGTGAAGTCCAAAAGGTGTAGGAGATGCTCATCCAGAATCTATAGTGCTGTTCAGGGAGAAAAGCCCAGAGGAGGCCTCTTATAATAAAACCACTGGGTGACATTTGGGGCTAGATGCCTGGAATGAAAGAGGTGTTAAGAGACAAGTGTGTTTTAAAGTGGAGGAGATGTCAGATTTGAGGATAGTGGGGAAATGGGGAAAATGAAAGTGAAGACTGTTTATTTAGTTGGTTTTCTCAGGACTGGTGTTAAATAAGGTTTACATGTGAAGAACGTGCAGTAGACAGTGACTTGGAAGAATGCTTATTTGGAATTCTTGCTGTCTGCACAGGATTCATTTGGTACTCTTACCCCAGTTATGGAATCACTGAGTGTTTTACCCTCAAAACAGGAATTTAAAATGCTGATTTTTAAAATGCTTCGTGATCTTCAAGTATACCACTCTAAGCTTCAAAGATAGTGTCTTCACTTGGATACAGTCTTTGAAATGGGATTCCACTGAAGCTTTACAAAGTGATAGTGCAGCACCTAATGACAGCAATCTTGCCTTTTTTTCATGTTTTCAAAACCACCTGCATGTTATATTGTACATGGTCTGTAATTATGAAGTGATGTGAAAAAATTATTTAATTTTTTGGAAAGTTGGGTCAACATGTTAGTGGGATAATGGCAACATATACCAGGATTAAAAAAATGAAACCCGCTTTCTAGATAATCTGACTTTATAGGAACATAAACACATGCTGCTAAAGCAAAATGAAGAAACAAGACAAAACCAAAAGCAATTCCCCCTCTCCCTCCACAAATAACATCCATAAATAATCACCCATAATAAGTGGATATGCTAGAGTGCATTGAGTCATAGCATCTGGAATCAAGCATACAGAATAAAGCATACTAAGAACTATTTTTGATTTTTCTTCTCCATATCATATAAGCCCTAAATGTGTTTTCCTCTTGCATAAGGAAGAGAAATAACTCAAAGATCAGTTTTGTGTTTGGCTGGCTTTTTTGTTCATATATAAAAGCAGTGTGTGAAAAATGGAAGCATTTAGCATTTACTTCTATTTGAAAAAGTTTGGTTAGAAAGATCCAGGTGATATAGATCATGTATATAAGACTTGTTTACTTGTGTTATTTTCTGAGAGCACAGTACAGGTGAGCCTTGCACAACTTGAGGGTCAGGGGCACGTATCCCTCCTCTTGACCCCGCCTCTGCCCCCCACCAATTGAAATTCCACTTTTAACTTTACAGTTGGCCTTCCATGTCCATGGTACTGTATCCGTGGATTCAACCAACTGCGTATTGTGTAGTACTGTGGTATGTATTTAGTGAAAATAATCCAGGTATAAGTGGACCCACGTAGTTCAAACCCATGTTGTTCAAGTGTAGTGTCAACTGTACAACTATTTAAAAATAGAGTATTACTCTGATTTGTTACATTAGTTTCAAATTGACTTTCAGAGAATATTTTCTTTGAAAAATTTTATGTTTATAAACTTTTTTCTAGTGATCAAAATAATATAGTCATTGCAGAACATTTAGAAAGCCTAGAAATATATAAAGAAACAGAAAAAAATGTCACCTATAATTCACTACCCAGCGATGTCCTGTTAAAATCTCGGTATTTTTTACTTCTGATTTTTTTTCTATTTTATTTTATCCTTATATTTTTGAGATCATACCAGATATTTTAACATTCTGCTTTTTCAACATAACATGTATAGAGTATTTTTAAAATATTATTTTAACTTTATAAGTGTAATTATTGATGACTGCATTGTATATCATCTGACTTGGCCATAGTAAATCTAACTATTTCTCTGTTGCTGGACATTCAAGTTGTTTGCATAAATATTCAATCTTTAAATTAATGGAAGTTTGTTTTCTTGAGGCTTTTCTGTTCAATTGAGTTAGCTTATTGAAGAGATTCTTTTTAGGATTAGATTTTCCTTTTCTTCTCCCATCCCCTCAATTACATGCTGGCTAATTCCTGGAATTTTCCCCTACCTGTTCTTTGTAATCTGAAAAACTCCTTGTTCTCTATGACTGGTCTGGCAGCTTCAGCTTAGTTGTGATGGATGTATTGTGACTGTAAAAGGTAAGTACATATGGCTCCTTTTGTTAGGTTACCCTGAACCTTAACAGGAGGTCCTTATGCAACTTGAGAGCCATAAATATACTTTAGAAAATATATGCAAAGATGCGAAATAGAATGTAAGGAATGAAATACTACGCGTTCACTATAGTTTTTTCACTAGTTAAGTTTTTTACTTCAGTTGTATGCAAAATGAAGTGTTTTACGCCAGTATTAATACTGATGGTTGCATGAATTAAGTATTGATTTTTTTACTCATAATGTATTTTTTATTGGTTTCAAGAGTACAGCAACAGTTTGTCAGTATTATATTATAAACATTCTATTGGTTATATGGGACCTATCTGAGTTTATTATTCTTTTCAATAATATTTTTCATTTTGTAGGAAAAGATGGATAGTGTTGTGGACAAGATTATTGAGCAAAATGCTTGGTCCTTAGAT
Source organism: Leucopleurus acutus (assembly GCF_964270905.1). Lineage (NCBI taxonomy): Eukaryota > Metazoa > Chordata > Mammalia > Artiodactyla > Delphinidae > Leucopleurus > Leucopleurus acutus. The sequence goes on along the minus strand of NC_139147.1, from coordinate 92,508,373 downwards.
CCCTTGATAAGGTTATGTGGATTTTTCCCTGCTTTAAGATCTTTTTATTCATGTTGGAAAAAGTACTACTTTGTGCAAAAGTAGATTGCTATTCAAAATAATATATATTTCTTCGGGAAACTTTCTTCAACATTCCTTTTCCTAACCTTATGATAAATTTTATTACACAGGCTTATTTTGAAAATAAATTAATTAAATGTTAAGATTATTTCTGGAAATAGTCATAATATATGATAATAAACTAGTTTACATTTTTATTTAACAAGATGCTTTTTGATAGCGTTAGACTTTCTATACCACAATTCCCTCATGTACTTTGAAGAACTTCTAAGAGGGACTTCCCTGGCAGTCCAGTGGTTAGGACTCCACACTTCCATTTCAGGGCGCATGGGTTCGATCCCTGGTGGGGGGGTGGGGGAGGGAACTTCTAAGACAATAACTGTGTGTGTGAGTTATTGTGTTTCTAATAGCTATATGTTAAAATTACTTTAAAGAATAAATAGCTTATCTGGCATTATAGTCTATGAATTTTACATCTCATTAAAAGAATAATTTGAAATGGATATAATGAATTGTGTGTTCTATGGTTGTATTCCATTTAGACTATTTTAGGAATTCATCATGAAACAAGGCATGATTTATTGTTTCTCAGGGTTTTATTGTTAAAGCAGCTTTAATGTTTAATATTCTATTCATTTAATACCATTGTTTTACATGGAAGGCATGAGAAAAATATTAGTTTGCCCATAGAAAAACCTTGATTTTTGTTTTTAAATATTTTTTCTTTAAATATTTCTTCTTAAATGTTGTTCCTTACTTCCATAAAGGAATGATTATTAGAGCATGTATCCTTGACTTGTGGAAAATTCTTCAGAACTCAACACAAAGACAGCACTATATTTCCAAATGGAAATCAAATCAGAATATATAATCATTTTATTTTCACACATCTACTGAAATCAGAAGGAAAATTTCCTCTCTGTATGATTTTTTGGGCTATTTTAATAATGGAGCAGTTCTTAAAATATTTAACAAATATTTATTGAGGATACCAAGGACTTTTAAAAAATATTTTTTAGGAATAAAAATATGGAGGTACTATGAAAACCAATGAAAAATTGCTAAGATGAAATGGAAAAATCTTCAGTAATGTGGAAATCTCTTTAAAATGGCTGGTGCTCTGAAAAATAGAGATAAATCTGGATTCAAAATTGACAAGACTGAGATAGTTTAGGGAATTAAGTCAGTTGTTGGTAGAGAGGTGAGTGTCAGTGTATGTGCATCTTTGAATTAGGAGACAATAGTTCTCACTATGCTCTTGAAGTGAAAGTAAGGAAAGGTGAAGGGACCATTTAGAACAAGTATTAACACACAACAAAGTTAGTTAAAACAAGTCAATTCATATTGCAGAGTTAGAATAGGGAAGGGTCCCACAAAATTGAGGTTTATTTGTTTTCTTTTTAATTGATTGATAATGTAGAGGTGCTAGTAGATTCTGGTTTATAAACATGGTAATTCTGTTATCCCATTTGCTTCATTGTCAGTGTTCTGTTATATTACAAAGCTACTGTGAACAGTCTATAAATTTCTGGGCTTTAATTAGCCCTGGAAATATGCAGAGTTTAAAAGTAAAAGTAATTGCTCAGCCTCTGATAACTTGTGCACAGTGAATCACCTTCTTTAGAAGAATGCTACATAAAACAAACAACTGTACAGAAGAGACAATTAGGAAAATATGGTTTTGTTGCTGGGTCTGCAAGGAGGGATTTGCAGATTTTGTGAGATCCTGCAGAGAGTCAGTGAAATCTGCATTATAGCACATTATCTCCTGTGGGGAAGAACCTGAAGGGCTGCTTAGAGGTCTCAACTATCTCTGCTCTGTATGCTTTTGTCCTACTATGTAAAAAGCCTTCCATTTGCTGGAAACAGTAACAGTGTTGGAACATTGAGAGAAAAGGATAAAAGAATAATGAAAAATTTCAGCTATCTGAGAAGGACTTTTATAGGCAAGCTTGACAGGAAGCCTGGGAGTCAAGTTGAAGGGTGATTAGATAAGCTGATATGATTTTACATACACTCTTTTATTTTGAAAAATAGCTATCATATTCAAAGGGGAGAAAGCCAATAGGTTGAGTGAAGAATACCTGATATGAAGGTATATCTGAAGTTCTTTTTGTGAGAATCCTAAAAACTAAATTTAATGCTATACACTAATGATTAATTATCTTCCAATTTTTTTCTTTTTGTAGTCAGATTTTGAAATTTACTCTCTCAGGTGCCTTTTTAAAAAGAAGTAAAAGTTGCTGAAGAATGCAAAGTTGAGAAAGAAATAAATTTAAAAGTAATCACTAGAGGTTAGAAGGTATATTTGGAAATTAGGATGCTGATATATGTATTGGTGGAAAAAAATAAGGAATTCCAGAAAACCTCATATTTCTGAGCTATAATATTTCTTGATTTTAACCTTTATTATTTTCTTGATTTAGATCTTATTGTTTTTAGTTTGTAGGCTTATTCCACAAACTAATGTTCAAGGTTTTAAAAAGTGTTTTATATTTAAAGAAGTAATACTTATGAGATTGTAATATCTTATTCTAACCTATATCTGTAACAATTTTTAGTTTAAAGTTACATAATAACAGGTTTCATAGTACAAAACTTCATATGTTAAACTCTAAAATGATCATTTTAAAGTTGGTTGTTAGTTTCATTTCTTTTTTTGTATAATTTTGCCTTAGTTTCTTATATTATTGTAATTTCTGGCACTTTTTGGGGGGGTGTTGTCATCAGTGAGCCATTTGCATTGTCTTAAATAAGATCTAAGCTTATTTCTCCTTCACATAACAATGGTAGGATAGTTTATAAGCTTCAAACAGTTTTTTAAAATGAATAAAATTGTTACAATTATGTTTTCACTTGACAGAATTTATCTAATATAACAGCTAGTTACTCCAGAATTTTAATGCATTAAAGTGAGTTAAAACAAATAAAATGTTTGATTTTGGCAAATTCCAAGTGAATGTTGTTAGATTAATTATAGATTATTTTTCATTAGATTAAATATTTGTCATTTTTAGGTAGATAACACTTTAAGATATCCTATTCTATGATTCACTTTTCAGGTGAAAATGTAAATGAAATAGCAAGGTGTTTGCCAGTATTTTCCTTCCTGTAATAATTAGAATAAATTCATGTAGAATAGAAAGGAATAATTTAGTACATGCTGTTATTTTTAAGTATTTTACAGTCTTTATTGAGCAGATAGTTTATATATAAAGGCCTAACAAACTTCAATATCTTACTTCTGGAACAATGCTTTAATAATTAAAGGGCATTAATAGGGCTTCCCTGGTGGCGCAGTGGTTGAGAGTCCGCCTGCCGATGCAGGGGACACGGGTTCATGCCCCAGTCCGGGAAGATCCCACATGCCGCGGAGCGGCTAGGCCCGTGAGCCATGGCTGCTGAGCCTGCGCGTCCGGAGCCTGTGCTCCACAACGGGAGAGGCCACAACAGTGAGAGGCCCGCATACTGCAAAAAAAAAAAAAAAAAAAGGGATTAATAATTTTAAAGTATATGTAATGTGAATTTTCATTACATTTCAAAATAAATTTTTTTTGTCTTGAAACTCATTTTTAAACACAGTGAAAACTTTTTCTTGAAGGATCATTGTATTAAAGAGATTGAGTGTGTATGTATAATTCTCTGTGTGCTTTTAAAAAATAACTGTTCAAAAAATTGATAATAAAGTAATTTTGACACAAGAACTGAAGAATGTTTACCTTTATATATCAACACAATTAGTGACATTTGCTAGTGATCTTTTCCCAAACAAGAACTGTGTTTTATTCACCTTTGTATCCCCAAATCCAGCACAAGTGTCTGTCTAGTACATATTCAATAATGTTTACTGGGTGAGTTTCAGTATCTTTTCTGCTAAATTCTTATTTGTCATTATTTAATCAAGCTAAGATAACATATTTGTTTTATAATTCACTGTAAGTTTAAGTGTATTTAAATATTTCCAAATACAGTTAATTATATTTGAGTTACTGTGCTTTTCTGCTTGTGAGAAGTAATTATTTGAATATAAAACAAGATGTCTGAACTACAGTGTATTTTTCTTTCTAATGCTTTTGCAATAACATCAATTTTCTGAGCACAAAAAATATCTGTTTCTGATGTCATTCTTCTGTTTCTGTCAGTTTTTTATTTTCTTTCTGTTTATTAATTTTTACTCATTTTTATTTCTTAGTTGTAGTCTTATATCCTGATGCCTAAACCTACACACACCTTTTTTCTTTTATTTGTACTTAAAAAATTTTTACCTTTTCTTAATACCTCCCTTGGCCAATCTTTGTGTATGTGCATATGTTTGTGTATATCTGTTTGTGTGTGTATTTGAGAGACAAAGTTACTGTAACAAAGATACCCATTGGGTTAAAAAAGATAGAACCTTATTTCTCCTTGACATAGCAATAGTAGGGTAGGGTAGTCAAGGTTGTCAAAGTGGTTAGTTTCACAAGGTTACCAGTCCCAAGTTTGTTACATTTTTTTACTTTGTAGTCTAGGAGGAAGTTGTCCTTGTCTGCAAAGTTAGATCTGGGTCACTACCATTTCTGCATTCTAGTTTGAGAAATAGGAGAAAGCATAAGTAGAAGGCAAACAATTTCCTTTTAAGAAAGTGCCTGAAAAATTTCACATTCCATTGGTTGGAACTTTGCCACATGGCTACACATGGCTGCAAGGAAGGCTGGGAAGTATAGTCTCTGTATGCTTGGCCACTGAGCTAAAACTCTGTTACTATGAAGCAAGGGAAAATGAATTTAGGTGACCACTACTAGTTGCCCATTGCATTTAACTTGTATCCTGCTGGCTGGTAATTGTGTTTCATTTGTGCTATTAAGGAAAGGATCAAGGGAAGGATACACTATTCCTATTTTTCTGGAATATGTCTACTGTGACCTAGCAGCATGGTGTGTCAAGCAAAATTAGTAGGACTCCCAATGAGAAAATCCTAGGAAGCAGTAGTTGTTTTAAAGCCATATGACCCCACGTAAGGACTGTCCCTTCAGGACCAACCTTAACAGAATTTGGGTTTGAAGGGTTTTATTAAGGGAGATTGGGTTTCACACACAGGATATCTGGGTGTCCATTGTGAAATATACTTCTTTAGGTTAGTGTTTTTGTGATAATTTGCTTCATTTCTTCACAGCACTTTGGTGAAGTCTTAATTCCCAGTGCTGCTTTTAGTATATCGTTCACTGCACTCTCTTAGCTTAATAAATGTTGGACATATTAGAACATTTTTTTTGAATTTTATTTTATTCACTTTTTTTATACAGCAGGTTCTTATTAGTAATCCATTTTATACATATTAGTGTATATATGTCAATCCCAATCTCCCAATTCATCACACCACCACCACCCCCGCCACTTTCCCCCCTTGATGTCCATATGTTTGTTCTCTACATTTGTGTCTCAATTTCTGCCCTGCAAACTGGTTCATCTGTACCATTTTTCTAGGTTCCACATATATGCATTAATATACAATATTTGTTTTTCTCTTTCTGACTTACTTCACTCTGTATGACAGTCTCTAGATCCATCCACATCTCTACAAATGACCCTATTTTGTTCCTTTTTATGGCTGAGTAATATTCCATTGCATATATGTACCACTTCTTTATCCATTCATCTGTCGATGGGCATTTAGGTTACTTCCATGTCCTGGCTATTGTAAATAGTGCTGCAATGAACATTGGGGTGCATGTGTCTTTTTGAATTATGGTTTTCTCTGGGTATATGCCCAGTAGTGGGATTGCTGGATCATATGGTAATTCTACTTTTAGTTTTTTAAGGGCCCTCCATACCGTTCTCCACAGTTGCTGTATCAGTTTACATTCCCACCAACAATGCAAGAGGGTTCCCTTTTCTCCACACCCTCTCCAACATTTGTTGTTTGTAGATTTTCTGATGATGCCCATTCTAAACAGTATGAGATGATATACCTCATTGTAGTTTTGATTTGCATTTCTCTAATAATTAGTGATTGTGAGCAGCTTTTCATGTGCTTCTTGGCCATCTGTATGTCTTCTTTGGAGAAATGTCTATTTAGGTCTTCCGCTCATTTTTGGATTGGGTTGTTTGTTTTTTTAATATTGAGCTGTATGAGCTGTTTATATATTTTGGAGATTAATCCTTTGTCCGTTGATTCATTTGCAAATGTTTTCTCCCATTCTGAGGGTTGTCTTTTCGTCTTGTTTGTAGTTTCCTTTGCTGTGCAAAAGGTTTTAAGTTTCATTAGGTCCCATTTGTTTATTTTTGTTTTTATTTCCATTACTCTAGGAGGTGGATCAAAAAAGATCTTGCTGTGATTTATGTCAGAGTGTTCTTCCTATGTTTTCCTCTAAGAGTTTGATAGTGTCCAGTCTTACATTTAGGTCTCTAATCCATTTTGTGTTTATTTTTGTGTATAGCTGTTAGGGAGTTTTCTAATTTCATTCTTTTACAGGTAGCTGTCCAGTTCTCCCAGCACCACTTATTGAAGAGACTGTCTTTTCTCCATTTTTATCCTTGCCTCCTTTGTCATAGATTAGTTGACCGTAGGTGCATGGGCTTATCTCTGGGCTTTCTATCCTGTTCCATTGATCTATATTTCTGTTTTTGTGCCAGTAACATATTGTCTTGATTACTGTAGCTTTGTAGTATAGTCTGAAGTCTGGGAGCCTGATTCCTCCAGCTCTGTTTTTTTCCCTCAAGACTGTTTTGGCTATTCAGGGTCTTTTGTGTCTCCATACACATTTTAAGATTCTTTGTTCTACTTCTGTAAAAAATGCCATTGGTAATTTGATAGGGATTGCATTGAATCTGTAGATTGCTTTGGGTAATATAGTCATTTTCACAATATCAATTCCTCCAATCCAAGAACATGGTATATCTCTCCATCTGTTTGTTTCATCTTTAATTTCTTTCATCAGTGTCTTATAGTTTTCTGCATACAGGTTTTTTGTCTCCCTAGGTAAGTTTGTTCCTAGGTATGTTATTCTTTTTGTTACAGTGATAAATGGGAGTGTTTCCTTAATTTCTCTTTCAGATTTTTTATCATTAGTGTTTAGGAATGCCAGAGATTTCTGTGCATTAATTTTGTATACTGCAACTTTACCAGATTCATTGATTAGCTCTAGTAGTTTTCTGGTGGCATTTTTAGGATTCTGTATGTATAGTATCATGTCATCTGCAAACAGTGACAATTTTACTTCTTCTTTTCCAAGTTGTATTCCTTTTATTTCTTTTTCTTCTCTGATTGCCATGGCTAGGACTTCCAAAACTATGTTGAATAATAGTGGTGAAAGTGGGTATCCTTATCTTGTTCCTGATCTTAGAGGAAATGCTTTCAGTTTTTCACCATTGAGAATGATGTTTGCTGTGGGTTTGTCATATATGACCTTTATTATGTTGAGGTAGATTCCCTCTTTGCCCATTTTCTGGAGAGCTTTTATCATAAATGGGTGTTGAATTTTGTCTACTGTGTAGGACAGAAAGCTTTTTTTGCATCTATTGAGATGGCCATGTGGTTTTTCTTTTTCAATTTGTTAATATGGTGTATCACATTGATTGATTTGCATATATTGAAGAATCCTTGCATCCCTGGGATAAATCCCACTTGATCATGGTGTATGATCCTTTTAATGTGTTGTTGGATTCTAGAACATTTTTTCTTTATGGTTTATATATTCTATCTTGAAATGTAAGGCTTTTCACATTAAAACACTGTGGAATTGCTGTGTTGTTGAAGCTGAGGGAAATCAGACCCTCCCATATTGTGGGTGGGATTCTAAAATGTCAGTCATTTGGAGAGCAATTTATTAATGTTTATGAAAATTACCAATACATATTCCCTTTAATATAGTATTTATTATATATATTTAATATATCTCCCTGCAGGTATACTTACACATGAGGCATGATGTGTTTATAAGGTTATTTGTTACAACATGGTTTGTAATAGCAAAGAACAGAAACATCCTGAATAACTATCAATCATGGAGTGGTCAAATGAACAATGGTACTGCTATAAAATGGAGTACTATGTAGCTATATAAAATGTTGAAGCTATTTAAATACTGAAATGAAAAATTCTCTAAAATTCATCACTATGTGGAAAAAAAAGTACAGAACACTGTGTGTGTTAAGACTCCTGTGTATAAAGAAGGGAATGAAATAATATATATTCATATATGCTTGTAAGCACATAAAATACCTCCCACAGAATTACAAATGCATTTGATAGAGCCAAAATATTTTTATTTAGGAATTACACTATAAACTCCCTCTTAGGAATCCTAATTTTATCCTTATGAAATTATGTCAATTTTAATGAGCAAAGGAGATTTTTCTCCATTAAAATATAAATCTGTTTATTTTAGAAAATGTACTGATTGGCTAGTTCAGTTCTCTCTGATGTAGAAGTTCTGTTCTACAGTATCCCCACTTACTGGTTATCGTTTGTGTGTCTGAACACTGCCATTGATAGGCACTTGATTACCTTCCCAAGGGAGCTAGTTCTGTTCATTTAGGTACAGTGAGAAAGCCCAAAAAAGATCTGTCTAGGGTGGGACAGAGATCTGGGAACTGGATATGTTACTAGCCTACAGGTACTAAAAATTTTAGATCAATTTTCTGAAATAAAGGGTCAGATTGTTGAGGAACATTGTAAAGAGCATAGTTCCTACTTGAGGCAGTGCATACCATTCTTAAATAAGTGCTAGAATTCCTCTTTATATAAAGCTAAAATCCACCCAGATTTACCTCTTCCATGACTTCCATACATTAAATTTTATTTCTATTCTGTGATTTTTATTCAAATAAAAGCCTTTCAGATATTTGAAAAGACATCAGGCTACAGATCCTTTGTTCCTTTGATGTTCTTCATGTTATATAATTTACAGACTCTATCATACTGTTTCTCCTGTAGAGGTTCTTCAGTGGAAGCATGGTATGCAGAAGTGAACACAAGGATCTCAATATACAAAGACCAGTAGAGCCTTGTGTAAATAAACCTGCCTTGTTTTACATGGGGTGTGTGTGTGTGTGTGCACGCATGCATGTATGTATGTATGTTTTAATGCTAAGAATATACGAGTTCTACTGGCAGCTAATGCACATTGTTGTCTTATTTTTAAGCTAGAGGTCCATTAGAGTAACTAGATATTTTTCACATGAACTGCTATTAATTACTGTCTCTACAATTACTATCTCTACAGTACTTTTTATTTCTTACATAAAATATTCTTGTATTTCTCATTTGTTTATCATAGAAGTTAAAAAAATAGAAAAGCAAAAAAGAAATTCCAAATTGTACTTATTATAGCCTCTATTAATACATCATTGTGTATCCTTGCAGGCATTCTCTAGATCTGTGTTTCTCCAAACTGTAGGATGCTACCTGTTAAGTCAGCTGTGAAGTTAACTTAGTTAATTACAACTAGCATTTAAAAAAAGAAATAGAATAGTATAAATTAGAAAATATTTTACAGCCTTATACACAGAAAAAGTGAGTATTGTTCCATGAAAATGTTTCGATTAAGTACTTGTATCTGTGTTTTAATTAAGCACTTCTATATGTGGAAGAAGATATACAATGCATTTATTAGAATGGAACACAATGAAAAAAAAGTTTATTAGTAGATTCACTTTCCCTCTTTTCTTTCCATTTCTTTCTGTTTCACTGTCGTCCTCCCTCCTTTTACTTTCTCCCTCCTTTCCTTTCTCTTTCTTATTTTTCCTCCAAAAATGAAATCCATTTTGCATGCTGTTTATAATGATTACTTCATTGAACTATGTTGTAAACAACTTTCTGTGTCAAGCATTTGTCTCCAGAGGCGTTTTAAATGACTGAAGAATATTCCATTGTATAGATGGCCCCATCATTCACTGATTCTGTAATTTGTTTTAACTGTTGTGTTAGATTCTGGTGTACAGCAAAGTGATTCAATTTTATACACATATACAATTTATACACATACACAATTATGTGTATATATGTTAAATTACATAATTTATGTACATATATATAGTCTTTTTTATTGTAGGTTATTGAGTATCTTGAGTATACTCAAGATATTGAGTATAGTTCTCTGTGTTAAACAGTAGATCCTTGTTGTTTATCTATATTATATATAGTAATTTGTATCTCCTAATCCCAAACTCCTAATTTATCCCTCTACCCCCTTTCCCCTTTGGAAACATAAATTTGTTTCCCCTGTCTGTGAGTCTATTTCTGTTTTGTAAATATGTCCATTTGTATCATATTTTAGATTCCACATATAAGTGATATCATGTGATATTTATCTTTCTCTGTCTGCCTTACTTAGTATGATAATCTCCAGATCCATCCATGTTGCTACAAATGGCCTTCTTTCTTTCTTTTTTATGGCTGAGTAGTATTCCATTGTGTGTATGTATGTATGTGTGTGTATATATATATATATATATATATATATATATATATATATATATATATATATACACACACCACATCTTTATCCTTTCATCTGTCAATGGACATTTAGGTTGCTTCATGTCTTGGCTATTGTAAATAGTGTTGCTGTGGACATTGGGATGCATGTATATTTTCTAATTAGAGTTTTCTCTGGATATATGCCCAGCAGTGAGATAGCTGGATCATACGGTAACTGTTTTTAGTTTTTAAAGGAATCTCTATACTGTTCTCCATAGTGGCTGCACCAATTTACATTCCCACCAACAGTGTAGAAGGCTTCCCTTTTCTCCACACCTTCTCCAGCATTTTTTTCTTATGAACAATCCCTAGAAATAGGATTGGTGGTTCAAAGGACAGGCATATTTTCAAATCTTATAAAAAGTTCCCAAGTGCCTTCCAACAGTGCTCTTATTTGTGGTGCCTATCAATTTGATAGTTTAAGATGGCAGGTTATTGTTTTACATTCTATCTGTTCAAAATGATTTTTGTAACTTAAAGGTGAAACCTTGTATTTGTTTCTTTTATATTTCAACATGTAAATATAAGCTGTTCCTTAAAACACTTTGGGTCCTTTTAAGTTACTCTTTCTGCCTTCTAAAAGATGAGTTATAACTCCAAGATGTATGCTATCTGAAAATATTTTATAAGCCTATTGTGTTTTCACCCAGTTCACTGATAACAATATTGTTAATAGTTTGGGTCCAAATATAGAACCACAAGGCACTATACTAGAAACATTCTACATTGATAAAGATCTACTGATCAGTCAGAGTCTTGGGCAAATGTTTAGCCAACTTTGAAACTACCTAACGGAAAGGTCATCCAGCCTAATATTTTCCATCTTTTCTATAATAATTTCATGAGAGCCTTAATCAAATTTTTTCCACTTATATGAGGCCATATGCATAGTGGTTATAAGAACAAAACCTCGGGCTTCCCTAGTGGCACGGTGGTTGAGAGTCCGCCTGCCGATGCAGGGGACACGGGTTCGTGCCCTGGTCCGGGAAGATCCCACATGCCACGGAGCGTCTGGGCTCATGAGCCATGGCCGCTGAGCCTGCGCGTCCGGAGCCTGTGCTCCGCAGTGGGAGAGGCCACAACAGTGAGAGGCCCACGTACAGAAAAAAAAAAAAAAAAAAAAAGAACAAAACCTCTGCAGTGTTCTGGGTTTGAATACTACACCCATAATTGACTAACTCCATGACCTTTGGCAGGTTGCTTTACTGTCTATTTGACTCAATTTCCTCATCTTTTTTTTTTCAATTTCTTTATCTTTAAAATGGCAATATTTTCCCTCATAGGATTATTGTGAGGATTAAATGAGATAATACTCAATTCTTGGCATAAAGTAAGTGTTCAATGAGTGTTGATATTACTGTTAGCAACTTTGATGTGTCTATAATTTTCCAGGTTAGTAATTCTAATTAAAAAATAAAAGAAAATTAAAATCTGGTGTGACCTCTTAAAGAACTCATGACAGCTCTTGGTGATCAGTGCGTCCATTTATAAGAGCTCACAAATCATCTTATTAAATAATTATTTTTATTTATTTATTTAAATTTATTTATTTATTTATTTATGGCTGTGTTGGGTCTCCGTTGCTGCACATGGGCTTTTTCTAGTTGCGGCGAGCGGGGGCTACTCTTCGTTGTGGTGCATGGGCTTCTCATTGTGGTGGCTTCTCTTGTTGTGGAGCATGGACTCTAGGTGCACGAGCTTCAATAGTTGCAGCATGTGGGCTCAGTAGTTGTGACACACGGGCTTCCATAGTTGTGGCTTGTGGGCTCTAGAGAACAGGCTCAGTAGTTGTGGCACACGGGCTTAGTTGCTTCGCGGCATGTGGGATCCTCCTGGACCAGGGCTCGAACTCGTTTCCCCTGCATTGGCAGGCTGATTCTTAACCACTGTGTCACCAGGGAAGTCCCGCAAAATAATATTTAATAAATGGCGTTTGGACTATTTCATGGGGATTAGGAAAATATTTAGATCCTCACCTCATAGTTCATAGCAAAATAAATTCCAACTGGTTAATAGCAGAGTGAGAAAGAAATCAAGCCACTGTTGCATTAGAAAAAGTAAAATTGAATATCAAACATCTGGAAGGGAAAGGAATTTCAAATTCTAAAAGCAAAGAAACACATCATTAGGGAAAAGATAAACGGATTTAATTAAAGTAAGATTTCTTAACATAAAGTATTTAAAAGGGAAAGAAAGTGAACTATTTGCAGAAAACAAAGTAGACAATATGTTACAGCATATATAAAATACAGTTTAGAGAAAATATTAAATTAGTGAATGAGTAAGGTATATAAGGGATGATCGTAAAAATAATGAGTAATATTTTGTATAGTTTATGAAATGTTTCTTTTAGTCTCATAAAAAAGTAGTTATAGGGGCTAAAGTTAGAACAGAAGAGAATAATATTCTATGAAAGCATCAACTAAGTTTCTAATTAATGATACAAACTTACACTTGTAAGAATCACATTCTCAGTGAAATTCTAACATAAGTCATGCACTCATTCATTTTGCAAACATTATTTGAAGATTTAATATATGCCAGATGTCACAGTTAACTGCTAAAATGATAAATATGAATAAGAATGAGCTCTTTTCAAGGAATTCACAGACTGGGGATGAAGCATTTCTTCCCCCCTTTCCTCCTCCTCTTCCCTTTGTAAGCCTAGTCCATCAGTCCATTCACTCATCTGTTCATCCAAAAAACAGACTTAATGAGTCCCCTAGAATATATAGCGCCTTATCTAAGTGCAGGGGTATTAAGATAAAAAGTGAAACTCTGTTATGAGGGGGTTTAGTCAGGGAGATGGGCTGAGGAAACTGGTTAAGAGATACCAGAGATGCCATTCCAGAGAATACATATCTCTAGCTCTGTGAGGGGAAAACATATACTGTGTTGGCAGATCTTACAAATCAACACCAACAGTATTAACACATCTTATTCAGTTGTACATTCTTAACACAAAAGTGTTATCATTCTTTTCAAATATAATACTTAGTAAATGAAATAATCAAATCCTTATGAGAATAACATCATTACTTGTCAAGGACCCCATGCAAGTTTATTAAAGTGTAAGCAGGTTTTGCCAAATATCTGTCCTTGTGATTTTTTAATGGTTATTCAAAGGCTAAAAATAGAACAGTCTTCTTTTGACATAAAAACCACAGTTATTACTGATAGAATGAAGTGGGAACAGCAGGAGAGGTACATAATATCTAAGAGCTTTATAGAGATCAGTTATATTTTTCCTGTGTTTGGCTATTTTCATTTAATGCTTTTATTTGTCCTGTGGTACTTTGCTCTTTTCATTTTCAGTCTTCCTCTCTGTTCTTTAGTTTTATATCTGTTTTTTTAAATTAATTAATTAAAAAAATTTTTTGGCTGTGTTAGGTCTTCGTTTCTGTGCGAGGGTTTTCTTTAGTTGTGGCAAGCGGGGGCCACTCTTCATCGCGGTGCGCAGGCCTCTCACTATCGCGGCCTCTCTTGTTGCAGAGCACAGGCTCCAGACGCGCAGGCTCAGTAGCTGTGGAGCACGGGCCTAGTTGCTCCGCGGCATGTGGGATCTTCCCAGACCAGGGCTCGAACCCGTGTCCCCTGCATTAGCAGGCAGATTCTCAACCACTGCGCCACCAGGGAAGCCCTTATATCTGTTTTGTAGATAATTTAATCTCTCTAATATTTCATTATAATGTCTTAATTTTCTAAAAGTTTATTCAAGTTGTCCGTTCACTTTACACTTAAAATTTTTTTCTAGGAATATAAATGATCATAAATGAGTACAATTCTTAAAACGTTTCTGTACTATATAAACTTTGAAATAAACTATACATGTTGCATGTTATAGAAATGCTAAGGTTAATTTTAAATAGTAGTAAATAAATGTTTAGAAATGAATTAGTTCTTATAAACCATTATTTACTTGTCATTGTCAATAGTTATTATGTTGTGTTTATTTTTTTCTGCTGACACCTGGTTACATGTTTATTTATTGACTGAAGTGGTTTCATGAATTATACCCAGATTGGTTGAACATGGTTCAACAAATCTAAGTGTTTTAAATGGGAATTACTGAGGAGGAGGTGCCGAAGAAACTCTGTCTAGGGAAGGTGTAGCAAAAGATCAGATGTCTTTTGAGCTGGGTCTCACTAAATATTTCCTGTTGAAATTGACCCCAATGGCTCATAATCAGGACTAAAGTTCTGTGATAATTAAAGAGAAAAACAAACAGCAAAATTATCCATATACATTAACTTTGTTTCAAAATGTGCATAAAGTCTTGAAATTATGAAGTAGCCTTCCTTATGGCCATCGTGTAACTGGTGTTTGGACCAAATACAGTTTCCTTGATATAAACCTGGGATTATAATCTCATTCTGATGATTTTTAGCTCTGTGCTCTTTCTACACATTTTTTTCCAATTTTGTTTATAATACGACACTAAAAGAATGAAACCACATGACAGAGGTAGGAAGTGAAAATAAATCAAAATTTACATTTACCATATGCATCCCAGTAGAATGCTTGTGTAGGCACCTCGAGTCACTTTTAAACAGTCACTTGCTACAGATGTGCACTTAAACATTGACATCTTAGAATCACAAAACATCATGTTGGGTGAAAGTAAGGGGCAGTGATTTGTATTAAGTTGCTGCTTAAATTGGTTAATTGGCTTTCTACAGAATTCCCTTGTTTAATTTGTTTTTGAAATAATAAGAGCTATGGCATTAAGAAACATGCTACCAGAGCAGAAATTTGCATGCTGTAACTTAGCTGTTCATTTCCTATTATCTGGAACAAATCTGCAAGTGCCCTAGAGCAAAAATTACCCACAGATAGATTTCCTCTGGGGAAGGATTAAAACTGGAAAAGTCAGTGAGCTAAAGAGACTTAATATTCTTGGTTCAGAAACATCATAGAATAGGTGAATAATTTTCCTAAGGAACTATACAAGTTCTTTCACTGTTATCCATGAGTATTTCAATGGAAACTGTTAAGGAACAACTGTAGTATGAAGGTGGTAAAAAAGTAAAGAGGTTTCATAGATTTAATGGAGTAAGGTCATTGATTATCTATGCAGGAGGAGTTTAATGAGGAATTGAGTGGTTTCTATATTTAGCTAAAGAGAAAAATACCCTAATTATTGGCTATTTAAAGTAAAATATGGCTTATTATTTTCCATTTTATATGTGAAAACTGTGATCTACTTATGATATAAAACAAAATTATCTTTAACATTATATTTTACAAATGTTGATTGGTTGTGTTTTCAGAAACTTATGACTGAATTAGAAGGTGGAATTTTGTCTTGTGTTTTGAATTGTGTCTTCTGAGATATATTTATTCATAGAAATGTACAATTGTAAGATTTATGTTAATTTAAATTTAGCCTCTGGAAAACAAGACTTCCCCCTGGTGACAGTCTCTAACAGTGTTTCCGAGAATTTAAGCATCAGAAAAGCAGTACTCTCTTACGTACTGTGGTTACACAAATACCTAGAGTCTATTAAGATTGACATTTAAACTATTCCCAATAGATATAGAAAAAATGTTTGTATTATTACTTGTTCAAACCATGATAAAAAATATGTCAGTTTTAGAAATCAGATATAATTTGCGATATATTCTTTCCCTCTAATTCTATAAAAATATATTGCTCATAAATAACCTCATTAAAATATATTAATAAATGTGTATTAGATATCAGTTGAAAAGATATTCAATGATAGTATTCATGGGTAATTAAAAATAAATATATTTTTAACATTTAACATATATTTTAAAGAAATGCCAGATTTTGTTTTAAATGTCTTTTTTTTTTTTTAACATTTATCATAGCTATGTATGAGACTACACTTTTTGGCTCATCTACACTAATAATGGTTGTAATCTGTCTTTTAAGTGTTTGCCAATCTGATAGGTGTGAAATGACAGTTCATTGTTATTTTAATTTACAAATCTCTGCGTTTGAGCTTCTGTTTAATGTTTTTTCCCCATGAAATTTGAATTTTCTTTTATGTAAATAGCCCCTTAATTGCTAATTTTTCTACTGGGTGTTCATATCTGCCTTACCAAGTTTTAAGAATTCTTTATAGCATAGAGTTTACTCTCTTTATTTAATATTTTCCCTAAATTTATAGTTTGTTGATTGAGTTTGTTCATAATATCTTTTGCCATACAAAAGTTTCAAAGCTTTGAATAAATATGTTTACTTTGATAATTTTATAATAAATTCATTCTTGATCATGAAAGTCTTTCAAAACTCTTTATTATACATAGAATGTGCTGTATTTTCTTATGGGATTTTTATTGTTTTCTCCTTTTATATTCAAGTCTTTAATCCTAAATTTTTAAAGATATGACGTAAAATTGTAATCTAATTTGATTTTCCTCAAGACATATATTTAGTTTTGCCAGTACCATTTCTTAAGCCATTGACCCCTTTCTCAAATCCTTGGTCTCATTACTGGGGAGATTATCTATCTGATAATAATCATATTATCTGATGCACTTTGTTGTTAAGTCCATGATTTGATAATAGAGGCTTCCAGCAACATTTTTTTTTTGATGTTGTTGGGTTTTTCTGGTTTGTTTGTTTGTTTTCTTGTACTGCATTTTCTTATCAGTCATCAGTTTTATACATATCAGTGTTTACATGTCAATCCCAATCGCCCAATTCAGCACCCCACCATCCCCACCCCAGAGTGGTTTTCCCCGCTTGGTGTCCATACATTTGTTCTCTACATCTGTGTCTCAACTTCTGCCCTGCAAACCGGTTCACCTGTAACATTTTTCTAGGTTCCACATACTTGTATTAATATATGATATTTGTTTTTCTCTTTCTGACTTACTTCACTCTGTATGACAGTCTCTAGATCCATCCACATCTTAACAAATGACTCAATTTCGTTCCTTTTTGTGACTGAGTAATATTCCATTGTATATATGTACCACAACTTCTTTATCCATTCGTTGGTCGATGGGCATTTAGGTTACTTCCATGTCCTGGCTATTGTGAATAGTGCTGCAATGAACATTGGGGTGCATGTGTCTTTTTGAATTATGGTTTTCTCTGGGTACATGCCCAGTAGTGGGATTGCTGGATCATATGGTAATTCTACTTTTAGTTTTTTAAGGAACCTCCTTACTGTTCTCCATAGTGGCTGTATCAATTTACATTCCCACCAACAGTGCAAGAGGGTTCCCTTTTCTCCACACCCTCTCCAGCATTTGTTGTTTGTAGATTTTCTGATGATGCCCATTCTAACTGGTGTGAGGTGATACCTCATTGTAGTTTTGATTTGCATTTCTCTAATAATTAGTGATGGTGAGCAGCTTTTCATGTGCTTCTTGGCCATGTGTATGTCTTCTTTGGAGAAATGTCTATTTAGGGCTTCTGCCCATTTTTGGATTGGGTTGTTTGTTTTTTGATATTGAGTTGCATGAGCTGCTTGTAAATTTTGGAGATTAATCCTTTGTCAGTTGCTTCATTTGCAAATATTTCCTCCCATTCTGAGGGTTGTCATTTCGTCTTGTTTATGGTTTCCTTTGCTGTGCAAAAGCTTTGAAACTTCATTAGGTCCCATTTGTTTATTTTTGGTTTTATTTCCATTATTCTAGGAGGTGGATCAAAAAAGATATTGCTGTGATTTATGTCAAAGAGTGTTCTTCTTATGTTTTCCTCTAAGAGTTTTATAGTGCCCAGTCTTACATTTAGGTCTTTAATCCATTTTTAGTTTATTTTTGTGTATGGTGTTTGGGAGTGTTCTAATTTCATTCTTTTACATGTAGCTGTCCAGTTTTCCCAGCACCACTTATTGAAGAGACAGTCTTTTCTCCATGGTATATCTTTGCCTCCTTTGTCATAGATTAGTTGACCATATGTGCATGGGTTTATCTCTGGGCTTTCTATCCTGTTCCATTGATCTATGTTTCTGTTTTTGTGCCAGTAACATATTGTCTTGATTACTGTAGTTTTGTATAGTCTGACGTCAGGGAGTCTGATTCCTCCAGCTCCGTTTTTTTCCCTCAAGACTGCTTTGGCTATTCGGGGTCTTTTGTGTCTCCATACAAATTTTAAGATGATTTGTTCTAGTTCCGTAAAAAATGCCATTGGTAATTTGATAGCAATTGCATTGAATCTGTAGATTGCTTTGGGTAGTAGAGTCATTTTCACAATATTGATTCTTCCAATCCAAGAACATGGTATATCTCTCCATCTGTTTGTTTCATCTTTAATTTCTTTCATCAGTGTCTTATAGTTTTCTGCATACAGGTCTTTTGTTTCCCTAGGTAGGTTTATTCCTAGGTATTTTATTCTTTTTGTTGCAATGGTAAATGAGTGTGTTTCCATTATTTATCTTTCAGATTTTTCATCATTAGTGTATAGGAATGCAAGAGATTTCTGTGCATTAATTTTGTATCCTGAAACTTTACCAGATTCATTGATTAGCTCTAGTAGTTTTCTGGTGGCATTTTTAGGATTCTGTATGTATAGTATCATGTCATCTGCAAACAGTGACAGTTTTACTTCTTTTCCAATCTGTATTCCTTTTATTTCCTTTTCTTCTCTGATTCCTGTGGCTAGGACTTCCAAAACTTTTTTTTCCTCAAATTTTGGGCATCTATTCCTCCATATAAATTTAAGATAATTTTATTTGATAAAGGACAAAAATTGGGATTCTAATAGGGAATTCATTAAATATACATAGTAACATTGAGAGACTTACTTTAAAAATAATATTTAGAATTCTTATTCAAAAACATTAAATATCTTTCCATTATCCTCTAATAAGATTTTAGTTTTTTGTTCATAAAGGTTCTGTGACCATTCTTGTCAACAATAGTTCTAAGTATTTTATACTTTTTTGAGTAATATGAGTGAAATTTTTGTATGTTTATATTGTTTTTCATCTCCTTAACCAATTCTCTTACTGCTAATTTCCTTTCAGTAGAACTTTCAAGTAAGTGTTTTGTTTTATTTTGTTTTGTTTTAAGTAGTGTAACAAACAGGTTTTTAAGCTCAATTTTAAGTGTGGTCTGATAAGTTTGGCAATAGTAATGCTACTATTTAGAGGCAGTGCACATTAGTATTTAGTTTACATGAAAGTATCACTCTTTGATACAAGTATCACTCTTGAAAGTATCATTATCTACAGAAACTTTATGTCATGCTGAGTTTGTACTTGTATTATCAGTCTCATTGATTCATTTTATTGGAAGATTTTTTTGACAGAGATTTTCTGAAAATAGAATGATAATGATAATAAATTATTTGACATCTCTCATTAAATTATTTTTCTTCATGCATACCAAATAACCTCCTTGGAATATTACTTAAAATAGGAAATATACACCTTTTTACTTTCACATTAACTCCTACCCTCACCCCCCTGCTGTACATACACACACACAATCTTGATTTGATTGTTTTGATAAGTACTGCAGAAGTACTTATACACTGAAGTATCCTTAGGGGAAAATAAAGAGGGATACCTGGATTGCTTGAATTGCTACTCACAGTGGCTGTTTAAACTGGTAGAATGTGTATTGGCTTCTGCCTTGGATGTAATAAAGAATATAGGGATGATTAGACCTGTGGGCCAGTCATGGCTTTGTTACTTAACTAGATGATAACAATCAGTAATTCTCCAAAGAATATCTTTTCCTTAGTTTTGTTTTTTCTTAACCATTTTGCAATTATGAACTTTTTTTGACTCTGATGAGAATATATAAAAAATCCTTTCCAAGAAGATGTTTACATACACATACACAAAATTTTGCAGCTATACATTTTTAGGGAGTTAGCCTATCTCTTGAAGCCTGACCATGGACCTGTCTGTTCCATTATCTCTAGCATACATGAGTTTTAGTCTTTGTTCTAACAATATTTAATTTATCCTTGGCTAATCGCTTAAACTCTCTGGACCTCAGTTTTTTCAGGTAAAAAAAGAGCAGATTGGATCTGATGAGCTTTAAAGCCTATTCCAACTCTGAAATTCTTTGAGCTAAAGGCAAAGGTTATTGCAGTATCATAGCCTAACCTGATGAAAGCAGTGCACTCTTATTATTCCACAATTAAAAGCTATTCCTAGTGAGTATCTGCGGTTGATTTAACTCTTTTCATTCATAAATTGTCTGATTTAACAGATGTTTATTGAGAACTGCCGCAAAGCACAGCATGGTGCTTGTACAATTGACTCCCTGCCCTTAAAGATCTTAAACATAAGTTAAGAAGATGAATAATATAATGAATGCTGCTTAAGAGAGGTATGTGAGAATTTAAAGGAATAAAACTGGGATCAGAAAACTTTGCCTATAAAAGGCCAGATAGTAAATATGTGGTTTTGTGGGCCATACAGTCTCTGTTATAAGTACACAACTCTGCCATTGTATGATGAAAGAGGCCATAGATAGATAATACCTAAATTCATGGGTATGGCTGTGTTCCAGTAAAACTTCTACAAAAACAGGCAGCAGGCCAGGCTGTAGTTTTCCCACTCCTGGAATGAAGGATTATATTCATCAAGGAGCACTTTAATAGAAAAGATGGCATTTGGGATGTGTTTTGAAGGAATCATAGGCATTTGGATGGAGCAAAAGAAGTCAGGGGCAAGAATTCCATGTTGGGGAGACAACATGATCAAAGACTTAAAGTAAGAATGTTTCAGAAACTGTTGTATCATTGATCCAGATGGAGAACTGGTTTTTATTCATGTCATTCGATATTGGAGGGATTCCATGAGAAAGTCTGTCCATTATCATGAGTCAGAGGACCTTTAGCCTTATTTTAACATTCTAAATGTTGTTTTACTACTGTTTGTGCTAGGAATTTTGATAGAGGATGGATGACTTGGAGAAAATTGTGGTCTGTTACTTCGTTTTAGACTTAACATTTGCTTTTGATTATGGTAATCAAGAGAAAAAGCTCTTACAAAATTCTTCTATCACGTGTTCTTAGATTGGTAAGGGATGCATCTCTCTCTCTCTTTTAACAGTTTGAGATATAATTGACACACAATGTGCAATGCCTACTTAAAATATATAATTTGATAAGATTGGATTTGTTTATACATTGCCAAGCCTCATAGCCATCAGGATAGTGGACATATGCATCATCCCCAGACATTTCCCCATGCCTCTTTGTAATCCCTCCCTCCCACTTCTCTTGATCTCTTTCTTTGCATCACCAAGTAACAGCTGCTCTGCCTTCTATCACTCTGTATTCGTTTGCATTTTTGACAGTTTTATATAAATGGAATTTTATGGTATGAACTCTTATTCTTTCATCCAATGTAATTTTGAGATTCATCTGTGTTATTTGTGACAATAGTTACAATTCCATTCACATGCAGGTCTTTCTGTTTCTAGTTTTTTTGCTATCCTGAGTAAAGCCCTATGAACATTTGTGTACAAATCTTTGTATGGTTATATGCTTGCTTTTATTTTGGGTAAATACCTGTGAGTTAAATGGCTGTATGTTATGGCAGATATATGTTTAACTTTTCAAGAACCTGTCAAATTGACCATTTCACATTCCAATCAGCAATGTATGTAAGTTCCAGTCCTTCCACATTCTTGCCAACACTTGGTATGGTTAGTCTTTTAAACTTCAATCATTCTGATAGGTTTGTAGTGGTAATATCTTGCCATTTTAATGTGTTTTTCCCTAATGATTAATGATTTTAGCATCTTTTCGTTTGCTTATTTGCCATCCACATATCTTCTTTGGTGATGTTTCTGCTTAAATCTTTTGCTAAAATTTATATTGGATTGTATGTTTTCCTATTGTTGAGTTTTCAAAGTACTCTGTATGTTCTATATACAAGTCCTTCATCAGTTATATGATTTCCAGCTATTTTCTTCTCTTTTGTGACTTGTCTTTTTGTTCTCCTAAACAGTGTCTTTTGAATAATAGAAGTTATTTTTTGATGATATCTAGTTTATCATTTTATTCTTTTATGAATCATGCTTTTGGTGTCATATCTAACCTCATCTAAGGTCACTTTCTCTTTATTTTTTTTCTTTAATTTTTAGTCCCAGATTTTATGCTAAGGCTGTGATCCACCTTGATTTAATTTTTATATATGGTGTAAAGTATGGATTAGAATCCTTTTTTTGCAAGTAAATTTATAATTTTTCAGCACCATTTGCTTAAAATCTTTTCTCTACTGAATTAATTACCTTTTCCAGAATATTTTGTTCATGTAATTTGGATCTGTTTTTGGAATCTCTATCCTATTCCATTGATTCACTTATTTTTGTACCAATAGTATACTGTCTTGATTACTGTAGCTTTATAATAAGATTTGAAATCAGGTAGGATTGACTTTCTAATTTTTCAGAGTTGCTTTGGCTATTCTAAGTCCTTTGAGTTCACACATGAATTTTAGAATTAGTTTTTCAATTTTTTTAAGACAGCCTGATGGAATTTTGGTTGGAATTATGTTGAATCTATAGATTAATTTGGGGGAGAATTGATATCTTAACACTACTGAGTCTTCTGACCCACGAACAAAGTTTATCCCTTTGTTTGTTTAGGTCATCTTTTATAAATAAAGTTTTCAATGTACAGGTCTTGCCCGATTTTGCCAGATTTTCCCCTAAGTACTTCATATTTTTAATATGATTGTAAATGGTATTGTTTTTATTTCAGTTTCTGTTGTTTATTTCTAGCATATACAAATAAAATTAATTTTTCCAATATTATATTAAAGTGTATCCTGCAACTTCCTAAACTCATTTTTTGGTGCTAATGGCTTTTTTATAGATTCCAGCAGTTTTTCAACATAGATGATCATGTTATCTATAAACAAAGATATTGTTATTGTGTTATCTAATTTTAAATGCCTTTTACTTATTTTTCTTATTTTATTGGCTAGAAGTTGCAGTACCATGTTGAATAGAGGTGGTGAGAGTGGACATTCTTGTTTTGTTGGTGATCATTCAGATTTTCACACAGACGTATATGATGATAGATGTAGATTTTTCAGATTCCCTTTATCAGGTTGAGGAAGTTGACTTCTATTATTAGTTTTCTGAGAATTTTTATTAGAAAACGATGTTGGATTTTGACAGATGCTTTTTCTTTGACTATTAAAATGGTTTATATACTTTTTTCTTTTTGTTAATATGATGAAATACATTGATTTTTGCATGTTTAATTAACCTAGCATTCTTAGGATAATCCCCACTTTGTAATGATGTATTCGCCTTCTTGTGCAATGTTGGATTAGATGTGCTAATTTTTTTTTTAGGATCCTTTTACCTGTGTTCATAAGGGCTATTGTTCTGTAGTTTTATTTTAAGTCTTTGCCTGGTTTTGGTATCAGTGTAATGTTGGCCTAATAGAATCACTTGGAAGGTATTCCCTTCTCTTCAATTTCTAGATGGATTTGTGTAGAATTGATATTATTTCATCCTTAAATGTGTGACAGAATTCATAAGTTAAGGTATCTGGGTGTGGAGTTTTCTTAGTTTCTTTGGTTTTCTCCTATGTTATCTTCTACGGTTTTTATAGTTTTGTGTTTTACATTTAGGTCTGTGATCCATTTTGTGTTAGTTTTTGTGAAGTGTGTAAGTTCTGTTTCTAGATTAATTTTTTTTTTTTTTTTTTTTTTTGCCTGTGGACGTTCAGCTGTTCCAGCACTCTTTGTTGAAAAGACTATCTTTTCTCCACTATATATTGCCTTTCACCTATTTCAAAAATCAGTTGACGGTATTTATCTGGGTCTATTTATGGGCTCTCTGTTTTGTTCCATTGATCTACTTGTCTGTTCTTTTACCAGTACCACACTGTCTCTATTATTCTAGCTTTATAGTTAAGTTTTGAAGTTGGGTAGTGTCAGTCCTCCAACTTTGTTCCTCTCCTTAAATATTGTGTTGGCTATTCTGGGTCTTTTTCCTCTCCATATAAACTTTAGAATCAGTTTGTTGATTTTGATTGGGATTGAGTCTGTAGATCAAGTAGGGAAAGAATGACCTCTTGACAATATTGAGTTGTCCTGTACATAAACATGGATTTTTCTCTCCATTTATTTAGATCTTCTTTGATCTTATTTTCTTTGTGAGAGAAGTTTGTAACTACAAATTCAATATCTTTAATAGCTATAGGTCTGTACAGGGTTTTCTATTTTTCTTGAATGAACTCTGGTAGTTGCTGTCTTCTTGTTAGGTTTTCCATCTTATCTAATGATACTGTTAATTTGTATTGAGTCTCCTTTTTTTGTCATCATTTTAGATGTTTATCAATTGTTCTGATTTTTCTCAGAGAATAATTGATTTTCATTATTGTTTTATATTTCTATTTTGATTTTTTCTGCTCTGTGATTAATCTCTGACTGTAATTATGGATTTATTTATTTCTCCTAAAGTTCTATTAATTTTTGTCTGGCATATGTTGATATTCCCTTATTAGATGTATAAATCTTTAGGATTATTATGTTTTCTTGATTAGGGGTTAACCTCTTTATCATTATAAAACCCCTTATCCTTCGTATTATTCTTTGCTCTGAAATCCAATTTTCTGATATTCACAATTAATTCACAATTAATGAATTTGAATCTGACTGGATCTTCTAATAACAAGTTTGTTGTTCTTTCCATTGCTTCACTGTATAGATATTTCACTTCTATTAGTCAAGAAACCCCTTGAAGCCTGGAAATATGATTAAATGACATACAACAAATAAGGGCTATAGAAATTCAAAGAAAGAGGTATCAGTTTGGCTGATAGCAGTTATAAATGCCTTCTTGAAAAGGATGAAGTTGAGCAGTTTAAACATTTAAACTTCTTGTTATTTAAGTAACAAGAAATAAACAAGAATGCCAATAAATGCTGGCTGTGTGATCCTTTTAATACCATATGAGAAGGCATCTATAAGAGTGAATTGATTATCCATTTGACTAACGTCTTCAGGGGTCATTTTTAAAATTAGATTTGCCTATGCTTCCCATTAATAAAAGAAGAATGATTCTCATGTAAATGTTAAAATTTTAAGCAGTGTTTTAGTGGACTGAGGCCAACATTTTCTTCTGGAGAAAGTAGTCTCTACTATTGGAATGTAATTAATAGAAAACCATGATTTGATTTTCAACTCGTTAGTTTTGTACATAAGCATTCATTCAATGAGTACTTGTTGAACATATCTACAGAAGATTACACTGGCAGGTCAGGTTTCACCTGCAGATTTGCTCTGTTTGGTCTGTAAAGCATTTGAAAAATACTTCAGTTGGTGGCTCACAAATAAAAATCAAGGGGTTTCATGTATAACCCTGACTTTCTGGAATTTTTTAATATAAGGAACCACCTGATTTAATAACACTCATCTGCCTTCCCTCAGTTGGCTGGAGTAGCATAGCAGCTGCCCATTTCAAGAGTAGACACTTTTCAGATCACCTTATTTCCTACTCATTTATGTTGTCTTGCTGGCCATTATAGTTATTTGAGACTATGATTGTTGATGTCCTGTGCATATGATACTCTGCAAGATACATGGTGGATCCTTCCAACAATAAAAGTAGGAGAGATAAATATGATGCAAGGAAGTAGAAAAAAATAATCTACATGAGAAATGCTGAAATTTAACTGTTTTAACCGTCATGGAATACTGGATTCCCAAATAGTTATGATAAGCAGCCTTTTTCTTTTCCATATCAATCTGGGAAATTTATCAACAGTTGTACATAGTCTTACTTCTACATAAACTATGCAAAATCTGAACCTGCCCACTTAGGAATGCTTGAGAAAGAACAGTAATATGAGAAATGGGAAAACAAATGATACCATTTGTTCCAAAATGCTATATATATATTGATAGACTAAAATTTTCTTTTCCTTTTTTTTTTTTAAACTCAACTGTGAAGCAGTAACTAGTTATTACCACTGAAACCTTTCACTACTTACAGTAGACATTAAATATTTGTCTATATAAACCCCTTCTCTCATTTTCTGAGAAAGCACTCTAAAAAACTCATACACACATGGATGCCTTACTTTATCCATGAGGTCTTTAACAGGAGCTACTACCTTCTTATGCTCAAGTTTGGCCACTGTCAAAAGTTCAGTGAATCCGTGAATCAAGCTGGGCCAGTCAGAGACTTTTTTTCTGGTATTTTTTTAAACAGGTGCAAGTGTAGAGGTGAGTGTTACAGAAGATTCCTTTTCTCTCTGGTCCTGAAACTTAGAGGATGGAAATTGGGAAGCTGCTAGTGGCCATGTCTCTGGCAAGGAAGACAAAGTCAGTCTTTAATAGGTAGGTATGAAGCCAACCCATAAGAGAAGAATAGCAACATGATACAAATCCCTGTATCTGTGATATTTGGAAGATAGCCCTATCATTCCTTTTCCATAGTTTGTTCATATGAGCCCAAAACAATTCTCTTTTGGTCTAAGTTAGATGGAGCATATGTCATTTGCAACCAAGATAGTTCTGATTAATACACCACTATATTTTTTTCAACGTTAATAATTTAATCCAATGATTTTTTTTAATGGCCATAATTTCAAAGCAACTGCTAAGTGTTTTGGAATTCAGACAAGAGTAATACACAGGCATTGTTGCTTTCAGAGAACTTGAAGTCTAGAAAGGGAGATTAGGAAAATCCACAAAGATATAATAATTTAGAGTTATATGAGCTGTATAAGAAAAAAATATAATTAAAAGAAGAAGGAATTATTGTTTTGAGGGAATTGGGATAGTTTTCCTGGAAGAGGTGGCATTTGAGATGGATTGGATTTCACTGGGCAGACATGTGGGGAGGCATTCCATGCCCAGAGAAAAGAATAAATAAATGCATTAAGTTTGGGAGTATGGAGTAGTTTTCAACAATAGTAAACGGTACAGTTTAGCTGTAGGCAGCTAAAATGTCTAGGCTGGAATGGGAAGTCATGGCTACATTGTGGAAGCCAGGAACGTGAAGGTCAATTAGCTCTATTTGATTTGGTGAACGTGACGGGAGAATATTGAGTATTTTTGAACGTAGATATACTATGATCTGAACTGCATTTCAGGATTAGTTTTGCAGTAGTGAATCACTTGGATTTGTATAAGGAAAGCTAACAGGTAGAAAGATTAGTTTGGAAGATACTACAATTATCAAGTTTAGGAGTGACGATTACTTGAAATAGATCCATGAGAATGGAATGGAAAATGGATGTCAGATAGAAGTGACATGTTGGGAGAAGAAATCAGAGATAGCTCAGAAGTTTCATATATAGATGATTAGTTGGATGGTAATACTAGTAACCAATGAAGATTAGAAGCCCTATGAACCTCTAGCACACAAGCCGCATACCATGTTTTATTACTTAAGTAGAAGACTAAGCTTGATCTGAATGCAGTTTTTCTTCATCTTCACCATTATAATCAAAAGACCACATAATTTGGAGTTAGCTAGATCTGGTTTTAAATCTAGTTTCAGCTGTTTTATAGCTGTGAGACTTAGGTAAGATACTTAACCTTTTTAAATCTTAGTTTTGTCACCTCTTCTATTAATATAATAGGATTAACCTACTATGGTACTCATGAGAATCAGGTGAGTTAATATATGCAAAGCAACTGGAAGCATACCTGGGATACAGCCAGGATTCAGTAAGTGCTTCTTAGTTGTAGGCATTGATATACTGCCTAAATCCCTACAAATTCATAAGCCAGTCCTTAATAAGAATGCAGTATGTAAAAAGCCTCTTTCTACCCTAAGAGTAGAGACTGTTCTCAACTTCTCATCTAGAGTACCTGGGGTAAATTCTTAGTCTATTTCTTTACAATCTGATGGCATTCCCCAAACTTTTGTCATATTTGCCTTGTCTGCCTGGCTTGGTTTCTTCCTTCATTTCTTTTTTTTTTTTTTTGTCAGTGTCATTTTTTTTTTTAACATCTTTATTGGAGTATAATTGCTTTACAATGGTGTGTTAGTTTGTGCTTTATAACAAGGTGAATCAGCTATACATATACATATATCCCCATATCTCCTCCCTCTTGCATCTCCCTCCCACCCTCCCTATCCCACCCCTCTAGGTGGTCACAAAGCACCGAGCTGATCTCCCTGTGCTATGCGGCTTCTTCCCGCTAGCTATCTATTTTACATTTGGTAGGTATATATAAGTCTGTGCCACTCTCTCACTTCGTCCCAGCTTACCCTTCCCCCTCCCCGTGTCCTCAAGTCCATTCTCTACATCTGCGTCTTTATTCCTGTCCTGCCCCTAGGTTCTTCATAAACAATTTTTTTTTTAAAGATTCCATACGTATGTGTTAGCGTATGGTGTTTGTTTTTCTCTTTCTGACTTACTTCACTCTGTATGACAGACTCTAGGTCCATCCACCTCACTACAAATAACTCAATTTCATTTCTTTTTCCTCCTTCATTTCTTGATTCACAGCCTCTACTGGATCTAAACCCTATTCTGAGCCAGCCTACTGAGCAATTGGTTCTCACATCCTGCTTAGTTCCTGCCATTCACACCTATAAACACCCCACCTCACCCTTTGAGGCTGCTTTTTATAACATCTTCAAACTAGATGAATCACATAAAATCACAGCCACCTACTTGACTTTGGTCACGACATGATGTAATAAACACATGATATTATTGTCTACCTGTGATATTTCAGCCTTTCCCCCTCCTAACCCATTATCAACTTTGTTACTGATGTGGATAGAGTCTGCATTGCCACATTGTATCTGTCATCTGGATGTTGACCAGCCATTTCTCGACCCCATTGTTGGTTACTGGATAAATCTCATCAGATTATGATTTTAGAAATTTTCAGGTCATCTTTTTCCTTAAATTCTTTCTGTATTATTAAACACAAATTTTTGGTCAGTTGCTTTTTGACAAGAGTACCAAAACAATTCAAGGAGGAAAGAAGAGTTTTTCAACTGGTACTGAGACAACTGTATATCCACATGCAGAGAATGAAGTTGCATAGCCCTACCTCATACCATACAAAAAAATTAAGTTAAAATGTGTCATAGACCTAAATGTAAGAGCTAAAACTATAGAACTCTTAGGAAAAAAAATATGAAGAAAACTTCATGACCTGGGCTCTGCAGGTTTTTTTGTGTTTTTTTTTTTAAAGATATGACACCAGAAGCACAAATGACAAAAGAAAGAATAGATTACATCAAACTTTGTGTTACAGATTATACCATCAAAAAAGTGAAAAAATCCATATGATGGGAGAAAATATTTGCAAATCATATATCTGAAAAAGGATTTGTATCTAAAAGATATAAAGAACTCTTAAACTCAATGCTAAAAAGATAAGTAACCCAATTAAAAATGGGCAAAGAATCTGAATAGACATTTCTCCAAAGAAGATATGCAAATGGCCAATAAGCACACGAAAGGATGCTTGACATCATTACACATTAGGAAAATGCAAATCATAACCACAATAACATACCACTTTATATCCACTAGTATGACTCAGATAATGGTATGTGTTGGTGAGGATGTAAAAAATTGGAACCATCATATATTGATGAGTGGAATGTAAACTGGTGCAGCTGTTTTGAAAATGTTTGGCAGTTCCTTAAATTAAACATAGACTTTCTGTGTGACACAGAAATTTCACTGCTAGCTATATATCCAGGAGAGATGAGATCATGTCTATCCACACAAAGATACGGACATGAATGTTCAGTATTTTTCATAATAGCCTAAATATGGAAACAACCCAATTGTTCATCAGCTGATGCATGGATAAATAAAATGTGGTATATCTATACAGTGGAATATTATTTGGCAATAAAGGATTGAAGTATTGATACATTCTACCACATGGTTGAACTTTGAAAATATATATGTGGTAAGTCAAAGAAGCCAGTCACAAAAGACCACATACTGTGTGATTCCTTTTATATGAAAGGTCCAGAATTGGTAAATCTATAGAGACAAAGTAGATTATTGGTTTCCTAGTGGTGTGAGAGGGGGGAATGGGAGTGACTGAAAATAAGTATGGGATTTCTTTTTGGAAGGATAAAAATGTTCTAAAATTGACTGTGGTGATTATTGCACAACTTTGTGAATATACTAAAAAACATTGAATCGGGCATTTCAAATGGGTGAATTTTATTGTATGTGAATTATATCTCAAGGATGATTTTTTTAAAAAGTCAAGAACTCCTGGTTTCAAGTTTAGAGGAAAGTGGCAGTCTTATAATTTGCAAAGCCTCTGGAGAGTAAAAGGAGGGAAAGCTTAGGTAAATTGAAAATAATGGAATGAACTAATTAAGTAGGGGGGAATGTCAGCTCTCATCCTACAGGTGGGAAGAGCCCTTCTATTCAGAGAGCAGCCCTCTGAGAGCCTTTTTTTGGGTGTCTTATTAAGTGAAGTGGGAGTTGGTGGGTTTCTATTTCATGATTAGCAAAATAAGCTGGCCATTTAATCTCTTCATACTTTAGATTCACACATAAAATATTTAGTACCACTTCTACTCTTAATTAAAATTTGCAGTGGGGTTTACATCATGGGAGGAAAAGGAGAAATATTTACTTTTAAAATATTATATAGGTATATAAAGTAGTACCTATATTTTCCAGAGCTGTTGCCAGAAACAATGAGTAAATCATTTTCTGGGAGCACATAGCCATAAGAAGTGAATGAACCACATAAGAACATTGAGACACTCAGTATCTTATAAGAAATTACTTGTAGAATGGGATATTGCTTCAATGGAAGAAATTACTTTATCAATTTTGGGTGATCAGTATACTCTCAGAAAGTACATTATGAATCTCAGATCACCGTAACGTGCATTAATATTGCCGGTGTTCTTTTTTCAACCCTGTATCACTTTTCACCATTATATCAATTACTAAATCTCGTAACTGTGGGCCATGATTATATAGCCATCTGCCCTGTGCTCTGTAATACCTTTTGGCTATCCGGAACAGCAGCAGTCGCAGTAAAATTTGTAAGTCTTAGAAGCTTAAGGTATTCAAAGCACCATCTTAGACTCACGCTGTTCATTATCATAGTTATAAAAAAAAGCCCAAACACACTCTACTTTTCTTAAATGTTTCATTTTGGTAGTACTCTTTAAACTATTTGTCATTATTATTATTGTCCAATATTGGTTATTGAGACAGTTGATTTTCGATGTCAGCTCACTTGTTACTCTCTAACATCTATTATATGCTTAAATAAATTAATACCAGTTTAATATATATCTGATATCCTCAAGAATTAGTCTCAGCTGATAATTTAAGTAGATGTCCCTTCTAAGGAGTCTTTTGTGTTTTAAACAATCTTCAGAAGTACTGGATTTTTTTTTTCTTCCAGCATTGATATTGCTTCAAATTGTCCTAACATATATGATAGGTTTGTGTTGTAATATGCCATGATTATTTCTCAAAGGAAATGTTTGTATGAGTCATTCTCTTTCAACAAAAAGAGTTTCCCAAAACTTTTGATCATTATACTCTGTATGCAATTTATAAAAGTACTTTTATCAAAAGAAATGAATTCTTTTCTAAATGCATTCTTGTTTTTCCTGCGTCAATAAAGATCATTTCATTGTCTTGATTCTGTTGTCACTTGGCGTATTTAAAAAATATATACTTTTAAAATTTACTATTTCAGAGTACCTGGATACCATTTAGTAAGTTGCTTTGAATTGTATCATAGAATCCAAGATAATTTTTATAAATTAATATATAACTTGAATTCTGTAACCTGTTGTGATAAGTTCTATTTTTCTAAGACTAATTTTTGAGAAAATGAAGACGGCTAGAATACTCAATCTTGATGAAAATAACTTTGGAGTAGCTTAAGGCACTGCCATGAGCGATACTTACCGTAGGTACTTTTTTGTGCTGAAAGCAACATCTGTGTGCATTTATAATTCCAAAGGCAGTTTGTCCTCAGAGAACGGATGGAATTTGTCTAAGAAGTCTGGAAGGTTCATGGTCTTCAGCTGTGCAAACATTTCCAAACTCGACTGAATTTATATTAATCTCTTCATTTAAATAAGTACTCTTATGTTATTTCTAGGTCACCTCCAACAGTGCCAGTTGCTGTGGCAAAATAAGACCAGGTAGAATCAGAGTCTTTGGGCTTGTGGGATTGCAGAGGGATTCAGCCCAGACACTTCCTTTTCCAGGTGAAGAACTGAAGCACAGATTTTTTTTTTTTTTGGACAGGCATCATATCATTTTATTAGTAAATAAGTCAGCACGTATCTATAAAAGATAAGGAATTCTTATTATACCATAAGCACAATACCATCATCACTCCTAAAAAATTTATAATAATTTCTTAGTATCGTTAAATATCCAGTGAGTGTTCAGATTTCCCAATTGTCTCATGAATATTTTGATTCTCTTTGCTTAGATTAGGATCCTAACAAGATTCATAAATTATGATTAGGTGATAGGCATCCAGTGTCCTTTCCATTTTATTTATTTATTTTTTAACATCTTTATTGGAGTATAATTGCTTTACAATGTTGTGTTAGTTTCTGCTGTATAACAAAGTGAATGAACTATGTTCATACGTGTATATATATCTCCATATCCCCTCCCTCTTGTGTCTCCCTCCCACCCTCCTTATCCCACCCCTCTAGATGGTTGCAAAGCACCGAGCTGATATCCCTGAAGCACAGATTATTTAAGGCCTGTGCCCAGGGTAAATTCAATGTTTAATGTCTGAGCCAGGACTAATATTAGTCCAGTTGTTCTTCCTTCAGCTCTAGTGCTAACTTTGATGTAACAACTGGGTTTCAAAACCCAGTTTTGAAACTGCTAGAGACCTTAGGGATTTCTTCTTGATATAATGTTTTAAAGGTAATAGAAAATATTCTGAAAAATCTGGCTTATTATTTGGAAACATTCTGAAAAGACTGAAGAACATAACCATAACACACCCTTTTTATATGAGTGAGGATATGTGTTACGGGTTGAATTGTGTTTCCCCAAAAATTCACGTTCAAGTCCTAACTGCCAGTATCTCAGAATGTGACCTTATTTGGAGATAGGGTCTTTAGAGAGGTGATTAGATTAAAATGAGGTCATTAGGGTGGGCCCTAAACCAAATCAATTGATATCCTTGTAAAAAGAGGAAATTTGGACATAGACATGACAGAGGGAGAGGTAAGACCGTGTAAAGACACAGAGACGACAGACATCAAAAGCCAAGGAGAGATGCCTTGAACAGATTCTTCTACACAGCCCTCAGAAGGAACCAACCCTGCTCGTTCTTTCTTGATCTCAGACTTCTAGCCTCCAAAACTGTGAGGAAATAAATTTCTATTGTTTAAGGCATTCAATCTGTGGTTCTTTGTTATGGCAGCCCTAGAAAACAATGAGTTTTATTTAATTGTATCTAAGGATGTGGGAACAAGTACATTCTGAAAGTTCTAATATGTAAAAAAAGAAAAAAAAATTCATGATCGAACCAGTTACATATACAACAGAAGAGGGATCTTAGTTCTTCTGTATCTTTTCATTCATTCATTCACTTATTTCCTCAGCCAACATTTATACTTACTATGTCTTGAGCATTTTATTAGCATCTGTGGGCACAAAAATTTGCTTGGTATAGTATGTGGCCTTGAAGAGATTCTAATGGTAGAAGTGAACACCTAAACAAATCATAATATATATATATATATTACATGTATATAATTGTTTGCCCCACTCTTATGCACTACCTCAGACAACTGTAAAGTTTAAAAAAAATTGCCTGCCATTATTTTCAACAAATGCCTTTGGGAAAAAGTCTTTTCCCATTAGGTGCTTTAGGTTAAATATAGGTAAGCTTGAAGTAGGTCTTTTAGGAACCACTGGATAGGTCAAATCATGCCATTTTTCTGGGAATGAGATTTTTAAGATGCTCCAGCCCCATTCTGCTTTTTGTAGCAGTTGCTGGTTTGTTGGTATTCACCACAAACGTGAACTACAGTACTAATTTTCAACTAATGGGATAAGGGACTAGGGCAAATTCAAATCCCACAAAGGTCACTATTTTTACTGAGATCAGTTACTTTTCTTGAATAAAAACTCCCCAGAATGTTGCAAGTGTTTGGTTAATTTCTAGAGTTCTGAAAAAGTTGATTCTAACAATTTTTTCTAGTTCTCTTGTTGCTTTAAGGAGGAGAATTTTTGGAGTTTCACTCTGATTTTCACGGATGTCACTCCATTTCTTGTACTTTATATAACATGTATTACAATCTTTTAGTATAAAATGTTTTATAATTTCCCTTGTTATTCCTCTACTGACCCATGGGAAGTTTAGAAGTGTGGTATTTCAGGATTCTAGATATCTTTTTGGTATTGGTTTTTAATTAACTTTCATTGTGTTCAGATAATATATTTGACTTCAGTATGTATATTTCATAAAATATTGTTTTAAAAGTTCTATGCTAGAAATATGGAAAAGTGTGCTAGATTGGAGAGCAAAGAATTAACTTCACATGGGGCAGACAGGTATGTTTTTTTTTCGCAGCCTTAATTAACCTTGAAGGAAGGTTAGCTTCTGTGCCAGATGGAAAAAGTGTCAGGGCACTTCCTGGACTGGGTATGGTATATGCTAAAAGTTAAGGGAATAAAAAATGAGGCTGACATAAGGAAACTTGACAAGATCTCTAGCCAGGTGGTTTAAAGAGCCTGTGGGAGATGCTATGGGTTGCTGGAGATGAGAATGGAAAGAACACCAAGATTTAATTACCAAAAGCCTTGTATTTTAAGGCAAAAATGTGTGTACTTGGATGCAATAGGAAGATGCTGATAGGTTTTAAGCAGGAGGAAGAAATGATCAGTTTTACTTTTTAGAAAACTAATTCTGATGTCATATTCCAGGAAAACTAGAATGGGAGCAGTTAAAGGTAGAGAGGACCTGTTAGTTCAGGCTCACAGTGTTGAGGGCCTCCAACAAGGTAATGACCATGGCAAAAAGGAAGGCATGAATTTGATAGATGTTTATAAGATATATTTGATTGGATATCCTTATTCAGTGCATGTTTTAGGTGAGAGAGAGGAAAGTTTAGTCAACTTTTTGGACTGGGGACTAGATAAATTATAATGCTCCTAATCACAATAAATATAGAGAAAGAAGCAGGTTTAGCAGGGGAGAACACTTTGTTTAGATTTGAGATGGAGATTTACTTTGTACAAATTCATGTTCAGTCTGTTGGCAACGTGCCTAAGTCAGCAATATGTTATTAGACCCCGGAGACCACTGTTAAACCATCTGAAAGTGAATCTAATGGTGTTATTAATTTAATGAGAGATTCTTGTTCATTAGCCAAAATACCTTACTGGAAAGATATCTTTTTTTTTAATAACAGCAACATTGAGAGAAAATCTTGTTAATTTATTGAATATATAAAAGTCCTGGCATGTAGTTGTAAATTGAGAGCCATTTTGGAATAACTGAAAGATTGATCACAATATATATGGAGTTGCTTAACAAAAGCCAATTTAAAAAAATAGCCTTAGTGCATTAATAAGGGGGGCAATTCTTCCTCTGGGAACCATCAGGGTGACCATTTGTTAGATGGTTTATACACCAATTCAATTCAATTTAACAAACATTTGTTGAGAACCATTTATATACAAGGCAGTGTAAGTAACTATGTAGCCTTGTCCTTGCACACTTATAGTCTCTCAAAACCTTTTTAATTTTTAAAATTTTCAATTTTTTGCACAGAATTTTCTATCTGAGAAAAAAAAACAGGGACCTTTTAATCAAATCCTTTTTCTGAAGTTGATAGTATTTAATATCCTATTAACTGAGAATATAAAATGATACAATCTGGAATTCTTGTATTTCCATTGATGTTTTAACAGGGACCTGATTTACCTCTCAATTTCAATTAACAATATTTTCCATTTATAATAAGAACAAAAAATAAGAGAAATTCAGAGAAGGTAGAAAAAAAAGACATATTCCCTTGATGTTCTCCAGTAACGTTAAGAGTTTGGAGTTTCTGGTCTGCTACAACTAATATATCCTGTTTTCACCAATGCAGATACTAGTAAAGCCACACTTACTCTGATAAGCCAAGTTATCTCACTCTGAGCCCTTACCTGCCAAAGGAGGAAAGGCCCACTCGTCCCCCTAACATCTGTCCCTTCCGTGTGTGCAGCCTCCAGACACCTGCCTGAGATTCTGACCTGACTGTACTGCCTGCTTGCAAGTGAAGCAGGACTGGATCTGTTCTCAGCCAAAATTGTATCCTCTATTTTCTCCCTTGCATATTCTGGCAGACTTACTTTTGGTTTCATGAGCTACTTACGTCAGATATTGTTTCAACTGCAAAGGCTGCCAGAAAGCAGACATCACACAGGTTATATTTGGCGTGTTTACAAGGAATGGCAGTATAAATGGACTCATGGAGAGCTTATTGAGTGATTACACAGAAGATATTGAATCTTTCGAGAATCAGGGATTAGGGATTCCAGCTGTCTATCTTTTTCTGCTGCAGTTAAGATTTTTAATACTTACTGATAATATTAGACAACTTGGTGTGATAGCAAAATCAAATAGCTGGGACTCAAGAGATGCTATCTCCAATTTAGGACTAGTGAGTTGTGGTTCAATTTCAATGGAACTGTTTCCTCATCTGTTAAATGAAACAACTGAACTAGATCAGTGGTTCTTAGGCATGTATACATGTAACTTTACATGTAATTTCAAGAAATTCATGGAATCACTGAGGTACAACAATGACCTACAGATTTGTGGACACTGAGCTACATGGTCTCTTAGAGCCTTTCCAGCTCTAAAATTTTCTGATTGTATTACGCCTGAGCTCTTGAACTCCAGTTATGCTTTCTTTTGGTTTAGCAGCTGCTCTAGATGGGACACCTCTGGCTTTTCTAGGGTGGCTGATGAACAATCAGCAGGCCAGCTATGTTGATTTGTTCCATAACCTCATTAGGCATCTGTCAGTATTTCCCAGTTCAGTCCATGCACATACTGTCTCTACTACCCTGAAATTTTCTCATTTGATGGTCTATGAGAACACTGGGCACCCTTGAAGCACTTAATATGCCAAGGAGAAAATGCAACTTCCATTAGCACTTTGGCTCTCTCTGTGTTGACGTTAGATGTTGATAATGCATTTGACTCATTTCTTGGCTATTTGCATGATCATATACTGTAAGGGTTTATTTTTCCTTTACCTAAATTGTAAGGCAGAGAATTTTCTCCTAATGTAGAATTGGTTAAAGGAAAGGATTATTTGTCCATCTATCTATCTATATATATATATGCTGAGATTTGTTCAATACTCAGGGTTGGAATTATTAATCTTTTAAGT
This sequence comes from Leucopleurus acutus, assembly GCF_964270905.1. Taxonomy (NCBI): domain Eukaryota; kingdom Metazoa; phylum Chordata; class Mammalia; order Artiodactyla; family Delphinidae; genus Leucopleurus; species Leucopleurus acutus. The sequence goes on along the minus strand of NC_139147.1, from coordinate 92,470,590 downwards.
ATCCTCAGTTAAAACAGTGTTAACATCTAGTTTCCATCTCAGCTTATTGCTATCCTTGACCTTGATGAGATCACTTACAGTTCTATTATTCTGATGGATGCTGTAATAATAGAAAATTAATAACCCTGAACCCAAATTATGTTAGAACACTTCCGTAACTATTCCTCTTTACCATCATAACTGCCATGATCTCTGTGGAACTCCTCAAGGGCTATAATACTACAAGAAGTTAAGCATGAGGCTATTGGCAGTGAGATCTAGACTAAATGTGTTCATTAATGTATTAATTAATTCATCCTAAGTGAGCAAAATAATAGCAGCCAGCATCCAGATGAACCGTCTGTCCCACCCCATTATTTACCCATTCCATTACTTGCTCGTGAATGCAAAAAGTGAATTATCTATTTAAGCTAGTTCATTTACAAAAAACTATACCTTTAGAATCTTATCTTTAATCTTTTCTTAACATTTCCTTATCAATTATTTTGCCAAAATATTTTAATATTTGAAAGTACAGTGGCCCCCCTTTATCCCAATTTCACTTTTTGCAGTTTCAGTCGCCCAAGGTCAACCTTGGTCTAAACATATCATGGACAATTCCAGAAATAAACAATTCATAAGTTTTAAATTTTGCACCTTTCCGAGTAGCATGATGAAATCTCACACCATCCCCCTCTGTCCTGCCAGGGACATGAATCATCCCTTTGTCCAGCATATACCACTTGTTAGTCACTTAGTGGCCATCCTGGTTATCAAACCTATTGACTCTCTTGGTATCACAGCGATTGTGTTCAAGTAACCCTTATTTTACTTAATAATGGCCCCAACGTGCCATTATTAAGAGTAATGATGCTGACAGTTTGGATGTACCAAAGAAAAGCTATAAAATGCTTACCTTTTTTTCATCTTTTAAGTGTAAAGGTGAAAGTTGTCGACTTAACAAGAAAAAAAAGATGGTGCACTGAGGTTGCTAAGATCTATGGTAAGAATGAATATTCTGTACTTAAATTGTAAAGAAGGAAAAAGAAATTTGTGCTAGTTTTGCTTTCACACCTCAAACTGCAAAAGTTACGGCCACAGTGTGTGATGAGTATGTTTAGTTAAGATGGAAAAGGCTTTAAATTTGTGCAATAAGGTCTGTTTTTTAAATTGAAATTTAGTTGACTTATAATAGTATATTAGTTTCAGGTGTATAACATAGTGATTCAATATTTTTATACATACACCTACAAAATTATTACAGTATTACTATTTTCCCTATGCTGTACATTACAGCCCTGTGACTTATTTATTTTATAGCTAGTAGTTTATACCTCTTAATTCCCTTTGCCTATTTCTCACATCTCCCCAGCCACCTTCCTTCTGGCAACCACTAGTTTGTTCTCTATATCTCTGGGTCTGTTTCTATTTTGTTATATTTGTTCATTTGTTTTGTTTTTAGATTCCACATGGAAGTATAAATATACAGTATGAAAACATACCTTTTAGGTCCATCCATGTGGTCACAAATGGCAAGATTTCATTCTTTTTTAATGGCTGAGTAATATTTCATGTGTATCACTACTAAGTGATTGGTATATGTATATATATACACACACATATATATATATGTCACATCTTCTTTATCCATTCATCTATTGATGGGCACTTAGGTTGCTTCCATATCTTGGCTATTGTAAATAATGCTGCAGTGAACCTTAGGGTGCATATATCTTTTTTAATTAGTGTTTTTGTTTTCTTCGGGGAAATACTCAGGAGTAGAATTGCTGCATCATATGGTAGTTCTATTTTCAATTTTCAATTCAACAGAACCTCCATACTGTTTTCTGTAGTGGCTGTACCAGTTTATATTCCCACCAGCAGTGCACGAGGGTTCCCTTTTCTCCATATCCTCCTCAACAATAATATATTTTGAGAGAGAGAGATTGAGAGAGAGAGACCATATTTCTATAACTTTTATTATAGTATATTATTATAATTGTTCTATTTTATTATTAGTTAATGTTAATCTCTTGCTGTGCCTAGTTTATAAATTTATCATAGTTATGTATGTATAGTAAAAGAAAAAGCATAGTACAAATAGGGTTCAGTATTATCTGAGGTCTCAGGCCTCCACTGGGGGTCTTGGAACTTATCCCTCATGGATAAGAGGGGATTACTATATAGATGATGTGCAAACAGATAATATTTTTCAAAATCATTACTTTAGTTTTAAAGGGGTATCATTCCCATATATTCATCTTATATTTATGTTAAAGTTTTTCCAGTCCTGCAACTTGTGTCAGTAGGACCTGAAAGGAAGAGATTTTTCTTTGTTAACTGAATCGTCATGTTAATTCAATGTTACCATTTACTTTACACTTAGCTTAGAAGAGTCTTCCTTTAGAAAGCTTTCCCTCCCTTAGCCTACACTGTGTTTCTTACCCCCAACTCCGGTATGCTTCCTCCTTGGTCACGTTATGCCTTGAACACATCTCTGTATACCTCTATTATTGTACTTGCCACATCTTTTGAACATTAGCTTCATAAATGTCTGTCTTCCCCACTAGACCATGACCTCCTTTATGGTGGGGACTTGATCTTATTTAACTTTTTTCCTTATTACCTGGCACAGACTGCAACACTCAATAAATATTTTTTAAATGAATAAATCCATTTCCTGTTGATTGCTTGTGATAATGTTGAAAATTAGAGGACTTTGACTACATATGTGACAATATATTTAATTCTAACAGTTTTCAATGTTAGAGTCTTTAATATCAAAAACTGAAAGATGAACCTGACAAAGAGTATTTTTGGAATGAAAATAAACAAACGTTTTCAAACTAAACGTGTTAAATGCTTCAAGAGTAAATCAGTGAATCCTAACATTTTGGAAGCGTATCTCTTTTCTTTTTTATTCTTGACAACTTTATTGAGATATAATTGACATACAATAAAGTGCCTATATTTAACAGTCTGTGAAGTTTTGACACATGTATACACTGATGAAACCATCACCACAATATAATGAACATACCCATTAGGTCCCCAAATTTCCTCCTGCCTCTTTATAAGCCCTCCCTCCTGTCCAGGCCCTGACCCCAGGCAAACACTGATCTGCTTTGTCATTATATATTTAGTTTTCATTTTCTATAGATTTATGTAAATGGATCATATAACATGTACTTTTTTTTTGCTTAAGCATACTTTTGAGATTTATCATGTTGTATTAATCGTTTATTTCCTTTCTAGTTGAGTGACATTCCATTGTATGGATATGCTACAATTTCTTTGTCTTGTCCCCTATTGAGAAACAGTTGACGTTTTCCAGGTTTTGACTCTTACAAATAAAATGGTTATGAACATTCTTATACAAGACTGTATATGGACCTGTCGATATCTAGAAATAGAATGGCTGGGTTGTATGGTAGGTACATGTTTAACATTTTAAGAAACTGCCAAACTGTTTTCCAAAGTGGTAGTATCATTTGCATTCCAATCAGCAGTGCAATGAGATTTCCAGGTCCACAGCATTCTTGCTAACCTTTGGTCAGGCTTTTAAATTTTAGCCATTCTAATAAGGGTATAGTGGTATATCTTTGTGGTTTTAATGTGCATTTCTCTAATGACTAATGATGTTGATTATCTTTTTATATTGCCATCCATATATATTATTTGATGATGTATTCAAATCTTTTGCCAAATTTTTAATTGTTTTTGTTGAGTCTTGAGAGTTCTTTATATTATTGAGATTCAAGGGCTCTTTATGCTTTTTAGATACGAATTCTTTATCAAATACGTGATTTGCAAATACATTTTCCTAATCTGTGGCCTGTCTTTTCATTCTCTTTAACAGTGTCTTTTGAATAGTAGAAGTTTTTAATTTGATGAAATCCAATTTGTCATTTTGCTCTTTTATGGATTATGCTTTTTCAATATCATACTAAGAAATCTTTGTCTACGCCAAGCTCACAAAGGTTTTCTTTTATGTATTATTCTAAAAGTTTTAAGTTTTAAAAATTTAGATCTGTGATCCATTATGAGTAATTTTACATATGGCTTAAGGCATGGATCAACTTTCTTTTTCTTTTGTTTGTTTGCATATTGATTTTCAATTGTTGCAGCATCAGTTGTTGAAAAGACTGTCCTTTTCCCACCCAATTGTCTTCTTTCCTTTGTAAAAAAAAAATCAGTTGTCCATCTGTGTCTCTTTTTGGAATGCCTATTTAATTCCATTGATCTGTTTGTCTCTGATCCATCACTATTCTTCCTTGATTACTGACTGTATAATAAGTCTTTCAATCAGGTAGAGTTAGCCCTAGAAACAACACAAGTTGTTTTGATTATTCTGAATCCTTTGCATTTCTGCTTGAATTTTAGAATTAGTTTTCAAATTTCTACAAAAATCCTGCTGGGATTTTGTTTGGGATGTGTTGGATCTATGTATCAATTTTGAGAGAATTGACATCTTAATGCAATTGCATCCTCTGACCTATGAACAAGTTATGTGTCTCTGTTTACATATATCTTCTTTAATTTCTCTTAGCAGTGTTTTGTTGTTTTTGCTTCACAAGTCTTGTGCAGGTTTTGTCAGATTTACTCCTAAATATTTCAAGTTTTTATCTGTTTCTAAAAGGTATTTTTTCCCTAAATTTGAATTTTTTGATAATTCATTGCTAGTATGCAGAAATACAATTAATTTTTATGGATTGTATGTCAATGTTGGATCTTACAACCTTGTAAACTCATTTATTTCTAGTAGCTTCTTTGTAGATTCCATTGGATTATCTATATAGGTGATCATATACTATAATTTACTAAGGCAGTTTTAGTTCTTCCTAATCTGAATGCCTATTATTATTTTAAATTCCCTTTCCCCCAACACATACACACACACACACACACACACACACACACACAAACACACACACAACTACTGTGGCAGGAACCTCCAGAATTATGTTGTATGTAAATTGTGAGACCAGAAATCTTCATGTTGTTCCTGATCTTAGGTGGAAAACATTAATTCTTTCACCATTAATAAGATGTTAAATGGAGGGTTTTTGGTAATATTAGGGTAGGATGTTCCCTTCTATTCCTAGTGTGCTAAGAATTTTTATCATGAATGGATAAGGGATTTTGTCAAATGATTTTTCTGCATCCATTGAATTTTTCTTTTTTAGTCTGCTAATATGGTGAATTTTGTTAATTACTGTTTGAATGTTAAGCCAACCTTGCATTTTGGGATAAATCTCACTTGATCATTATATATTGTTAGATTCTATGGGCCAATATTTTGGTAATTTGTATCTTCTCTCTTTTTTTCCTCAGTCAGTCTGGCTAGAAGTTTATTTTTTTCTGATTATTTCAAATAATCAGTTTTTTTATTTCATTGAATTCTTCTATTTTCTGTTTCTCTGATTTCAAGTATATTATTTATTCTTTCATTTCTTTTACTTTAGTTTTAATTTTCTTTTTTGTTTTTAAAGGAGTTATTACATTTTTTAACTAAAGATTACTCATATGATAGATATCTGTGATCATATTCAGGTTTTTTTTCTTTGTTTAGTTTTATATTTTGTAGGTTAAGAAGAAAATTAGAGAAGCTTAAGGGGAAGTTACTCATTTCTCCTCTGGAGCAGAGTAGAAGACTTTAATGCATGCTTAAGCTAAGTGCATTTCCCTTCCATCCCTTTCCGATGCCAGCCTGAAAGCTGCTGTTAATGAAATGCATTGTCTGATTTGCAAAGTATACATGCTCTAAATTTCAAGTTTACCATGCTTTAAGAGCATTGGTCTAAATTAATATTTATTATTTTTGTTATAATATATAATAGTTTTACTTGATGTTAAATTTACATTCTTATAATTCTTTTAAGATATTTTTAACTGCTCAAAATTTTTCCTGGTATTCTAACTACCTGAACTACTTCTACTTCTTGAACAGCATCATATTCATTTAATAAATATATTGTGATAACCTATTAAAAACTGATACAGCATTTTTGATACACATTATTTGTGGTCATTAAATTATCTCAAATGTTTTTTCTTATAGTTTTCATTAGTCAATCATTTTTATTCCTAATATTAGTTATTGGCAGGTATATATATTATGTTTTACAATTTTGAATGGGGGAACCTGTTAATTGGAGAGAATAATAATTTTTCCAACTTCTCAATGATATGTTATACTTTTTAAAGTGTGTTTCTGAGGCAAACATAACAGGCTTGATATGAATAAAAAATAGTATTGGTATTTTTCATATGTTCAGAAAATGTTGACAGTGCAAGAAAGGTGGGGTGGTCAATTCCGAAGCAAGGGAAATAGGAAGGAGCTATTTGATTCTGCTTAGTCAGTCAGATTTTCAAAAGTTGAAGATATAAATTGTAGAGCAGTGAGGACATATAGGACATAAGGCTAATGTCTCCTACCCCCAAGTAGCATGACTCAGTACTATAACAGTTCCCAAAATTTCTGCATTTACATAAAGATTTTTCAGATGCTACATGTAGTTCTTGACATCTTTTTTTTTAAAGCAAACCTAACCATAAATTACCTACTTATATTTTCTATTTTATTATCTTAGTCAATGATAAAAACAAAAAAAGACAAAAAAAAGACAAAACAAGAAGTTATCAAAATCAACATTTATCTTAAGGGATAGACAGTGTTTATTTTTGGTGATTTGGTTCATTTACCTTACTGATTAAGAAATATAATTGTCCAACCTCTGTTTTTCCTGATGATATTTATGGTCTTTCAAAATGCCTTTTTTGAATGTTAATTTAATAATTTGACTATTTAAAACTAAAATGACTGGCTGAGGTTTGTACTTATTTCACTTATACTAGAAATGCTGTTTTAAAAATAATGCAGTTTTGAACAAATGAAAGTGTTTGGAAGTGGTAAACATTTTATTGGATTGTCTTATAGTATAAGAACAGCAAATGAATTTCCTTTAAAAATTTAGTAATTTTGCAAGAATAAAAAGGTTTACAAGTTTTGACTAAGAATTTCCCTTTTTATTAGAATATAATGAAGCCCTCTTGCAATAGATCTTCTAATAAAATATTTATCAATCCATGTTTCCTAGGAGTTAATGTTAAGATAAGTCATTGTGTACCATCTTTTAATTTTCAATATTTTCTCTGGAAGAGTCAAATCAATAATTTTTGAAATATAAATAATGAACCTTGACAGTATTTCTCAAAAGTAGGAAATTTTAATGGTAAGTTTCTCTGTAGCTTCTGCACCAAATGCTGCTACCTTAATGCATAGCAAATCTGAGCTAACTTTCCTTTTCTGTACTACCAGCTTTTATAGAGGAGCAAACCAAACTACTCCACTTTTTGGTTGAAATGGGACTTGATTGGTAGGACAAGAGTAGAGCTCATTCTAATCTTTGGAACACTGTCTTTATGTCTTTAGAGCATTAGAGAAATAAAGAAAAGAGAAATTCCCTCCTCTTTGCCCTCCTCCTCTTCCTTTTTTTCCCCCCACGCCAGTGGCTGATAGAAAAAACAAATATCGACTATGTTGGCTTAACAGTCTATTTGCTATTAATTAGTATCTGTAATAGAAAAACATTATATTGACAAAAAATTCATTTAGGTACTATATTAAAAAATGTTTTTATCATCTTTGTTGTTTTGCTTTTATTATTTGTATTAAAATAACTTTATCTTAATCGTATTTCTTAAAACTCCAGCATGTGCTGTATATGGTACAGATTAATAAAGAAGATGCTATGTGATATTATAATTTTTGCTGATCCTCTTTTTTAAAAAGTTTAGATTAGAAGGCCCCTCTTTGCCTCAATGTAATGGTTAATTTCATTTCTGCATATTATTCTGGAACATCAATTAAAGCAAAATGTTACTTTCTCTTAGTTTTTTGCTGCAAAAGTATCCAATCTGTGCAAATCTAGGGTACTGTAGTCACTCAAAAGAAGCTCTTTACTATGCAGCTATTCTGTCAATTTACATATCTTGCCAGTGATTGGACAAAAGAAAGATCAATTAAATCCCCATTTGTATCAAAGTTCTATTGTGAGGTAATCATAATGTCTTATGGTGAAACAGTATGTAGTTTAGTTTTATGTAGGGGACAAGATATTTTATTCCACAATTAGATCCAAGCCCCCAAATTCAGATGTTCTGGGGGAGAGCAGCAATTTAATTTTCCTTTCAAATAATATGGGGGTGATACACTGGGGATGACATACTTAGAAAACTTAGAGAAGTTACAAAACTTAATGGTTTGCTTAGCAAGTAGTTGTCCCTAGTTTGGTATTCCAACTTGATATTACCCTAGGTGCAATTGGGTGCTAATGGTCAAATCAAGATAAGGTAAGTCACTTGGTGTCTCAAGTGGCAATTCTTAGTTTTTTCAATCTAGAGGAGACTGGTCTCTAATTCTCCATTCTAACTACCTATTTAAACACTGTCTCCTGTTCTGGGAATATTTCCAAACTCAAATTTGTTCTTGATTTGTTGTATCCTATATTATAATTTTTTTTTATTTTTAAAATGAGTTTTCCTCCTTTAATAAAGGTAGTGACAACTTACACTAATTTTGTGCTTATTATAAGCTAGGTAGTAAGTAGCATGCTGAAAGCAGATTCTGAAAGGATATGGATATAAGTGATCATCACTATACTACTGGCATTGGGGCTGGTCTTATGGAGATAAAGAAGGAGGAAGGATGCAACAAAAATAGTTGCCACCTACCTGAGACTGTCCATTCACGAAGAGTAGTACAAGTCTACTTCCAATCTGTGTCATTGGATATCTCTATATAAATAAGTGTTTTCTAGATATAGAGAACAAAGTAGTGGTTACCAGTGGGGACAAGTAAGTGGGGAGCAATATAGGGGTAGGGGGGAAAAGGGTTATTATGGGATTATATGAAATGTGTGAAACTTAAAAATTGTGAAGCACTATGGAGTTTAATGAATTTTTCATTCAATAGAGAAAGAAGTTTTTTCCGTTTTCACAGACATTGTCTTTAACCCCATCCAACCATCTCATGAAGGCATGAAGTTGTCAAAAGGAAAATCAGCCCAAACCATCTCCACTAATGAAAATATTTCCAAGTATATATATATATATATATATATATATATATATATATATATATATGTAGGTCATAACATCAACTCTGTATACAAAAGGGAGCACTTTAAAAAAAAACTTAAAATATGGTATAGATCATTACTGTTATATTAAAGTCTTATTATGTATCCTCAGCTGATAATTTGTCCCAAATAGAGCTCCATTTTGTAACCTAATATTATGGAGCAATGGGTGAAATACCTTTGTAAAAATTCTGCACTACTATCTCCATAATCTCTACTTCACTGAGTATCATCCAAGTGCAAAAATGAAAAATTATAACCTGCCAAGCATCAGTGGCAGAGTGAAATGAAAAAATTGTGAGCTAATAACAGTGATGCCTCAAAAAAATTACCTGGCCAATTTAACATTGCTTCATCCAAGGTCATTTCTCAGAGCTGATTATTATTAGTAATTTGCAGATGAGACTATGCTACCTCGGTCATCGTTAGTGAAGATCAAGAAAATGCCAGAGAAGGTTTAAGACAAGGTTATCTATCTTTCTCAAATAAGATGCCAATAATAATTCCACTTTATTTTCTTAATACCTGGCAGAAAATAATTTTTAAAGAAAGGAAAATGAAAGACTGTCTTATCTTCTACTAGACATATAATGTTGCAACATAAAACACCAGAGGTAAGGATAATAGAGGGACAATGTTTACTAGGTCCTTAAGTAGCATTCATTTGGGAAAGAAATCCTTGGGATATTTTCCTAGAATTTTAGTCTGATGCCTAAAAAAAAAATTGTTGATTGAATTTTATATAGACATTGATTCTTATGACCACCTATAGTTCATTTTTAAACTTCTAGAAAACTTCCAAATTTACTTTCTCTTGCCCAGTTTGAAATTATATTATAAATAGTTCTTTAAAATAATTTTATTTGTATACATAACTAATTCAAATATAGACAAATACAAAAAAGAAAATGAAGCTTTTCCATGATTTTACCAATCACAGGTAACTTTTCTTGATCTTTTAGTGTATACTTTTCAGATCCGTGTGTGCATCAGTGTGTGTACATCTGTGTATATGTGGGTAGAGAAGAGAGATAGATGAGTAGAGGACAGATTTTTAAAAATGAGCTCACAGAAGATATACTCACATTTTATCTAGCAACTTGCCATGGACATCTTTCTTGCTTTTTTATTTTTTTTACTAGTTAAGTTCTTAATTTTGAAATTAGAAATAGTGCATTATTTTTATTTTTTAATTGGGGTATAGTTGTTTTACAATGTTGTGTTAGTTTCCACTGTATAGCGAACTGGATTTCCATGTGCTATACAGCAGGTTCTTATTATTTATTTTATACATATTAGTATATATATGTCAATCCCAATCTCCCAATTCATCCCACCCCCAACCCACTTTCCCCTCTTGGTGTCCATACGTTTGTTCTCTACATCTGTGTCTCTATCTCTGCCTTGCAAACTGGTTCATCTGTACCATTTTTCTAGATTCCACATATATGCACTAATATATTTGTTTTTCTCTTTCTGACATACTTTACTCTGTATGACAGTCTCTGGGTGCATCCACATCTCTAAAAATGACCCAATTTCATTCCTTTTTATGGGTGAGTATATTCCATTGTATATATGTACCACATCTTCTTTATCCATTTGTCTGCCAATGCACATTTAGGTTGCTTCCATGACCTAGCTATTGTACATAGTGTTGCAATGAATATTGGGGTGCATGTGCCTTTTTGAATTATGGTTTTCTCTGGGTATATGCCCAGTAGTGGGACTGCTGCGTCATATGGTAGTTCTATTTTCAGTTTTTTAAGGAACCTCCATACTGTTCTCCACAGTGGCTGTATCAATTTATATTCCCACCAACAGTGCAAGAGGGTTTCCTTTTCTCCACACCCTCTCCAGTATTTGTTGTTTGTAGATTTTCTGATGATGCCCATTCTAACTGGTGGGAGGTGATACCTCATTGTAGATTTGATTTGCATTTCTCTAATGTGATGTTGAGCAGCTTTTCATGTGCCTCTTGGCCATCTGTATGTCTTCTTTGGAGAAATATCTATTTACATCTTCTGCCCATTTTTGGATTTGTTTGTTTGCTTTTTTGATATTGAGCTGCATGAGCTGTTTATATATTTTGGAGATTAATCCTTTCTCTGTTGATTCGTTTGTAAATATTTTCTCCCATTGTGAGTGTGGTCTTTTCATCTTATTTATAGTTTCTTTTGCTGTGCAAAAGCTTTTAAGTTTCATTAGGTCCCATTTGTTTATTTTTGTTTTTATTTCAATTACTCTAGGAGGTGGGTCAAAACAGATCTTGCTGTGATTTATGTCAAAGAGTGTTCTTCCCATGTTTATGTTTACCTCTAAGAGTTTTATAGTGTCTGGTCTTAACATTTAGGTCTTTAATCCACTTTGAGTTTATTTTTGTGTATGGTGTTAGGGAGTTTTCTAATTTCATTCTTTTACATGTGGCTGTCCAGTTTTCCCAGCACCACTTATTGAAGAGACTGTCTTTCTCCATTGTATATCCTTGCCTCCTTTGTCATAAATTATTTCACCATAGGAGTGTGGGTTTATCTCTGGGCTTTCTATCCTGTTCCATTGATCTATATTGCTGTTTTTGTGCCAGTACCATATTGTCTTGATTACTGTAGCTTTGTAGTATAGTCTGAAGTCAGGGAGTCTGATTCCTCCAGCTCAGTTTCTTTTTCTCAAGATTGCTTTGGCCATTTAGGGTCTTTTTTGTCTCCTCACAAATTTTAAGAGTTTTTGTTCTGGTTTTGTAAAAAATGCATTGGTAATTTGCTAGGGATTGCAATGAATCTGTAGATTGCTTTGGGTAGTATAATCAATTTCACAATATTGATTCTTCTAATCCAAGAACATGGTATATCTCTCCATCTGTTTGTGTCATCTTTGATTGCTTTCATCAGTGTCTTATAGTTTTCGGAGTACAGGTCTTTTACCTCCTTAGGTAGGTTTATTCCTAGGTATTCTATTCTTTCTGTTGCATTGGTGAATGGGACTGTCTCCTTAATTTCTCTTTCTGATCTTAGGTTGTTAGTGTATAGGAATGCAAGAGATTTCTGTGCATTCATTTCATGTCCTGCAACTTTACCAAATTCATTGATTAGTCCTAGTATTTTTCTGGTGGCATCTTTAGGATTCTCTATGTATAGTATCATGTCATCTGCAAACAGTGACAGTTTTACTTCTTTTCCAATTTGTATTCCTTTTATTTCTTTTTCTTCTCTGACTGCTGTGGCTAGGACTTCCAAAACTATGTGGAATAATACTGACTAGAGTGGACATCCTTGTCTTGTTCCTGATCTTAGAGGAAATGCTTTCAGTTTTTCACTATTGAGAATGATGTTTGTTGTGGGTTTGTCATATATGCCCTTTGTTCCCCCAATGCCCATTTTCTGGAGAGTTTTCTTTTTTATCATAAATGGGTGTTGAATTTTGTCAAAGCTCTTTCTGCATCTATTGAGATGATCGTATGGTTTTTATTCTTCAATTTGTTACTATGGTTTATCACATTGATTGACTTGTGTAGATTGAAGAATCCTTCCATCCCTGGGATAAATCCCACTTGATCATGGTGTATGATCCTTTTAATGTGTTGTTCGATTCTGTTTGCTAGTATTTTGTTGAGGATTTTGCATCTATATTTATCAGTGATATTGGTCTGTAATTTTCTTTTTTTGTAGTATATTTGTCTGGTTTTGGTATCAGGGTGATGGTGGCCTTGTAGAATGAGTTTAGGAGTGTTCCCTACTCTGCAATAATTTGGAAGAGCTTGAGAAGGATGGGTGTTAGCTCCTCTCTAAATGTTTAATAGAATTCACCTGTGCAGCCATCTGGTCTTGGACCTTTGTTTGTTGGGAGATTTTTAATCACAGTTTCAATTTCATTACTTGTGATTGGTCTGTTCATATTTTGTGTTTCTTCCTGGTTCAATCTTGGAAGGTTATACCTTTCTAAGAATTTGTCCTTTTCTTCCAGGTTGTCCATTTCATTGGCATAGAGTTGCTTGTAGTATTCTCTTATGATGCTTTGTATTTCTGTGGTGTCCATTGTAACTTCTCCTTTTTCATTTCTAATTTTATTGGTTTGAGTCCTATCCCTCTTTTTCTTCATGAGTCTGGCTAAAGGTTTATCAATTTTGTTTATCTTCTCAAAGAACCAGCTTTTAGTTTTATTGATCTTTGCTAATGTTTTCTTTGTTTCTATTGCATTTATTTTTCATCTGATCTTTATGATTTCTTTCCTTCTACTAACTTTGGGTTTTGTTTGTTCTTCTTCCTCTAGTTCCTTTAGGTGTAAGTTTAGATTGTTTATTGGAGATTTTTCTTGTTTCTTCAGGTAGGATTGTATTGCTATAAACTTCCCTCTTAGAATTGCTTTTGCTGCATCCCATAGGTATTGGATTGTTGTCTTTTCATTGTCATTTGACTCTAGGTATTTTTTGATTTCCTCTTTGATTTCTTCAGTGATCTATTGGTTATTTAGTAATGTGTTGTTTAGCCTCCATATGTTTGTATTTTTTACTTTTTTTCCCCTGTAATTTATTTCTAATCTCATAGCATTGTGGCAAGAAAAGATGCTTGATATGATTGCAATTTTCTTAAATTTACTGAGGCTTAATTTGTGACCCAAAATGTGATCAATCCTGGAGAATGTTCCATGTGCATTTAAGAAGAAAGTGTAATCTGCTGTTTTTGGATGGAATGTCCTATAAATATCAATTGAATCTATCTGGTCTATTGTGTCATTTAAAGCTTGTGTTTCCTTATTCATTTTCTGTTTGGATGATCTGTCCATTGGTGTAAGTGAGGTGTTAACTTCCCCACTATTATTGTGTTACTGTCAATTTCCTTTTTTATAGCTGTTAGCATTTACCTTATGTATTGAGGTGCTCCTATGTTGGGTACATATATATTTGATTGATCCCTTGATCATTATGTAGTGTCCTTCGTTTTCTCTTATAACATTCTTTATTTTAAAGTCTATTTTATCAGATATGAGTATTGCTACTCCAGCTTTCTTTTGATTTCCATTTGCATGGAATATCTTTTTCCATTCTCTTACTTTCAATCTGCATGTGTCCCTAGGTCAGAAGTTGGTCTCTTGTAGGCATCATATACATGGGTCTCGTTTTTGTATCCATTCAGTCAGTCTGTGTCTTTTGGTTGGAGCACTTAATCCATTCACATTTATGGTAATTATTGATATGTATGTTCATATTACCATTTTCTTAATTGTTTTGGGTTTGTTTTTGTAGGTCCTTTTCTTCTCTTGTGTTTCCTGCTTGGATAAGTTCCTTGGGCATTTGTTGTAGAGCTGGTTTTGGTGGTGCTGAATTTTCTTATCTTTTGCTTGTGTGTAAAGCTTTTGATTTCTCCCTTGAATCTGAATGAGATCCTTGCTGGGTAGAGTATTCTTGTTTGTAGCTTCTTCCCCTTTATCACTTTAAATATATTGTGCCACTCCTTTCTGGCTTGCAGAGTTTCTGCTGAGAAATCAGCTGTTAACCTTATGGGAGTTCCCTTGTATGTTATTTGCCATTTTTCCCTTGTTGCTTTTAATAATTTTTCTTTGTCTTTAATTTTTGTCAGTTTGATTATTATGTGTCTTGGCGTGTTTCTCATTAGGTTTTTCATGCCTGGGTCTCTCTGTGCTTCCTTTACTTGGGTGGCTGTTTCTTTTCCCATATTAGGGAAATTTTCGACTCTAATGTGTTCAAATATTTTCTCGGGTTCTTTCTCTCTCTCTTCTCCTTCTGGGACCCCTATAATGAGAATGTTGTTGTGTTTAATGTTGTCCCAGAGGTCTCTTAGGCTGTCTTCATTTTTTTTCATTCTTTTTTCTTTATTGTGTTCCATGGCAGTGAATTCCACCATTCTGTCTTCCAGGTCACTTATCCGTTCTTCTGCCTCAGTTATTCTGCTATTGATTCCTTCTAGTATATTGGTCATTTCAGTTATTTGTTCATCTCTGTTTGTTTGTTCTTTAATTCTTGTAGGTCTTTGTTAAACATTTCTTGCATCTTCTAGACCCTTGCCTCCATTCTTTTTCTGAGTTGCTGAATCATCTTAACTATCATTATTCTGAATTCTTTTTCTGGAGTGTTGCCTATCTCCACCTCATTTAGTTGTTTTTCTGGTGTTTTATCTTGTTCCTTCATCTGGGATATAGTCTTCTGCCATTTTGTTTTGTCTGTCTTTCTGTGATTGTGGTTTTCATTCTGCAGGCTGCAGGATTGTAGTTCTTTTTGCTTCTGCTGTCTGCCCTCTGGTGGATGAGTGGACATCTTTCTATGTCAATAATTATTGGTTTACATTTTCATTTTTAATGGCTTCATATTGTTGTTGGTAACATCTGGTATTTCTGAACATTGAGAATTACAGTTTTTCAGCAGTTAAATAATTCTGAAATAAAGACAACTTTCTACATTCATCAGATTATGTTATAAAATAAATTTTAAAAGTAAAACTGATGGAAATTTAAAAATTTGATACTTACTACAAAATGCTCTCTAGAAAGATGTAAGTATATATGTCTCCTAGCGCCACATTCTTACAAGGGTCTTCTTTAATTAGATGAGTGAACTTTGATATCTCAGCATTGTTTTTTTGTGTGTGTTTTTTTAATTAGTGATTTAGAATATACAGTTGACCCTTGAATAACATGGGTTTGAACTGTCCAGGTCCACTTATACATGGATTTTTTTCAGTAAATGTGTGCTTTAGTACTTCACCATCTGTGGTTGGTTGAACCGCAGATGTGGAGCTGTAGCTATGGAAGACTGTAAAGTTATACGTGAATTTTTGACTGCAGGTAGGGTTGGCACCCCTAACACCTGTGCCTTGCAATGGTCAACTGTCTTTTCAAATCCTTAGTAGCTATTGCACTCTTTTTTGAATTTCTTGTTTATGTCATGCCCATTTTTTTTGATTTGTATAGTCCTCTTAATTGTTATTTAATAATAATTCTTTATATTTTTTGTCTTCATGTATGTTTTATTCTTTTCCATTTTGTGAATTTTAATTTATTTATATTTTCCCCAATATTTTTTTAATTTTTTTTAATGGTTTGGCTGTGAAGCCATGCTTACAAAAGCTTACCCTACACAAAGTTTTATGATTAATTATTTTAATTTTTTTCTGTGATTTTTTTATGTTTAATGTTTAATCCATAAGCAGTTTATTCTCAGGTATGATTTGAGAAAAGAGTCTAACTTATTTTATTTCCAAATGGCTTGGCTGTTAACAAAGTATCGCTTAATGAGTAGCCCAACCTTCCTCACTAATTTGACATGCCTCAGTTATCATAATAGTTTTCAAACTATGTTCTGAGGTATTTTAGACATTCTGTGGTGTGCTCTTGGGATATCCTTGAAGAGCTGGAAACTTGGTAACTGGGATTTTCTTCTTACCATCCTTATATCTCCATTGAAATATCTGTGATTTTTTTCTAATTCATTTTTTACATATTTTAAAATAGTTTCATTTTTTAGAGGCATAATTGACATATTATATTAGTTTCAGATGGACAACATAACAATTCGATATTTGTATATATTACAAAATGATTACCACAATAAGTCTAGTTAGCATCCATCAGCATACATAGTTACAAATATGCAGTTGCTTCTTAATTTCTAAAAATCAATTTTACTGAAGTACACTAAATACAGATATTGTATAACATACACATCAATAAAGTTGTATAACCAGTAGTACATTCAAGTTAGAGAACATTTCCATTACTACAATAAACCTCCATTGTGCCTTTGTAGTTGATCTTCTTACTCTACTGTTGGCCTCTGGAAACTGTTGATCTGCTTTATACATTATAGTTTAGGTTTTTCTAGAAGTTCATATAAATGAAATAATACCAGCAGGTAGTCTTTTATGTCTGGCTTTTTTTTTTCACTTAGCATAATGCTTGTGAGATTTTCCATGTTGTTCATGTTCAAGTAGTTTGTTCCTTTATACAGCAGAGTAGTATTCAGTTATCTGGATATAACACAGTTTGTTTATCCAGTCACATGTGGATATCTAGGCATCATGAATATGGCTGAGGTTTTGCCTATCATGAATATAGTTATTGTGAACATTCTTATATGGGTCCATATGTGGATATATGTTTTTATTTCTTTAGGCTAAATACCTAAGAGTGGGATTACTGGGTTGAATGTTAAGTGCACATATAATTTTATAAGAAACTTCATAAGAAATTGCCAAGTGGTTTTCTTAAATATCGTATTATTTTGCATTCCCACCAGCAATGTATGAGAATTCGAGTTGTTTTACATGTTTGTCAACACTTAGTATGGACGGTCTCTTTAATTTTAGCCATTCTAGTGTGTAAGTAGTGGTATCTTATTGTGGTTTTTAACTGAATTTTCTTAATGGCTAATGTCCTTTGCATTTCAATATAAATTATAGAAGCAGTTTCCCAACTTCTACAAAAAAACCTGCTGATATTTTAATATTGATTTTGTTGAATAAATTTGGAGGCAACAGTTTGGGGACAATGACATTGTAACAGTATTGATGATCATGGTATGTATTTTTATTTATTTAAATATTCTTTAACTTGTTTCAGCAAAGTTTGATAATTGACAGGGTACGTGTTTTACAAAATTAAAAAATTATCCCTAAGTATTTCATATTTTGATGTTATGAAGTGGCAGTCTTAAAATTTTTAATTTTTGTTGCTAGTATATAAAATACAATTGATTTATATATATTGATTTTATCCTGTGTACTTGGTAAACTCATTTATTAGTTCTCATGGCTTTATGTGGTTTCCTCAGGATTTTCTGTATGAATATTTTTTCTGAAAAAAAGTTTTCCTTTCTTTCCAAACTGTATATCATTTATTGCTTGTTTTTGCCTTATTTTACTAGTGTAGATGTCCAGTACAATATTGAATATATATGTGATAAAAGCAGATATCCTTTTTTGTTCCTGATATTAAAGGGAAAGTATTCAGTGTTTTCAGTATTTCACTATATAAGAATGATGTTAGCTGTAGGTTTTTCAGAGATGCTGTGTTAGTCTGCTTGGGCTGCAATAACAGAATACCACGGACTGGGTGGCTTAAGCAACAGAAATGTATTTTCTCATAGTTCCTTAGGCTAGGAGTCCAAAATTAGGGTACTGTCAGGGTTGGTGTCTGGTGAGGGCTCTCTTCCTGACTTACAGATGACTGCCTTCTTATTGTGTCCTCAGATGGCTTCTTCTCTGTGAGAGAGGAGAGAGAGACAGAGACAGAGACAGAGGGAGGGAGAGAGATACAGAGAGGGGGAAAGAGGGAGGGAGAACTTTCTGGTGTCTCTTCCTTTTTTATAAAGAAACTAGTCCTGTTGGGTTAGGGCTTCACTCCTATGACTTAATTTAATCTGAATCATCTCCTTAAAGGCTCTATCTCCAATATAGTCATATGAGGAGTTAGGGCTTCTACTCCATATGAATTTTGGGGGGACAAAATTCAGACCATAACAGATGTTCTATATCAGATTGAGAAGTTTCTTTATATTTTCAGGTAGCTTAAATATTTATTTTAAATAGCCGTTAAATTTTGTGAAATGTTTTTTGGCATCTGTTGAGATGATCATGTTTTTTTCTTTTCTTTTTATAGTATATTAATATGGGGAAACATAATTCATTTTTGGAATGTTAAACCCATCTTTCATTTACTTGCATGTTTTATATGGCTTTCATGTATAGCACTTTAAGTATTTATTATATGCATATAAGTATAATTTATATATTTTATATATTGGGGTATACAATTTGTTAAAAGTTTGTTAGGGACTTATTTTCATGTCTAAGAAGTTATAAGAGATATTGATCTATAATTTTCCTTTCTTGCAATGTCTTTGCTTGGTTTTGGATCAAGATGATGTTTACCTTATGCAAGTTGGGAAATTTTCCCTCATCTTCTATTTTATGAAAGAATTTATATAGAATCAATATTATTTTTTACTTAAATGTTTGATAGAATTCCCAGAGATGCTGTCTTGGCTTGAAAATTTCTTTTGGAAAGGTTTTAAACTTGAGTTTAATTTCTATCTTTGTTAAGGGCTATTTGGGCTATTTATTCCATGTTGAGTCACATATTTCAAGGAATTTTTTGTTTCATCTAAGTTACTGAATTTATTGGCATAAGTTATTCCTCATATTCCTTCCTTATGCTTTTACTTTGTGTAAAGTCTGAGTGACGTCCTTTCTGTCATTCCTGATATTGGTATTTTGTGTCATTTCCCATTTTCCTTGATCAATCTGTCTGGAGGTTTATCAGTTTTTTTCTTTTAAAAAAACAGCTTTTGGTTTCATTGATTTTTCTCTATATTTTGTGCATCTTCTATTTTATAGGTGTGTACTTTTACCTTTTTTTTTTAAATCAAGGGACAGAATTATTTAATTAATTAATTTATTTATTTACTTATTTACTTATTTATTTATGGCTGAGTTGGGTCTTAGTTGCGGCACATGGGATCTTCACTGTGGCACCTGGGATCTTTCGTTGCAGCGCACAGGCTCTTTGTTGCAGCACAAGGGTTTCTCTTTAGTTCTTGCATGTGGGCTTTCTCTCTCTAGTTGTGGTGCACAAGCTTCAGAGGGCATGGGATCTGTAGTTTGTGGTGTGTGGGCTCTGTAGTTGAGGCACGCAGGCTTAGTAATTTTAGTGCACAGTCTTAGTTGCCCCATAGCATGTGGGATCTTAGTTTCTTGACCAGGGATTGAACCTGTGTCTCCGGCATTGGAAGGTGGATTCTTTACCACTGGGCCACCAGGGAAGTCCTCTTTTATCTTTATACACCTTCTTTCCATTTATTTTGGTTTACGGTCCTCTTTTTTTTAATCTTTTTAGTTCTTTAAGGTGAAAGCTTAAGGAAGATGATGTAAGAGTTTCCTTCTTTTCTAATACAAACACTTAATGCTATAATTTTCTTTTTAAGCACTGTTTTAGTTGCATTCACATATTGTGATATAGGGTGTTTTCATTTCCTTCAATTACAATATTGGGTTGGCCAACAAGTTCATTTGTTTTTTTCCATAAGATTGCTCTAGTAGCAGTGCTTGGTTGTCTTTAACTTCATTGGAACAATTATGTTAGATTGTTTTGTGACAGCTGTCATATCAGCATGCATTTAAAAAAAATCGAAATTGGTGTAGCCGTTTTAATATTGAAGATGGAAGAAAAAATGCAACATTTGTGACATATTATGCTTTATTATTTCAAGAAAGGTAAAAATGCAACTGAAATGCAAAAAAAGATTTGTGCAGTGCATCGAGAAGGTGCTGTGACTGATCGAACATGTCAAAAGTGGTTTGCAAAGTTTCGTGCTGGAGATTTCTTGCTGGAGAATGCTCCACAGTCGGGTAGACCAGTTGAAGTTGGTAGTGATCAAATTGAGACATTAATTGAGAACAATCAACGTTATACCATGCGGGAGATGGCCAACATACTCAAAATATCCATATCAAGTGTTAAAAATCATTTGCACCAACTCGGTTGTTTCTTGCTTTGATATTTGGGTTCCATATAAGTTAAGTGAAAAAAACCTTCTTGACCATATTTGTGCATGTGATTCTCTACTTAAATGTAATAAAAAACATTCCATTTTTAAAACAAATTGTGACAGGTGATGAAAAATGGATACTGTACAATATGTGGAATGGAAGAGATTGTGGGATAAGGGAAATGAACCACCACCAACCACACCAAAGGCCAGTCTTCCTCCAAAGAAGGCAATGTTGTGTATATGGTGGGATTGGAAGGTAGTCCTCTACTATGAGCTCCTTCCAGAAAACGAAACGATTAATTCCAGCAAGTACTGCTCCCAATTAGATCAACTGAAAGTAGCACTCAACAAAAAGTGTCTGAAATTAGTCAACCGAAAACGTATAATCTTCCATCAGGGTAATGTAAGACTGCATGTTTCTTTGATGACCAGACAAAAACTATTACAGCCAGGCTGGGAAGTTCTGATTCATCCACCATATTCACCAGATGTTGGACCTTCAGATTCCATTTATTTTGGTCTTTATAAAATTCTCTTAATGGAAAACATTTCAATTCCCTGAGAGACTGTAAAAGGTGCCTGGAACAGTTCTTTGCTCAAAAAGATAAAATGTTTTGGGAGGATGGAATTATGAAGTTGCCTGAAAAATAACAGAAGGTAATGGAACAAAATGGTGAATGCGTTGTCTAATAAAGTTCTTGGTGAAAATGAAAAACGTGTCTTTTATTTTTATTTAAAAACCAAAGGAACTTTTTGGCCAACCCAATATTTCTTAATCCATCATGACTTTTTTTCCTTTGACCCATGTGTTATTTAAAAAAATGTTGGTTTCTAATATGTGGGATTTTCCATATATATATGTGTTACTGATTTCTTGTTTAATTCCATTGTGTTGAGAAAACATACTTTGTATGATTCAGTCTTTTAAATTTGTTGAGATTTGTTTTATGACCCAGAATATTGTCCATCTTGGTGATTATTCCACATGAACTTGAAAAAAATGTGGAATGTTCTCCAAATGTTAATTGGGTTAAGTCAATTGATTGTATCATTCAAGTCTTCTACATACTTATTGACATTTTTCTGTACTTGTTCTGTCAATTACTGAGAAAGGTATTTTGAAATCTCTCACTGTGAATGTATATTTTTCTAGTTCTTTTTAAATTCTATCAGTTTTTATTTCATGTTTTTAAATGCATAAACCTTTAGGAGTGTTATGTTGATGAACTGACCCCTTTATCATTATGTAAATATCCTTTTTATCCTGATATTATACATTGCTCTCAGATCTGCTTTTCTGATGTTAATGTAGCCATTTCAGCTTTCTTTTTTATTAGTGTTTTCATGTCATTTCTTTTCCTATCTTTTTACTTTTAATCCATATGCCTTCATATTTAAAGTAATTTTGTTAGATAGTATATAGTGTTTTATTTAGTCTCTACCGTTTCATTAGATTGTTCAGCCATTTATATTCTATATTCTTATTCCTGTGTTTGGGTTTAAGTCAACTGTCTTGATATTTGTTTTCTTTTCCCTATATTTGTTTTTTGTTACTTTCCCCCTTTTTCTCTTTTAGATAAAGTGAATATATTTTATGATTCCATTTTATTTTCACTATTTTTCCCATCTGTGCCTTTTTGTTTTATTTGCTTAGTGGTTACTCCAAAGTCTACAACATGATTTTAACTTATCAGTTCACCATCAGATAATATTATGCCACTTCACGTAAACATGTAAGAACCTTTTAACAATATACCTCCATTTTCCCCTCCCTTCCTTGTTTTCTTGCGTTTATTATTTTACCTCTCCGTATGTTATAAACTTTACAATAATGCACTATTATTTTTGCCGTAAACAGTTATCTTTTAAAATGATTAAAATGAGAAACATTTTATACCATATAGTTACCATGTATTTACCATTTTCATAAATCTTCATCTTCTGTGCAAAGTCCCATTTATATCACTTTATCTCTACCTCAGAAATGTCCTTTCATGTTTCTTATGTGCTGGCAAAGAATCCTTTTTTCTTGTTGTTTTATTTCAGTGCTTTAAAGTGTCTACAGTTGTCTTCTGTCTTTCAGTTTTGGATGATAAGTTGGCTGTAAGTCTCATCTTTGTTCTTTTGTAGAGAATAAGCCTTTCTTTCCTCTGTCTGCTTTCACTAAGGCATGACCCACTGGAGTCTTCTCTGAATGTCCAGGTATTCTTTGATTGTCTTTCCGTTCAATGTGGTAGAAATCTTTCTCTCAAATACTGTGAGCTCTGAGAAATGTTTATTCTACTGTTTTCCAGTGCTTCTTTCTCTGGCCTCAAGTGATTTCTACTCACATAGGGCAGATCAGTAGCCACCTAACTCCTGGAATGGACTTCATGCAGATATTTAAAGCTTTCTTTATCTGTGCAGTAGTGGTATCCTTGGTATTCTCTCCCATTGATTCAAGCTGCCTTGGTCTTTCCAAACTCCGATCTCTATCTCCCCAACTCAGTGAGACATCCATGGTCTCTTTAGCTTCTTTCTTCCAGGCTACCTCTTGGAAACTGCCTCCAAGCACAAACTGGGGCAATCATAAGGTTCATCTTTATTGTTTCCTTTCTCTCAGAAGACACAGTGTTACTTGTTTTTCAATGTCTGAAAACAGTGTTTTCATATATTTATTCTGGTTTTCTTGTTGTTTAAGGTAAGAATATGTCTTGTTTCTGCTACTTCATCTTTATTGAAGTGGAAGCATACAATTTCTTTGAACAAAGATTACCAGTGTCAGAATATAAGTTTGAATTCCAATGATAGGCTGATATCTTTTGTTTGTTTGTTTGTTTCTGCGGTACGCAGGCCTGTCACTGCTGTGGCCTCTCCCGTTGCGGAGCATAGGCTCCGGACGTGCAGGCTCAGCGGCCATGGCTCATGGGCCCAGCCGCTCCACGGCATGTGGAATCTTCTCGGATTGGGGCACGAACCCGTGTCCCCTGCATTGGCAGGCAGACTCTCAACCACTGCACCACCAGGGAAGCCCTAGGCTGATATCTTATATACCTCCATCTGTTTCTAGATTATTCATTCTGTTACAAGTATCTACCTGCTTATTTATTTATTTACTTACTTACTTATGGGTCACCAATGCCACAACAATTTAATTATTTTATTCATTTTTAAAAAACATATTTTTTAATTGTAGTTGGTTTTAAAATTATATAATTGACATGTTTTCAATTTCATGTAAATTTTAATATTATGTAGGGGATTTGTTTTAATATTGATAAGATCATTTGCAGGGGTGGGTAAAAGAAGTGTTTCACATTGTCAATATTGTTTTCTGTAAGCTCTTGTTTTTATTGAATAAAATTCAGTTTAGTTATCCTCTTGTCATCTTGTGCTTCCTAAGTTTACACTCTACAGTGTTGACCCAGATGTAAAACTCAGCTCTGTTTATGAAATCCATTCACAAAAACCATATGAAATTATATTTTATTAAATATCTGGGTTTGGAGGGACAGCACTGAGATGTAGTAATACAATTTCACATAAAACATGAGATATCCCTGTTTTTAAAAGTCCTTTTGTTACCCCAACATCAGATTTTTATTTTACCACTTTCTTCAGCCCTGTGCCTACCTGAGTCTTGCTGATGTCTTTTCTTTATCTAACTCCTTTACTTCTTAGCTCTCTTCTCTCTACCCACTCACCTTTGAGATTTTGATTATTTCTAGTGCAAAGAAATTTAGCTATCTCTTTACCTGTATTGGAACTTATTCTACTAGACCTTCTGGTCCTACTTTCACCCCAACTGAAACATCATTTTTTTTTTTTTTTACTAAATTCTGCTGCCTACTGTTAAGATAATGAATTTTTCATCCCACTACATTTATGAAATAATGCTCTATATTTTTGAATTTTGTATTTCTATTTTAATTTTCAAAATTGAAGATGTATATTATTCCAGGAGATTTGATGGCTGTGGAGGCACTCCAGATGCTACTATCTTAATCATAGTCTTGAGCAATATAATGATAATTACCAGTATATAAGTTTCCTAAGAGAAAGACAGTCATGTGAATAGCCAGATGAAAAATATCTGCAATATATAATCAACTGTAATATAAAGTTTCCAATTCAAGACATCTAACATGAAATGCATCTATTCATTTATACCCATGGATTTAATTGAGGATTATCTACATTCTTACTTGTTGGACTATTAATAGAATTTATTAGTTACTAGGTACTTATTAAATAATATTTTTAGGGAAATAAAAATGAGTTGTACACATGAAGAGATCAAATTATCTATATGTTATTGGTCCTGTTTCAAATTTGATACTCTTTCTTTCATAAAACAGTATGTTTGCTTCCATGTTATTGTTTCTTCAAAATTGTATAAATGTTCTTATATTGGTTTTTGCTCATATATATGTTTTATTATCAACTTCTGGAAAAAATAAAGTCAACTTGGAAAATAATAACAATACTGCCTTTTACTCAGTAACATTACTCTTTTATTGATTTCTGCTCCCAAAAGAATTGTATGTCATCATTTGTAAGTTACTACACTAGGTACCATGAAGCTAGTGTACCAAGTACTTAGAAGCTAGTGCTTCCAAGGGTATAAATAACTAGTTAAGACCATAGAGTATTCACCTGTGACATTAATTGTAAAGAATGTTTACAGTTAGTTCATATTTAATATTCAAAATATTGATAGATTTCAGATATAAAGCAATGACTCTAAGGGAGCAATGAGAATGAAGCACTATAAGTCAGGAAGGCATCATGAGGTGAGTTTGGAATAAGTCCTAAATAGAAGGAAAACAGCATTTCAGAAAACGTATATCAGGTGGGGAAGAAAGTAATGCTCTAAGGCATAAAGATGATATGAATACAGTAAAAGCAAAGGATAACCCTTTACTGTTGGGCTCATGCCCATTATTTTTTTATAACTTGTAACTGTTAAAAATGTAGGTTTGGAGTCAAATATTGCTTCAAATTCTGAACCACCATATACTGGTTATGTGTTCTTAAGCAAGCTTCATTTTTCTTATTTTTAAAATGGGGACAAAATTAACCTACCTTAAGGAAAAAATAAAATGTTGCATCAAAAATGTTTTACACAGAGATAGCCTCATCTACCAGTGGGCAGACAGCAGAAGCCAGAAAGAACTATGATACTGCAGCCTATGGAAGGAAACCACATTCACAAAAAGATAGACAAAACGAAAAGGTAGAGGACTATGTACCAGATGAAGGAACAAGATAAAACACCAGAAAAACAATTAACTGAAGTGGAGATAGGCAACTTTCCAGAAAAAGAATTCAGAATAATGATAGTGAAGATACTTCAGGAACTTGGAAAAAGAATGGAGGCAAGGATCTAGAAGATGCAAGAAAAGTTTAACAAAGACCTAGAAGAATTAAAGAACAAAGAAAAAAAGATGAACAAAAATAACTGAAATGAAAACTACACTAGAAGGAATCAATAGCAGAATAACTGAGGCAGAAGAACGGATAAGTGACCTGGAAGACAGAATGGTGGAATTCACTGCCATGGAACAGAATAAAGAAAAAAGAATGAAAAGAAATGAAGACAGCCTAAGAGACCTCTGGAACAACATTAAATGCAACAACATTCTCATTATAGGGGTCCAAGAAGGAGAAGAGAGAGGGAAAGGACCTGAAAAAACATTTGAAGAGTTCATAGTCAAAAATTTCCCTAACATGGGAGAGGAAATAGCCACTGAAGTCCAGGAAGTGCAGAGAGTCCCAGACAGGACAAACCTAATGAGAAACACACTGAGACACATAGTAATCAAACTGACAAAAATTAAAGACAAAGAAAAATTATTAAAAGCAACAAGGGAAAATTGACAAATAACATACAAGGGAACTCCCATAAGGTTAACAGCTGATTTCTCTGCAGAAACTCTACAAGCCAGAAGGGAGTGGCAGGACATATTTAAAGTGATGAAAGAGAAGAAACTACAACCAAGATTACTCTACCCAGCAAGGATCTCATTCACATTCGATGGAGAAATCAAAAGCTTTACAGACAAGCAAAAGCTTAGAAAATTCAGCACCACCAAACCAGCTCTACAACAAATGCTAAAGAAACTTCTCTAAGCAGGAAACACAAGAGAAGAAAAGAACCTACAAAAACAAACCCAAAACAATTAAGAAAATGGTAATAGGAACATGCATATTTATAATTACCTTAAACGTGAATGGATTAAATGCTCCAACCAAAAGACACAGGCTCGCTGAATGGATACAAAAACAAGACCCATATGTATGCTGTCTACAAGAGACCCACTTCAGACCTAGGGACACATGCAGACTGAAAGTGAGGGAATGGAAAAAGATATTCCATGCAAATGGAAATCAGAAGAAAGCTAGAGTAACAATACTCATATCGGATAAAATCGACTTTAAAATAGAGAATGTTACAAGAGACAAGGAAGGACACTACATAATGTTCAAGGGATCAATAGAAGAAGAAGATATAACAATTATATATGCACTGAACATAAGAGCACCTCAATACATAAGGCAGATTCTAACAGCTATAAAAGAGGAAATCGACATTAAAACAATAATAGTTGGGGGAACTTCCCAGGTGGCTCAATGGTTAAGAATCTTCCTGCCAATGCAGGAGACACGGGTGCGAGCACGGGTCCGGGAAGACTTCTCATGGCGCAGAGCAACTAAGCCCATGCAACACAGCTACTGAGCCTGCGTGCCACAACTACTGAAGCCTGCATGCCTAAAGCCTGTGCTCCACAAAAAGAGAAGCCACTGCAATGAGAAGCCCGCACACTGCAACAAAGAGTAGCCCCCACTCGCCACAACTAGAGAAAAACCTGCACGCAGCAAAGAAGATCAAATGCAGCCAAAATAATAATAATAAAAAAATAATAATAATTGTGGGGAACGTTAACACCTCACTTACACCAATGGACAGGTCATTGAGACATAAAATTAATAAGGAAGCACAAGCTTTAAATGACACAATAGACCAGATAGATTTAATTGATATTTATCAGATATTCCATCCAAAAACAGCAGATTACACTTTCTTCTCAAGTGCACACAGAACATTCTCCAGGATAGATCACATCTTGGGTCACAAATCAAGACTCAGTAAAATAAAGAAAATTGAAATCATATCATGCATCTTTTCCAACCACAGTGCTATGAGATTAGAAATTGATTATGGGAAAAAAAACGTAATAAACACAAACACATGGAGGCTAAACAATACATTAAAATAACCAAGACATCACTGAAGAAATCAAAGAGGAAATCAAAGAAAACCTAGAGTCAAATGACAACGAAAACATGACGATCCAAAACCTATGGGATGAAGCAAAAGCAGTTCTAAGAGGGAAGTTTATAGCAATACAAGCCTACCTCAAGAAACAAGTAAAATCTCAAATATACAAGCTAACCTTACACCTAAAGGTACTAGAGAAAGAAGAACAAACCAAACCAAAAGTTAGTAGAAGGAAAGAAATCATAAAGATCAGAGCAGAAATAAATGATATAGAAACAAAGAAAACAATAGCAAAGATCAATTAAACTAAAATCTGGTTCTTTGAGAAGATAAACAAAATTGATAAACCTTTAGCCAGACTCATGAAGAAAAAGAGGGAGAGGACTCAAACTAATAAAATTAGAAATGAAAAAGAAGAAGTTATAACAGACACTGCAGCAATACAAAGCATCCTAAGAGACTACTACAAGCAACTCTATGCCAATAAAATGGATAACATAGAAGAAATGGACAAATTCTTTGAAATGTATAACCATAACCAAACCAGGAAGAAATAGAAAATATGAACAGACCAATCAGAAGTAAAAAAATTGAAACTGTGATTAAAAATCTTCCAACAAACAAAACTCCAAGACCAGATGGCTTCACAGGTGAATTCTATCATTTAGAGAAGAGCTAACACACATCTTTCTCAAACTCTTCCAAAAAAATTGCAGAGGAAGGAACACTCCCAAATTCATTCTATGAGGCCACCATCACCCAGATACCAAAACCAGACAAGGATACTACAAAAAAAGGAAAAGACTAATATTACTGATTAATATAGGTGCAAAAATCCTCAACAAAATACTAGCAAACAGAATCAAACAACACATTAAAAGGATCATACCAGGCTTCCCTGGTGACGCAGTGGTTGAGATTCCGCCTGCCGATGCAGGGAACACGGGTTTGTGCCCTGGTCCGGAAAGATCCCACATGCTGTGGAGTGGCTGGGCCTGTGAGCCATGGCTGCTGAGCCTGCCTGTCTGGAGCCTGTACTCTGCAGTGGGAGAGGCCACAGCAGTGAGAGGCCCGCGTTCTGGAAAAAAAAAAAAAAAAGGATCATACGCCACGAACAATTGGGATTTATCCCAGGAATGCAAGGATTCTTCGATATATGCAAATCAATCAATGTGGTACACCATATTATCAAACTGAAGAATAAAAACCACATGAGCGTCTCAGTAGATGCAGGAAAAGCTTTTGACAAAATTCAACACCCATTTATGATAAAAACTCTCCAGAAAGTGGACGTAGACCAAATCTACCTCAACATAATAAAGGCCATATATATGACAAACCCACAGCAAACACCATTCTAAATGGTGAAGGACTGAAAGCATTTCTTCTAAGATCAGGAACAAAACAAGGATGTCCACTCTAGTCAGTATTATTCCACATAGTTTTGGAAGTCCTAGCCACAGCAGTCAGAGAAGAAAAAGAGATAAAAGGAATACAAATTGGAAAAGAAAAAGTAAAACTGTCATTGTTTGCAGATGACATGATACTATACATACAGAATCCTAAAGATGCCACCAGAAAAATACTAGGACTAGTCAATTAGTCTGATAAAGTAGCAGGATACAAAATCAATGCACAGAAATCTCTTGCATTTCTATACACTAACAACAAAATATCAGAACGAGAAATTAGGGAAACATTCCCTTTCACCATTGCAACAAAAGGAATAGAATGCCTAGGAATAAACCTACATAAGGAGGTAAAAGACCTGTACTCAGAAAACTATAAGACACTGATGAAATCAATCAAAGATGACACAAACAGATGGAGAGATATACCATGTTTTTTGATTGGAAGAATCAATATTGTGAAAATGATTATGCTACCCAAAGCAATCTACAGATTCAATGCAATCCCTACCAAATTACCAATGGCATTTTTTACAAAACCAGAACAAAAAATCTTAAAATTTGTATGGATACACAAAAGACCCTGAATAGCCAAAGCAATCTTGAGGAAAAAAAACAGAGCTGGATGAATCACACTCCCGGACATCAGACTATACTACAAAGCTACAGTAATCAAGACAATATGGTACTGGCACAAAAACAGCAATATAGATCAATGGAACAGGATAGAAAGCCCAGAGATAAACCCACACTCCTATGGTGAAATAATTTATGACAAAGGAGGCAAGGATATACAATGGAGAAAGACAGTCTCTTCAATAAGTGGTGCTGGGAAAACTGGACAGCCACATGTAAAAGAATGAAATTAGAACACTTCCGAGCACTATACACAAAAATAAACTCAACATGGATTAAAGACTTAAATGTAAGACTAGACACTATAAAACTCTTATAGGAAAACATAGGAAGAACACTCTTTGACATAAATCACAGCAAGATCTTTTTTGACCCACCTCCTAGAGTAATTGAAATAAAAACAAAAATAAACAAATGGGACCTAATGAAACTTAAAAGCTTTTGCACAGCAAAAGAAACTATAAATAAGATGAAAAGACCACACTCACAATGGGAGAAAATATTTGCAAACGAATCAACGGACAAAAGATTAATCTCCAAAATATATAAACAGCTCATGCAGCTCAATATCAAAAAAACCAAACAACTGAATCATAAAATGGGCAGAAGAAGTAAGTAGACATTTCTCCAAAGAAGACATACATATGGCCAAGAGGCACATGAAAAACTGCTTGCTCCACATCACTAATTATCAGTGAAATGCAAATCAAAGCTACAATGAGGTATCACCTCCCACCAGTTAGAATGGGCATCATCAGAAAATCTACAAACAACAAATGGTGGAGAGGGTGTGGAGAAAAGGGAACCCTCTTACACTGTTGGTGGGAATGTAAATTGATACATCCACTATGGAGAACAGTATGGAGGTTCCTTAAACTAAAAATAGAACTACCATATGACCCAGCAATCCCACTACTGGGCATATACCCTGAGAAAAGCATAATTCAAAAAAATATATGTGCCACAATGTTCACTGCAGCACTATTTACAATAGCCAGGTTATGGAAGCAACCTAAATGTCCATCAACAGACGAATGGATAAGGAAGATGTGGTACATATATACAATGGAATATTACTAAGTCATAAAAAAGAACAAAATTGGGTCATTTGTAGAGAGGTGGATGGACCTAGAGACTGTCATACAGAGTGAAGTAAGTCAGAAAGAGGAAAACAAATATCGTATATTAATGCATATATGTGAAATCTAGAAACATGGTACAGATGAACCAGTTTGCAAGGCAGAAATAGAGACACATATGTAGAGAACAACCATATGGACACCAATCATGGAAAGCGGAGGTTGTGGGGGAGTGGTGATGGAATGAATTGGGTGATTGGGATTGACATATATACACTAATATATCTGAAATAAATTACTAAAAAAACAGCTCCTGTAATAAATATATTTCCCAGAGGGGGTGAAAAATTAAAAAAAAATTTTAAATATTTTAAAAGCATGTAAAAACATAAAAAAGGAAAATGTTATTTTATTAAAAGATAGATTAAAAATAACCAGTGTGTATTACGAATTTAAAAATATAATTATTAAAATTAAAATGGTAATAGAGGAGTTAAACAGCTGATTAAACACAGCTGAGGAGATAATTATTAAATTGGAAGATAGAGGCAATGAAATTACCCAGGATGTATGTAACACAGAACACATTGGTTTAAATTTAGAACATCAAAATAAAAATAACATTCTAAAATGTTTTACAAATAGTAACACTAAGTTAATTACATTACAGCTCTTAGTATGTGTTTCCATTAAGATCAGTATTTAGCACATTTTACAATGCTTATTTATTACCCTGGTAGGTTACAATTCTTTGCAGGAGCAGCTTTTATATCAGGTACTTTATTGATAAATATTATAGATGTGTGGCCAATTTTTACTGGACAAATAAGTGTTTTGCCAAATTAGAGAAACCTTTTGGGTAAGTAACTGATGGGAATCAGAGGAATGACAACTGGAAGAAAACCTTAAAGGCTGTAGAGTAGAGTTTAAATTGGATAGAATAGCATTTAGTAATGATATTATGTTTGGGGAACCAAATTGGCAGTAGTGGTTTAAAGTTGTCTGAGACTAGTGTGAAACTGTCTCAATACGATACCTAGAAAGAAGAAAGAACGCTTTTTAGTTAAGTTCCAAAAATAGTCTCAGATAACAATAGACATTGAGCATGGGCAAAAGAGAAAAGAGATGAGAAGAAAGAAATTATAGAGTAGGAGAAAAGAGCAAAAGAAGTAGCTTAAAATGTGAATAGAGATAAACTGGTAGGTTGATCCAATTACCTGTTTGCTACTAGAATATTCCATAGAACATTTATTATTGATTTTCATACTAATCTACAACATTGGCAACCAAAAACATTTTAGTCGTCATGCTTTCTATACTGTCTCCATCTCTTTTCTCTTACTAGAGTTGTAAATGTTACAGTCCAGGAGCAAGTGCCTCTAAAATATTGACATTGCTTCTTGTCAGTATTCTGATAGCAATCTTATTTTTGTTTATTTAATGGTATTTAGTAATTATATTTTAAATATAGTCTATATTCAGATATCAGTTATACATCTACCCATTTGACCCACCACTATATACATGAAAGGGAATACTACCTACCCAGAGACACACAGTAGCTCACCTTCTGTTTGCAGACACTTCAGTTCTACCTGCTAATCCTACTTTATTAAGCAAGAGTTGTTTTTCCTTTGGATTAGTTTGAAGGGCTTCCTATGAAATTATTGATTGAACAAAGATGATAAAAACTGATCTGTATACTGCTATCTAAAAAAAGTGGTTTGTTTTTTATATTATCTTTGCTTAAAACCAGAGGTATATATAATTTGGAACAACCTCTTTGATAAGAGGTTAAGTCAACCTCTTAAGTCATGTCTATAATATTGTTATTCATCCAAAGAACAGCAATTTCTTTATGAAATTTGAGAAAAATATCAAGAAATGAATAAATTTGAAAGCCTAATATTTAACAATATTATTACAACATTTAACTTGTTCCTTAAGTTATTAAAAAATAAATGTAAATTGAAGCTACGATGAGGTACCACCTTACACAGGTCAGAATGGCCATCACTAAAAAGTCTACAAATAACAAATGCTGCAGAGGGTGTGGAGAAAAGGGAACTCTCTTACTCTGTTGGTGGGAATGTAAATAGGTGCAGCACTATGGAAAACAGTATGGAGGTTCCTTAAAAACCTTAAAATAGACTTGCCATATGATCCAGCAATCCTACTCCTGGGCATATATCTGGACAAAACTATAATTTGAAAAGATACATGTAGCCCTGTGTTCATAGCAGCACTATTTACAATAGCCAAGACATGAAAGCAACCTAAATGTCCATCAACAGATGAATGGATATATACAATGGAATACTACTCAGCCATTAAAAAGAATGAAATAATGCCTTTTGCAGCAACATGGGTGGACCTAGAGATTATCATACTGAGTGAAGTTGTCAGAGAAAAACATATATCATATGATATCACTTATGTGTGGAATCTAAAATATGACACAAATGAACTTATTTATAAAACAGAGACAGACTCATAGACATAGAAAACACACTTATGGTTACCAGAGTGGAAAGCGGGGTGGGGGGGAGGACTAAATTAGGAGTTTGGGACCGCAGATACAAACTATCGTACATAAACAAGTTCCTGCTGTATACCACAGGGAACTATATTCAATCTCCTGTAATAAACGATAATGGAAAAGAATATGAAAAAGAAAACAATATAAAACTGAATCACTTTGCTACACACCAGAAACTAACACAACATTGTAAATCAACTATACTTTAATAGAAAAAATTTAAAATAAATGAATTAATTTTGAAAGTTCCTTTGCTATAGTTACTTCTAAAATTAATTTTTAAATGGGTGTGATTTTCCTGTAGTAAAATACATATGATTTCAATGTATATTGTGATGTTAAGTTTTTCTTTCAACTGGCAGGTTAGTTTTAATTTTATTTTCTATATTATTATTAGAGAAAATGAACAAACTTTCATATTCTGATTCAGACTTGGATTTATTGAGTTTTTTTGGGGGGAGGGATTGTTACTATTTATGTATCATCTACTGATTATTAAATGTTACATGAGAGACTGCTTGTCTGTGCCGGTGAAATGTTCTTTTGCCAGAAGAAAGCATTATGTACTTTCATCTTTAATTGCAGTATTTCTAGAACAATTATCCTAGCAGTTCCTTTTCATAATCTTAGAATTATATTTGCTTATTAGAGTTAATTGAAAATAGTGTTGATACATATATTAGGATGTTTTTCTGGTATGGTAATATAACATGGCAAGTATTTCTGCTTTACCGTGGATATTATATTCTTTTCTTTCTTAATCAGTTAAAAAAAATTATACCCCCCCCAAAGAAAACCAAAATAGACTTTAAAAAAATTATACTTGGGCTTCCCTGGTGGCGCAGTGGTTGAGAGTCCGCCTGCCGATGCAGGGGACACGGGTTCGTGCCCCGGTCCGGGAAGATCCCACATGCCGTGGAGCGGCTAGGCCCGTGAGCCATGGCCGCTGAGCTTACGCGTCCGGAGCCTGTGCTCCACAACGGGAGAGGCCACAACAGTGAGAGGCCCGCATACCACACACACAAAAAAAAAAAAAAGTTATACTTGAAGAAAATCTAGATGAGGTATTTAGCTAATGAGTAGCTGATTTTGTTTTTGATTAGTTTTAAGAAGTTTTAAATTCAAGTTGAATTTTGAAAAGTTGTTTTTCTTTCTTGAAGAGAAGACGTTTGTTTTAGTTATAAGACAAAATTGGTACCAAGTGATATGGCACCAAGCTAAATAAATACCTTGCGTTTACTCCTTGATTGATGGTACAATGGATTATTATTCTATTAACTTTCTCATGTCCTTCTATATGTTTCTTTCAGTATTTTGTAGTATGTTTCTGTCACTCACTGATTTCCTCCTGAAACCAGAATGTTATTAAAAAAATTACTCAAACTCAAATGCCTTAGAGCCCATGTAAGTAAAATGGATGAATGAAGTGTAAAGATGATCTCTGGTAACTAACAAAAGGCCTTTATGCTGGTGAGAAAGTAGGGAGTGTGGGGACTCAAGAAACCTGGAGAGTATGTGCTCTATTTAAGGACAGTAGTCACTAACCAACTTCACCCAGTTTTTACTATGTGGGTATGATGGCCCAGGGTTGCCAAATCTTCCAGTTGTATGAAGAAGCTGAAAATCTGGATGTGTGTGTTTAATTTCCTGATCTTTGAAGTTTGGCAAATAACTTTTAAAAAACATTGTATGGACCAACACCTTGTATCGACCATCTTTATGCAAGATGATTTTAAAAAACATGTTTGATTCCCAACTTTTTAAACCTATCTAAAAATAAGCCAGACCCAAGGTTGACAGTTTGGATGACAAAGACTGTTTAGAGACCATCTCTCTCTCTCCCTTCAACATCTCTGAGTCCCTCTCCTTTCTTGTGTTTCCACCTGGTGTGCTGTACTGTCCTTATTCCACCAAACCAGTTAATACACTAACCCAGTTAATTCTACCTCCTTAATAGCTTTCATTTCTATTCACTTGACATTCATCTCCACTAGTTGACATCTATCTTCATATACACCTCAGCTACTTAGTTGAGTCCACCATCATCTTTCGTCTGATTAATGACACTTTTTCCTAACTAGTCTCTCCTCTTTTAATCTTTCTGAATCCATTCCTCACACTGAGACAGAGGAATGACCTAACTATAAAGTAAATCACAGCCCTACTTCAGATCTTTCAAGGATTCTCCATTAACCTGAGAATAAAATCTAATCATCTTAACATGACCCACAAGGCCTTTTATTATCTGGTCTTTGGTTACAGGTCTAACTTTACCTCCTGCCATTCCTCTTCATATTTTATGCTGTAGTCAGGTTGAATTCCTTCAACATTTATATTTTTTCTTGTTTATGGGTCTTTGTAAATGTGGTCTTCCATCCTAGGCCTCTTCCCCTTACCCATTCTGCAGCAAATTGATGTGTGAAGAAGAGGATGTAGGTAAAGCATAAGAAAGTTCAGATCTATTCTAATTGCACTGAGCACGTGGTAGTCCCAGTTGCCTTTTCAAAGACCTGGTCAACTTTTTAAGAAAGCAGAAGTAGCAGCCCTTACATGATAAGTCTCTTTGTATTCTGGGTTTTTTCAAGATAAAGGCTCAGTGATTTGAGTTATCCAGAGTATGAAAAGCTCTGACATTACAAAGGTATGTCGTAAAATTATTTGAGTCAGCAAGTTATCTCTCTCCCTGTCTATTTGTGTTTATCTCTCTGTCTCCATCTCTTTCTCACACACACATTCACACAGTGCACCTATAAGACAGGCATATCAAACAAAAAGTATTAACGAGAGTTTTATTAGAATCAATAATCCTGACTCAAACCAACATTCGGAGAGTAGGCTCAGTACACAGATTTTATATTCTTAAACATGGAGATAACATTTTCAAATGATATTTTTTTCATAAGTCTTTGCAACATAAGATTATTCAAAAGCTTCACCATTAAGGTCAAGGTTAGTCCTTGGCATAGTTGTTTAAAAGAGTGAATGAATGAGTGAAGAGTAGTGGTTTTTGGTGGGTTTTTTTGCCTGTTTGTGTGTGTGTGTTTTTGTGCTTCCTGTTTTTCTTTCATTGCCCTTCTCTTACCCTCTTGTTTTCAATGTATCAATACCTTTCAGAGAAATTCCACGTACAGTGGCATCCTCTGTGTCCCACATAAGATAATGATCTTATGCGTCCTCTACTTTGTCCCAGTATTAGTAGAGCTAGTGGTTGAATGGACTATTTTGGTAGTCATATAACACTAACCAGGAGCTTAGAGATGACTAACTAAAATGAGGGTAATCATCAGTTAAATCCATTACACCTGTCATCTGCCTTCACTGATCAAGCTTGCTTTAATTGTTGCTACAAAAGACTTGCAGGTCCTCCAAGCTTCACAGAGCCTAAACAAGATGTTCTGCCCGAGTTGCTTTCCAGAAACTTGGAGTCAGCTGTGTCTAGTTTGAGCTAAATCTGGTTAAGACTGGTTGGGAATCACCAGTCCTCCGACTGGGCATGCGCCAATGTCCCGTCGGTGACCTTTTGACATCAGAGGGCTGAAAACTCCACCCTAACAATAATTACCTCACCTTTTTCTTGCCTCTAATCACTTTTCCTCACACTCCTTCGCCTCAGCTCTACCCCATAAATAGCCCAGGCCCCTTGCCTTCAGGCACACGGATTTGAGATTTGTTCTCTCATCTCCTCACTTGGCTGCTTTGTGAATAAAACTTTTCTCTGCTGCAAACCTGGGCATCTCAGTGTGTGGCTTGCTGCTCGTCAGGCAAACGGACCTGATTCGGTAATGTAACCTTGTTATATGATGAAACTGGTGTTTAACAAACTCTCATTTGTTTTATTAAAAATATTTAAACAATGGCAGTATCATTGGAATAGATGTAGAATCTCCCGTGAGGAAAGCACATCGTTTATATCTGGTTATACTTAATACAAATTCTTATAGTCATAACTCATATTCTGTCATTTCAGTATAATTTTGGCTTAATTCACATAAATTTTCTGTAAAAGCAAAGATCAAGGATAGTCATCTAATGGAGTATTCTGACATTTTTGTCTGCATGTCTTATACAAATGCACTTTGTTTAAGCTTTCCTGTAACAAAGATGTAATAGGTGGTTTAAGTTTGAAAACAACCTAAGACAGGATGACAACAGTGGAGTGACAGGAAAAAAAACTTCTCTGTACCAGCTGGATGAATTGAAAACAGATGAAAGATAAATTCTACCTCCTGGGATTTGCTGCCTGCTGGAGCTAATCACATTAATTCTAACCCACCTGAGGCTTCACACTGTTTATCTCATCTGTGGGAAAATGTCTTTTCCCTCATTTATGACTTTGCTATTCATATATTGCCAGGTCATTGCCAACTTGTGCTTAAATATAACCTAATTATGTGTCTTATTATTTTAGTAATCATAATCATATGGTTCTGTAACATTATTTTGCTTTTTCCTCCTTTTAAAATTCAGTTTGTGAACAGAGTAGCACAAGTCCAATAGGTACTTCATTCTCTTTTTGAGGTATAAGTGACAACAATTGATATAACATTATAATAGTTTCAGGTGTACAATTTAATGATTTGATATTTGTATGTATTACAAAGTGATCACCACAATAAGGCCAGTTAACATCCGTTCACCATACATAGTTGCAAACATTTTCTTTTCTTGTGGGAAACGTTTTTTTTCTTGTGAGAACTTTCAAGGTCCACTCTCCCAGCTACTTTCAAATATGCAATACGGTATTTTTTACCATAGTCACCATGATGTGCATATATTCCCCATGACTTATTCATTTCATAATTGGAAATTTGTACCTTTTAACCCTGTTATCTATCTCCCTCCACCACCCCCCCGCCCCCGCCCTCAGGTAACAACCAGCCTGTTCTCTATATCCATGTGCTCAGGGTTTTTTTAGGTTGTTTTTTTTTAGATTCTACATATAAGTGAGATCACGTGGTACTTGTCTTTCTCTTTCTGACGTATTTCACTTAGCATAATACGCTTAAGGTCCATCCATGTTGTTGCAAATGGCAAGATTTCTTTCTTTTCCTTGGCTGAAAAATATTCTAGTGTGTGTCTGTCTGGGGGGCACTTTTTTAACATCTATTCATCTCTTGCTGGCCACAAGTTGTTTCCCGGTCTTGGCTATTGTAAACAGTACTGGAGTGAACATGAGGGTACATATATCTTTTGGCATTAGTGTTTCTGTTTTCTTGGCATAAATGCCCAAAAGTGGAATTGCTGGGTCATGTGGAAGTTCTTTTTTAAAATTTTTGTGTTACTTCCATTCTGTTTGCCATAGTGGCTGCACCAATTTATATTCCTACCAACAGAGCACAAGTGTTTGTTCCCCTTTCTCTACATCCTCACCAACACTTGTCATTTCTTGTCTTTTTGATTATTGCCACTCTAACAGGTGTGAAGTGATAGCTCATTGTAATTTTGCTTTGCATTTTCTTGATGATTAGTGATGCTGAGCATCTTTTCATGTGCCTTTGGCCATTTGTATGTCTTCTTTGGAAAATGTATATTCAGACAATTCTCTTAAGAGAAAATTACAAAAGAATTTTTTTTCTTTGAATATAGTTTGTCTCTTTATTTCTTCCTTTTTTGTCTTTCTCTTTTTTCCCTCCTTTGAGTTAACAAAAGCTCCTTGAAACATGATGTTTCTTTATGTTTGTTTGCAATGTTACATAATTAATAGCATCATATGTTAAAAATTTTACTGGAGTATGATTTAACTACATTAAAATACGATTGTCACTACCTCATTTAATGATGACATCAGATGGCATCCAACACAATTCTATATTTGGTGTATCAAGGGACACATAGACAGTGATAAAATGGTATTTTTATGGTGCATTGGGAAAAATGGATGAAGTGGCTTTAAACTGGAAATAAGCATATGTTCGTAGGAGGGGGTGTTCAGCCTGCCTGGCCTTGTAAGCCTTGCTGAAGACTGAAGGATTTGTCAAAACATACTGTAGCCATAGACAAGGTAGGAAGCTCTGTGAATTGAAGTAATGTCTTAACCGTTGTATACATGTAATTTTTTCAGATGAAAGTGAAAAATTCAGTCAATCTTCTAGAGAGTTTGTCTTTATGACTAACCACAGCTGGGTTGTTTTTTTTTTTTTTCTAATAAAGTTTAGTACATGGTAGATAATCAGTAAATTTTGAGAAACCCAAAGTTATATAGACAGGCCATTCAAATGATTGGATACATTTTTAACTTTTTATCCAGTTGTCTGTTATCTTTGAACATACTATTTGACACTTCCATATTTAAAATGAATAAAACCCTGAATGATAGTAGCAGCTACCATTTTGGGGGCACCCACTATGTATCAGGCCCTCGTGAGATCATTTAATCCTCATAACATCTCTGAAAAACAATCCTGATTTGTATCCTCATTTTATGTAAGAGGATTCTGAGTCTCCTAAATTTTAATCAAGTAATCAAAAAAGTAGTGGAGCAAGGTTTTAAACAGGCTGATCAGATTCCAAAGCCTGAAATAAATGTGGTTGCCATGTCTGTAAGGAGGATTACTGACCCGTAGCATTTGTTGAATAAATGACGTTTGGACCCCCCCTCGCACTTTCTACCACTTTTGGCTTGTACTTCTCTGCATTCACCTCCATCTCTTATTTCATCATCCTCTTTGTCAGTGGTGACGTTTCCCAGACAGAGTGTAGGGCAGACTGGCTGTGCCAGGAGACTAGCATTCCTGTGCAGACACTGAATCAAGGCCTTGACCTCATTAGCATTGGGAGCCTAGAACACCTGCTTTCAAATCCTAGCTCTGCTTCTTAGTGGCCCTGTGATTTTGGACAAGCACTGTTTCTTCATCATTGTATAATGAGAGTAATAATAGTACATGA
The DNA here is from genome assembly GCF_964270905.1 of Leucopleurus acutus. NCBI lineage: Eukaryota > Metazoa > Chordata > Mammalia > Artiodactyla > Delphinidae > Leucopleurus > Leucopleurus acutus. The sequence continues at coordinate 92,430,162 of NC_139147.1, read as the reverse complement.
ATTTTTATATAGGGTTGTTTGAGTATTAAATGATTTAATAAATGTATAACACTTGACATATTGCCTGGAATATAATAATATTAGCTATTATTATTTGTGATTACATCATGGTCACCTTTCATAACTTTTCTAAAGGAAACAATATTAGAGGAGAAGGAAATTTTACTCGAATTTTTAAATGGCTAGCTCGTGTTTAGCAATTGCATTTTGTAACACTGAAATTTTATATTAGTGTTTTATCACTGAAATAATAGAGAGCCATATTACAACAGTTCTGTTCAGAATTTTGAATGTGTTATGATACATTTCATGATGGAGGATGGAGTGAAAGGAGGAAGTTGCTATGATGATTCAGGGTACTCGTACTTATTTAATAATTTTGTTCTACCTTCTGATGTAGTGAAATACTGGTTTCTAGGAAAAACGTAGAAAATTGGGGCACATCTAAGTGATAGAAAAAAGTCTTTTATTTTTATTTTAAAGTGTAATTAAGCTTTTAATTGTCAAAATTTGATATGTAGACTGTCATCTTAAAGCTATCTCAGTTGCCAAGGAAATTCAATGACAGGAAGCTTAGGAAGAGCTTTATCTAGTTGACAGGTTCTAAAGAATCTGTCCTAATGGAGGGAGGAATTTGCATGGAAAATGTGGAACAATGATCAATAAAATCATCCATCATATTTTATTGAAATTACATTCAAATATAAGTGTTTTTGGTGTTCTGGATTCCAGGGTGTATCTACAAAAAATTCTACCTGGCCTGTCCCTTTCTTGCTTTCTATTCCATATTGAAAATGGGATGCATAACTTCTCAATGATGAACTTGACTGGGAATTGTCAAGTTATGCCCCCCAGCTGTTTTCAAAAATAAAGTTTTATTTGAACATACACAACCATGCAAATTTGTTTACGTACTCTCTATGGCTTTTTCACATTGGAACAGCAAAACTGAATAGTTGCAACAGAGACCATATGTTCAGCAAAGCCAAAAATATTTATGATATGGACCTTTACAGAAAAAAGTTTGCCAATCCCTGAAGTAGACAGAGCTAAATACACACATGAGAGTTTATTCCAACTTGATGTTTCTTACTTTCTCTGCAGGAAAGATTAACTATCCTCACTAGGTTTTCCTAAGAGCATCAATAGTATTGATTAAATATGGCTACTGTTTCATGTGTTAGTCTTTTCCTTTCCTTTAGATTATAAGCTCCCATAGCATGTTTAGAATTATAGGGATAGCCTTTTATAAATTACAAAATATCACAAACATAGAAAATAGGAAATGTGACTATTAAAATATTGAATGGGACAACTGATTCATCTCGTATGATCACCTTATTTTGTGAAACTGCTAACTAATTTGTTGAAGAAATTGAAGTTAAACACATTGACTTATATAGTTCATGTGACTTGAAAAAAAAGATGTAAGATTATGGGTATTAAGAAGCATTAAAGCAAACAAGCTATCATGAAATAGTGTCATTAAAAATCGATGTTTGAGTTTATTTGGTTTTGTTTGTATGCATGTTGTGTTTCTCAATATTCTTCCCTGATTTTCATCACATTCTCTTGCACTTTTACTCATGGAGTTCTAGCCTTTTTAGTCATTTCCATGACTTTCTGGCATATTTTTTGGATTATTTTAGTTTTCTCTTAGAGTCCAGAATTGAGATCCGCTCTCAAAAAGTACTGTGATTAGTGTGGGATTAATCTCTAACCCATCTTATAATGAGGCATGGTCTGTCATCATTATCATCAGCAAATAAAATCCATGTAAAGGCCACCTCCCTGAAGTCTCACTTATCTTTTTAAAAGTAAATTTGAATAAATACTGGTAATAGAATTTATGAGGAGCAGAATCCAGTAAGAGAATTCTCTGTAAGGATTTTAGAACTTCATATAGTTCATTTGCAGGTAGGTATAGTTTTCCTGCTCTGGGGAGATGATGCTGATTATTTAAAAATCAGAGATGAAACAAGAAACCCCTAAGCAAAATGATTTATTTGCTTTTTGGTAAACTTGATTCTGTTTTGTAACCTTTGAAACATGGATTTTATGACTGATAGTATTAAAATTTATACTCCCTCTAGAGCGTGTTGTTAATCATTATTGCTCTGCTGGGGCTCAGGATTACCTGTCTGCATTGTAATTCAATTTTCCTTAATATTTACAATTGAAATACCAATGGTTCTTAACACACCTCGTATATTTCTATCAGTGAAATGAAATTCACAAGAAGTAAGGGCTTGCCTCCAGAAATAAACTTCAAAATATTAAATTCCTCTTAAAATTTTGTAGAACTTTTTAAGACCAATGTTGATTTTTGTACTTGTGAAATAAAATATCTGATCCTAATGGTTGTATTTTAGTGCTCCAAAAGATAAATTCATTATCTAAGGATAGTTATAGCATAAATAAAAAGAGAGCAAACAATAGGTACTTCATTTATAATTCAGTTCAATGCACCAGACATTTATTATGTCTTTACTTTGTGAAAGTCCCTGCAGAGATGATGTCAGGTACTTATCTTTGGAGGAGGAGGATTGAAGACAGACATGAGCACCTATAATATTTTAGAGCGTGCAGATCCATTACTATGACTTTAGAAACTCCCATCTTTTGTAGAGAGGAAAAGATACCAGAAATGGAACTTGGAGCTCCAGATGAAGTTCAGGAAAACATACTGCACTTTTGAGACTCTTTCTTACTCTTATTAAGTAGTGGTAGCTGTCAGGAACTGTGTTAAGAGCAGGGCTTGATGGGTGGAAGCAATCCTGTGTCCTCTACAAAGCAATAAGTGATCCAGAGATACAGATTTGACCCTGAACTAAAGTCACCCATGAGATTTTCAGCTCTGCCAAGTTCTTAGTGCTATCGAGAAGTCAGTCTTATTAATATTTTGAGTAGAAAAGGAAAGTTGCATACAGAGCTTGCCTAAATTTGGGAGTAGCAGGGACAAAGACCCTTTCTAGAGGAGCTCTCCCACCTGAATCAAATTCATTTATTGTGTTCTGTTGTGATTCAAAGAGTAAAAGGCAGCATTGGTCTCAGGGGCTTGTAGAATAATGAGGGAGATAAAAGATACATTGAGGTTTCCCAAACTACTGAGGGAAAACTGGTTCAAGTGCCCGTTTCACATCATGACCTATTCTGGGGAAAGGAATGTTCTCAGAATTTCTGCCCCTTTTTCCCCCCAGCACTCTTTTCCTCCTTCTTCATGGAACCCACTTAGTTTTAGCTTTTTAAACTCACTTGGTCCTGCACCAAAACTATATCCTCTATTGGCTTTCACAAGAAATCCATCACATTAAGCATACCATGACAGTTGTAAGTTTGTAAATTAGTTGAAGATTTGGTGGGGTCATCTCTGCTGGCTCCCCAAAGCTAAGACCCCTAATACATGTTGCTGTCTTCTTTATCTAGCAAATACCACCTGCCAAGGGTAGTCTAGTTTCCTCCCTTCCCACAAAAGTGCTGGTGATTTTTTTATTGTTGAATAAATAATACAGAAATTGCAGATGGAATAGAGAGAGAAAGCAACACAAAAGAACTTAGAGAGTTTGGAAGTAACCAGATTTTGAAGTGGCAAGTTGGAGCATGGTGATTACAGTGTGTGCCACTTTAAAACTCCATGGTAGATCTTGGAACAAATTCCTTTTAATCGCATTCCAACTGTGTGGTTGACAGTAAAGCATCACTCCAAAATATCCCTTGTATTCTTTGAGTCAGGAAATTACTGCTTTAGTAAAAGGACATTTTGGAAGCAAAATTATAATATGGATTTTGACAGTAAGACGTACTACTTGCAAGGAATGCAAGTTATACATAGAATCAATTAAAAGGAAAAACACAGTTATTAGGAAATGATGGGATTATTATGGTTAGATGTTAAAAAACTCATTTTCTCTACTTCAAGCACGATGTGGTTGGCAATAACTTAAAAAAGCAAATACATGCACGTATTTGTACATACGGTATAAAAATATATTTAATATTGTACATTATGTGTGTATGTAAATATTAGAACAAATTAGTACTTCTGAAAAATATTTGAATGATAGGATCTGCTATTAAATTTCTTATGTTTGCTACAAAACACTATTTCTTAGTAAAAATAAGTGCTATAAAGCCACTTAAGTAAAATTGACACTATTTAGTTTTTAAGAAAAATTGACATTTTTCACCAATTGGTTTAGTTCATAAGGATTTCAAAATATAAACAATGAAAGATATTTTTGAGCTAAACTTAGGCTTGGGATACAGCTTTTTTCTTGTTTAATTTTTTTTGGGATGCTATGTAAATCAAAGTGCTCTGATGCTGTTTGAATTTATTTTACATAATTCCAGAAGTGGGACAAGTTAATTCAGCAGCTGAATGACATTGTCACAGAATCTGTTTCTACCCTTCTGCTCTGCCATTCTCAAGATGTTAGCTATATCCTCAGATTAACTTCCTCCATGCTGTCAAGATGACTAAAGCAGTTCTAGGCCTCATATCCATATACAACAGCAGAAGAAAAAGCATTTTGTTAGGAGGGTGGAAAACTTTGCTAGAAGCCCCCAGAATATGTTTCCTTGCATATTGTTGGCTAGATATGGATAACATATATACGCTTAAATCAATTCCTGGCAAAGGAAATGGGTTCACTACGATTGGCTGAGTCTAATCGGGTTGGCTGAACCTGGGCATAAGTCATCCTTCCCAGAGTTGCTTGGGGAAAAGACACCCAAGATGAATCAGGGCTCTGCCTAGCAAAAAAGAGGAAACGATGGTTTGTATAGGAAGCCAATAGTGTCTATTGGAGAAACAAAGCATCAGACTTTAAGCTAGTGGTTCTAAACCCTAGCTGCAAATAGAATAATTAGAATTACCTGGAGAGCTTTTAAAAAATATGTTGATTTAATTGTGCTGGGTTGCACACAGATATTATCAATAGCATTTTATAAAAATCCTGTTGATTTTAATGTATAGCTAAGTTTGAGAACCACTGCTCTAGGTAAACTGAGGATAGAATAAGGAAACAAAACCCTGCATGAATCTGCACACATTTAGCTGCTCAAGCAGTTTTCCATCTCTACTGAGCAGTACCTAAAAATTAATCAGCAGCCAGCAGGGAAAGGTTACCAACACAAAATCTGAGACCACAGTTAATTTGCCAACGTGAAATGATGCTCACTGCCATAGTCATTGCACATTTTCCAAGAACGTATGATTTTGGGGTACTTAAATACCCAGACAGCCTTCATAGCCAAGCCGAGGTGGGGTTTTATGTAAAGGTAGGAACGTTAGTCCCATTTTTGTGATGAGAGAACTGAGTTGCAAAGAGGCTGTTACTGGAAGAGAGAGAGAACTGAAGGTCTTATCTTAGTATCCTGCAGCCACGGTTTCCTCTTTTTACTTATTTATTGTTGCTACTTTTGTTCTTGTTTTATTTGAGACAGATGTCATTTGTTTTGGTTAAAGTAAAGCTTCATAATTATAACAGGTACCCTTTATTAACAGCATATTTTGAGCCACGAACTGTGCTAGGTGCTTTATTACTGCCCCAACATTTGTTTAATCACTACAGAAATCACATGCAGTAAATAGTACTAACTCTACTTCATAGAAAAGGATATTGGAACCAAGAGAGTTTGTTACTTCTCCGAGGTCTCATAATTAGCTCATTTCTCTGGGATCTAGACTTTGAACCCATAATGCAGTGAAATGCCAAAATGCATTTTGCTATGCACAGAGATTTGATTTTGTGCAGCTTACCGGTTCAGCAACTACCTATTGGTTGACTAACAGGTGATAGGTGTTGGGCTAGGCCTGAGTTGGATTGCATTTTCCTTGCACAGTATAATTTACATTTTTTTTTAGAAATGGGTTTAGGCCAGTTGCTTTGCACCAAGCACTTAACATATGATCAAAGAATAATTAAATGAAGAAATGACGTGGAATCTTCATTAAGACTGCTTAATTTGGAGTTGCTCAAATTTTAAAGACTAGTGAAACTACCTTGTCAATACTTTCCTTTTCCAGAGGAACTTATTAAAATATAGAAAGTAAAGCTTTTAAATATGTAGCTTATATTGTACTCCCTGATATTTCCAAACAAATACTGAGTTACTGGAGAGTGTGTCTTGAGTTATTCAGTCACACTCCATATTACTGTTTTTTTAATAAAAGCAGTACTCTTTTAATAAGAGACATAATTGGTCTGTATGGTTGACATTTATTCAGATACTTGCTTTAGAATGTGTTCTTCTAATTGAAAGATAAGAGGAAAATAAACTGAGCGATGGCTATTAAGGACTCACTGGTTTAGTTTTCACAGAGATAACATTTTCCAAATTACTGAGTTATGATATTGAAAATGAAGGGCAGGCTCCTTGTTGGGGGAAAGTGTTAGAATAGCCCTAATGCAGAATCTCATTAAAGCAACTGTCAGGATTCCTCTATTTTACCATCACCTCCCCTATTCTGTAAGAAGCAACTGTCATTTTGAGTGAGTGTACTGCCAAAGAGGCATTTACAAATAAATGAAAAATGTCACAATTGATTTCACTCCTTCCAGGATACTGTGTGTCAGCTTTGTCACAAACTGTCTTTGTTATTCTCTGTTTTAGATATCCCAGCTGGACATTGGAAATAGCTTTTGATGGTTTAGGGCCTCTTTCACTTGACCCCAGGTAAGCCCTCTATTGGTGACCTTTTATAAATATTTGTAAAACGGTTTGAGCAGTTAGAGGGTATAAAAACATTTTTCCCTCTTTCTCTCTGTAACTGCTGTTTTTGTCAAAAAGCAGTTCAATGTCAATATCATTTACTTGCATTTTTGGACATTAGAGAGAATAATTCCGTGCCCTACAGAGCAACGTAAAATTATACAATTATAATTCACATCCTCTTCCCTAACATGATGGTTTGTTATTATAATACTTAATGTAATAATAATTCTAATAACAATTACTTGAAAAGAAGATATATGATTATGCTTTTCCTATATTTTGAAATAGGTGTCCAAATTTTTATCACTCTTTCTTTATAATATTATCTTGGATATATGTCTTTCATATGATTTATATATAACATTACTGATACACATTCATTATTGCCATCACCGTAAACCAGTCCACCAGCACTACTGCCATCATGCTGGCATTAGTGAGCACTTACTCTGAGCCATATGCTATATGAATTAGCTATATGAATTAGCTTATGTGAATATATCACAGAGGTATTTGAATCCTAAGTTAATATGGATTTGAAAGAAAAGCAACTAATTAGAAATTACTAACAGTTGTTACTTTTACCGTGGATATTAAAGTAAATCTTCATATAATTATACTTTAAGAGATTTTAATCTGTATAATTAGTTATAGATTATGGATCATTTGGGATTATTTAGCTTTCTACTTGAAAGATAATGGAATGGACCAATTAGGAATATTCTGTTTCTCTTGAAAAATAGAAGTTGAAGCAATTCACTCATTCATGCAATAGATACTTATTGAGCACCTATTAAGTGGGAGCTATTTTACACTGAGGGCATGATGGTGAAGAATATGTATCTATTTCTCAGGGGCTTACAGTCTAGTGACAAACGGTCAAGAACAGGCAAGTACACCATCATGTGATGAGTCAAAACAGTAGGGATAAGCATGGGATACAAAGTGAGAAATGAGGTGGGCATCTAAGCCATACTAGAGATAAATGCTCAAGGAGGGATGTGGCAGAGGATGGAAAAATATTAAATTTTGGTTACAAAGTAGTTATGGTGTCTGAAGTGTAGTGTTTAAGATAGGGAGGTGTGCCTAAAGAATTCAGGAAGGGGCACATCATGAATGTCCTTCTGAACTATATCAAGGAATTCAGGTATAATTGTGAACAGTAGCAGTTAAACTGGAAAGACTTCATCTGATACTGAATATTTTCTTCAAACTAGGCCGATGAAATTCTCACAGGGCTAGCTTCCTATATCTATTAGATATAGGAAGATATAATAGATATATATTATATATATATATATATATAATATAATAGATATATATTTATTAGCCAGGAAGGCAGGCCATTCTTCCTCCTTCACAGCCACATAAGTAGAATATATTTCCTAGAATATAAGGTCTTTGTTAGCAATGACCTGGGCTGATGCACCTTGTTTTCCCAGGATCTGTTGCAGTATTTTGCACATAGCAGGCTCTCGGTGTTTGTGGTGTGGGATGACAGGATCAAATGTAAATTCTGGGGAATGGATAGATTGACCCAACTGAGGGTCCCCACAAAGACTGACTACTTAAAGCCATATACTCCTCTTTCCCTGATCAGTTGTCACAAATGGCAAAACTGCTTTCTGCATCTCCTCTTGACTTTTAGATTCATAGTAAGGGGACTCCATCAAAATCAATATGAAATGCAATTTTTAAAATAAACAATAATGTATCAACTTATAAGTGAAAAAATGTATGTCAGTAAATTCTCTTTAAAGACATAAAAAATGTTTGAAGAAAGCTAAGAATAAGTGAAGAAAATTATTTTTAGCAAAAGAAGAAATAGCCAATATATCCAAGTTTTATTTATTTTAACTCTAGAAAATTGTATAGTCAATATACATTATAAAAGCTTTCTTTTGCAATGAGAAAGAGATGATAACTATCATTAAATTAATCATATAAAATAATGTATCAAGAAGATAAAGTGTACTTGTTTTGTAAGAAAAACTAATGAGGAGTCTTTAAAAAATATGGTGATTTACAAATCACAAAATTACTGGTGTATATTATTGTATAGTGTGGACACTTTGGGTTCAGTTACAAAAAAAACTTACCATTGTAAAGTTCTCCATTCTAGAGACTTTGCTATGACCATCTTTTCTAGAGTTATTCCTTTAAAATATGCTGTCTTATGGTCACCTTGCTGCCAGATTGGGCTTGAAACCCGTGGAGCATTTCTGTGATTTTTTTTTTTTGGTATGGCCACATAAAATTCTGGAAGTACTAAGACACCCACCCAAGGCTACACAGAGTAGGATATCAGCTCTCATGTGATATTTTAGTGACCTAAGGATAGACACAAACTGGAAGTTTCAATAAACTCGATAATTTTAGGACATTTAAAATATTTTTTTCCAAAATGAAAATAACTTTTAAAAATATAGAACCTGGGCTTCCCTGGTGGCGCAGTGGTTGAGAGTCCGCCTGTCGATGCAGGGGACACAGGTTCACGCCCCGGTCCGGGAAGATCCCACATGCTGCAGAGTGGCTGGGCCCGTGAGCCATGGCCGCTGAGCCTGCGCGTCCGGAGGCTGTGCTCCGCAACGGGAGAGGCCACAACAGTGAGAGGCCCGCGTACAGCAAAAAAAAAAAAAAAAAATATATATATATATATATATAATCTCAAACCTAAACTATATATATATAGCAATAAAGAAAATATGAACAAGGATACCAAGTTGCACACAGAATCTCTCAACCTTAGAGTCACCTATTGTTCATAGGGTAATGTTAACATTTTGCAAAGTGAAGAAGAGGCAGTTCTCAAAGAAATGCTGCCTAATGTTTTGGAAAAATGGACATTTCTCTGGCTTGCTATCACTCAAAATACAGGTTAAGAATAGCCAAATTAAAGAAAGTCTAATGAAAGTAGAAAAGAGGCAGAAATGAGAGCAGTAGAACTGGAAATGTTGTGAAGGATCAGGATATGCCACCCCAAAATATGCTTCTTTGTCATCAAAATGATTTTTTTGTCCCTAGTTTTCATTTTTTTCATTTTTTGTTTTCATTTTTTAAAAATTTTGATTGGAGTATAGTTGATTTACATTGTTGTGTTAGTTTCAGGTGTACAGCAAAGTGAATCAGTTATACATATATCCACTTTTTTTTTTTTAGATTCGTTTCCCATATAGGCCATTACAGAGTATTGATTAGAGTTCCCTGTGCTATACAGCAGGTTCTTATTAGTTATCTATTTTATATATAGTAGTGTGTATATGTCAATACTTTGGGATTGGGCATCAAAATGATTTTGAGCTGAATGTATTTAGTTTCTGAAATCCCGTATCTGCCTAAAAGCAGAGCCTCCCCAAAGATCTCAAAAGTCGCTAAATCAGGCTACCCTGGTGGCGCAGTGGTTGAGAGTCCACCTGCCGATGCAGGGGACACAGGTTCGTACCCCGGTCTGGGAAGATCCCACATGCCGCGGAGTGGCAGGGCCCGTGAGCCATGGCCGCTGAGCCTGCGCGTCCGGAGCCTGGGCTCCGCAACGGGAGAGGCCACAACAGTGAGGCCCGCGTACCGCAAAAAAAAAAAAAAAAGTCACTAAATCTGCTTCTGCAAAGCTACTGTAATCTTCTCATCACACCCAAACAGACTTTGTCACAAAACTGACATAACCCCCATTGGTTCTTCTAAGGTCCCTTTTATCTTTCCAAAATGTCCTTTGTTTTTCTGTAAGTGCCCTTTCTCCCCTTCCCCTTCCCTTAGTGAATTAAGTCTATGGACCCCAAATTCCAGCCATCCCTTTGAGGTATTCATCTCTGAGTTCTCTCTTATGTATGCTCAATGCACATGTAAATGAATTTGTTTTTCTTTTGTTAATCTGTCTTTTGTCAGTCTAATTTACAGGGACCTAGCCAATGAACCTAAAATGAGTAGAGGAAAAAAATATTTGTTTCCTCCCCTACTAATTGACTACTTAGGGTTCTATACCACACAGTCATACTGAGTACCAAGGACTTCACTTTAGGAACTTTTAGTGTAGGAACTTGCTTCCCCACATCAAAGTCAACACTTGATCTAAACTAACTCTTGGTATCTGATCTCAGTTTAACAGCCCTGCCTCTAGGTTACAGCTGGTCCAGGTGAAATAATACTAATGAAGAGATTAAAGTTGAACCATAGAGGCATTCTAAATGTCCTCATACTGCTAAATGACTTTAGCAAAAACATGACCCTCTGTCTTTAACAGCAAGTATCAATTTCTAGTAAGTAAAATGAAAACCTAATTACTTCCTTTAAAGTAAGAAAGTGCCCAAAGAAATCAGCCCCAAATCCTTCAATAACACCTTTAACGGCAAAAGGGGATTTCTAACAAATGAGACAAAAATGATTATTTTCTTTATTGTAACAAGAGCTCAAACAAATCAGAAACATTACTAACTCCTTTATATATTTAGAGTAAAGAAGTGAATCAAAAGTTCGCAAAACAGGCTTTCGTCTAGTAAGAGAAAGAAATTTTTTAAAAAAGAAAGAAAGGCAGACGATGTGGCCAGGCCTGTCAGTGGGATGTGTAAACAACTGCTGGCCGGACAATTGGCAGAGGGCTGGCTCTGGCTGGGCCAGGTGGTGGGAACAGTATGAGGCGCCGGCTGCCTTGTTTCGGGGTCACTTCCTGTGCTTATTCCGTCTGTTGGTTTCCTTCTTTTGCGTCCACCTTCTGACTTGGATAGCACCTGTTCTGTACCATTACCTTGGCAGGCAGCCTTCATGTACACTTTAACAAATTCTCTGTGCCAAATTCTCTCCTTAAGTTACCAAAGGCAATTGTTAAAATACTTTCAGAGCAAGTGAGACAAAAAACAGTTTTCTATAAAGACTAAGGAGTCAAGTATGCTACTGGCAGGACGACTGCTTGTGAATTTTGCACACAACATTTGAAGCTGGCTTGTTGATGAGAAAAACGTTAATTGTTTTTAATTGTCTGAGCAAAGGGGTGTAAATTTCCTCTATTATGTTGCTGTTTATTGGATGTCTGTTCATGCTAACATGCCCAATTTGGCTTCTCTTTTTCTTTAACATACCTCTGCAAATTTCCAGGAATTAAGACAAAAACAGTTCTTTTATATTAGGACATAGCCTTTTCCCAGCAATATAGTGTGGCTTATGCCAACCTGTTGTCTGGAGACTAGGGAACTTTACACATGGGTTTTCTAAATGATAGGTATTTTGAAATTTTCTATAAAAAAATTTGATAGAATTTTTTCTCTTTGTAGCTGTAGCCCATTTATGTACTTTTTGCCTTATGAAGATGGAGGGGGAGAATCAAAACATCCCTCAAAACTGGAATAATACAGTTTTGGGTGGGACACATAGTCCTTTTACTAGGAGTAAGATTTTGCACACAGGAGAACCAAAGCTTTTCTCACATTTCTTTCTCTTACCGTATCACTCTTCTTTACCTCCAAACTCTTACTGGATGTTTATTCCTAAAATATTGACATTTGGGTAACATGAATTTCAAAGAAAACTTTTCAGAAGCTCTTTCATCTCAATGCCTATCATGCCTATCACATTCCACATTCCATTTAATTTTAAAGCCATTTAATTTTAATTGGGAATGAAATAAGATACCTATTATAAAGACAATTTAGAGATGAATTCCGGTAACAGATTATTTTTGATAACCATGTATCTGAATCATCTTTTGTGAAATTTTTACATACTGCTTTATTTTTTTTCTAAATTAGAAAATTGAAATGTGTGATGATACAGCTAAAGCACAGATTCAGCCCAGAAAGATGAAAGGCGATGGTTAAATAACAAAGGTTAATAGTCAAGGGATTTGACAGCTTTAAAAATACAATGTGTTTATTTAGTACATTTAAAGTGGGTTAATCAATCAACCATTCAACATATGCTAAGTATGTGGCATGTGTGCGAAAATGCACTGGGTGCTGTAAAATACATATTTTTAAACAATCAAAAAGCATTACTGGGCTCCATTTATGATTTTAATTATTATAGAGTATAGAGGAGTTCGGTATGTTTTCTGATACAGAACTGTTTACAATTATAGGAAAACAAAATAGGCAGTGAAAATATAATACAGAAATAGAGAATAGGAACATATTTAAATAGGTGCTAATTATGAGGTGAAGGCAGTATTTGTAGGAGTCATTTGAAAAGGCCTAAACCTGTGTGCTGGGGACATCTCAGAGAAGGCAATTTAGAGGCATTATGGTTTGAGGTGGACTGTGACACGAGAATTTGGGTAGATGAGAGCGGTAAATAGACACTTTTTGTTTGGGGGGAGGGGGGTGACCAAGCAGCATGACCCATAAAGGGAGAATGGCAGTTGGAGAAGTAGGGATTAGTGACTGGCACAGAGGATGTGTCCTGGGAACTTACTGGATGTGAGGAGAGGTAGAGGCAGGGCCTTCAAAGCCAGGCAGCATGCTTTATACCAAGGCAGTGGACTGCAATAAGTTCTTGAGCTGGGAGTGCCATTATGAAGATAGGATCTTCTGTGAAATGATCCTGAGCTGGGACTAGAGCAGGATGGTTGGTGGGAGGGAGCTGTGGACATCTAGGCACAAGAGGAGTAGGCTGAATTAGGGTGCTGATGGGGGAGTGAATGAAGAAATACAGTGTAAGTAATTAAGCCATATTTTACTGATACTTATTTCTTATTTACAAATGTGGTACAACAATTAACACATTCCGGAGTTAGTAATCAGGTTAAATTACTTTGATTACCTCTTTTACATTTAATGAAAAACATTTGAAGAAAGCTACTTTCTAAGATGTTTTATGGTCTGCTTTCTCTCTAGTTTCTCTTTTACTGATCTTTCATTCTTCTCCTTCTACCTCTCTCACCCTTTTTCTCTGTCCTCTCTCACTTTCCATTCTAAAAGAACAAAAATTTAGGGTGCTTTTTATTAAGTTATTTAAATAAATTAATCATCATTTTATATAAGTATAATAGTTTAAACCTCATATAGGCTTAAAATTTAAAAGTAGCACCTTGCTAATATTTCTTTCCAGGCGGCTCCTGAGACAATGATTTTCAACTCTTCTATTTTTTTCTTCTGATAGCTCTATGCTTAAGTAGTTATTTCTTAATTTATAGATACTTGATACTATCTATTGACTTCTTGTTTTGTTGGTTGAGAATTAGTTTTTCTAAGATCTCATACCCAGCCGTCCAAAATATCCTCCCTTTTAAAAAAAATTACGGTTATATCACAATTGCTCATTAAATTGTTTTCACGTTTGTAATAATAAGTGAATATCACTTACTTGTTATTCTTTTTTTTAACATCTTTATTGGGGTATAATTGCTTTACAATGGTGTGTTAGTTTCTGCTTTATAACAAAGTGAATCAGTTATACATATACATATGTTCCCATATCTCTTCCCTCTTGCATCTCCCTCCCTCCCACCCTCCCTATCCCACCCCTCCAGGCGGTCACAAAGCACCGAGCTGATATCCCTGTGCTATGTGGCTGCTTCCCACTAGCTATCTACCTTACGTTTGGTAGTGTATATATGTCCATGCCTCTCTCTCGCTTTGTCACAGCTCACCCTTCCCCCTCCCCATATCCTCAAGTCCGTTCTTCAGTAGGTCTGTGTCTTTATTCCTGTCTTACCCCTAGGTTCTTCATGACATTTTTTTCCCTTAAATTCCATATATATGTGTTAGCATATGGTATTTGTCTTTCTCTTTCTGACTTCACTCCGTATGACAGACTCTAGGTCTATCTACCTCATTACAAATAGCTCAATTTCGTTTCTTTTTATGGCTGAGTAATATTCCATTGTATATATGTGCCACATCTTCTTTATCCATTCATCCAATGATGGGCACTTAGATTGTCTCCATCTCCGGGCTATTGTAAATAGAGCTGCAGTGAACATTTTGGTACATGACTCTTTTTGAATTATGGTTTTCTCAAGGTATATGCCCAGTAGTGGGATTGTTGGGTCATATGGTAGTTCTATTTGTAGTTTTTTAAGGAACCTCCATACTGTTCTCCATAGTGGCTGTACCAATTCACATTCCCACCAGCAGTGCAGGAATGTTCCCTTTTCTCCACACCCTCTCCAGCATTTATTGTTTCTAGATTTTTTGATGATGGCCATTCTGACTGGTGTGAGATGATATCTCATTGTAGTTTTGATTTGCATTTCTCTAACGATTAATGATGTTGAGCATTCTTTCATGTGGTTGTTGGCAGTCTGTATATCTTCTTCGGAGAAATGTCTATTTAGGTCTTCTGCCCATTTTTGGATTGGGTTGTTTGTTTTTTTGTTATTGAGCTGCATGAGCTGCTTATAAATTTTGGAAATTAATCCTTTGTCAGTTGCTTCATATGCAAATATTTTCTTCGATTCTGAGGGTTGTCTTTTGGTCTTGTTTATGGTTTCCTTTACTGTGCAAAAGCTTTGAAGTTTCATTAGGTCCCATTTGTTTATTTTTGTTTTTATTTCCATTTCTCTAGGAGGTGGGTCAAAAAGGATCTTGCTGTGATTTATGTCATAGAGTGTTCTGCCTATGTTTTCCTCTAAGAGTTTGATAGTTTCTGGCCTTACATTTAGGTCTTTAATCCATTTTGAGCTTATTTTTGTGTATGGTGTTAGGGAGTGATCTAATCTCATACTTTTACATGTACCTGTCCAGTTTTCCCAGCACCACTTATTGAAGAGGCTGTCCTTTCTCCACTGTACATTCCTGCCTCCTTTATCAAAGATAAGATGACCATATGTGCATGGGTTTATCTCTGGGCTTTCTATCCTGTTCCATTGGTCAATCTTTCTGTTTTTGTGCCAGTACCATACTGTCTTGATTACTGTAGCTTTGTAGTATAGTCTGAAGTCAGGGAGCCTGAGTCCTCCAGCTCTGTTTTTTGTTCTCAAGATTGCTTTGGCTATTCAGGGTCTTTTGTGTTTCTGTACAAATTGTGAAAATTTTTGTTCTCGTTCTGTGAAAAATGCTGAATATCACTTACTTCTGAGCCAAGACTTAGATTATGATTTTTTTTCCTTTCTCATACATTTTTAAGCATTAACACTTTCCTTTTTTGTTTGCTTAGTTTTCTGTATATCTGTTACTATTTGTTCCCAAATATTCTATAAAAGACTGATTAAATGGCCATCAGTAACATTTTAAAATGATTTTTTATTGTTGTTGTTCTCAGAAAAGTGTGGCCTTGAATGGCTTCATTATTAAAGCAAATAGAGGCCCTGAGAAAGAATTTAGTCCTCAGCTTAGTATACAAGAAAAACCAAAGAATCTAAAAGAAACGAGAGAGTGTTCTGAAATACCAACAAAATAAACTCCTCTTGAGCTTGATGAGAGAGAGAAGGATAAGAATAAAGAAGGGAACAGATTCAGATGAAACTCATAAGCGATTGGGTACATTAAACTTTTTCTGTTTTGGTCTGGAGATATTCCTGTTGTACCCCTTCATCCTCCTGCATCAGTTGTGGCTATTGTTTCTAGGTCTAGTACAACTGTCATTCTGGAATGTTTCTTTCCCACTTTTTGTATTAGGACCCTTTGGTACCTACATCTTATTTCTGCCTCCAATGGCTTTCTAAGAAAGGGTGCCTGGGAAAGTCTTCTGTTTCCTTACAAGCTAGATGTGTCTTTATTCTGCCCTCCTGCTTGATTGATAGTTTGGGTGATCACAGGCTGCTTCCTCTCAGAAGTCTGAAGCCTCTACTTTCTTATAGTCTTTCTGTTGAGAAGTCAGAGGCCATTCTAATGGTAGGTGCTTCTTTTGTTAGGAAATTTTTGATCTCTTTAGTGAGCATCTGTGTGCCTTTTCAAACTGAATTTTCAGCTTGGTAATTTTCTTATTGGTATTGTTACATTATTGTGATTTTCTTTCCTCTTTATTTTGGCAACTCCTATTGAAAAAAAATGCTGGCTTTCCTGGATTAATTCTCTGACTTTACCCCTGTTAACTTTCCATTTCTTTTTGTCTCTTGTGGTTTCCTTGACTTTGTCTTTTATTATTATATTCCTAATTTTTAGGAACTCTTTATTCTGTGATTGTTCCTAATTTATGATATCCTGTTCTAGTTTTATGGTACACTATATTAATTTTATTTTGTTGAAGTATTTCTCACTCTGCATAGTCTGTTTCCTCCTGGTTATCTTTTTTTGCTGTTTGTTTTTGCATGGGAAGCATTCTTTACATATTTACATATTCTTTACATATTTACATATTTACATCTTTACATATTTACATATTCTTTACATATTTACATAATCCTTAAACATCTATTTTAAGAATTAAACACTAAAAGGTGATAAATATATGCTTAGGTGGGATTTGGTTTCTGGTGAGCTTCACTATGGAAGGGTGATGAGCAAGCCTTTTCATTTTCAATAACTGATATATATATATATATATATATATCATCAAATTTTATAACCCAGAAAAGTAGATATTTCTCGCATTTTAGTGTTGAAGAAACAGAGTCAAATGGGGTTAAATAGTTTTTTGAAGTTAAATATCTCATTAGGTCTATGTGAATCAAAATCTTGTGCTCTTTCTAAGACATCATTGTCTAATTTTATTTTTTCTCTTCTGGAGCTACACCTCTGAGTCAAGAGGCATTATGGTAAAATTTTGTGAAGATAATCACAGCTCTTTAAACTGCAGAATAAAGGCAGTTTCACGTAAGTGTAAATACATTTTGAAATGCCCTCTTGAAGCCTTTCAGTTCATAGCATTTAAACTGAATGTTGGACTAGTAAATTATAAAGGAATTGAAATGCTTCACCAGTTTGTACTTTGCTGATATTACCACATTCTTAAAGCATAAAGCCAGAAGTGGAAAAGGAACCACCTTCATACACTACAGAATTGAATAAAAATATGTACAATCTTTTGAGAAAAGAATTTGGTAATATACATTAATAGCCTTTAAAAAATTGATACCTCTGACCTAGACATCTAATTTTAGAAATCTCACAGAAGGAAAGCAGAGGTGTAGATAAAACTACAGATAAATATACAAAATTATGATGTTCATTATTAAATATGCCAACTTAAAATTAGAAAAAAACAAAATTCCTACAATGGCAGGACTTTTAAATAAATTACGGTAAAGCCATATGATGGAATATTATGTAGTTCTGAAACATGGTGTTTTTAAAGAGTATTTAAAATACAGAAATGTCTGGTGTGTTAAGTGAAAAAGCAGAATGCCAAACTGCACTCACTGTGCGGTGCAAAGTAGGTTAAAATTCATGTACATTTGCATAGAAAAATGACTGGAGGAAAATATACCAAGCTGCAATAGTATTTGTCTCTAGCTTCTGGAATTACAGGCAATTTAAATTTTCTCACTGATGCTATTCTGTAATTTCCAAATTTCCTAAAATAACTACATATTACGTTAATAATAAAAAAAGTATGTAGCCTTAAAAACACTCGAAGGAGAACAGAAAATCTCTCTCTAGTCTCTTTGCTATTGAGAATAAGTGAGGCTAAGTGTCCTTTGGCTCTTCCCTGCCTTCATGTAACCACCTGGGGATAGTACTAATGGGACAGAATTGGGCTCGTTACTGCACTGGATTGTTATTAAGAATTTTCTATCTTAGGAAAATGTGCTGATTCCTGTTATCTTTATTGCCCATTTTCTTCTTTTTCCTAACTCCATTCTCTCATATTTTTATTATTTATTTATTTATTTTGCTGTACGTGGGCCTCTCACTGTTGTGGCCTCTCCCGTTGCGGAGCACAGGCTCCGGACGCGCAGGCTCAGCGGCCAAGGCTCACGGGCCCAGCCGCTCCACAGCATGTGGGATCTTCCCGGATCGGGGCACGAACCCGTGTCCCCTGCATCGGCAGGCGGACTCTCAACCACTGCGCCACCAGGGAAGCCCTCTCATATTTTATACCTTAAACACTCATCATTGGATTGTCATAAATGTGATTTATATAAGTCACTAATGTACATTTTAAATTTATTGTGCATTTTTATTTACAGTGCAACTCTATATATGATTCACACACAAATTGGAACTTGTTTCTGAAATATTTTGTAAAAATCTATAAAAGCTTTCCTAGTGACAAAAGTCACATATGAAGAAAGTTAAAGGTGTGTAACTGGATTAAATGAATAAAACGTAAGGGGAAAAAATCATCCTGATTACCTATAATTAATACTAGCCTATCTTTTAGACATTTTTCTAGGTAAACAGTCATTTCATGTAATTTATTTACTAACTGCAGTGATTTTAAACACCTGGGCTCCCTTTGCACTATCTATAAAAATCTTTAGGTAATTTTGCACTATCTATAAAAATCTTTAGGTAATAAGAATTAACACACGTATGATGTTGAAGTGGAGTGAAATGGGTGAGATCTAGATATTACAGTTGTCACTCGGTATCCTCAGGATCCAGGACCCCTTGTGGGTACCAAAATCCACAGATGCTCAAGTCCTTTATATAAAATGGCATACTACCTTAGCTTTCCCTATTCATGGGCATCCCACAGATACAGAGGGCTGACTGTACTTACACTTTTTATGAATTTCAGGTATACTGAATTCTAGAATAGAGATTATGTAAGCGGCATTATCAGTTCTGTGGATACAATTTTAATAACAGAACTTTTTTAAATGAATATTTTAAAACATATGTTTTTTAAAATTTCAAAGCACAGATAATTTGGCCAAATTAAATGATTAGTTCGTAAGGGCGGGCAGTAGATAATGTGTTCTTGAATTTTCAAGAGAGATTGCAGCACGTATTTTTTTTCTATAATCACTGTGTAAGTTTTCATTACGCATCCAAGAGCTAAAGCTTTGCTCACTCTATTAAAAATGGAATTATAAAACATATGGGCTGGTATTGTATATGAATAGAATGAAATTTGGGCAGATTGCTACTATTAAGCAGCAATATAAAAATAGTGTTTAAAGTCAGAGGCAAGGAACATCTTCAGCACAGCTTCATTTATGAAATATGTCAAATTAAATGACTTTTTAATTTTTCTCATTTTGACACCTCCCCTAATAGGTTAAAGAATTTATGTTTGGTCTGAGTTCATAATTATCATGTTTGTTAATTTACAATTTTGGAAGGATGCTTTTAACTTCACTATTTTAGGTTTGACTTAGACAACTTTACATTTTCATCCACTGAAATGAGGCTGATGGAGTGAGTGGCCTTACTACCTGGGGGGATGGCTTTCTTAGTTACAGCTTCCCATCTGCCTCAGAATTGTCACACACTTTGGTTCCTCCTGTCCCCAAATCCTAGATGTGACTTTATTTTCCCACTTGGTGTTCTTCTCAAAGTTCTGATCCTGCCCCCGAGGTTTAGTGTGTTTATATTATCAATGAAAAAAAAAAAGTTTTCTAACGGTCTCATCCTGCGACATAGTTAAAGGATTAAATGATAGCCAATGATGTGTTTTCTGTTGGCTAAAATACTTTTCCCCTTTATTAAGTAGACAGTTTTTCTTTTTCTTTTTTTTTTTTTGCTTATAGAAGGAAAAATGATAATTTAAACAAAATTTAGTTTATGTTAAAAGACAGTTGAAACACTAAAAGTCTTTATCTTTTGGACCATTGATCTCTGTTACCTGGGATAAAGGCAGAGATTCAACTAAGTCTTTAATTGTGAGGTATAAGAAGTATTTACAGTATGCTTACAATGTACCCAATTGAATATTTTGTTCAAAAAGGAAATTTTACTGTTTTATTCCTCTTTCTGGGACAGACATTCACTTTTTTCCCCTTAAATAAGCAGATAATCGAATACATATTTTACAGGAATTTAAAAAATCATAAAATGTATGTGATAAAATAAATGTTGTTTAGTTCTCCATATTTTTATCCATTAGCTTTGGATTGCCTATAAGAACCATGACTTGAATAATAAAGGATTCTGTAGCATATGTGTGTTTTACACATTACATACACTGTGTTCTTCATTATCGACAAAAAGTCAGTCTTAAATGTTTTCGGTCTGTCCTTGACTTTAAACAGAAATAAGTTAATTCAGTTTTCTTTTGGTGCATTATTTAATGATACCAATTTTTGTACTGATGTCTGACATATAAGGAGCTCCTTATAAAACATCTTCCCAGGTTAATGTATGGTTAGTGTGTGGCTCATGTATTCCCAGATGTTGTGGACTTTTGCATAGTCCTCAAATATGTTTTTCAGCCGATGTTTATATAGGAAAAAATTATATTGATTTATCTAAATTCAATATATGATGTTTTTTAATAAAAATAATGTTTGAGTAGAGACTAGATATAGTTGTTAGAGTGTCAGGATCAGGTGTAGCCTCTGCAGAAAACGTTGCATATAGCATTAGTGATGCACTTGAGTATGGCTGATGCTGGAAGCCACGCTGCTGCATCGAAATCAGCCATCTGCTAACTACTGTATTAATCGCTTGATGATCATGAAGCAATGTCTTCAGCAGTTTATATCCTAATATAATAGTTTGCCACTTAGAGTTTTATTTTATTTTTATGAATTTATTTATTTTATTTGTTTATTTTTAGCTGTGTTGGTTCTTCATTGCTGCGCGCGGGCTTTCTCTGGTTGCGGCGAGCGGGAGCTACTCTTCATTGCGGTGCACGGGCTTCTCATTGCAGTAGCTTCTCTTTTTGCGGAGCAAGGGCTCTAGGCACGCGGGCTTCAGTAGTTGTGGCTTGCGAGCTCTAGAGCGCGGGCTCTAGATCGCAGGCTAAGTAGTTTTGGCACACGGGCTTAGTTGCTCCGCAGCATGTGGGATCTTCCCGGACCAGGGATCAAACCCATGTGCCCTGCATTGGCAGGCAGATTCTTAACCACTGCGCCACCAGAAGTCCCCACTTAGGGTTTTAATGTGTTTTATGAAACTTATTGTATTGGGGTTAATGTATAACAAATACTAATATTTCCCATTCAGTGCAACAGGAAAAAAGGTTAACTTTTTATGTGTGATCTTTAGGAGCTGTAATACTGACATTCAATGGGAGAGATACCTGAACTCTATTTTGAAAGTCTGACGTGGTGGAAAGAAACATAGGCTTTGACATCCATGGTCCTTGGTTCAGATTCTGCCACTGCTACATTAGGTGTACTTGGATAAGTTCCTTAAGGGTTTTGAGCCTTAGTTTTCTCCTATTAAAATGAGAACAGTAATATTCATCTTTTACAGTTGTTTTGAAGGTTAACAAAAATATAAATAAAACATTTCAATGCCTTGCACACAGTAGTCAGTATATTAGTGAAGGCTATTAGGATTAGTGATCATTTGCAGTAATTTACTATGTAAAAGTTAATAATAATTGCCAAATTTTGTATAATGCCTTCTGGTTGGTGGAGCACTTTCATATACAACATATTTAATCTTTCCTAAAGCTCTGGTGAGGCATCTTATTATTATTCTTAGCATGTCCCATATGTAGCTTACGTATGAGGTTAACTGATGTGGCTAATAAATGATGAAGTAAAAATGTGAGCCTAATCTTGTAACTTCCAAGTCTCTGCTCTTTGTACTATAAAATATCAATTTCTTATTAATAATTAGTAACTTCACATTCTGGATGACAAACATTTATTTGGCTTAAAAGTTTTAGATAGATAGATAAGTAGATAGGTGAAAAATTTTCTAGTGGAATCAGGTATTAGTTTTTACTAAACATCAATAATGTAAGGAGCTGTTAGCACTGGATATATTACACAGTGATTTGCAATCCCCTAGAGTCTTCACAAGCTTTAATTTACTGAGACACATGTGGGCACTGACTGGGTAGCTACCATCCATATGTTACAGATGATGTGCCTGATGTCCTGAGAAGTTGTGTTTTGCTTTTAATAAATAGCAGAATGTTGTGTCTCCAAGTACAGGTTTTACATGAATTTCCCAAATTCTATTTTATTTAGCACTTAGTGAATAAATATTATGTCTAGAGTAGATGTTAGAAGTACAAAAACAAACAAGGCAAGTTTCTTGCCTTTATAGAGGTTAAAACGTGTGTGTGTTTGTGTGGAGAGACAAAAATGCGTTTAAATGATCACAATGGAAGGTGCCATATGTCAGTGATCACAATGGAAGGTGGTGTATGTTATAAGAATTGGAAACCCAAGTCGAGTGTGATGCAGAAGAAAACAAAATAAAACGAATGTAGATTATATCTTTGGTCAGAGAAACTCCCAAAAGGTGTAATAGTTTATGTGGAAGAAAACTGGAAGTGACTATACTTTTTTTAGAATCTAAAACTACGAAAAACTGCATTTTTTTCTTCAAGAGATTATGGACTGTAATGAGTGCACTCTAAAATGTGCCAAAATTTATGATAAGAAAAAATAATTAAGCAAGATAATATAACTACCTATTGATGCTTAATGGAAATACTTATGTATTCATTAAGTTTAGAACATGGAAAACTTAGTTCTGTGTCTTAATTCATTCCACTTATGTTTAGGTGGGAATTAGGTTTAATGAGTTTTAATAATATCCTTGAATTTGATGTATTTAGCTTCAGCTAGAACACTTAGGTCCATACTACTTTAAGTAGCACATTAAGATAAAGATAAATTCTTCCTTTTCTTTCATCTATTCCTGAAAAATTTGAGTGTGTGTGGTTTGGAATTAGTCATTTTCCATTTCTCATGATTAATTCAGGAAACAAGCATTCTGGGCTTTCCAGGTACGTTCTTTTTAGTAATGGGTGATTTTTTGTTTTACATTTGAAGGTGTTGTCCTCAGGTGAATATTAGGCAATTCTCTGTCCTTAAGTGCAATGAAAGCTGCTAAATTTGTTCATCTTAATTTAGCTAATCATGTTCTCCATGCTATTATATTTTACATGCAAAGTAAAAATCTCTGTGCCTTAAAATAATCTAAACTGACATAGTTCGTGAAATTTTACAATTATAACTACCACATTATATTTTACATATTTTATAAATATCTTTAAAATATTTCTATTTTCTCCAGAAAACAGAAAAATAAAGAGAAATCACCCAATCTTTGCCACTCATTATGCTTATTTAGCCTCTCTATCCACAAATAAAAGGTTATCATATCTTTCATGGTTTTCTCTTTTAGTTAATATATTTTGAATATCTTTCAATAATATTAAATATTCTTCTATAATATAATTTAATGGCTGTAATCTGATACATATACTGTAGAATAAGCTGTATCACAATTACTTATTTAATCTGTTGTTGAGCACTGAAGCATTCCTTCCCTCCTCCCTCCCTCCCTTCCTTCCTTCCTTCTTTCTCTCTCTCGTTCTACCTTTTAATTAAAACACTACTAAACTCCTTTTCAGCAGATCTGTGAGCGCATTTTTTATTGTTCAGGTAGAAAAACTTCTAGAAGCAGTATTGAGAAATTAAAGTATATGTACATTTTTAAGGGTAATTAAAGTATTGTTGCATTTTCTCCAAAAACGTTGTACCAATGTATACTCCTATATTCATGGTGATTTTTGTAATTAAAAATTTGGTTTTGTGTAGTCATAACTATCGATATTTTCCTTTATGTTATTTGCTTTTGATATCATGCTTAGAGAAGCCTCATCTTCCCAAAGTGTGTGTAAATATATAATATTTGTATATATATTCCTTTCAATACTGTAATGGTTTATTTCATATATCTATACATAAATATATAGGTATGGATATAGATATAGACGTAGATATAGAGGTATAAGACCCTTTGGTCCAAATAGAATTTATTCTGGGCTACTCTTTAATACTCTAACAGTTGCTGTCATGAGAATGTTATCAGCTAACTACAGGCACAGGGTTTACTATGGTCCAGCTAAGTGTTTTATAAGCATTATCTATTTAAACATCACCTATGACAGCAATCCCCAACCTTTTTGGCACCAGGGAACAGTTTCGTGGAAGACAATTTTTCTATGGATGGGGCCAGGTGGGGGGGATGGTTCAGGCAGTAATGTGAGTGATGGGGAGCAATGGGGAGCGGCCCATGAAGCTTTGATTGCTCACCTGCCGCTCACCTCCTGCTGTGCGGTCTAGCTTCTAGCAGGCCACGGACCACTACTGGTCTGCGGCCTGGGGGTTGGGGACCCCTGACCTATGTTATAGAAACTAAAATGATTATCCTGTTTTACAGATAAAGAAACTGAGACTTAAAAACAAGATTTAAAGCTAAGTATCTGTGGCTTCAAAGCTTGTTATCTTAATCAGTAAGCATACTGCCTTTCTTTAAAAAGAAGAGCTACACTGTGATTGAATACAATAATTAGTATTGTTGAATAGGAGATTTCCTGAAGGAGGGATTGCCTTTGATGATTGATGAAGAAGCTCAAGAGTCATAATAGGAACCAGAGAGAGTTCCTGCGGGTTCCTAGACTCTTTACATAACTTTTTTCTCTGTCTTTTTTATATCACACTTTCATTTTGGATAGTGTAACTTCTCTGTCATCAGGCAATTGTAGTTAAATAAGTTTTCCTCTTAATATAATACAAATTTAAGGTGATAGGTGCTTGCATTCTGTGTGGAATTGCAATTTCAGTTCAGACATCAGGAAAAGGAATCTCTTTTGCAATTGAGGTTAAAGGTCCCACAGAACAAAGTGGAATGATTCAGCACCTGCGTGAGTTTTCTCACTGCTGTTATGTTTTATCCTTTTACGAAAAAAGATTCTGAATATTTTAGGAGACTGTTGCTGAATTTTCTAACATTGTTGGCAAGTATGTATCACAATTGTGTTCTTCTTACTTACAGTTTAGTATTAACATTTCCTATTTGAATATTTAATATCATTAGAAAAATAAATAACATTCTTTTTTTTTTTTGCTTGCTCCTTTTCATTATAAAAAATATTGTCCTGGGGCTTCCCTGGTGGCGCAGTGGTTGGGAGTCCGCCTGCCGATGCAGGGGACAGGGTTCGTGCCCCGGTCCGGGAGGATCCCGCGTGCCGCGGAGCGGCTGGGCCCGTGGGCCGTGGCCGCTGGGCCTGCGCGTCCGGAGCCTGTGCTCCATGACGGGAGAGGCCACAGCAGTGAGAGGCCCACGTACCGCAAAAAAATAAAATAAAAAAATATATATTGTCTTGTCTCTTAAGTAAAAAAGAATGCATTCCCTTGGTTAAAAAAAAAAGAAGCAGCACCAATTTTAGAAAATATTGATCTGGCTTTCATATCTGAAAGCTGTCTTTCTTAATTTATAAGAAATCACTGTAGAATTGTATAATTTTTTTCTCAAGAAATAAAAGAAAGGGACTTCCCTGGTGGTCCAGTAGTTAAGACTCCATGGTTCCACTGCAGGAATATGCGTTCAGTCCCTGCTCAGGAAACTAAGATCCTGCATGCTGCATGGTGCGGCCAAAAAAAAACCCCAAAAAAACAAGAAATAAAAGAGAGACATTAAGAGAGTGATATTTGTGAAGCTCCCTTTTTTGGAGTATGTGTTTTCAAAACGTGAAGATCCATAAATTGAATAATTTTCATGGATTATAAAATTTATAGTGCAGTTTTACAGAAATATATTTTGATTCTATAACAATCTGTAATTACATTATAAAAACAACCTTTGAAGCCATATATTTTTATATTTGTTAAGATATTAATAATGATGTTCAAAACATGTTACAAATTACATTTTGTTTTGGCCTTTTTATCCCGATAGAGACTCAATTTTCTTAATCATTGACCTACATGGAATCATAGACCTACAAGCAACATAAACGTTGTGTATTGACTTTTAAAAAATGCAAACTTATTTTTAGACTACTGTAAATATTCCCATTGTGAATATGGGAAATTTAACTGTTTCTTTCAGGGGTTTCATCTCATGTAATATCTCATGAAGTTTTTTTAATATCTCAAGGTTCTATTAATGTTATTTTTGTGTTTGATTAACATTATAAGAAAGATTTCTGTGTTAAAATGTGAAGTATCTTTTTAAACTCTGAGGATCACTTTCTTGATTTTTAAAAACATCTTTACTGTAGTAGAATCCTTTAAGAGGTACCTCTTCATTAGGTTTTTAGTAAATATGTCATGGATTTTTTTCTCATTTATCATATGTGCTTATGGAGAAATATTTGCATCCATTCACTAGCTGGTTTCTAACATCATGGGGTAGGAGTCTGAAGGAGTCTGTACCACTGGTTGGTGGGGGAGCTAGTACATAAAAAAGTAAAGCATTTTTGTATTTCTTTTAAAAATATCTCTTTGTCAGGAGGACCTCAATATCACTGCTAAGTTTGATGATTCTCTAGGTGGACTCAGAAGACTCAGGATGTAGTCAGGAGAAGGGCTATGGTTTATTACAGCCTAAGGAAAAGGCACATGGGGCAATGTCTGAGAGAAATCAGGTACAAGCTTCCAGGGTTCTCTCTCAGCGTAGTCACACAGGAAGCAGTGATTCCTCCAGCGATGAGTGTGACAAATGTAAAATGTTGCCAACCAATGAAACTTCTTAGAAGCTTAGCAACCAGCGTTTTCGGTGGGGATGGTCATGTAGGCACCTTCTGTTTGGCATGTACCAAAATGACAGACTCCCAGAAGAAAAGCAGGAATTCAGCATATAATCTATATTATTTATATAAACTGTTTAGGCATAGCGAGCCTTGTATCAGTGCTGGGAATGGTGGGTACCCTCCTGAATCCAAGTTACATCTCTACCACTAACACATTATGTCTCTGAGAAAATCACTTTTACCATTCCAAATCTCAGTTTTCTTCTCTCTTAAATGGGAAGATATGCTAGATAATATTAGAAGTAATCTCTAATTCTCTAATTATTAGAATCTGAGTTTTATATAGATTTGTTTCTTAATCTATGTAGACCAATGGGATTCTTTTAAATTACTTCTTCCTCTAGCCCCCAATGTGATTTATTATAGATGAGGCTCAGAGGTTTCTATTACACTTAGGTTATTTCTGTTTGAATTTTTCCTACTTTTATAATTTCCACATCCAA
Source organism: Leucopleurus acutus (assembly GCF_964270905.1). NCBI lineage: Eukaryota > Metazoa > Chordata > Mammalia > Artiodactyla > Delphinidae > Leucopleurus > Leucopleurus acutus. The sequence continues at coordinate 92,402,518 of NC_139147.1, read as the reverse complement.
ACATAAAGTTGTGTCTTGTATGGTAAAAATCCAAAGGAAGAAGTTAAGTTATAGACTGCATGGCTTAATGAAATAGATATGAACTGTGACAAGGCAAGTAGTCAATCCCCATTTAGCTGAGGGGGGCACAATAAGTCAGAGAGAATAGTTAATTTGTAAATGTCTGTACAGCTAACACATCAAAGAGCCTAAACAAATAGTTCTTCTAGCTACTCAACAGGATGTTCTTTGAGGGCAGATACTGACATTTTGCAGTAGGAAAGTGTGGCTCAGTAAATAGGAGTGGCTCAATAAATGTTAGACAGATAATAGTTATACAAACTTGGAGCAATTGACTCATTCTCTCATGGGACAAACCTTTAGAACATAGCTATCAAAAACGTTCTTCCTTTTAATGTTTTGATTGATGGTTTTGTAATTACCTTTGGTGTTTTCAGTTCACCTGGGACCTGACTTTTGCTGTAGGGGATTTTATCCCTCCTCTTTAGAACATTAGTTTCTGCCTTACTCTAGCAGTTTCTTCCCCTGCTCTTGCTGTGTCTCTCTGTCTCTGTCTCAGGGTACTGGAGGCTACTTGGTAAATCGTAATTTTTTTTTTTTTTGGTCTCCTTGTCTGCTTTCATGTACCATTCTGGTCTAGAACAAAGAAATATTTGTCCCTGCTCAAGCTGTCATTGAGATAGAAGCTCCCAAACAGCACCATTTCAAAGAAAACCCTTTAACAGAATAAAATAAAGCAATTTGCCATTTTCAGTGAAGATCATGGCCATTCTGGTGGAAAATGTGTTCAATCATTCTTGTAAATGAAAGAGAATTATAGTGCTACTATATTATTTTTTACAATACTTTATATATCCTGTACTGACATTTTTCTTTTTAGTTAGTTGGACGTAAATATAGCTCTTCAAGTGTATTTTGGGAAGTATATTTTGTTCAAAAGTTCTTTGGTACTTTTGGAAAATTCTTCTTTAATAATTCTATTTTGAAAATATTTTTCTAGAGCTACATGGAAAATAAGCACTGTAACTAAATTTTTGGTATTAAAAGATACCTACTAAATTATTTTAAAAGATGCATTTAATTGAATATTGAAAAATGATTCCATACTGAAAATATTGTATGTTGACAGCTAGACTCTATCTTTTGGAATTGTATCTTTGTAATTTCAGTACCATATTTAACAAATTACATTTATAGTTCTCTACTTAATTCAACTCTTAGGCATTATATGAAGGAGACATTTTTAAGTACCAGTACTTGAAGTATTATGATTAAATCTATTCATATAAATTTGATGCTTTGAGATTGTGAAAAAAATGTCAATTAGTTTGTAATTTAAAATACCAGTAGCCCCAGAGTTGTAATATTGAAATGATGCTATGTTTGTTTCACTTGAAATAGTAGATTCTAAGAGATTTTGAATGTTAATTTAAAACAAAAGGCATTGAGAACAATAATATGTGAAATATAAAAACTTTTTTCCAGTGGAGCAATAGAAATGACAGAGTAGGATGTAAGATATTTAGACTTCGGTGGAACTATAATTTTAAATCTTGTTTAAGATCTGTGTGCTTCAAATTTATTTATAATTTTGAATCAATAATATATTTGCAATGCTTTTGCATAGTTGTTTACTAGTTGGGCCACAATATTGCCCCCCCCACCAGGGGTCCTATTTTAATTGTAGTCTATGTAAATAATGCCTATTGTAGCTATACCAGGAGAAGCAATGATCTTAGGAACATGCCATTTTGTTTGGCATCTGGTGACCAAGTATCAAGGATAGACGTAGACCTTCTGTAAAAGTTGATATATTTGAAAATAATAAATATGTCAGTAGTGATATAGAAATTGTTTCAGAGTATTCACTACAAAGATTCACCATTTGACTCTTCTGAATCTAGCTGGGAATTCTAAAGTGTCTAAAAGTACTCTATTTTCAGACCTAGCCAAATTTCACACACAAACAAAAGTCACAGTTCTGGATAACTCAGTAATAAATACTTTAAGATATAACAACAATTTAATTTTTATGATGACGTAGCAGTTTTCAAAGCAGATTTAACTAGACATTTAAAGCTAATATGTTGTTTTGGCTGAAATGATTCTGTTAATTTACTTGGTTTTCCACTGAATTTTCCACATGAAAAGTCATCTGTATATTGAGTCTTTTTATTTTATCTATTTAAACATTAATTTCTTGTTTATAAATGCTTAAGTTACAACATTTTTTTTCTGGTACTATTAAGCATATGTTTAGAAGGCCTATTATCTCTTTCCCAGTTATTTATAAATATATGAAATATACTTTTTGGCAATATCACAAATATTTTAAAAGAAAAATTTCAGTAATGAAGTTTAGCATGTACTCTTTGAAATTTCATGATAGAGAAAAATTAAGACATACTAATATTATTTTATAAAATTTAATATAAATTAAATTCCCCAATAATTTGGGAAGGTTTCTTGTGAAGATTGGAAAGATTTATTTGGATTAATTTATGCAACAGCAACTAACTAAAACTTACTTAAGACTAATATAAGCATTTAAGGTTATAAATGTCCTTTTAGATACTAAGTTTACTATATTCTACAAGTTATTATTTATAGTATTGTTTTTATTTTTACTCAGTTCTAAGTAATTTAAAATTTCCATTATGATTTATTTATTTTCTGACCAAAGAGTTATTCAACTCTGTGTTTTTAAAATGTATGTTTTTGTTTGTTTGTTTGTTTTTTACAAACTTGTAATTTAATTGTATTCTGATCAGTGAAGGTGATCTATGTTTTAAATTTCTTGAAACTTATATTTTTTCCTAGAATAGGGTAAATATTTGTTAATATTCTATGTGTGCTTAAGAAGAGTGTACTCTTCTTTGGTGACTGCAGATTCTAATGAAAGTCATTAAATTAAATTTGCTATTTTTATAAATTTCTATAACTATTAATTTTGTCTAATTAACCTATTTCAGTACCTGAAAGAGGTGTGTCAGTCTCTCTCAATACTATTGATTTGTACATTTCTCCTTTTATTTTTCTCAACTTCTGTTTTATATATTTGGGGGCTTTTATATTATGCACATATAATTTAGAATTATATATGTTACATATTCCTAGTGAAGTGAATGTTTTATTATAATGAAATTGCCATCCTAACTCTAGTAACAGTGTAGTTTTATTTTATCTGAAATGTACTTGGCCATTCCATATTTCCTTTGGTTCATGTTTGCTTTGCATTTCTTTTCCATCTGTTTCCACCCAGAGTTTCAAAATCTGTATGTTTTACATTTGTCTTGTGTCCCTATAGCTGTGTTTTATGGTATAATAATGACATCTTTATTTCTTTTTCTCTATTTTAAAAAAATTAATAGACTTTTGCTTAACAGTTGTAGGTTTACCAAAAAATTAAGTGGAAAGTACAGAGAGGTTCCATATATCTACTTATTTCCTCCATCTCCAATTTCCTCCACTAATCTCACATTACTGTGGTGCATTTGTTCCAACTGAAGAGCCAATATTAATAGATATGTTATTACTAACTAAAGTCTATAGTTTACATTAGGGTTCATTCTATGTTGTTCATTCTATGGGTTTTGATAAATGTATAATGACATGTATTCACCACTATAGTATCATACAGAATAGTTTCACTGACCTAAAATATCTCCTGTGCTCTTTTTATCTCTCCTTCCCTTTTCCTGAACCATTGGCAACCACTGATCTTTTTTTACTGTCTCCATAGTTTTGCCTTTTACAAAATGTCATATAGTTAGACACATATAGTATGTTACCTTTTCAGATTGGCTTTTTTCATTTAGAATTATGCATTTAAGATTCTTCCATGTTTTTCTGTGGTTTGATAGTTCATCTCTATTTATTGCTAAATAATATTCCATTTTATAGGTGCTTAAAAAAAGCAGTTTGTTTATTCACTCACCTATTGAGGGACTTCTTACTTGATTCCAAGTCTTGATAATTATGATTAAAGTTGCTGTAATTATTTGTGAATAGGTTTTTGTGTGAACTTGAGTTTCCAAACCGTCAGGTGAATACCAAAGAGTGTGAGTGCTAGATCATTTTTTAACAGTTTGTTGAATTTTGTAAAAAACTGCCAAAGTGTCTTCTGAGATGACTGTGCCATTTTGAATTTCCATTAGCAATGAATGAGAACTCCTGTTACTTCTTCACATCCTTGCCAACATTTGGTGTTGTCAGTGTTTCAGATTTTAGTGTAGATGGAGTCGTAAAAATAACCAATCAGACATTTTCTTTTGTATAACTGATGAATTATTACATTTATATTTATTTTGATTATTGTTATTTAACTTACTGTGTCTTTTTTGTCTATGTCCTACTTTTTCAATGAACCATTTTTGTTTCCTTATTGCTTCATGTTGGATTGGGGCATTTGGGTTGTGTGTGTGTGTGTGTGTGTGTGTGTGTGTGCGTGTGCATGTGTGTGTGTGTGTGTTATATCCCATCTTCTCACTTCTCTGGTTTGGAACTATTGTTTTCATGGTTATTCTTTATGTTTACCATGTATACTTAAAGTGTAAAGTTGAATGGTAATTTAAGACTGGGATCTTAGAACACTTTGATATGATCATCTTTCTGATTTACTTGTTGTTTTCATTTTTTTTCTGATTTATCTGTTTTCATTTTTTTAATTAAATTTTTTAAATGACTGCAATTTTGACATTATTATTATCATATACAGATAATATTTGTGTAGATTTATTTTTTATTCATTCCAGAAACACAGCTTATTCAAACACAATTATATTTTGGTGATTATTTCCTTTCAGCACTTTGAAGATATTTTTAAAATAGTGTTCTGGCTTTCATTACTGTTGTAGAGGAGTCTGCTATCAGAATGGCTGGTGTTCATTTTTAGATTTGACCTGCTTCACCTCCTCTTTTGCCTTTTCATCTGCAGCTTCAGCATAATGTGCTTGGGTGTGTGTTCTTTTAGTTGCTTTTACCATTTGAGCATTTTTAGTCATTATCTCTTCAAATACAAACTCTTTAAACTTTTCCTTACACTCTCCTCTGGCTCTCCTCTTTAATATTATCTTACATCTTCTCATTCTATCTTCTATAACTTTAAAATTTTTCCCCATCTTTTTCTATCTTATTTGCTCTTTGTGTTCCAACTGTGTAATTTCTTCAACTCTGTCTTCCTCTTCACTGATTATTTCTTTGGTTCTGTCTAATTTGTTGTTAACATTTCCCTCTTGTTTTATTTTCTAATATTTTATTTTATTTCTGAATATTCTGTTTGGTTTCTTTTCAAATCTGCTGATATTTTGGGAATCTCTTGTAATATTTAAGTATTCTACTCTGTAATTAATTTTAAACAAAACAAAACAACCAAAGGGCATGTTTTATAGAGGATAGATTTTGCTCACCCCTAAATCCACTCTGGCAGGTACATACAAAGATGCTTACACTGCTATGGCCACTTCTAGTAACCATCTGATTTTCCAGTGCTTTGAGAACTGAGCATGTCATATAAGTACACAACAATAATTCCTTTGGCTCTCATAGCAGAATGTAAGATTCGTGTAGCAGAAATATATGTTCTCGAAGACAGGTTATGACACAAATAATTTGATACTATTCTGGTTTGACATGAGCTATGACAATTTATATGTTATTAAGATTTTTATTATATTTTGCTTTTGATAAAATTAAAAATATAAACCATAAAAGATCTAGGTTATGTATATTTTAAGCAAACAGTTAAGTAAGTTTAATGAATAGTTTATTAACTTTAAAATCAGTATGGGATTTCTCTTCATGACATGTTTAATTTTTAAATTTATTGCTATCAATTAAAAATATATACTTATTACTTATAGAGTATACTATATTAATTTTTCAATTATACTAAGACATTGGGTACTGAACATTTGATTAGAGCATTTTCCCGAATAGATCTTATTTATGCTTAATTGAATTGCAAATTTTACTACATGTTTTATTTCTGATACATTCCAAGTATTACCTTACCTATATTTATCTTTAGAATTTTAAATATATGATTCAATAATACTAAATGAGTTACTCAAATTTGACAATAATCTCAAGAGGCAATCTGATACAGTTAAATGACACAGGCCTAGTTTAAAATTATACTTCTGCTTTAAAAACAAACCTATATGAGCATATGACAGTTGTTTAGTTTTTTTGAATATCAATTTTGTCACTTACAAGATTAGGCTAATAGTGTTGCTGTAAATATTAAATGAACATAAAAACTTACATAGTGCCTGGTACCCAATATTTTCCCAAGAAATGAAACTTGTGATCATTTTTATTATCATTATGTTTAATGAGTAGATACTTGCAAGAGTTTTGCGTCCTTTGAGTATTTTTCTTAGAAGGTTACATTAACTCTACTAAACAATGTGAAACATAAAATAAAAATTATCCTTGCTATGTTTTTCAATATTATTTCTATATGTTAGAAATGTTTATAGCCATTTTCAGGTATGAATTTATATAATATTGGAATTATGAGGTAGGTAGGATCTATCTATTACTGCATTTTAAGTATTAATGTCATTTAAGAGCTACTGTTTCCTCTTTTGTAAAACAAAGAGATTCATTTAACATAGTGTTTACAAACACTAATCTCTGTTTTTTGTCCTCTATCACTACTAATTTCTATTTATTGACACAACAAATTAATAACTTAATTAATCATATACATATTGATTGAATACATACCATGGAAAAATCACCAATCCAGATCTTATGAATTATTATAAGATGTAATTTTTGAAGGTGCAAGGAGGTTTTGATAGTGGGATAGCAACGATTAGAACTCAGTTTTTCTAAATCAGTTACATAGAATTTTTCACCATATCATATTGCTTGCTGTAAAATGTCGTCTCTGAGCTGAAGTTTCATATATATATGAAAAGTTCAATTGTAATAACTGATGTGGTAACAGTTCAAAACAAAGGGTGATAAGTGGATAAGACTTATATATTTAACAAGGCAATGAATGATTAATTGCCAAATGAACCATGAAGAAAATCATGCTTTAGCAATTCAGAGAAGGAAACTATAATTTGTTTTGTGATTTTATTAGCAGTGTCATATGTCTATATCTCTGGGATATGTCTGTTCTGGGATATGTCTTGTCTCCCCAATTAGACTGTAAACTCATGTAGGTAGGAACTATTATTTTTATTTTTCTGTATCACCATGAAAGATGACATCAGGCATGATTGCTGAAAGTGCTTGTGGATTTAAACATCATTATAATTATCCCTTTTTAAAAATAAGAACATATTCTAAAATATAACTGTATTAGTCTTAATACAGGATTCTCTTTAAATTATACTAGAATTAAATCTGTACTGAAATGTTTTCAACATCTTGGCCATACAAAAAATAAGTCAACTACTGCATGCTACATCTTCTCAATTATGTATGGGATTATATCAAATCTCTTTTGCCTAATGATGAATTTTTCACAATTTCAGCCATCAAAAAATATACCACCATTGATAGATCATATTATAGTTTTCATGAATGTTATGAACTATATTTAAAAATGGAAAGATTATAAGATTTGCTAACAAAAAAATTGCAGAAGGGAGCATATCACATGTATATTATACTTGTGAAGAGTAATTTCATTTGTATATCATTTTCTATAAGAAATACTTCTTTTAATAAGGAACAAGTATTGATCCAAGCAGAACTCATTAAATATGTAAAATTAATTATGTTGTTAGTGTAGAAATTAAAAATATTCATCACATTTAAAAAAATCAACTTATTTGATGAATAATGTACATATAAAAAAGCATCCATTCTAAGTGTGCAGTTCAATGAATTTTGACAAATATGCATACCTTTGTAAATATGCGTACCCTTGTAACTATGTAACGGTATGTTTACAGTGGTTGTTTTAAAGTTCTTGTCTACCAATGCCATCACCTCTGTCATTTCAGGATCTGTTTCTATTGTCTGATTTTTCTCCTGATGGGTGTCACTCTCCTGCTTCTTTGCATATCTAATGATTTTGATTAGGTGATTACGAGTGTTACACTGCTAAATATGAGTTTTATTGTTTTAAAGCTTGTTGACATTTGTTTTGGCAGCCAGTTAAATTATGATAAGCTGTGTTAGACAGGTTTAAAATATAGTTTACCCTAGGCTGGTTAACCTCTATTGCTATGGTATTACACTTTTGGGTTCTCAAATGAATGCCTTAGGTGTTCAAGGGTGTCTCTACATTCTGGCTAGTTTGAGCTTTGGGAATTGTTCAGCTTACAACTCCCCTTCCTTGTTCTTTGCTCAGCCTCGTGGAGTTTCACCCTCTACATGCACCACTTATAATTGAGCAAACAACTCAGAGACCCCTGTGCAGCTTCTTAGAGCTTTTTCTCTATGTAGCTCCATCAACTGTAGTACTCTTCCCTGAAAATTTAACTTCCCCAGTTTCCTCAAACACAAATTTCTGTTTCTTCAATTTTGTGAGACTTCTTGCTTGCTTCATTTTCATTCTTCTGTGCTATAGTCTGGAAAGCAATTTTATAACATTTGCTTATTTCCATGGCATAAATATTCCCCCCATGGCTAATTTCAGTCTACCAATGTGACATTATTGAACATAGGGTTGAGGAAAATGCACACCATCAGTTCTTGTGTACCACTAAGCTTAGAATGTATGACAGTTAATTTCTTTTTGAAATATAGTGTCCTACTTTAAGTATGTATAGTCACCCATGAATTTTAAATCTTGAATAGTTTTCCATGTTTGCTTAGACAGTTTCTTTTACATAATTTCTATTCATCTTCAAATTAAGTTGGGTCAATTGATAGTTTTCTGAGTTGCACTAGATACCTTCTAAAAAGCTTTTTATTTTTTATTTTTTTATTTTTTGCGGTACGTGGGCCTCTCACTGTCGTGGCCTCTCCCATTGTGGAGCACAGGCTCCGGACGCGCAGGCTCAGTGGCCATGGCTCACAGGCCCAGCCGCTCTGCGGCATGTGGGATTCTCCCAGACTGGGGCACGAACCCATGTCCCCTGCATTGGCAGGCAGACTCTCAACCACTGGGCCACCAGGGAAGCCCTAAAAAGATTTTTAAAAGAAAATCCAAGAGAAGGGAATTTTTGAATAATTTTATATGAATTTGATGAAATTTTTATTACATCCATAATGTTACCTGAAATTTTTATACAATATTTTTCATATACAGTATATTTTTGAGCCTGTCTTATAATGAGTATTTCAACATTGCTTCAGCTGTCCTTTCTTAAAAATGATGATTAGATTGTTCGTTTTCTTTATGGCAGAGTGAGCAGTAATGAGTGCTTTTTCTTTTCTACATATAATGTAGAAAAAAATATGTTATGAGTATTATTTTTAAGCATATTTTAGAATGGGATGTCATGATTAAAAAATCTGATCACAAAATAATGGTGTTCTGTTATACAGTTATCTGGATAATGTTTTTTAATTTCAGTATAATTTATATACAGTGCAATATTCAGATATTATGTATACTCATCAATCAGATTTGATGAATGCATATCAAAATATGAACATTTCCATCACTTCATTAAGTTTCCTTGTGTCCCTTTTCAGTCAATCTTCCCCACAGAAGCAAATATCTATCACAAGTTATTTTGGCTTGTTCTAGAATTTCAAATAAATGAAATCACACAGTGTGTATTGTTTGACTAGTTTCACTCAGCATAACTTTTTTGAGATCCATCTGTGATGTTGCTGTATCAGTAGATTGTTTCATTTTACTTCCTAATAATGTTTATAAAAGCAAAACAAGTTTATTTATTCATTCACCTCTTGATAAATATCATAGGTTATTTCTGGTTTTGGGCTATTAGGAATGAAGCTGTATAAACATTTTTAAACAGGGCTTTCTATGGACATATATTTCCATTTCTTTTGGATAATTAATTAGGAATGTAAATTGCTGCATCATAGGGTAGTTGCATATTCAGCTTTAAAATAACCTGACAAATAGTTTTCCAAAGTGGTTGTATAATTTTAGTTAATTTTTTAAAAAATGACTTAAGTAACAGTATTTGAAGTACTCACAGTTTTCTCAGTGAAACACCAAATTTTAAAACATAACAAATAAATAAGAATCAAGTAGTATTTTGTGGATAATTTACTAATTAGATGTGATTTACAAGGACAACAAAATCATATCATTGGCAAAATTATTAAAGTTGTAAACGCTTATAGATTTCCACCTAAAATATATATGATTGACTTTTTCCTTAGCTCGTCAGTAGGGTTGGGACTTTGTGGTCAGTTCTTTAGTCCTTGGCAATGTGAATATTAGGTTTAAAGCCCAAGGTTTTCATAGTTAGGGATGAACTTGTCTAATAATTCTTATTCCATCAATGATTATAATTATTAGAAACATGATTTTTTTTTGGTCTGATTTTGAAATTGTTAGCTTTCATGAATATTGTAAAGAGATGTGTTAACTGGTAATTTTTTGCAACAATGGCCAGATATTACAGGGGAAAATCTGGTTAAGTATCTTAAGGAAAATTCCATACTGTGAAATTTGCAAGTTTAGTGACAATCATTGAACTTACATATACTTTCTATGATCAAAGTTATGTAGTCAGTTTTTTTGGAGGAAAGATGTGCAAGAAAAAGGTAGATATGCATCTCAGCCAGGTATTCTTTAACTCGTTCATGTAATATGTATTTGTCAGATGCCTATCATTTGCCAAACACTGAGCCAGGCAGTGGGTATACAGTATTGAATAAAATAGATCCCATCACTGAACTCTAGAAGCTCATGGTCTAGGAGAATAGACGGAAATTAAAGAAGCAGACATGCAAATAAAAATATCATAAAAGCTTGAAATAAGTGCTCTGAGGAAAAATTATGTGAGAAATATGAGAGTACTGTGGGTAGAGATAATACTTTTGATTTGTATGGTATATGTTTACTTTGGGGTTTGAACACTGCGAGGAGAATGTGGAGATACATCCTTCACGTGTGTATAAAGTTTATGCTCTTCTAAATGATAGAATGTTTTGAGTTGCATAAAAATTAAAATATACACATGTGACATGGAAGTACTATGTAAATATTTCTGTTTAGATGTTTAACTAGACACACATAATTACAAATAGTTTTGTGGTCATATATATTTACTATTGAATACATAACGGTCTGAGGATTCTTTCTTTACTTAATTGCGTTATACTTCTTTACTATTCTTACCTAATTTTAAACTTAAACCCTCAGGAAATATGGCCCTTATGTATTTTGGTTGATTGCATAATAGCTTTATGGCTAATACTCTCAATAGAACTTGTTAAACATAATACATCTGTTATAAGGTTTAAATGATACCTTCTTCCAGATCCTAAGAAAAGTACAAGTAATTATGTTCTCATTTTATTGGTACACCATTGCCTTTACAGTGACAGTCAAAAGCATTGTGCAGTGTAAATAGAATAAAATATAGTGCTCTTAATCTAGAGAAACAGGTTTATTTTTTCCAACTGGAGATATCTGAAATGCTTGTCATAAAGAAATTATAAAAACATTTGAGTAAATATTAAACACTACAAAGAGCTTGAGGGTAAATGCTTAAGTTTTTTCTTGGTGACTCCTGCATAAGTTAGCTTATGATCAGAGAATCAGTTGTCTGGGTAAAAAAACAAACAAACAAGTGTTTAGATGCTTAAGTATATATAGTGTAACACATTTGACTAGAAAAATCTGAATAATGGGACATTTAAAAAACTTTATCCTTTGCTCTTATTTTTTGAAGCTAACATCTGATTTAATAACAATTTCAAAAATAGTTGAGAAATATTAAAAAGTTATAAAAGATGTTAGCTTTACTGATAATGATGTAAAAATTGTATTTATTAATCTGCCAGCAGATGTCAAATATAAATAAAAGCAAGCATTAAAAAGACTGGATGAAAAGTAGGCAGAAACCAGAAGGTATATTTGCATTTACATGGTTTGTCAGCCAAAAATATTTGTCAGTTTGTGTAAGGCAGGATGGCTGGAACCTAAGAAGTTTGTTCGTAAATTCTGCTAAATCCTTGATTGACCTCTGGACTATACATAGTATGCTATGCTCCAGAAGATCTTGTAGAAAGCAAGAGCTGAAAGATTAAGAGGACTTTTCAGAGATTTCAGATACTGTCCAAGGTAAGAAAGATAAGAGTTTTAATCTAGCAAAGTTAAATATACCCTAGAACATAAATCAGCCTCTTTCAAAGATAATAATAGAATTCAAAAACTAAAATGTGTCTTTCACAATATATACTACACAATAAAAATTTGCTAGGCAAGTGAAGAAACAGAAGAATATGAGCCAAAATCAAGAGAAAAACTGAATAGGGGGGACCTTCAAGATGGCAGAGGAGTAAGACGTGGAGATCACCTTCCTCCCCACAAATACATCAGAAATACATCTACACGTGGAACAGCTCCTACAGAACACCTACTGAACGCTGGCAGAAGGCCTCAGACCTCCCAAAAGGCAAGAAACTCCCCACGTACTTGGGTAGGGCAAAAGAAAAACGAAAAAACAGAGACAAAAGAGGAGGGGTGGGGCCTGCACCTTGGGGAGGGAGCTGTGAAGGAGGAAACGTTTCCACACACTAGAAAGCCCCTTCACTGGTGGAGATGGGGTGTGGGCAGAAGTGAAGCTTCAGAGCCATGGAGGAGAGTGCAGCAACAGGGGTGCAGAGGGCAAAGCAGAGAGATTCCTACACAGAAGTTCGGTTCCGACCAGCACTCACCAGCCTGAGAGGCTTGTCTGCTCACCCACCAGCATGGGACGCGTGGGGGCTGGGAGCTGAGGTTCGGGCTTCAGAGGTCAGATCCCAGGGAGAGGACTGGGGTTGGCTGTGTGCACAGGGCCTCAAGGGGGCCAGTGCGCCACAGCTAGCCAGGACGGAGTCTGGGAAAATGTTTGGACCTGCGTAAGAGACCATTGTTTTGGGGTGCGTGAGGAAAAGTGATTCAGAGCACTACCTAAACGAACTCCAGAGATGGGCGCAAGCGGCTATCAGTGTGGGCACCAGTGACAGGCATGAAATGCTAAGGCTGCTGCTGTAGCCACCAAGAATCCTGTGTGCAAGCACAGGTCACTATCCACACCTCCCCTCCCTGGAGCCTGTGCAGCCTGCCACTCTCAGGGTCCCATGATCCAGGGACAACTTCCCTGGGAGAACACACGGCGTGCCTCAGGCTGTTGCAGTGTCACTCTGGCCTCTGCTACCGCTGGCTCACCCCGCATTCCCTACCCCTCCCTTCCCTTGGCCTTAGTGAGCCAGAGCCCCCTGATCAGCTTCTACTTTAACTCCGTCCTGTCTGAGCAAAGAACAGATGCCCTCAGGCGACCTACGTGCAGAGGCAGGGCCAAATCCAAAGCTGAACCCCAGGAGCTGTGCGAACAAAGAGAAAGGGAAATTTCTCCCAGCAGTCTCAGGAGCAGCAGATTAAATCCTGACAATTAACTTGATGTACGCTGCATCTCTGGAACACCTGAATAGACAATGAATCATACCAAAATTGAGGTGGTGCACTTTGGGAGCAACTGTAAACTTGGGGTTTGCATTCTGCATCTAATTTGCTTCTGGTTTTATGTTTATCTTTGTTTAGTATTTACAGCTTATTATCACTGGTAGATTTGTTTATTGATTTGGTTGCTCTCTTCCTTTTTTTTTAAGTATATATATATTTTTTCTTTCTATTTGTGAATGTATATGTGGATACTACTTTGTGTGATTTTGTCTGTATAGCTTTGCTTTTACCATTTGTCCTGGGGTTCTGTCTGTCTGGTTTTTTTTGTTTGTTTGTTTTGTTTTTTATTATAGTTTTAGCACTTGTTATCCCTGGTGGATTTGTTTTTCTGGTTTGGTTGCTCGCTTCTTTCTCTCTCTCTTTCTTTCTTTCTTTCCCTCTCTCTTTCATTACTTTTTAATTTTTTTATTTTTAATAATATATTTTTAAATAACTTTATTTTATTTTATTTATTTCTTCCTTTCTTTTTATTTTCTTCTGGGCTGTGTGGCTGACAAAGTCTTGGTGCTCTGGCCGCATGTCAGGCCTGAGCCTCTGAGGTGGGAGAGCTGAGTTCAAGACATGGGATCATTGGAGACATCCTGGCCCCACGTAATATCAATGGGTGAGAGCTTTCCCAGTGATCTCTGTCTCAACGCTAAGGCCCAGCTCCACTCAATAACCAGCAAGCTCCAGTACTGGACACCCCATGCCAAACAACAAGCAAGACAGGAACACACCCCAGCCATTAGCGGAGAGGCTTCCTAAAATCATATTAAGTTCACAGACACCCCAAACACACCGCCAGATGTGGTCCTGCCCACCAAAAAGACAAGATCCAACCTCATCCACCAGAGAACAGGCACCAGTCCCCTCCACCAGGAAGCCTACACAACCCACTGTACCAACCTTAGCCACTGGGGGCAGACACCAAAAACAATGGGAATTTTGAACCTGCAGCCAGCGAAAAGGAGACTCCAAACACAGTAAGTACAGCAAAGTGAGAAGACAGAGAAATACACAGCAGATGAAGGAGGAAGGTAAATGCCAACCAGACCAAACAAATGAAGAGGAAGTAGGCAGTCTCCTGAAAAAGAATTCAGAGTAATGATAGTAAAGATGATCCAAAATCTTGGAAATAGAATGGAGAAAATACAAGAAACATTTAACAAGGACCTAGAAGAACAAAAGAGCAAACAAACAATGAAGAACAACACAATAAATGAAACTGAAAATTCTCTAGAAGGAATCAATAGCAGAATAACTGAGGCAGAAGAACAGATAAGTGACCTGGAAGATAAAATAGAGCAAACAACTACCACAGAGCAGAATAAAGAAAAAATAATGAAAACAATTAAGGACAGTCTCAGAGACCTCTGAGACAACATAAAATTCACCAATATTCGAATTATAGGGCTCCCAGAAGAAGAAGAGAAAAAGATAGGGACTGACAAAATATTTGAAGCGATTATAGTTGAAAACTTGCCTAAGATGGGAATGGAAACAGTCAATCAAATCCAGGAAGCACAGAGAGTCCCATACAGGATAAATCCAAGGAAAAACATGCCAAGATACATATTAATCAAAACATCAAAAATTAAATACAAAGAAAAAATATTAAAAACAGCAAGGGAAAAGCAACAAATAACATAAAAGGGCATCCCCATAAGGTTAACAACTGATCTTTCAGCAGAAACTCTGCAAGGCAGAAGGGAGTGGCAGGACATATTTATAATGATGAAAGGGAAAAACCTACAACCAAGATTACTCTACCCAGCAAGGATCTCATTCAGATTCTATGGAGAAATTAAAACCTTTAGAGACAAGCAAAAGCAAAGAGAATTCACACCACCAAACCAGCTTTACAAGAAATGCTAAAGCAACTTCTCTAGGCAGGAAACACAATAGAAGGAAAAGACATACAATAACATACCAAAACAATTAAGGAAATAGTAATAAGACCGTACATATCAATAATTACCTTAAATGAAAATAGATTAAATGCTCTAACCAAAAGACATAGACTGGCTGAATGGATACAAAAACAAGACCCATATATATGCTGTCTACAAGAGATCCACTTCAGACCTAGTGACACATACAGACTGAAAGTGAGGGGATGGAAAAAGATATTCCATGCAAGTGGAAAGCAAAAGAAAGCTGAAGTAGTAGTTGTCATATCAGACAATATAGACTTTAAAATAAAGACAATTACAGGAGACAAAGAAGGACACTACATAATGATCAAAGGATCAATCCAAGAAGAAGATATGACAATTGTAAATATTTATGCACCCAACATAGAAGCACCTCTATACATAAGCCAAATGCTAACAGCCATACAAGAGGAAATTGACAGTAAAACAGTCATAGTAGGGGATTTTAACACTCCACTTTCACCAATGGACAGATCATCCAAAATGAAAATAAATAAGGAAACACAAGCTTTAAATGATACATTAAACAGGATGGACTTAATTGATCTTTGTGGGACATTCCATCCAAAAACAACAGAATACACTTTCTTCTCAAGTGCTCATGGAAATTCTCTAGGATAGATCATATCTTGGGTCACAAATTAAGCCTTGGTAAATTTAACAAAATTGAAATTGTATCAAGTATCTTTTCCGACCACAATGCTATGACTAGATATCAAGTATGGGAAAAAGATCTGTAAAAAATACAAACACGCAGAGGCTAAACTGTACACTACTAAATAACCAAGAGATCACTGAAGAAATCGAAGAGAAAATCTCAAAATACCTAGTAGCAAATGACAATGAAAATACGATGGCCCAAAACCTATGGGATGAAGTAAAAGCAGTTTTAAGAGGGAAGTTTATAGCAATACAGTTCTACCTCAAGAAGCAAGAAACATCTCAAGTAAACAACCTATCCTTACACCTGAAGCAATTAGAGAATGAAGAACAAAAAAAACGAAAGTTAACAGAAGGAAAGAAATAAAGAGCAGATCAGAAATAAATGAGAAAGAAATGAAGGAAACAATAGCAAAGAACAATAAAACTAAAACCTCGTTCTTTGAGAAGATAAACAGAACTGATAAACCATTAGCCAGACTCATCAAGAAAAAAAGGGAGAAGACTCAAATTAATAGAATTAGAAATGAAAAAGGAGAACTAACAACTGTCACTGCAGAAATACAAAGGATCATGAGAGATTACTACAAGCAACTATATTCCAATAAAATAGACAACCTGGAAGAAATGGGCAAATTCTTAGAAATGCACAACCTTCTGAGACTGAACCAGGAAGAAATAGAAAATATGAACAGACCAATCACAAGCACTGAAATTGAGGTTAAAAATCTTCCAACAAACAAAAACCCGTGACCAGATGGCTTCACAGACGAATTCTATAAAACATTTAGAGAAGAGCTAACACCTATCCTTCTCAAACTTTTCCAAAGTATTGCGGTGAGAGGAACCCTCCCAAACTCATTCTGTGAAGCCACCATCACCCTGATACCAAAACCAGAGAAAGTAGTCACAAAAAAAGAAAACTACAGGCCAGTTTCACTGATGAACGTAGATGCAAAAATCCTCAACAAAATACTGAAGAAATTGCAGTATTTGATGTATTTGATGAAAGGGAAAAGTATTTGATGCAGTATTTCATGCAGTATATTGCAACCAGTATCCAGCAGCACATTAAAAGGATCATACATCATGATCAAGTGGGGTTTATCCCAAGAATGCAAGGATTCCTCAATATATGCAAATCAATCAATATGATAAAACATATTAAAAACTTGAAGGAGAAAAACCATATGATGATCTCAATTGATAGAGAAAAAGCTTTTGACAAAATTCAACACAGGTTTTTGATAAAAACCCTCCAGAAAGTAGGCATAGAGGGAACTTACCTCAACATAAAAAAGGTCCTATATGACAAACCCACAGCTGACATCGTTTTCAATGGTGAAAAATTGAGACTATTTCCACTAAGATCAGGATCAATACAAGGTTGCCCATTCACACCACTGTTATTCAACATAGTTTTGGAAGTTTTAGCCATAGCAATCAGAGAGGTAAAAGAAATAAAAGGAATCCAAATTGGAAAAGAAGAAGTAAAACTGTCACTGTTTGCAGATGACATGATACTATACATAGAGAAACCTAAATATGCTACCAGAAAGCTACTAGAGCTAATCAATGAATTGGTAAAGTAGCAGGATACAAAATAAATTCACAGAAATCTCTTGCATTCCTATACACTGATGATGAAAAATCTGAAAGAGAAATTAAGCAAACACTCCATTTACCATTGCAACAAAAAGAATAAAATACCTAGGAATTAATTTACCTAAGGAGACGAAAGAACTGTATGCCAAAAACTGTAAGACACTGATGAAAGAAATTGAAGATGATACAAACAGATGGAGAAATATATCATGTTCTTGGGATTAGAACAATCAATATTTTGAAAATGACTATACTATCCAAAGCAATCTACAGATTCAGTGCAATCTCCAAACAGATGCAGAAATATATCACGTTCTTGGGATTGGAACAATCAATATTGTGAAAATGACCATACTATCCAAAGCAATCTACAGATTCAATGCAATCCCTATCAAACTACCAATGGCATTTTTCACAGAACTAGAACAAAAAAATTCACAATTTGCCTGGAAACACAAAAGACCCCAAATAGCTGAAGCAATCATGTGAATGAAAAACAGAGCTGGAGGAATCAGGCTCCCTGACTTCAGACTATACTACAAAGCTACAGTAATCAAGGCAATATGGTACTGGCACAAAAAAAGAAATATAGATCAATGGAACAGGATAGTAAGCCCAGAGATAAACCCACGCACATATGGTCACCTTATTTTTGATAAAGGAGGCAAGGATATACAATGGAGAAAAGACAGCCTCTTCGGTAAGTGGGAAAAGTGGACAGCTACATGTAAAAGAATGAAATTAGAATGTTCCCTAACACCATACACAAAAAAAACCTCAAAGTGGATTAAAGACTTAAATGTAAGGCCAGACACTATAAAACTCTTAGAGGAAAACATAGGCAGAGCACTCTATGACATAAATCACAGCAAGATCCTTTTTGACTCACCTCCTAGAGTGATAGAAATAAAAATAAACAAACGGGACCTAATGAAACTTAAAAGCTTTTGCACAGCAAAGAAAACTATAAACAAGACAAAAAGACAACCCTCAGAATGGGAGAAAATATTTGCAAATGAAGCAACTGACAAAGGATTAATCTCCAAATGTACAAGCAGCTCATGCAGCTCAATATCAAAAAACAAACAACCCAATCCAAAAATGGGCAGAAGACCTAAATAGATATTTCTCCAAAGAAGATATACAGACTGCCAACAAACACATGAAAGGATGCTCAACATCACTAAGTAGAGAAATGCGTATGAAAAGTACAATGAGGTATCACCGAACACCAGTCAGAATGGCCATCATCAAAAAATCTATAAACAGTAAATGCTGTAGAGGGTTTGTAGAAAAAGGAGCCCTCTTGCACTGTTGGTGGGAATGTAAATTGATACAGTCATTATTGAGAACAGTATGGAGGTTCCTTAAAAAACTAAAAATAGAACTACCATAGGACCCAGCAATGCCACTACTGGGCATATACCCTGAGAACACCATAATTCAAGAAGAGTCATGTACCACGCTGTTCATTGCAGCTCTGTTTACAATAGCCAGGACTTGGAAGCAACCTAAGTGTCCATTGACAGATGAATGGATAAAGAAGATATGGCACATGTATACAATGGAATATTGCTTAGCCATAAAGAAATGAATTGTTTTTTGTAGTGAGGTGGTTAGACCTAGAGACTGTCATACAAAGTGAGGTAAGTCAGAAAGAAAAATACAAATATCGTATGCTAACAAATATATATGGAATCAAAAAAAAAAAAGGTTCTGAAGAACCTAGGGGTAGGGCAAGAATAAAGCTGCAGACATAGAGACTGGACTTGAGGACACAGGGAGGGGGAAGGGTAAGCTGGCACGAAGTGAGAGAGTGGCATGGATATATATACACTACAAAATGAAAAATAGATAACTAGTGGGAAGCAGCCACATAGCACAGGGAGATCAGCTCAGTGCTTTGTGACCACCCAGAGGGGTGAGTTAAGGAGGGTGGGAGGGCGATGCAAGAGGGAGGAGATATGGAGATATATGTGTACGTATAGCTGATTCAGTTTGTTACATAGCAGAAACTAACACACCATTTTAAAGCAATTATACTTCAATAAAGATATAAAAAAAAAACTGAATAGAAATTCACTCTGAGATAAACCTGGAGTTGAAATCAGCTGAAAAGACTTTTAAAGCAGGATTTATGAATATACAGAAGAGTTTAAAGGAGGATATGGTCCTAGTGAGTGAAGTCATAATCATAGTAGAGAAATAGAAACTATATTTTTAAAATGGAAAATTTAGAGCTAGAAAGTAGATATACAACATGAAAAATTTATTGGGTGGGGCCAAGAGCAGCTGATGGATGCAGAAGAAATGGACAATAAATGTAAAGATAAATCAATAGCAATTATCTGATCTGAAGGTCAAAGGGGATAAAAGATTAAAAAAAGAAAAGATTCTCAGTGAACTCTGGAACAATATTAAGGGTCCAATGTATGTGGATTTGCGATCTCAGAAAAAGAGGAAAGAAATAATGGGGCATAAAACTATTTGAAGATACACTGGCACCAAAAGTCTCTAATTTTGTGAACATAATTGATTTTCAGATCCAAGAAGTTCAGGGACCCTAACAGCGTACATACAGTTATACCACACCTAGGCACATCATTGGCTAACTCCTGAAAGCAAATGTTAAAAAGAAGATATTGAAAGTAGCTAGAGAAAAAACAGCACATTGTATACAGGGAAAATGTGACGGATGATTTTTCATCAGAAACAAAGGAGGACAGCAGACTCTAGAACAACATCTTTAAAGCACAGAAAGAAAACATCTATCAAAATCTATCAACCTCAATTCTATATCCAGTGAAAATGTTTTTCAATTTGAAGATGAAACAAAGATATTTTCTCATTAAAAAATTGAATGGATTTCAAGAGCATATCTGCACTCTAATTAATGTTAAAGTAATTTCTTCAGGCTGAGAACAATATCAGATGGTAAATTGATATATAGGAAAAAATGGAGAGGAACAGAAATGGTACCTATACAAGTAAATATTAAAAAACATATTTACTTTTCTCTATTTAGTTAACAATCATCTTAAAACGTAAGAGACATTCTTTATGCTTTGAGCTCAGTCACTTTACCAAAGCCATAAAAATAAACTGTATAAATAAAATTTCATTGAAACTAAAACTTCTGGTAATCAAAAAACCCCATTTAAAAAGTGAATATTTGAGCCATATGCTGGGCAAAAATATTCACAAAATATATATTTGACAAAGGATTTGTCATCCAACTGAAAAAAGATAATTAAAAAAATAAGCAAAAGATTTGAACATACACTTCACAGAGAAAAATATGCACATATGCACATATAAAATAAATACAAGCAATTATCAGGGAAATGAGTATTCCAATCAGAGCAATAAAAAGCAATACAAAACAATAAAAAACAAAAAGAATGTTGAGTGGTTTTCTAGATACAGTTTTGCAAAATTGATTACTACAAAAAGATCTTTGCAGTGATTGGGTATATATGTATGAACATTTTTTACCTCAGTTGTCTATTGTATGGCAGTCACAGCTCAGGTCTTTAGATGGCTGCATGACCTCTTTTTATGTAGACATAAGGTATGATTTGTGTGGAGGCTAGAAAACTCATGTTGTCTACTCTGTTTTGTGGTAATATGTCCACTGAGAAGAAAAAATAAATTCTTTTTTTCTCTTAAAGATGATTTACAGTCCCAGATATCTTAAAGCCATTTTATCTGAAAACATACATACTTATCTACCAAGCTGTAAATTAGTTGTCCCTCGGCCCACTTAACTTAAGAGATAGCAGTGAGATGGGTCAGCTTTGTATCTCAGTGACAGCAGTGGGCTTGAGGACTGAGAGGGTGGAGCACTGAATGAGATGTCATTTGTAAGTTTTGTCTGATTCCCACATGGATTTGTCCTGGTTGTGTAAGGAGCTAAACTGTGTGGAAGTCAACTTGCAAATGTCAATCTACTTCAGAACTGGCACCTGAATTAATCAATTTTCAATGTTACTGTTATACTAATTTAAGGCCAGATTCATGTTTGCGAATTAAACAAACAAACAAAAAAAAAACAAAATAAAAAAGAATTGATTGTGTAGCACCAGTTCTTCTCCATATTGGTTTTCATTCTTTCCAGATGTATGCCACACGTTTGCTCTTAACTCAGATTTTACAACCGCATCTGTAAAATTTTAAACATTAAAATGTCAATTTTTAAGCACATTTTTACTCTTTTTTAAGGATAGTGCTGAACTCTAACTAATTCAGTTTAACTTTGTTTCTGCCATAGTGGTGATGCCCTTTGTCTATTTTTGATAAAATAAAAATAATTAATACGTTTATTCTTAGTTGTAAGGTATATTACCTTTAAAACAGGGGTTCCCAACCCCCGGGGCTGCAAACTGGTACTGGTCCGTGACCTGTTAGGAATCAGGCTACAGAATAGGAGGCGAGCAGCAGGTGAGCGAGTGAAGCTTCATCTGCTGCTCCCCATCATTCCCCATCACTTGCATTACCCACCTGAGCCGTCGCTCACATTACTGCCTGAACCATTACTGCCCCTGCCACGTAGAAAGATTGTCTTCCACGAAACCAGTCCCTGATGCCAAAAACGTTGGGGACTGCTGCTTTAAAAGATATTTAACCTTTGTGGGTGATTCTGAGGTAGCTAACCAATATATATTTCCTCTTTAGGCAAATAAAATCCAGAGAATCAAAATGTTAAATTTTAGATATTAAATCTAATTTCTGCACAGATAATTTCTTTATTTTTACTGAAATAATTATACAGTTAGTACTGAATTCATCAAGTGGATAATGAGAACTTTATATCATTGGACTTAAAAAAATTGTTTTAAATCATTGATGGATCTTTAACATTTTTTTCTGCAAAACAGAAGTATCAAATCTTGCAGAAATGTATAATGGAAAAGAAACATTAACCAACAACATTTTCTAGAGCTACTGAGTAGTCATGGTAACAAAAAGTTACACTATTTTAAACATTTGTAAGGGTTTTCACGTGGAAGGGATTTTAATTCTTAATAATTGCTATTTTCCTTTCAAAATTATGTCAAAAATATTTCCAAGATGAGGAAAAAATATGTGGCTTATTTTAATGGTTTACATTAGGATATCCACTTAACTTTTTAAAAACATCTGTGGAGGAATATTTGTCATATAATAACTTACACAAAAAGTGATAATTTGTGAAGTTTTGGCTCATGTATACATGTGTGAAATCATCCCTACAGTGGAGGTAATAAACATGCCCATCACTTCTTTTAATCCTTCTCTCCCATCATTCCCTGTTCTACCCTTTTGTCCCCAGGCAACTACTGATCTGCTTTGTGTGTTTATAGTATTCTCATTCATATATCCTCTCCACCATTCCCTCCCCACCCCTGCTCTCTCTCTCTCAGTATTGCTTCTTTTATCCCGAATAATTATTCTGAGGTTCATCCATGTTGTAGTGTATTTCAATACTTCATTCCTTCCTATTCCTGACTAGTGTTATGTTGTGTATATATTCTGCAATTTGTTTATCTATTCAGCTATTGAAAGGTATTTGGGTTTTCAGATTTGGGCTATTAACATTTGGGTACAAGTTTTGTATGATCATATGTAATCATACATTTTAATTTCTCTTGGGGAAATACTTAAGAATGGAATAGTTGTATTATGTGGTAGGTGTATTTTGACTATTTAAAAAACTGCCAATTCCCACCAGCTATGTATGACAGAGTTCCATTTTCTTCGCATCTTCACCTCAGTATTTTTCATTTTGTCTTTTCTGATAGTGGCAGTGGCATCTTGTTGTAGCTTTAATTTGCATTTCCCTGATGGGGATGTTGTTGAGCACCTTTTCATGTCCTTATTTGCCATATGCATATTTTCTTTGGTACAGTGTGTAAATAATTTTGCCCATTTAAAAATTTTTTGTTTTCTTATTATTGACCTTTGAGGATTCTTATATTCTGGATGCAAATACTTTATCAGCTACATGCTTTATAAGTATTTTTTCCTGGTCTATGGCTTGTCTTTATCATTTTCTTAAAGTGTCTTTCAAAGACCACAAGTCTTTCAACTTGATGAGGTCTAGGATCCACTTTGAATTAATTTTTGTGTATGGTATAAGTTATTGATCAAAGTTCATTTTTTTGCATGTGGAGATATAATTGTATATTCATATGATAAAAGACCCATTTCTCCACTGACTTGCCTTTACCCTTTTGTCAAAAATAATTTGTTCATATATTTGTGGGTCAACTTCTGGCTGTATTTTCTTCCACTTTTCTGTTTTTCAATGCTAATACACAGAATCTTGATTACTGTAGCTTATAACAAGTCTTGAAATCATGGAATGTTAGTCCTCCAAATGATTTTTTTCCAGTTATTTTGGCTCTTGTAGGTCATTTGGAATCAGTTTGTCAATATTTACAAAACATCTCCTTAGATTTTTACTGGGATTATACCAAATCTATGTATCAATTTGGGGAAAACTGCTTTTTAACAGTGTTAAATCTTCTAAACCATGAGTACAGTGTGTCTATTTATTTATGTCTTTACTTTTTGTACTATTTTGTAATTTTCAGTGTACTAATCTGCATTTTCTGTTAGATTTATCCCAATTTCATATATTTAATGCTATTTTAAATGGTATTTTATTTCAATTTTGATTGTTGTTAATATATAGAAATGGATTTTTATATTAATCTTATATCCTGCAGCCATGCTAAAATACTTATTAGTTCTCTTTTTTTTTTTTCTTTAAACCTATCTTTTAGACCACTTTTAGGTTTGTTGGGGAGGAGGAAGTTTCCCCCTCTATGCTTCTGGAGTTCTGTGGCTGGAAATTGACACAAGACAGATTAACAGGAAAAAAAGAAACAAGTTTAATTTGTGCACACAGAGGTCTCAGAGGTCTCAGAAATAGGATCTAATAAGTTGCCAAAACAGGCAGCTTTTATACTTTTTAGACAAAGAAACAATTTGAGAGGAATTGACAAGACAAAGAAATTAAGGTTTGGGTGATTAATTAGTAGAAATATAAGCAAAGTTTGGGTTTGGGTAGTAAATTAGTAAAGACATAACAAGGTGTGCTTATATAGGCTTCTTGGCCCTGAATTCCTGATCTCTCTGGTAATAAGGTTTATCTTTCTACCACCACCTCGCCCCTGACCCCACCCCCCATAGAGAGAGGGTACCTGTCACATGGGAGATTTATTTTCTGCTTTCAGGGAGACAGAGAGGAGGGTCAAAGTTTCCCTCCTGAACTGGCCATTTCTGAAGTAACTGTAATTAAAATAATCAATATACCATTGAGGCATAATTTGGTGTGGCCTGCTCTGGACCCCCAACAGTTTCATAGCAAAATTGAGCAGAATGTACAAAATTGTCTTCTATCCTTTTGCCCCAAGCACAGCCTCTCCTGCTGTCGACATTGCCCTTTTTAATTCGTTTCTTTTTTCCTTTTTCTCTTTTCATGTTTCTTGTGCTTGGATTTCTTGAGCTTCTTAGATGTGTGTGTTTATAGGTGTCATTTAAAAATGGAGAAATTTTGGCCATTATTTCTTCAAATATTTTTTTCTATTTTATCTCCTTTCCTTTGAGGAATCCAATTTCATGTGTATTAGACCACTTGTAGTTGTCCCACGGTTTGCTGACATTCTTCTCTTCATTACTTTAAAAGAAAAACTTACTTTGTGTTTAATTTTGGAGTTTTTCTATGGCTATGCCTTCAGGTTACTAACATTTTCTTCTGCAGAGTCTAATCTACCATTAATTTCAATGGTTCTGTGTTTTCACCTCACACATTGTAGTTTTCATCTTCAGACATTTGATTTAGGTCGTTTTTGTTTATCTCCCATGTCTCCTTAACTTTTGAACACATAGAATACAGTTATAATACATATTTTAATGTAATGAAACAGTTTGAATTCAGAATAAGTTATGAGAATTTTGTTGTCATCTATTAAGCAGGCATTAAAAATATTTGCAAAATTGTAAATCAATGCCACTCTTCTTACTAACCATTTTCATAAAAATATACTATCTTAATATGTAATGAGTCTTATTGTTATTTTTAAATGAGTTAAAATATTTTTAAATGTTTTATTTTTTAATTTCCAATACAGTAAATAGCCATAGATTTAACTCATATAAACAAAAGCTGTTTGGCGTCTTCAGTACTTATTAAGAGTACAAAGTGGTCATGAAACCAAAAGGTTTGAGAGGTACTGATTGATTATCTACACACCCCTGAATTTCCATAAAGGATAGTAAAACTGACATCAGATAGTTTCCAGAGGGTCTTCTTCTGAGAGTAGTCTGAAAGCCCCTGCTAAGAAGATTTACAGGTAAACTATATGCTGTGGTCTGAATGTTTGTGTCTTCTTAAAATTCATATATTGAAATCTTAATGCCTAATGTCTATGGTATTAGGAAATGGAGGCTTTGGGAGGTGATTAGGTCATGAAAGTAGAGCCCTCATGAATGACATTAATGGTCTTATGAAAGAGGTCCCAGAGAGCTCCCTTGGCTCCTCTACCACATGAGGACATAGAAGTTGGCAGTCTGATATCTGGAGGAGGGCCTTCCCCAAACCTAATCAGACTGGCGCCCTGACAATGACTTCTAGCCTCCAGAACCGTGAGAAATTTCTGTTGTTTAAGCCACCCAGTCTGTAGTATTTTGTTATAGCAGCCCTAATGGACTAAGACACTATAAAAAAGTATTTCTTCATAAACTTACAGCCATAAATTCTAATGGATCAGATTTGCTAAGAAATAGAGTATCATTCAGAAACAGTCTGGGAATAGCCTTAAAGATATGTGAAGTGAGAATGCAGTAGATAATGTAATTTGAGACTAAAGCTTGAGGTTCTAGCTCTTAAGTTCACACCATGATTCTTACTTATTTCATCATTTGGGGCATATGTCAATTTGTTTACTCAATTTTCAAATGGGTCAAATTGGTTGAACATCATAGGGTTGTTCTGAGGATTAAATGAGATGACAGAGGTTGTAGTGTTTAGAAAACTGTTGCAGTATACTTATGTTAAAGGTTATTTATTCCTGGTGCTATTTCAGCTTCTAACTTAAAATAGAAATATGGTCTAAAATAATGTCTGAGATAAGGTCTGGCTCTCCTGAGCAAACTTTTGAGGTTTTATGTTTGTTCACATTTAAGTATGACCATTAAGTAAAATTCAAATTGTTATCTTACCTGCTAGGTCAAAATATGCTGTTTTTTAAATTTTTCTGGTGAAACCATATGCTGCAAATAGCTGAGATTTTGACCTAATCATGTCTACTAATATTTATCTTTTTCTATAGTTATTTGTGTTTTTCTCACAATTTGAGAAAATAGGTCACTTAGTGTTGCATCTTAGTATGATATAAATAAATTAAAATGTAGTTTACTTTTTTTTCTGGTGTATAAGATCATTCCATAATTTTTGAAGATATTGAGCTTATTTTCTTCATTTTTTCCCCTAAAAATTTGCTCTTTCCTCCTTGCAGCATGTTTTAACTGCTTTTGTGCAATATGTTCAAAGAATTTAAAAATATTATCAAATTTTAAAATATGATTGCAGATGCTGTTTATATCTTTATTGTTTCCGAAAAATTTGAACCTTATGTTTTAGAAGGAAAATGGGATTGCTTTCACCTGTAGAATATGTGTTTTCAATTCGCAATAAATTTTCTTTCCAGTAAGAAAATAAAGGACTTTTGCAAGGTTCATAAAAGCTAATCTTATTTAGGTTGGAAATATTTTAATAAAAAATCAAGAATTAAAATCTTAAAATATGTATTGATATTGGTAGAATTGCTTGGTTAGAGGTATAATAGGTAAGAACTACATATTAAAAAGTACAACACATTAGAATGCTTCTAATTATCCCTAATTTCTATCTTTATTTTTTATTTGTATATTTGTTGACTGTTTTCTCTTCCATTTTAGAGATCTGAAGGAAAGGGTATTCATAGCTGGAAGGGATTTTGGAATAGTGCTTACTACAGTCACCAAATAATAGATTGTCATTAGCTCCACCTTTATATCATAGTTCTTTTAACATCACTGAATAGATACTTGGGAATTTTAGGAAATGAGTAATGGCATAGCAGAATAATGTAGACAAAGATATAATAAATAACAAAATATAAATAAAACTATAACCAACTTGAATTTGGTATAACCAGAAAAGGCTTAGCTTTATTATGTGTGAGAATACTTTTAGTATTCAAATTATTTATGAGATTAATTTTTTGGTGGTAATTGCTAATTTTATTTGGAAAATCTACAGTTAAGACATTTTTTGTGGGAATTTTGGTAATTGTAAATATAAGTCTTAGTGCCTTGGGTATTCGATGTAAGTAAGATAAAAACTGAATTCTACAACCTTTATCCTCTAGCGTTCAGCATAGGTGGGTAAATGAGCTAGGTCAGATTCTACTTTAGCAGTGAAGGAGTTAGAGTAAAAATATGCAAATAGAGCTTAGGGTCAGATCTTAAGGGGACATGTTTGTTTCAGTTTAACTGTGTAGAAAGTGTGATAAATACATCATTGTATGTGGGCTTTGGTTGAAAAAGATAATTTTTCTACTTGAGATGTTGAAAATTTATATCACTTCTCCTTCCAGTTAAAAATACTAAACAATTATTTTGACCCCCTATTAATTTGACAATTGTAATGGCATAAGTGAAATTTACTAAACTGAAAAGTGATTTATGTCAAAAAGTGTTCTGCCTATGTTTTCCTCTAGGAGTTTTATAGTATCAGGTCTTACATCTATCAGGTTTTACATCTTTAATCCATTTTGAGTTTATTTCATAAAAAAAGAATGAAATTTTGCCACTTGCAGCAAGCAACATGGATGGACTTGGAAGGCATTATGCTAACTGAAATAAGTCAGACAGAGAAAGACAAATACTGTATGATGTCACTTATATGTGAAATCTAAAGAATACAACAAATTAGTAAGTATAACAGAAAAGAAGCAGACTCAGATATAGAGAACAAACTAGTGGTTACCAGTGGGGGGGGGAGGGGAGAGGTGATATAGGGGTGAGGGAATGGGGGGTACAAACTATTGTACCACATGGGGAATATAGCCAATATTTTGTAATAACTGTAAATGGAAAGTAACCTTTAAAAATTGTATAAAAAATTTAAAAGGTGAATAAATAAAACAATGAAAAATACACTAAAAAATGAAAAGTGAGTTTTTGAAGTGATATAACTGTAATTTTTTCATCATTTTTATTTAACTCCATTTTGTATTAGAATTCCAAAACCCTAATTAATTTTCTTAGCTTTCCTCACTTTTACCCCATTGCTTTTTAGAAGGAATGCAGACTCAGGTGGAAGCTGAGGCTTTTAAAAACCATGTTTATTGTTGGGTTTTTTTCTTTACATCTCTGTTCTCTTAGATTTGGGGGCTTGGGGGAGAGAGAGAGACAGAGAGAAAGAGAGAGAGAGAGAAATAATTCTAAATTTTACCATTAGATGGACTAGGCATATATGGAGTATCTAAAAAAGAAAACAAACAAAAACCAGCAAAGATTTCTTTTTTTAAGGATAAAAGAATTAGTCATATTAGGAAAAAGCAGAACTTACTTGGACTTTCCATGGTCAAATTTTCAAATTTTATTTTGAATTATTTATGGAGACGGCAGTGCATTCAGTTGATTGCTCAGGTAAGGAGAAGAGATCAGCCTTTCCCCTGACTTGTGCCATGTTTATGTCAAAGGAAAGAACCTCCACTGTGGGACACAGAATGGGTCTGAGCAGCTTTCTGTTCCTTGTGCACATCAGTAGACTATGCGCGTGTCCTCAAGGAGTTCAAAGCCGAGAGATGAGAGAGGAGGGATTCTTATGAACTTCATCTTTGTTCTCCATTCTCTTTTCCAAACATCTTATGTGCCAGAAGTCAAGCCTTTCCTTACTAAGTATTTTTTTGATTTTTTTTATTCAAACAGAAAGTCACAAAAATTATAATCATCCTCATCAGTTCACTCAGTCCCATGTAATTAATTTTTATTTTCATCTTGATCTTTTGTTAGAACTTTTATGAATTCATCAGTTTTCCATTAGAGTTCTGAAAATGCTTATTCATTCAGTTCAGCAGTATAGTCAGTTACCAGAAACCTGTACTTGTCAGAGTCTTTTCCATGAATTCCTTGAAGAGGAAACCCTTTTATAATAACATTTTTGCAAAAGCATCAGAGTACACCCAGAACTGTCTGTAAATGAAAAAAGAATTAAAAATGACCACGGTTAAAGATTTGATGAAAGTTCATAAGAATGCCATTGACAAGGAAATGTAGTTATTTCTGAGATATACATTTTAAAGTAATAACTAGAATTATGACATACAACAATATACCAGAACATATAAGATTTTTAGAAATTTCATCTAATGTCTGAAACATTTATATTAACATATTTCCATACAAATAACCCAAAGAAAGTTTAGTATTAGTTGTTTGTTTCTTTGATTGTTTTTTTATACTGCAGGTTCTTATTAGTCATCAATTTTATACACATCAGTGCATACATGTCAGTCTCAATCACCCAATTCAGCACCCCATCATCCCCACCCCACTGTGGTTTCCCCCGTTGGTGTCCATATGTTTGTTCTCTACCTCTGTGTCTCAACTTCTTCCCTGCAAACCAGTTCATCTGTACCATTTTTCTAGGTTCCACATACATGCATTAATATACGATATTTGTTTTTCTCTTTCTGACTTAATTCACTCTGTATGACAGTCTCTAGATCCATCCACGTCTCAACAAATGACCCAATTTCGTTCCTTTTTATGGCTGAGTAATATTCCATTGTATATATGTACCACTTGTTCTTTATCCATTTGTCTGTCAATGGGCATTTAGGTTGCTTCCATGTCCTGGCTATTGTAAATAGTGCTGCAATGAACATTGGGGTGCATGTGTCTTTTTGAATTATGGTTTTCTCTGGGTATATGCCCAGTAGTGGGATTGCTGGATCATATGGTAATTCTATTTTTAGTTTTTTAAGGAACCTCCATACTGTTCTCCATAGTGACTGCATCAATTTAGATTCCCACCAAGAGTGCAAGAGGGTTCCCTTTTCTCCACACCCTCTACAGCATTTGTTGTTTCTACATTTTCTGATGATGCCCATTATAACTGGTGTGAGCTGATAACTCATTGTAGTTTTGATTTGCATTTCTCTCATAATTAGTGATGTTGAGCAGTTTTTCATGTGCTTCTTGGCCATCTGTGCGTCTTCTTTGGAGAAATGTCTATTTAGGTCTTCTGCCCATTTTTCGGTTGGGTTGTTTGTTTCTTTAATATTGAGCTACACGAGCTATTTATATATTTTGGAGATTAATCCTTTGTCCGTTGATTCATTTGCAAATATTTTCTCCCATTCTTAGGGATGTCTTTTCATCTTATTTATGGTTTCCTTAGCAAAAGCTTTGCAAAAGCTTTGAAGTTTCATTAGGTCCCATTTGTTTATTTTTGTTTTTATTTCCATTACTCTAGGAGGTGACTCAAAAAAGATCTAGCTGTGATTTATGTCAAAGAGTGTTCTTCCTATGTTTTCCTCTAAGAGTTTTATAGTGTCTGGTCTTACATTTAGGTCTCAAATCCATTTTGAGTTTATTTTTGTATATGGTGTTAGGGTGTGTTCTAATTTCATCCTTTTACATGTAGCTGTCCAGTTTTCCCAGCACCACTTATTGAAGAGGCTGTCTTTTCTCCACTGTATATCTTTGCTTCCTTTGTCATAGATTAGTTGACCATAGGTCCGTGGGTTTATCTCCGGGCTTTCTATCTTGTTCCATTGATCTATGTTTTTGTTTTTGTGCCAGTACCATATTGTCTTGATTACTGTAGCTTTGTATAGTACAGTCTGAAGTCAGGGAGTCTGATTCCTCCAGCTCCATTTTTTTCCTTCAAGACTGTTTTGGCTATTCGAGGTCTTTTGTGTCTCCATACAAATTTTAAGATGATTTGTTCTAGTTCCGTAAAAAATGCCATTGGTAATTTGATAGGGACTGCATTGAATCTGTAGATTGCTTTGGGTAGTATAGTCATTTCACAATATTGATTCTTCCAATCCAAGAACATGGTATATCTCTCCATCTGTTGGTATCATCTTTAATTTCTTTTATCAGTGCCTTATAGTTTTCTGCATACAGATATTTGGGCTCCCTAGGTAGCTTTATTCCTAGGTATTTTATTCTTTTTGTTGCAATGGT
The DNA here is from genome assembly GCF_964270905.1 of Leucopleurus acutus. Lineage (NCBI taxonomy): Eukaryota > Metazoa > Chordata > Mammalia > Artiodactyla > Delphinidae > Leucopleurus > Leucopleurus acutus. The sequence goes on along the minus strand of NC_139147.1, from coordinate 92,370,535 downwards.
AAATGGGAGTGTTTCTTTAATTTCTTGTTCAGATTTTTCATCATTAGTGTATAGGAATGCAAGAGATTTCTGTTCATTAATATTGTATCCTGCTACTTTCTCAAATTCATTGATTAGCTCTACTAGTTTTCTGGTGCATTTTTAGGATTATCTATGTATAGTATCATGTCATCTGCAAACAGCGACAGTTTTACTTCTTCTTTTCCAATTTGTATTCCTTTTATTTCTTTTTTTTCTCTGATTGCCATTGCTAGGACTTCCAACACTATGTTGAATAACAGTGGTGAGAGTGGATATCATTGTCTTGTTCCTGATCTTAGAGGAAATGCTTTCAGTTTTTCACCATTGAGAATGATGTTTGCTGTGGGTTTGTTGTATATGGCATTTATTTTGCTGAGGTAGGTTCTCTCTATGCTCACTTTCTGGAGTTTTTTTCATAAATCGGTGTTGAATTTTGTCAAAAGGTTTCTCTGCATCTGTTGAGATGATCATATGGTTCTTATTCTTCAATTTGTTCATATGGTGTATCACATTGATTGATTTGCATATACTGAAGAATCCTTGCATCCCTGGGATAAATCCCACTTGATCATGGTGTATGATCCTTTTAATGTGTTGTTCGATTCTGTTTGCTAGTATTTTTTTTTTTTAATAAGATGTTGGGGGTAGGAGTTTATTAATTAATTAATTTATTTTTGCTGTGTTGGTTCTTCGTTTCTGTGTGAGGGCTTTCTCTAGTTGTGGCAAGCGGGGGCCACTCTTCATCGTGGTGGGTGGGCCTCTCACTATCGCGGCCTCTCTTGTTGTGGAACACAGGCTCCAGACGCGCAGGCTCAGTACTTGTGGCTCACAGGCCTAGTTGCTCCGCAGCATGTGGGATCCTCCCAGACCAGGGCTCGAACCTGTGTGCCCTGCATTGGCAGGCAGATTCTCAACCACTGTGCCATCAGAAAGCCCTGTTTGCTAGTATTTTGTTGAGGATTTTTGCATCTATATTCATCAGTTATATTGGTCTGTAATTTTTTTTTTTTGAGTATCTATGTCTGGTTTTGGTATCAGGGTGTTGGTGGCCTCATAGAATGAGTTTGGGAGTGTTCCTTCCTCTGCAATTTTTTGGAAGAGTTTGAGAAGGATGGGTGTTAGCTCTTCTCTAAATGTTTGAAAGAAGTCACCTGTGAATCCATCTGGTCCTGGACTTTTGTTTTTTGGAAGATTTTTAATCACAGTTTCAATTTCATTACTTGTAATTGGTCTGTTCATATTTTCTGTTTCTTTGTGGTTCAGTCTTGGAAGGTTATATTTTTCTAAGAATTTGTCCATTTCTTCCAGGTTATCCATTTTATTGGCATAGAGTTGCTTGTAGTAGTCTCTTAGGATGCTTTGTATTTCTGTGGTGTCTGTTGTAACTTCTCCATTTAATTTCTAATTTTATTGATTTGAGTCCTCCCCCTCATTTTCTTGATGAGCCTGGCTAATGGTTTATCAATTTTGTTTATCTTCTCAAAGAACCAGCTTTTAGTTTTATTGATCTTTGCTATTGTTTTCTTTGTTTCTATTTCATTTATTTCTGCTCTGGTCTTTATGATTTCTTTCCTTCTGCTAACTTTGGGTTTTGTTTTTTCTTGTTTCTCTAGTTCCTTTAGGTGTAAGGTTAGATTGTATACTTGAGATTATTCTTGTTTCTTGAGGTAGACTTGTATAGCTTTAAAATTCCCCTTAGAACTGCATTTGCTGCATCCCATTGGTTTTGGATTGTCCTGTTTTCATTGTCATTTGTCTCTAGGTATTTTTGATTTCCTCTTTGATTTCTTCAGTGATCTCTTGGTTATTTAGTAATGTATTGTTTAACCTCCATGTTTTTGTGTTTTTTATGTTTTTTCCCCATAATTCATTTCTAATCTCATAGCATTGTGGTCAGAAAAGATGCTTGATATGATTTCAATTTTCTTAAATTTACTGAGGCTTGATTTGTGACCCAAGATGTGACCTATCCTGGAGAATGTTCCTTTCGCACTTGAGAAGAAGGTATAATCTGCTGTTTTTGGATGGGATGTCCTATAAATATCAATTAAATCTATCTGGTCTATTGTGTTATTAAAGCTTCTTTTTTCCTTATTTATTTTTATTTTGGATTATCTGTCCATTGTTGTGAGTGAGGTGTTAACGTCCCCCACTATTATTGTGTTCCTGTCAATTTCCTCTTTTATAGCTGTTAGCAGTTGCCTTATGTATTGAGGTGCTCCTATGTTGGGTGCATATATATTTATAATTGTTATATCTTCTTCTTGGATTGATCCCTTGATCATTGTTTAGTGTCTTTTCTTGTCTCTTGTAATATTCTTTATTCTAAAGTCTATTTTATCTAATATGAGTATAGCTACTCCATCTTTTTTTTGATTTCCATTTGCATGGAATATTTTTTTCCATCCCCTCACTTTCAGTCTGTATGTGTCACTAGGTCTGAAGTGGATCTCTTGTAGACAGCATATATACGGGTCTTGTTTTTGTATCCATTCAGCCAGTCTATGTCTTCTGGTTGGAGCATTTAATCCATTCACGTTTAAGGTAATTATTGATATGTATGTTCTTGTGACCATTTTCTTAATTGTTTTGGGTTTGTTTTTGTAGGTCCTTTTTTCTCTTGTGTTTCCCACTTAGAGAAGTTCCTTTAGCATTTGTTGTAGAGCCAGTTTTATGGTGCTGAATTCTCTTAGCTTTTTATTGTCTGTAAAACTTTTGATTTTTCCATCGAATCTGAATGAGATCCTTGACAGGGAGAGTAATCTTTGTTGTAGGTTCTTCCCTTTCATCACTTTAAGTATATCATGCCACTCCCTTTTGGCTTGTAAAGTTTCTGCTGAGAAATCAGCTGTTATCCTTATGGGAGTTCCCTTGCGTGTTATTTTTTGTTTTTTCCTTGCTGCTTTTAATAATTTTTCTTTGTCTTTATTTTTTGCCAATTAGATTACTATGTGTCTTGGCATGTTTTTCCTTGCGTTTATCCTGTATGGGACTCTCTGCGCTTCCTGGACTTGGGTGGCTATTTCCTTTCCCATGGTAGGGAAGATTTCAACTATAGTCTCTTCAAATATTTTCTTGGTCTTTTCTCCCTCCATTCTCCTTTGGGATCCCCATAATGTGAATGTTGTTGCATTTAGTGTTGTCCCAGAGGTCTCTTTGAGTGTCTTCATTTCTCTTCATTCTTTTTTCTTTATCCTGTTCTGCAGCAGTGAATTCCACCATTCTGTCTTCCAGGTCACTTACCCGTTCTTTTGCCTCAGTTATTCTGCTATTGATTCCTTCTAGTGTAGTTTTCATTTCAGTTATTGTATTGTTCACCTCTGTTTGTTTGTTCTTTAATTCTTCTAGGTCTTTGTGAAACATTTCTTGCATCTTCTCGATCTTTGCCTCCATTCTTTTTCCGTGGTCCTGGATCATCTTCACTGTCATGATTCTGAATTCGTTTTCTGGGAGGTTGTCTATCTGCACTTCATTTAGTTGTTTTTCTGTGGTTTTATCTTGTTCCTTCATCTGGTACATAGCCCTCTGCCTTTTCATCTTGTCTATCTTTCTGTGAATGTGGTTTTTGTTCCACAGGCTTCAGGATTGTAGTTATTGCTTCTGCTGTCTGCCCTCTGGTGGATGAGGCTATCTAAGAGGCTTGATGGGAGGGACTGGTGGTGGGTAGTGCTGACTGTTGCTCTCTTGGGCAGAGCTCAGTAAAACTTTAATCCACTTGACTGCTGATGGGTGAGTCTGGGTTCTCTCCCTGTTGGTGTTTTGGCCTGAGGCAATCCAACACTGGAGCCTATCTGGGCTCTTTGCTGGGGCTAATGGCAGACTCTGGGAGGGCTCACACCAAGGAGTACTTCCCAGGACTTCTACTGCCAGTGTCCTTGTCCCCACGGTGAGCCACAGCCATCCCCCACCTCTGCAGGAGACCCTCCAACACTAGCAGGTAGGTCTGGTTCAGTCTGCCCTGGGGTCACTACTCCTTCCCCTGGGTCCCGATGCACACACTACTTTGTGTGTGCCCTCCAAGAGTGGAGTCTCTGTTTCCCCCAGTCCTTTCAAAGTCCTGCAGTCAATTCCCACTAGGCTTCAAAATCTTATTCTCTAGGAATTCCTCCTCCCATTGCCAGACCCCCAGTTTGGGTAGCCTGATGTGGGGCTCAGAACCTTCACTCCAGTGGGTGGACTTCTGTGGTACAAGTGTTCTTCAGTCTGTGAGTCACCCACCCACCAGTTATGGGATTTGATTTTACTGTGATGGCGCCCCTCCTACCTTCTCATTGTAGCTTCTCCTTTGTCTTTGGATGTGGGGTATCACTTTTGGTGAGTTCCAGTGTCTTCCTTTCGATGGTTGTTCAGCAGTTAGTTGTGATTCTGATATTCTTGCAAGAGGGAGTGAGAGCACATGCTTCTACTCCGCCATCTTGATTCCTGTACCTTACTAAGTATTATGGGTCATTTTTTTCCTGGGCTTTCTATTCCATTAACTAATACTTAGTAGTTTTCAAAGCTAATCTAATACATTAACCCCCACTTTAAATTTTTCACACAATAGTTTATAGCACTTACAGACTTGGAGTTGGAGTCCATTTTAAAGTGTTATGGAGTCAAGGCATCTGCAGAGTAAAGAAACACCACCCCTAACACAAACGAATTAAAAAATTAAACACTTCTCTATGCCTATGACAAGACACATTTATTAAGCATGTTAATAAGAACATTTATTAAGTTATGTTCTAGGGACCATGCAAGATGACATGATATATAAATGAGGTAATCTACCAATGCTAAATTGAACTGTCTGTCCAATAATGATCCAGTTAATTACAGTTTCTGTCTCCTTCCCCAGTCACACACATATCAAGAGATTTGAATTGACCAATCTATTTGCCTTCTCTCATTTTACTTCACTTATCATGCATTTAACATCTGCATATAGTAAAGTTATATCTTTTAAAATATATATGCTAACTGATACTGTAAGAAAGATTTTGAGTACAATTATGCAACAGTTTTCACCATCTTCCCTTTTGACTCTTTACATGAAATTGAGTGTGATTTTGCTGAATTTCAAAGTAATCAGTTACTTAGTGAGTCTAACTTTCATATTTAAAAGGGTCTAGCAATGACTTTTAAAGAATATGAAAGAAAACATATTTTTTCTTTCATTGATTCTTACATTTCCTTCTGTTTCTGTTAGCATAATTTGCCCACTCCCTGACTTGTCACTCAGCCTTTAAAATTCAGATGGAATGCTTTCTAGGCATCATTTCTTGTGTGCAGTTTTTGATATCATCTACATCACAGCTGTGCATTAAATGAATTTGATTTTCCCTGAGTCTGAGAAGCAGCACTATCTTATTCAAACAACTTGTCTGTCAGACGTCAAGACTATCTGTATATCTTCTTTGGAGAAATGTCTATTTAGATCTTCTGCCCATTTTTGGATTGGGTTGCTTGTTCTTTTGATATTGAGATGCATGAGCTACTTGTATATTTTGGAGAGTAATCCTTTGTCAGTTTCTTCATTTGCAAATATTTTCTCCCATTCTGAGAGTTGTCTTTTCGTCTTGTTGATGGTTTTCTGTCTTTTAACTTTCATTGTCCCATTTGTTTATTTTTGTTTTTATTTCCATTTTTCTAGGAGATGGGTCAGAAAGGATCTTGCTGTGATTTATGACAAAGAATGTTCTTCCTTTGTTTTCTTCTAAGAGTTTTTTAGTGTCTGGCCTTACATTTAGGTCTTTAATCCATTTTGAGTTTATTTTTATGTATGGTGTGCAGACGTAGAGAATGGACTTGAGGACACCGGGAGGGGGAAGGGTAAGCTGGGACGAAGTGAGAGGGTAGTATTGACTACCAAATGTAAAACAGACAGCTAGTGAGAAGCAGCTACATAGCACAGGGAGATCAGCTAGGTGCTTTGTGACCACCTAGAGAGGTGGGATAGTGAGGGTGGGAGGGAGACACAAGAGGGAGGGGATATGGGGATGTGTGTATACATAGAGCTGATTCACTTTGTTACACAGCAGAAACTAACACAACATTGTAAAACAATTATTCTCTAATAAAGATATTAAAAAAAAAAAAGTCAAGACTACTCACAAATGTGGCATTATTCCAGGCAGAGCTTCCCAGAGATGGAATTAATACCCAAGCAGGTCATTAACAGGAGAGCACCAGTCCCCATCAGATTTTGTTCATGATCTGGGAAGTCACGGTGGCAGTGATGGGCAGTAAGGTTAATACCTGGCCTTCAGACACATTCCATGAGAGACTTTCCAGAAGTCTTTCATCTTAAATCTCAGGTTGGACAGAACTGACTTGGAGACTCTAATGCATAACTAAGTTTTGAAGACAAGTGCTGAGGGTGAGATGGCGTGCAGTGCTGATAAAGTTTTCATTTTTTGCCTGGGCCAGTTTTGTTTGGTATAGTCATGGGTATATGGGCTCTTGCCCCCCAAATATCTTAAAGAGATTGTTTAGCCTCAGAAAAAAGCATCTCTTTTTCATGTATCCCAAAACCTATTTTATAAAGATACAGAAAAGATATTTTATAACTTAAAAGGTGACAATATATTAATAAGATTTATTCAAGTTTTGTAATTGTAAGCGTTTTGAGTTGCCATAAATTTGAGGTTATTAACATACAACTGAGCTGTGTAATGATTAAGCATACCAGTTATAATGTAATATATAAAAATTAATAAGTATTTGCAATTACATGAATGCTTTGTATGTAGTCTGTTACACATAAATTTACAAAGTTTATATATTTTTCCATATTCTACACAAGCAAGAAGACAAATTTCTGTAACTTATTCTAAATGAGGTTGAAGGAAAAATAGACCTCAATAAATAATGAAAATGAAGTTTAGACTACATATAAAGGGCGATGGGAAGAGGGAAGAAGGTTGTGGAGACCAGAACAAAGTGATAGTTTAAAATAAACAAGTCAGACTTGGTTAAATTTTAGTAAGTAAAGACTTATATTTGTGCTTTCCATCAGTGTCCTCTAAACTGAAGTGAAAGTAAACAGTTTTAAGTGCATAATCCGTTTGAGTTTACTGTTCAGTCTTCTGCATTGCAAATGTGTCAGTATTTAAAATGTAAAAATGTTTCCATGTAATTCACCTTAACAATTATTACGCACTTACTTGTACATAGAAATACAACCATATGTGTTCTGAGTGATAATAAGCTAAGTCTAAATGACTACTTACTCAAAAGGCTTATAAACTCATAGGATTTATCTTGATGAATGCACCATCCTATAGCTCTGGCCTATAGTCATGTCACTATCCTCACGTTGACTAGTATTAGATACTCAGATTCATGCCAGTTACATGTCTAGCAAAAAAAAAATTATATGAAGCAAACTTCCAATTTGTTTATTGTGTAAAGATGGAGGCTATAATCCTTTTTCTGGGAAGCTTCTTTCTTGGTATTAATTTATCCAGAAAGCCCAATAAGTGCTCAGAAGAAGGCTGCTTGGGAATTAAAGAGTTTGGGCAAAAGTGTGCAAGTTTTTTTGTCTTATTTTAATTTAATTGCTTTTTGTTCTACTTTTAGAATAAGTAAAATATTTACATGGCTTAGGAATCAAACACTACAGAGAGGTGTAGAGTAAAATGTCTGCTTCCACCAGTCACTCATCCATCCAGTCCCTCTGTCACTGCCATGGTAGCATTTTTATTAGATTTTTTCCCTTGTAATGCAAATATAAGCAAATAGAAATATATGTTTTTACTCACCCTATTATGTACAGAAGGTAGCATACCTAAAGACTGCATTTCATTCTGTGTATTTGTCTTTTAACAACAAATCTTAAAGATATTTTTGTATTACTAAGTAGATAGTGTCATTATTTTTTAGAGCAGTATAATAGTCCACTGTAGGTTAATCTCATCAGTGTCTATTGCTGGGTATTTGGGTTGTTTCCAGTCTTTTACTGTGACAAAAAATTTTGTTCATATATCATTTAGCACATGTCAACTATATCAGTAACATAAATTCCCCGAGAGGGGATTGTTGGGTCCAAGTATATTGCAGTTTTGAAGGTTATTGCCAAACTGCCTCTCTGTGCTTGTGCCAATTTATACTATTCAAAGCAATGCGTACGATTTTCTGTCTTCCCATAGCCAAACCATTAAAGTGTATTGTCAAATTTGATATTTTTGTCAATCAGTGGATATGAAAACAATATATTAGTGTGGACTCCAACTGCATTTCTCTAAGGGAGGTTGTACAGCTCTACATATGTTACCTTTTCATATATTTTAGAGACACTTATTTTCCTTTATATAACTTGGTAGGTAGTTTCGTGGGTATTTCATACAGGTTGAATGAGGCCAGAAGAATTTTTCCTTCCTACGATTGAACAGACATCTCCAGTAACATAAATATATCTTTCCTAAGGACTCATTTTTATTTTAAGGGGACAATTTTTGATATATGTTCTGCCTTTTGGGTGTTTGGACTAGTCACTTTTATGCTGTAGGGCAGTTGACCGCACATCTTCATGTTCACATTTAGTTTTCTCCAAACAGGGACAAAAGAAAATTTCTGCTTTCTAAATTAAAATCAGATTATTATACCCAAATGTCTTGATTGATTTTTATTTATTTCAAAATTCCTCATGGCTAATCTCATCATTATGTCTGGATTTTACCGGTTTTAACGCTGAGAGGACAAATTTGCTTTCTTTAAATCTAAGGTATTGACAGGAAACGGAACTCTTCACTATTGCTGCCTATAGCCACCAACACTTTTATATGCAGACATAATATTTTGCAGTCTTTTAGATTTAAGGTATATTAGGTGTTTTTGCTTTGTTCTGTTGTTGCTGGGTTTTTTTTGGGATTTTTTTGTTTTTTTTGCCTAACACCATACAGTAAAATAAAGTGGTATGGCTTGACTTCCATATGAATTACCAAGATCTGTTGATCTTCTCATCTTCCTACTAGTTTGTTCTGCTCACCTAACTGTCCTGGGGTTAATTAAACAAAATCAAGAAAATGGCATCTGAAACAATGTCTGTTCTATCTCCTTTTTTTTTTTTTTCTGGTTGAGAGATCATACATTTTATATAGGCTATTTTTATCTGTTTCAGTACTTTCCTAATTATACAGTAGGATAAGTACTTTCTTATATCTATATCACCTTTTCTTTTCTTTTGAAGGAAGTATGTCTGATTCCTGGCATCTTTAATTTTTAAAAATTTTTTTAACATCTTTATTGGACTATAATTGCTTTACAATGGTGTGTTAGTTGCTGCTTTAAAAAAAAGCGGATCAGTTATACACGTACATATGTCCCCATATCTCTTCCCTCTTGCGTCTCCCTCCCTCCCACCCTCCCTATCCTACCGCTCTAGGTGGTCACAAAGCACCAAGTTAATCTCCCTGTGCTATGCGGCTGCTTCCCACTAGCTATCTATCTTACGTATGGTAGTGTATATATGTCCATGCCACTCTCTCACTTTATCCCAGCTTACCCTTCCCCCTCCCCATATCCTCAAGTCCATTCTCTAGTAGATCTGCGTCCTTATCCCGTCTTGCCCGTAGGTTCTTCATGACCACTTTTTTTTTGTTTTTTGTTTTTAGATTCCATATATATGTGTTAGCATACGGTATTTGTTTTTCTCTCTCTGACTTACTTCACTTTGTGTGAGAGATTATAGGTCCATCCACCTCACTAAAAATAACTCAATTTCATTTCTTTTTGTGGCTGAGTAATATTCCATTGTATATATGTGCCACATCTTCTTTATCCATTCGTCTGTCGATGGACACTTAGGTTGCTTCCATGTCCTAGCTATTGTAAATAGTGCTGCAATGAACATTTTGATACATGACTCTTTTTGAATTATGGCTTTCTCAGGGTATATGCCCAGTAGTAGGATTGCTGGGTCGTATTGTAGTTCTATTTTTAGTTTTTTAAGGAACTTCCTTACTGTTCTCCATAGTGGAGAACAGTATTTACATTCCCACCAACAGTGCAAGAGGGTTCCCTTTTCTCCACACCCTCTTCAGCATTTATTGTTTCTAGATTATTTGATGATGGCCATTCTGACTGGTGTGAGATGATATCTCATTGTAGTTTTGATTTGCATTTCTCTAATGATTAATGATGTTCAGCATTCTTTCATGTGTTTGTTGGAAATCTGTATATCTTCTTTGGAGAAATGTCTATTTAGGTCTTCTGCCCATTTTTGGATTCAGGTGGGTTTTTTTTAATTCATATTGAGCTGCATGAGCTGCTTATAAATTTTAGAGATTAATCTTTTGTCAGTTGGTTCATTTGCAAACATTTTCTCCCATTCTGAGGGTTGTCTTTTGGTCTTGCTTATGGTTTCCTTTGCTGTGCAAAAACTTTGAGGTTTCATTAGGTCCCATTTGTTTACTTTTGTTTTTATTTCCATTTCTGTAGGAGGTAGGTCAAAAGGATCTTGCTGTGATTTATGTCATGGAGTGTTCTGCCTATGTTTTCCTCTAAGAGTTTGATAGTGTCTCACCTTACACTTAAGTCTTTAATCCATTTTGAGTTTATTTTTGTGTGTGCTGTTAAGGAGTGTTCTAATTTCATTCTTTTACATATAGCTGTCCAGTTATCCCAGAACCACTTATTGAAGAGGCTGTCTTTTCTTCACTGTATAGTCTTGCCTCCTTTATCAAAGATAAGGTGACCATATGTGCATGGGTTTATCTCTGGGCTTTCTATCCTGTTCCATTGATCTATACTTCTGTTTTTGTGCTAGTACCATACTGTCTTGATTACTGTAGCTTTGTAGTATAGTCTCAAGTCAGGGAGCTTGATTCCTCCAGCTCCATTTTCTGTTCTCAAGATTGCTTTGACTATTCAGGGTCTTTAGTGTTACCATACAAATCGTGAAATTTTTTGTGCTGGTTCAATGAAAAATGTCAGTGGTAGTTTGATAGGGATTGCATTGAATCTGTAGATTGCTTTGGGTAGTATAGTCAGTTTCACAGTGTTGCTTCTTCCAATCCAAGGACATGGTATATCTCTCCATCTCTTGTATCATCTTTAATTTCTTTCATCAGTGTCTTATAATTTTATGCATACAGATCTTTTGTCTAGTAATGTAGGTTTATTTTTAGATATTTTATTCTTTTTGTTGCAGTGGTAAATGGGAGTGTTTCCTTGATTTCACTTTCAGATTTTTCATCATTAGTGTTTAGGAATTCAAGAGATTTCTGTGCATTAATTTTGTATCCTGCTACTTTACCAAATGCATTGATTCGCTCTAGTAGTTTTCTGGTAGCATCTTTGGGATTCTCTATGTATAGTGTCATGTCATCTTTGGACAGTGAGAATTTTACTTCTTTTCCGATTTGGATTCCTTTTATTTATTTTTCTTCTCTGATTGCTGTGGCTAAAACCTCCAAAACTATGTTAAATAATAGTGGTGAGAGTGGGCAACCTTGTCTTATTCCTGATCTTAGTGGAAATGGTTTCAGTTTTTCACCATTGAGGGTGATGTTGGCTCTGTGTTTGTCAAATATGGACTTTATTATGTTGAGGAAAATTCCCTCTATGCCTACTTTTTGGAGAGTTTTTATCATAAATGGGTGTCAAATTTTGTTGAAAGCTTTCTCTGCATCTATTGAGAAGATCATATGGTTTTTCTCCTTCAATTTGTTAATATGGTGTATCACATTGATTGATTTCCGTATATTGAAGAACCCTTCCATTCCTGGGATAAACCTGACTTGATCATGGTGTATGATCCTTTTAATGAGCTGTTGGATTCTGTTTGCTAGTATTTTGTTGAGGATTTTTGCATCTATATTCATCAGTGATATTGGCCTGTAGTTTTCTTTCTTTGTGACATCTTTGTCTGGTTTTGGTATCAGGGTGATGGTGGCCTTGTACAATGAGTTTGGGAGTGTTCCTCCCTCTGCTATATTTTGGAGCAGTTTGAGAAAGATAGGTGTTAGCTCTTCGCTAAATATTTGATAGAATTTACCTGTGACGACATCTAGTCCTGGGCTTTTGTTTGTTGGAAGATTTTTAGTCACAGTTTCAATTTTGGTGCTTGTGATAGGTCTGTTCATATTTTCTATTTCTTCCTTGTTCAGTCTCAGAAAGTTGTGCATTTCTAAGAATTTGTCCATTTCTTCCAGGTTGTCCATTTCATTGGCATAGAGTTGCTTGTAGTAATCTCTCATGATCCTTTGCATTTCTGCTGTGTCAGTTGTTACTTTTCCTTTTTCATTTCTAATTCTATTGATTTGAGTCTTCTCCCTTTTTTTCTTGATGAGTCTGGCTAATGCTTTATCAATTTTGTTTATCTTCTCAAAGAACCATGTTTTAGTTTTATTGATCTTTGCTATCATTTCCTTTTCATTTATTACTTATCTGATCTTTTCGATTTCTTTCCTTCTGCTAAGTTTGCATTTTTTTTGTTCTTTCTCTACTTGCTTTAGGTGTAAGGTTAGGTTTTTTATTTGAGGTGTTTCTTGTTTCTTAAGGTAGGATTGTACTGCTCTAAACTTCCCTTTAGAACTGCTTTGGCTGCATCATATAGGTTTTGGATCATCGTGTTTTCATTGTCATTTGTTTTTTGGGTATTTTTTGATTTCGTCTTTGATTTTTTCAGTGATCTCTTGGTTATTAAGTAGTGTATTCTTTAGCCTCCATGTGTTTGTATTTGTTACAGAGTTTTTCCTGTAATTGATATCTAGTCTCATAGTGTTGTGGTCGGAAAAGTTACTTGATACGATTTGAATTTTCTTAAGTTTACCAAGGCTTGAATTGTTATCCAAGATATGGTCTTTCCTGGAGAATGTTCCATGAGCACTTGAGACCACTGTGTATTCTGTTGTTTTTGGATGGAATGTCCTATAAATATCAATTAAATCCATCTTGTTTAATGTGTCATTTAAAGCTTGTGTTTCCTTAGTTATTTTCATTTTGGATGATCTGTCCATTGGTGAAAGTGGGGTGTTAAAGTACCCTACTATATTGTGTTACTGTTGATTTCCCATTTTATGTCTGTTAGTATTTGCCTTATGTATTGAGGTGCTCCTATGTTGAGTGCATAAATATTTACAATTGTCATATCTTCTTGGATTGATCTCTTGATCATTATGTAGTGTGCTTCTTTGTCTCTAGTAATAGTCTTTGTTTTACAGTCCATTTTGTATGGTATGAGAATTGCTACTCCAGCTTTCTTTTGATTTCCATTTGCATTGAATATCTTCCTCCATCCCCTCACTTTCAGTCTGATGTGTCCCTACGTCTGAAGTGGGTCTCTTGTAGACAGCATATATATGGATCTTGTTTTTGTATCCTTTCAGCCAGTCTACGTCTTTTGGTTGGAGCATTTAATCCATTTACATTTAAGGTAATTATTGATATGTATGTTCCTATTATCATTTTCTTAAATGCTTTGGGTTTGTTATTGTTGGTCTTTTCCTTCCGTTGTGTTTCCTGCCTGGAGAAGTTCCTTTAGCATTTGTTGTAAAGCTGCTTTGGCAATGCTTAATTCTCTTAGCTTTTACTTGTCTGTAAAGGTTTTAATTTCTCCATCAAATCTGAATGAGATCCTTGCTGGATAGAGTAATCTTGGTTGTAGGTTTTTCTCTTTCATCACTTGAAATATGTCCTGCCACTCCCTTCTGGCTTGCAGAGTTTCTGCTGAAAGATGTTAACCTTATGGGGATTCCCTTGTGTGTTATTTGTTGTTTTTCCCTTGCTGCTTTTAATATGTTTTCTTTGTATTTAATTTTTGACAATTTGATTAATATGTGTCTTGGCGTATTTCTCCTTGGATTTATCATGTATGGGACTTTCTATGCTTCCTGGACTTGATTAACTATTTCCTTTCCCATATTAGGGAAGTTTTCACCTATAATATCTTCAAATACTTTCTCAGTCCCGTTCTTTTTCTCTTCTTCTTCTGGGACCCCTGTAATTCAAATGTTTGTGAATTTAATGTTGTCCCAGAGGTCTCTGAGACTGTCCTCATTTTTTTTCATTCTTTTTTCTTTATTCTGCTCTGCAGTAGTTCTTTCCAGTATTTTATCTTCCAGGTCACTTATCCGTTCTTTTGCCTCAGTTATTCTGCTATTGATCCTTTCTAGAGAATTTTTAATTTCATTTATTGTGTTGTTCATCACTGTTTGTTTGCTCTTTAGTTCTTTTAGGTCCTTGTTAAATGTTTCTTGTTATTTCTCCATTCTAGTTCCAAGATTTGGCATCATCTTTACTATCATTATTCTGAATTCTTTTTCAGGTAGACTGCCTATTTCCTCTTCATTTGTTAGGTCTGGTGGGTTTTTATCTTGCTCTTTCACCTGCTGTTTGTTTCTCTATCTTCTCATTTTGCTTAATTTACTGTGTTTGTGGTCTCCTTTTTTCATGCTGCAGGTTAATAGTTCCTGTTGTTTTTGGTATCTGTCCCCAGTGGCTAAGGTTGGTTCAGTGGGTTGTGAGGCTTCCTGGTTGAGGGGACTGGTGCCTATGTTCTGGTGAATGAGGCTGGACCTTGTCTTTCTGGTGGGCAGGTCCATGTCTGGTGGTGTGTTTTGGGGTGTCTGTGGCCTTATTATTTTCGGCAGCCTCTGTGCTAATGGATGGGGTTGTGTTCCTGTCTTGCTAGTTGTTTGGCATAGGGTATCCAGCACTGTAGCCTACTGGTCATTGAGTGGAACTGGGTCTTGGCATTTAGATGGAGATCTCTGGGAGATTTTTGCCATTTGATATTTCGTGGAACTGTGAGGTCTCTTTTGGACCTGTGTCCTGACGTTGGCTCTCCCACCTCAGAGGCACAGCCCTGACGCCTGGCTGGAGCACCAAGAGCCTGTCCTCTACATGACTCAGAATAAAAGGGAGAAAAAAAAAAGAAGGAAAGAAAGAAGAAGATAAAATAAAATAAAATAGTAAAATAAAATTAAATAAAGTTATTAAAATAAAAAATAATTATTAATTTTTTAAAAGTAATAAAAAAAAGAAGGAACGAAGAGAGCAACCAAAACAAAAAACAAATCCACCAATATAACAGGTTCTAAAAATTATACTAAAATTAAAAAAATAAATAAATGGGCAGACACAGCCCTAGGACAAATGGTAAAAGCAAAGCTATACAGAGAGAATTGCACACAGAATCATACACATACACACTCACAAAAAGAAAAGAAGGGAAAAAAATTATATATCGTTACACCCAAAGTCCACCTCCTCAATTTGGGATGATTCTTTGTTTATTCAGGTATTCCACAGATGCAGAGTGTATCAAGTTGAGTGTGGAGATTTAATCCACTGCTCCTGAGGCTGCTGGGAGAGATTTCCCTTTCTCTTCTTTGTTCGCACAGCTCCCGGGGTTCAGCTTTGGATTTGGACCCGCCTCTGCATGTACATCGCCTGAGGGCGTCTGTTCTTCGCTCAGACAGGACAGGGTTAAAGGAGCAGCTGATTTGTGGGCTCTGGCTTACTCAGGGGAGGGAGGGGTATGGATGTGGGGCGAGCCTGCGGTGGCAGAGGCCGGTGTGACATTGCACCAGCCTGAGGCGTGCCATGTGTTCTCCTGGGGAAGTTTTCCCTGGGTCACGGGACCCTGGCAGTGGCGCGCTGCACAGTCTCCCAGGAGGGGCGGTGTGGATAGTGACCTGTGCTTGCACACAGGCTTCTTGGTGGCGGCAGCAGCAGCCTTAGCATCTCATGACCGTCTCTGGGGTCGGCACTGATAGCCACAGCTCGCGCCTGTCTCTGGAGCTCCTTTAAGCTGCGCTCTTAATCCCCTCTCCTCGTGCTCCATGAAACACAGAGGCAAGAAAAAGTCTCTTGCCTCTTTGGCAGCTCCAGACATTTTCCTGGACTCCCTCCCGGCTAGATGTGGTGCACTGGTCCCTTCAGCCTGTGTTCCCGCAGCCAACCCCAGTCCTCTCCCTGGGATCCGACCTCAGAAGCCGAGCGTCAGCTCCCAGCCCCCACCCATCCCGGCGGGTGAGCAGACAAGCCTCTGGGGCTGGTGAGTGCTGGTATGCACTGGTCCTCTGTGCGGCAATCTCTCCGCTTTGCCTTCCACACCCGTGTTGCTGTGCTCTCCTCCGTGGCTCTGAAGCTTCCCCCCTCTGCCACCTGCAGTCTCTGGCCGCGAAGGGGGCTTCCTAGTGTGTGGAAACCTTTCCTCCTTCCCAGCTCCCTCGCATTGGTACAGGTTTCGTCCCTATTCTTTTGTCTCTGTTTTTTCTTTTGCCCTACCCAGGTACATGGGGAGTTTCTTGCCTTTTGGGAGGTCTGAGGTCTTCTGCCAGCGTTCAGTAGGTGTTCTATAGGAGTTGTTCCACGTGTAGATGTATTTCTGATGTATTTGTGGGGAGGAAGGTGATCTCCACGTCTTACTCTTCTGCCATCTTGAAGCTCCTCTCTCTTTATCTTCTTAACACCTCTTTCCTCCTCTTTCTGAAATGTACTTAAGTATTGAGCATTTTCTATGAGACAGACATTGTGCTAGGTAGGCATTGGGGAGTCACAGTCTCTCTCCCTGGAGGAGTTTATTGTCTAGGGATAGAGAAGTATATAAACTGAGTCCTTCAAAGAAGGTTGACTGCACAAGAAAGTTTTGAGCTGAGTTTTGAATAAGTGAGGATTTTCCAGGCATAGAGAAGGGTGGAAGATACTGCATGTGAAAGGCACAGAGGATTGAAGAGTTACAGCCTTATTGACTCAAATGTCATTTGGACTGGGTAGATCATAGAGTATTGGAACCTGGGTAAAATGGCGAAACTAGAAATGAGAGATCTTTAAGGATGTGAAGAGTTAAGCCAAGTAATGATGGAGACTTGGAAGTAAGAAGTGATAGCAGACCTGGAAAAACAAGGGATACTTGACAGGTAAGTCAGTATGATTTCTTCAGTGATTGAATGCATGGGTGAAAGAGAGAAAGTGGAACATAGAAGTACTCCCAGGTTTTGGTTTGAGTCACTATGTGGACCATTATGCCAATCAACTTACAAAGGGAAGACAGAGAACTGGATTTGAGAATAAGATGATGAGTTTGACTTGTGGGGTGATGAAATGGGAATGGCAAGTAGTTTGTTGCATACATTTTTGTGTAGCTCAAGAGGGAACTGGACTTCAGCTTTAGATTTGGTAGTCATCCATATATATAGATGATATTTGAAGTAATTGGTACTGACCAGACTGTTCAGGAACATGAGGTTAGACCCCTGTATCTCTACCACTACCACACCCACATTCAATGGATGAATTATTTCAGCTCTTGAAAAGAAGCAGCAAACTTTCTCGGGAAGCTGACTGTGAGGGAGATGGGAAGAAGATTTAAATAGAATGCTGTCATGGAAGCCAAAAATCCAAATAATTTAAAAAAGCAGTCTTCAAATAGGTTAAATGAGAGAGAAGTCAGGTAGGACTTGGTCATTACACATATTTTGAGTATATCTTTTATCTCAGATGTCAGGGACCTAAATTTGAAATGATGTACTCTGTGACCTCATTGTTTACAGTCCAGTGGGGAGAGAAGTGCAAATGGTTCAATAACATATTTATTTTAACAAAGGGAAATTATATACAAAGTGTGAAACAGAATCTCATGGGGTCAGGGAATATTTCAGAGGGAAGATATATTTTGAGATAAAACTGGAAAGACAAACAGTTTTCTAGTACCAGAGAAGCATATGGGATAATAGGTAAAAAAAAAAAAAAAATCATGCATGCATGCAACATGTCATTTTCTAAAACACTGCATGACTAGAACCCAAATTCTTGGTAGTGGGCATGAAGATAATTGGAAGAGAAAAGGATCAGAGTGAGAGGAGAATTGACATTTAGGACAGTAGATCTGATTTTGTCATCAGTAAGAAGTCTTGAAAAATTCTGAGCCATGGTGTGTTACAATAAGTACTATCCAACAAATATTTACAGATATAACTCTCCTTCCAAGCACATGATAGTATTGCAATTGCTGCGCCTTCCTGGTTGGGTGGAGCCACATGACTAGTACTGGCCAATGAAATGTAATGTGTTTCACCTCTGTACTTGAGCCTGAAACATTGAGGCAAAATTATCTAGAACTCTCTGTTGCCTCTGACACAGTATTGTGGGTACCCCATTGCTTGGTTCCCTGAGTTACTACTATGAGCAGAGCCTCCTCCTGACCCACAATGGACATATGGTACAAGCCACAAATCTCCATTGCATTAAGCTATGGTGATTTGGAAGTTGTTTGTTTCTGTATCATAATTAAGTCTGTTATGACTGAAAGAGATGGATGTTTAAAATGATAAAAAGGTAGAATCAATAGGATATTGTAATTTACTAAAAGTACCAGGAAAGAAGAAGAAAGAGAAATCTAGGCTAATGAGTTGTATAAAAGATTATCCATTGGATTTAGTAGTTAGGTTGCCATTTGTGATCTTCAAGACAGTCATGTGGGGTATGATGAGGAAGGTAAGAATGTCGATGGACTATAGAGTAAATGGGAATAAAGAAGTGGAGACAACTAGTGTTGAAATCAATAGCATGAAAAATAGACTAGCTGACTTTGACTATCTGAACCTGCAAAATATAAATGTATTTGCTTCTATTGTAAGAAAATTTTACAAGCTATATTACCAGAGAGTGAAATTAATGTATTATAATACAACAACAACAAAAAACTATGGCTATACTTAATAGGGTGCACAAATAACTTTGGGAAATGAAGGATTCTCATTGGCTAATAAGAACTACAGCGATTTCTGCTTTCCTCTACAAATTCTGTCTTTAGTTTTTATGGCATTTATATGAAGAAATTCACCATTTATTTCTAAGACTTCAGTTTTTGATTGCTTTTCAAAACATTTCTAGTTTGCTAAATTTAATATTTTAAGAAATGAAACAGACAACATCTAGGTTCCAGTCAGCTAACAATGCAACTGTAATTCAAACTGCAAGATAGACACATTGTCCATTGCAGTTGTTCTGTAAGGCAAGGAAAGCCATATTTACATCTTTTTTACAGATTGTCACCTGCAAAGGAAACATAAAGACTTAATACAAGGTTATTAAATAGCAAGCAGCTGAGATAACACCAATGCAAAGTGATGGCAAAGACCAGCATAAATCCATAATATGATAAGTGATGGCAATTATATGATTTTTATTCTGAATCATATATAACCTATCAAACTGTACCTGTGTGCGCTTTTAAACATGCTGCTCCATGAATAATTTTTTTTCTATTAAGTTCTTTAAATCTTGAATAATCACTGAAGTACCACACCATTCTATTTTTATAGTATATGTGGAATCTTGATCCATAAAGACTCTGGAAAGCAATACACCCTTGCAAGGAGGAAGAAAGATATTTCAGATAACCAAAACGTAACATGGGATGGTTCAATATGGCTTATTTATTAAATATATAGTGCCAGTTGTCAAAATAGCTATTGTGGAATTGTATTAACATCGACTCTATTCAAGGTTAAGCATTTATAGTAAGTGTTTTATTACAGCAAATACTGCACTATACTCCTTAGGGTCAAATCTGCAGGCATTTAATTTCAGCAATTGCCATAATAGAGGCATTATGATAATGTCGCAGCCTCTTGGGCACACAAAGAGTTTAGATGCTATTATGTTTTTCCTTTTCCTCTTTTAAAGCTTTTGTCTGTAATCCACACAGTACTTGAAAAAGCAAGGATTTATATCCTTCCTTATTTGAATATTTGGAACTTGATTTCAAAGGTTGAAATGAACAGAATCTAAGAACAAAATAATGGCATATTACACAAAGGGGAATAATTTTCCATATGTTTTAGATATTCAGACACAAGGGACTCATCTTTATCAAAAAGACCACATCTATTTTTTCTGAGTCCCACCTTCAAAATTATTGAATGGCAAAATGTTTTATATTTCCCATAGGTAAGCTTAAACTCAGTTATTCTGTCACACTATTTTGTTCATTGATTTATTACCATTATTTTAAAAAGCATAATTTAATAAGGTATTATCTTTTATCATATAAGTTAATAGGCATAATTATTGTCAGCAGAATGCTTACAGTCTAAGATAAAAAATACAGTTCTTAATAATTTGGTATTGCTAGATAGTCACACATGTATCTGTGTTAAATCTTTTATTTACCGAAGTTACAGCAAGAGAAATGTGAATATTATTTTCTTTGCTTAGACATTTGGAAAATGCACAGTCTTGCCTAACTCTTACAAATTTCCCTGCTCATCCAAAAGGATATTATGATTCCTTTTTTTTTAATTGTGAATTTCTAGTATCAGTCTAAGCCAGTAGATATATTATGGGTTTCTAATTTGCATTTATTTGTTTATTTGTTAACTAGTTTGCATTTTAAAAGAGTAATTGTACAAAAGTAGTTGACCCGTATTTTTTGTTACCTTTTTTTTTAATGGCTGGAACATTTAAAGTTTAAAGATATGCTCAAAAGGGATATCAGTTATATTTTTTTCAGAAAGTACGTTGGATCACTCTAGTTTCAGAAAAACAGCATCAGAATTTTATCTGTTGATATATTTTTTTAAAAGTTTTCCTTAAATTAAGTATTCTAATCAGTTGATTTTTTTAAAAAATGTTTTTTCTTAAATTGAGTATTTAGGATTTCTTAAATATTTAGTGGATTAGACTCATGTTTTAAGAAAAAGCATGATAAAGCCAGTAATATATAATTAAAAACAAAGTTGATCAAAGTCTTTATTAGATATCAGTAATATTTTTATTATAGTTGGTGGTAGCAGACATTTTTCTACACCTCTTTGTATTGTTTGATTTTTAAACCATGTAAATATCTATAAAGCATAAATTATATTATCTGGGATTATGTATGAGAATTGGCAGACCCAGACTGAGAGAGACAGTTGAGTGGAGATGAGGGAACTAGTAGCCATGGCCAGTTCTTCATCTCTTCAGATATTCTGGGTTTCACTTTAAAAACATAACAGTCAATATAACTTGGAAGTGAGAATTTATTCATTCACTAATTCATCAAATATTTGAGTGTCTCCTACGTTCTAGTCTCTGTTCCAGGTACCAGGAAACCATAATAAACAGGAAAGAGAGCAAGGTCCATACTTTCATGAATCTTTCATCAGATCCTGTTAACCTCAGAGCCTTTTTTCGGTTTAAAAGTAGCAGCCCCGTGCTCGTGGCTCATCTGACTGCATGGGAATGGCTGGTGAATACAGAAAAAATATCTTAGAAGACTGTCTTCAAAAACCCAAAATGAAGTTCACACTTACATGCTGGTGCTTGACCCTCTTCGTCTTTATGAATAAGAAAATGACTGAAACATTCAGCTACAACTGGAAAAATTGTGGTGAAAAGTGCAGATAGATAAATCAGGGTTTAACAAATGACAACCACTTGGGAAGTGACTTAATCATTCTTGTTGAATTTCATATTTCATTAAATATTCTTATACACAATTTCCTGTTAATTGCTTTAAACAAAACCTCCCTTAAGGAATTATTTCAATTAAGTATAAATGTTCCACAAGAATAGTTCTGACAAAGAATCCCCAGGTAGTTCAAATTCTAATACGCATTGACCGAAGGTAAAGAAAAATAACAATTTTTGTATGTTTTAACATGTTTATTACAGCAGATACAATTCACATCTGACTAGCTGTTTCCTCTTTCACCCCTGCCACAACCATGTTCATTGGGCCATTTCCTTATATTTGAGCAATCAATGTACTTTCAGCACACATGCTCAGCAGTACTTTTAAGTCCATTCTTACAGGGTGCAATGGATTTCAATAATTTATACAAACAAGTGGGTTATGCTCAATCACTGCAATTTTATGCTACTGTACACAGGAATGAAAAGGTAGAGAAGTGCCATGGCAACAGTTCCTTAAGAAAGGAGAGAAAGAGGAGCCTTAAAAAAATGGATAAAATCAGATCAAGGATCATGGGAAATGGGAGATAGTAAACCACAAAAACAACAAAATAGAGAAGTAACAGATAATGATAAGTGATGCTAGGACATTAAAATGGGAGTGATATGATAATTAGCAACTAGGTAGATTCTGTAAATTAAGTCATCACGAAAAGCCCCTCTGAAGAGGTGACACTTATGCTTATATAACATTTACATGAAGGATCAAGCTGTATTTTAAAGTCTCTGAGGGTGTTCCCAATAAAAAATACCCCCTTGCTATGGTCTGAACGTTTGTGTTCTCCCCAGATTCACATGCTGGAATTCTAAAACCCAATGTGATGGTGTTAGGAGGTGGGGCCATTGGGAGATGATTAGGTCATGATGTGGAGCCCTTATGAATGGAACAAATGCTTTTATAAAAGAGATCCCACAGAGCTCCCTACCCCTTTTGCCAGGCAAGATACAATATGAAATCTGCATCCTGGGAGAGGGCCCTCACTTTACTATCCAGTCACCTTAATCTTGGACTTCTAGCTTCCAGAACAGTGAGAAATAAATTTGTGTTAGTTATTAAAATTGTGTTAGTTAGTTAGCAGCCCAAATGGACAAAGAAACCTCTTTTATGCTGGTTTCTGAGCAAATTGAAAAATAAAATAGGATCCAATATGGAAAGAGCACCTTTTTCTCATGGAGGCCAGCTTGGAGGATACAGCTTAGTGTTAGAGTCAAAGTGTGTCAGACTCACAGTCCTAACCTCTGACAGTTTCTTTGGGTAGAAAGGTCTTCCATATACATACAGAGAGAGTCCATGTACAAGTGGACAGGATCACTGTCCAGGGGAAGAAAGGCAGAGTAAAGCAGAGAATGTCCAGCTATTCTTCTGAAATTTAACAATCTGAAAAGAGAAAAAGGCGAGAGAGAGACAAAAAAAATCATAGCAGTGGAGATCACTTCACCTGTAAAGAAACAGGAATGAGGAAAAAAGCAGTCTTGCCTGCTTCCAACATTACACGAATATCTCTGAGAAGGGTGTAGTGACACAAACTGGGAAATGACTTTGGGATGTTCTTGAAATGGAAGATCACTAGGAGAAGACCATAGTTCACACGGACAGAATAAAACCAGATGAGTTTGGAAAGTTTGGCAGCAGCAAGACCATGTAAAGCTTTGTAGGCCAGACTTGTGAATTTGGATTTTTATTTTAAGTGAAACTGGGAGTCACAGGAGGGTTTCAAATAGGCAAGTGATATGTTCTGATTTAAATTTTTAGAAGATCTCCCTAGTTGCTATTTCCAGAATATATTGTTGGGCGGGGGGAGTGTTAAGACAGGAGACCATTGCAGAAATCTAGTTTAGCAGTGTAGTGGTTTGGAAAAGAGTGATAAGAGTGGAGAGGTAGAAAAGTAGATGGATTCTGGATTAGAGTAAATTTGGGAGATGAGGGAAAATGACTAATTAAGTGTAGCGTTAAATTCTTGTTTGGAATAACTGGATTCCACTTGCTGGGAACACAACTTGTGGAGGAATACTTTTGGTTGTGGGGGAAGGGAATCATGTCTTCTAAGTTGAGAAAGCTATTAGATGTATAAATCCAGATGCCATGAACGTAGTTATACATGTGAGCCAGTATTCTCTGGGAGAGACCAGGGCTGGTGACATAAGACTTAGATATCCTCTGCATATAAATGATATTTAAAACCATGGGATTGAATAAGGTCATTCCCCAAAGAGTTTATAAATTGATAAGGCTTCCGCCTTCATAATCTCAGAGGAGAGAAACCTGAGAAAGAGCAGCTGGTAAAGTGGTTGGAGAATCAGTTGTGTGGGATTACAGGTATTAAAGAAGGAAACGTTCAAGAAGGAAGCAATCGGCACAATTTTACTTTAACCAGAAAATTATGTGTAAATGAAACAAAGTAAATGAGCAGACACACACACACACATACACACACACTAGATCACTGGGAATAGGGTGAAGAACAAATAAGAGCAGCAGAGGTAGTGTGTGTTTTAAAGATTTGTTATGTGCTTCAACTTCCTACAAATCTACTGGCAAAATTATTTTTTAATTTTGTTGTTGGTACTTAGAATTTGTTTTTATCTTTAGTGGTTTAACAAATGATAGTCAAGTGCCCTAGCCTAACTTTAATTGCAGATCTGTGTCTTGCATGATAGTTAAATATCCTGGAGAAGGATATCATAAACTTCTATTTTGTACCATCTCAGATATTTGTTCTTATTGGCTGCTATGCATTTTGTTGGTCCTCTGTGAATTTTCACTAAATCCTAGATACTATGTATGCAAATTGATGCTATATTATTTACCAAGCCAACATGATTTCACTTAGGACAGTTTTAGTTTGATAAATGAGTCTGTGATTATTCACCAGAAATGCACTATCTTGGTCAACTCCAGAAATTCCCTTCTCTTTGTTCTTCAGTTTTGCACTTACACTTACTCTTATACTCCTTTATAAAACCAATATTTCAAATCAGATATAGTGATTTATATTTAATAACACATTCTTATTATTCATATTTATTTTCTCCTTCCAAATGAAGTTATAAAACTTTTTATTAGTTGTATACATAACAATATGAATAATAACACATATTCTGAAATTGGCTGTTAGTTTCATTTTCTAATGTTGTGATTCTGATAACTGAAGTATCACAAGTATATTGACAAACTATTCTGTAATACATATAATGCAGAAACTCTCAACCCAACCTGTGCATCAGAATCACTTGTGGAGTTAAAAAAAAAATACAGTAGCTTGGGTTGAGAACCACTGCATTAGGCTATATTGTAGGAGTACCTGCTGAGCTCCCTATATCATAGAAATCTCCTAAAATATTGATTCCAGTCTTCTGCTAGGGAAAGGCATGGGGCAGAAGCATAAAAACTTTGCACTAGCCTTAAAAAGGAAAACAGACATCAGTAACATGACCTCAAATGGGTGAGAGCAAGAGAAAAATGTTGATGGATTAGAACAATATTGTTCTTCTATCCTGTGAGATGTCAAGGTTCAGAAGGATCATTGACCAGGTTTGGTGTCAATTTAGAGACATCTAGAGATGTAGTGCCATGGCTATCAGAATCTGTACCTTAGATCTGTTTTAGTAGTTCTCGGTCATAAGACCTCTTAGTGTTCTTGTCTCTACTTCATTCTGCAATCAAAAGACATTTTGTTTTTCACTTAAAAAGAATAACACAATAATTCACATTTATTGTACAAAAAAGATATTATTAATAATAATAATCTGGCAACCAGAAATAACAACTTTCATATTATTCTCATGTTGAATAGCCTTTCAGACTTTTCTCTATAGGCAGTAGAATATGGTATGAGGCAAGTATATTTTCTGGTTACAAGCACAGACTCTGGAGTCTGATTGACTATCTTCAAATCCTTGCCTTGTCATTTACTAGCTTTGACTTTTGGCAAGTTACTTACTTTCCTTATTCTTCTGTATTAATATATGTAAGGTACTCAGTAGAGTGCCTTGCAGGTAGCAAGCTCTCTGTAGGTGTTAACTATATTATTGTGTATGTAAAAAGTATATGATTAACAAAGATTGGATAAAGCCACTTTTAGCCATTTTAAAAATGATTGCAGATTTCAGTGAATCTTTATTCATCTCTAGATTAAGCAATGATTTATTTAGCACCACCTATGTGCCATGCACTATACATCTAAATTAACTTCTTTAATAGTATTCTATTGTATAGATTGCACTGCATTTTATTTAATCAACTCCCTAGCAGTAGACATTAGACATTTTTTCAATTTTTAAAAATATTATAAATAAGACCATAGTCCTAGTAGCTAATTATGTACACACTTACATGATGCCTTTCTGGAAATATCTGGGTCAAAGGATATGCAGATTTCAAAGGCTTTTGTTATTTACTGACAAATTACCATTCAGGGAGATTGTGCCATTTATGGCCACACCATAATAATTGAGAATTGAAGGCAAAAGTCTTGAGCAAATGTAGTTGACTGAGCCATAGGTAGTTTCAGAAGGATAACTTGGACTTTTCAAAACCAAGATGTGGCATTAGAGAGGTAGAAAGAGCCAATGAAAAGCAGACAACAAATCAAAACACTTTCGAAAAGTATTGTTACTGAATTAATCATTTTGGTAAACTTGCAGCAACTAGAATACCAGGTTATTAAATATGAGGGCCCAAGATGTTTTGGTTTTTTTTAACCCTCCTTGGTACTGCCTGTTAGGGTCTTTTTTTTGATAAGCATTCATCTACATACTTGAAAATGCCACAAATGAAAAATCCTGTTATTTCTTTCACTTAGAGGTCATGGCGTTATTTGCATCAAGGGGTCAAAACATCTTGTTGTTTTGGGTTGTTGATAGATATTCCCACTATGCCCAAGAGAGTAGCGTTTAGAAAAACATAAAGAGGTAAAGCAAAGTTCTTTTCTTGGAAACCAGGCTTATTTTCTAAATCTCCCTACTATCTACAAGAGTGATCCTATCTGCCTCTCCCTTTGTGGTCCTTCTCAATTGATTAACCCAAACCATAGTTTTGTTTTCACCCCATGGATATATGAAAATATTTTAAACAGCTGTCTTGAAAATCAACCCTACTTGATCCTTCTTATCTTATGTTGCATATGAAAAGACAATGCAGTTAATTCACTGTTTACTTCAAGTTGTAGTTACAACTCCACCTTTAAATTTGGTATTGAAAATAACAATATTTAGCATCTATTTGATAGATAAGATTTTAAAAGATATTGTATAAGGCTTTTCTTGCTTGGATTTTTAAAAATTGGAACTAAATTACAAATTGGGTATAAAAATAAATTATCCAAATGTTTTAAAAGTCATTTTGAAAAGAAAATTAAGTTTTATATTTTATTCATTGTATCCATCTCATCAGTATTAGGTATACAAAAAAGGAGTTGAGGCTTATTGAATGCCAATAAAACAAAACCCACAGTTACATAAGTGAACAGAGGAGTAACTAAATTCCTTTCAGTAGAATAACATAAATATTAAGTTACGAAGTTGTGTATTTAATCTTCTGGATTCTAATTCCAATACCACTATTTCCTTGGACAAGCTATATAACCTCTCTAAACCTTAATGCCATCATCAGTAAAATGGGCACAGTAACAGTACTCATCTCATAGTTCTTTGGTTTGTTGTTGGTGGTGATGGTGTGATGAAGATGAATTGAGATAATGCATGGAAACATTTAGCACTGTTTGATAGGAAATAAGTATTCAATAAGTGCTAGCTATAGCTATTTCAGTGAAAATCAAGGAAAATATTTAAAAACAGGTTTCCATTAGTATCACATTTCCTTTCTCCACAGTTGCTGTTACGGAATCCAGAGAGGTGAACAGATTTCCCCTTCCTAGTAATACAGCCACAGCAACAGCAACAGCAGCTGTGACTGAGGAGAAAAGAGAACTAACATCTCTCCAAGAGGGGACCCTCTAATTCAACAGACATTATTCATTTTCTGAAGGCTGTGAAGGATATTGATAGACTAAAAACCTTGGCTCATCCTCTGGGGATAGACAAAGTGAAAGATACCCAATAATAATTGTTCTCGTTAATCTTGAGATAGGCAAGTCTCTTTGAGCCTTCCAGTGGTCTTCTGAGAATAGGACCACAAACTATATTCTTTTTCAACCTGGCTCTTTGTGTGTATTTCTGGTCACTAAGAGGGAGAAGGGTGAATCAGGCATTGTGTTTGGATTAGCTGGACAAATAGAAAAGCATAACCCATGACAGATAAAATCACAACAAACTGCAAAATTTTCTCAACTCATGGTTCTATAGTAGTGTTAGTTTGAGCATTCAGTATAACTGTCTGCTAAAGCATATTGAGTTCAGAAGACATCTCGATGGTCTCAGGTGACGGACAACTTGTCACTTGAAGTTGGTGGCATACCAGATGGATGGAGCATGGAAATGGAAATTTCCCATCATGTTTATGACAAGGCACCAGTTAAATGGAACAAGACAGAGTGCAAAGTTCACCTTGCATACCTATAGACCTTTGGAGAATTTTGGTTACTATCACAGAATTTGCTGTAATATGACACATTTTATACTTTTTTCCTTCTCTTTCAGAAAGTTCAGTCTTTTAATAGTCATGAGTTTCAACTTCTCATGTAAGAATGAAATGTTAGCACAGGATATACAAACATCTTCAAAGATTACTTTTCTTTTATTTAATTTCTATTTTTATAAAACAGGTACTTATTAGTTATCCATTTTATACATATTAGTGTATATAGGTCAATCCCAATCTCCCAATTCATCACACCACCACCATCCCCACCCACCGCTTTCCCCCCTTGGTGTCCATACGTTTGTTTTCTACATCTGCGTCTCAATTACAGCCCTGCAAACTGGTTCATCTGTACCATTTTTCTAGGTTCCACATAAATGCTTTAATATATGATATTTGTTTTTCTCTTTCTGACTTACTTCACTCTGTATGACAGTCTCTAGATTCATCCACGTCTCTACAAATGACCCAATTTCATTCCTTTTTATGACTGAGTAATATTCCATTGTATATATATACCACTTGTTCTTTATCCATTCGTCTGTCGATGGGCATTTAGGTTGCTTCCATGTCCTGGCTATTGTAAATAGTGCTGTAATAAACACTGGGGTGCATGTGTGTTTTTGAATTATGGTTTTCTCTGGGTATATGCCCAATAGTGGGATTGCTGGGTCATATGGTAATTCTATTTTTAGTTTTTTAAGGAACCTCCATACTGTTCTCCATAGTGGCTTTATCAATTTACATTCCCACCAAGAGTGCAAGAGGGTTCCCTTTTCTCCACACCCTCTCCAGCATTTGTTGTTTCTAGATTTTCTGATGATGCCCATTCTAACTGGTGTGAGCTGACACCTCATTGTAGTTTTGATTTGCATTTCTCTAATAATTAGTGATGTTGAGCAGATTTTCATGAGGTTCTTGGCCATGTGTATGTCTTCTTTGGAGAAATGTCCATTTAGGGCTTCTGCCCATTTTTGGATTGGGTTGTTTGTTTTTTTAATATGGAGCTGCATGAGCTGTTTATATATTTTGGAGATTAATACTTTGTCCGTTGATTCGTTTGCAAATATTTTCTCCCATTCTGAGGGTTGTCTTTTCATCTTGTTTATGGTTTCCTTTGCTGTGCAAAAGCTTTTAAGTTTCATTAAGTCCCATTTGTTTAATTTTGTTTTTATTGCCATTACTCTAGGAGGTGGATCAAAAAATATCTTGCTGTGATTTATGTCAAAGAGTGTTCTTCCTATGTTTTCCTCTAAGAGTTTTATAGTGTCTGGTCTTACTTTTAGGTCTCGAATCCATTTTGAGCTTATATTTGTGTATGGTGTTAGGGAGTGTTCTAATTTCATTCTTTTACATGTAGCTGTCCAGTTTTCCCAGCACCACTTATTGAAGAGACTGTCTTTTCTCCATTGTATATCCTTGCCTCCTTTGTCATAGATTATTGACCATAGGTGTGTGGGTTTATCTCTGGGCTTTCTATCCTGTTGCATAGACCTAT
Organism: Leucopleurus acutus; assembly: GCF_964270905.1. Taxonomy (NCBI): domain Eukaryota; kingdom Metazoa; phylum Chordata; class Mammalia; order Artiodactyla; family Delphinidae; genus Leucopleurus; species Leucopleurus acutus. The sequence goes on along the minus strand of NC_139147.1, from coordinate 92,341,088 downwards.
ATTTCTGTTTTTGTGCCAGTACCATATTGTCTTGATTACTGTAGCTTTGTAGTATAGTCTGAGGTCAGGGAGTCTGATTCCTGCAGCTCCGTTATTTCCCCTCAAGACTGCTTTGGCTATTCGGGGTCTTTTGTGTATCCATACAGATTTTAAGATTTTTTGTTCTAGTTCTGTAAAACTGACATTGGTAATTTGATAGGGATTGCATTGAATCTGTAGATTGCTTTGGGTAGTATAGTCATTTTCACAATATTGATTGTTCCAGTCCAAGAACATGGTATGTCTCTCCATCTGTTTGTATTATCTTTAATTTCTTTCATCAGTGTCTTATAGTTTTCTGCATACAGGTCTTTTGTCTCCCTGGGTAGGTTTATTCTTAGATATTTTATTCTTTTTGTTGCAATGGTAAATGGGAGTGTTTCCTTAATTTCTCTTTCAGATATTTCATCATTAGTGTATAGGAATGCCAGAGATTTCTGTGCACTAATTTTGTATCCTGCAACTTTACCAGATTCATTGATTAGCTCTAGTAGTTTTCTGGTGGCATCTTTAGGATTCTCTATGTATAGTATCATGTCATCTGCAAACAGTGACAGTTTTATTTCTTCTTTTACAATTTGTATTCCTTTTATTTCTTTTTCTTCTCTGATTGCCATTGTAGGACTTCCAAAACAAAGTTGAATAATAGTGGTGAGAGTGGACATCATTGTCTTGTTCCCGATCTTAGAGGAAATGCTTTCAGTTTTTCACCATTGACAGTGATGTTTGCTGTGGGTTTGTCGTATATGGCCTTTATTATGTTGAGGTAGGTTCCCTCTATGCCCCCTTTCTGGACAGTTTTTATCATAAATTGGTGTTGAATTTTGTCAAAAGGGTTTTCTGCATCTATTGAGATGATCATATGGTTTTTCTTCTGCAATTTGTTAATATGGTGTATCACATTGATTGATTTGCATATATTGAAGAATCCTTGCATCCCTGGGATAAATCCCACTTGATCATGGTGTATGATCCTTTTAATGTGTTGTTCAATTCTGTTTGTTAGTATTTTGTTGAGGATTTTTACATCTATATTCATCAGTGATATTGGTTTGTAATTTTCTTTTTTTGTAGTATCTGTGTCTGGTTTTGGTATCAGGGTGATGGTGGCCTCATAGAATGAGTTTGGGAGTGTTCCTTCCTCTGCAATTTTCTGGAAGAGTTTGAGAAGGATGGGTGTTAGCTCTTCTCTAAATGTTTAATAGAATTCACCTGTGAAGCCATCTGGTCCTGGACTTTTGTTTGTTGGCAGATTTTTAATCATAGTTTCAATTTCATTACTTGTGATTGGTCTGTTCATATTTTCTATTTTTTCCTCTTTCAGTCTTGGAAGGTTATATTTTTCTAAGAATTTGTCCATTTCTTCCAGGTTGTCCATTTTATTGGCATAGAGTTGCTTGTAGTAGTCTCTTAGGATGCTTTGTATTTCTGTGGTGTCTGTTGTAACTTCTCCATTTCATTTCTAATTTTATTGATTTGAGTCCTCCCCCTCATTTTCTTGATGAGTCTGGCTAATGGTTTATCAATTTTGTTTATCTTCTCAAAGAACCAGCTTTTAGTTTTATTGATCTTTGCTATTGTTTTCTTTGTTTCAGTTTCATTTATTTCTGCTCTGATGTTTATGATTTCTTTCCTTATGCTACTTTTCGGTTTGTTTGTTCTTCTTTCTCTAGTTCCTTTAGGTGTAAGGTTAGATTGTTTATTTGGGATTTTTCTTGTTTCTTGAGGTAGGCTTGTATTGCTATAAACTTCCCTCTTAGAACTGCTTTTGCTGCATTCCATAGGTTTTGGATTGTCGTGTTTTCATTGTCATTTGTCTGTAGGTAATTTTTGAATTCCTCTTTGATTTCTTCAGTGATCTCTTAGTTATTTAGTAACGTATTGTTTAGCCTCCATGTGTTTGTGTTTTTTACATTTTTTTCCCTATAATTGATTCCAATCTCATTACGTTGTGGTCAGAAAAGATGCTTGATATGATTTCAATTTTCTTAAATTATCTGAGGCTTGATTTGTGACCCAAGATGTGATCTATCCTGGAGAATGTTCCGGGCACACTTGAGAAGAAAGTGTAATCTGCTGTTTTTGAGTGGAGTGTCCTATAAATATCAATTAAATCTATCTGGTCTATTGTGTTATTTAAATATTGTGTTTCCTTATTCAATTTCTGTTTGGATTATCTGTCCATTGGTGTAAGTGAGGTGTTAACTGATACTGTCCCCCAGTATTATTGTGTTACTCTCTATTTCCTCTTTTATAGCTGTGAGCAGTTGCCTTATGTATTGAGGTGCTCCTTTGTTGGGTACATATATATTTATAAGTGTTATATCTTCTTCTTGGATTTATCCCTTGATCATTGTGTGGTTTCCTTGCTTGTCTCTTTTAACATTCTTTATTTTAAAGTCTATTTTATCTGATATGATTATTGCTACTCCAGATTTCTTTTGATTTCCAGTTCCATGGAATATTTTTTTCCATCCCCTCACTTTCAGTCTCTATGTGTCCCTAGGTCTGAAGTGGGTCTCTTGTAGGCAGCATATATATGGGTCTTATTTTTGTGTATATTCAGCAAGCCTGTGTCTTTTGGTTGGAGCATTTAATCCATTCATATTTAGGGTAATTATTGATATGTATGTTCCTGTGACCATTTTCTTAATTGTTTTGGGTTTCTTTTTTAGGTCTTTTTCTTCTCTTGTGTTTCCCACTTAGTGAGGTTCCTTTAGCATTTGTTGTAGATATGGTCTGGTGGTGCTGAATTCTCTTAGCTTTTACTTGTTTGTAAAGCTTTTGATTTCACCATCGAATCTGAATGAGATCCTTGCCAGGTAGAGTAATCTTCATTGTAGGTTTTTCCCTTTCATCAATTTATATGTGTCATTCCACTCCCTTCTGGCTTGTAGAGTCTCTGCTGAGAAATCAGCTGTTAACCTTATGGGAGTTGCCTTGTATGTTATTTGTCATTTTTCCCTTGCTGCTTTCAATATGTTTTCTTTGCCTTTAATTTTTGCCAACTTGATTACTATTTGTCTAGGCATGTTTCTCCTTGTGTTTATCCTGTATGGGTCTCTCTCCACTTCCTGGACTTGGGTGGCTATTTCCTTTCCCACGTTAGGGAAGTGTTTGACTAATCTCTTCAAATATTTTCCCAGGTACCTTGTCTCTCTCTTCTCCATCTGGGACCCCTATAAAGGGAATGTTGTTGTGTTTAGTGTTGTCCAGAGGTCTCTTAGGCATCTTCATTTCTTTGTATGCTTTTTTCTTTTCCGCAGCAGTGAATTCCACCAATCTGTCTTCCAGGTCACTTATCCATTCTTCTGCCTCAGTTATTCTGCTTTTGATTCCTTCTAGTGTATTTTTCATTTCAGTTATTTTATTGTTCATCTGTGATTTTTTTGTTCTTTAATTCTTCTAGTTCTTTGTTAAACATTTCTTGTATCTTCTCGATCTTTGTCTCCATTCTTTTTCCGAGGTCCTGTATCACCTTCACTACCATGATTCTGAATCCTTTTCTAGAAGGTTGCCTATCTCCATTTCATTTGGTTGTTTTTTGGGGGTTTTATATTGTTCCTTCATCTGTTACATAGCCCTCTGCTATTTCATCTTTCCTACTTTTCTGTGAATGTCGTTTTTATTCCACAGGCTGCGGGATTGTAATTCTTCTTTCTTCTGCTGTCTGCTGTCTGGTGGATTAGGCTATCTAAGAGGCTTGTGCAAGTTTCCTGATGGGAGGGACTGGTAGTGGGTAGAGCTGGATTTTGCTCAGGTGGGCAGAGCTCAGTAAAACTTCAATCTGCTTGTCTGCTGATGGGTGGGGCTGGTTTCCCTTCCGGTTGGTTGTTTGGCCTGAGGTGACCAAAAACTGGAGCCTACCTGGGCTCTTTGGTGGGGCTAATGGTGGACTCTGGGAGGACTCATGCCAAGGAACACTTCCCAAAGCTTCTGCTGCCAGTGTCCTTGTCCTCACAGTGAGACACAGCCACCCCCTGCCTCTTCAGGAGACCCTCCAACAGTAGCAAGTAGGTCTGGTTCAGTCTGCCCGGGGGTCACTGCTCCTTCCCCTGGGTCCCAATGCACACACTACTTTGTGTGTGCCCTCCAAGAGTGGAGTCTCTGTTTCCCCCAGTCCTGCTGAAGTCCTGCAATCAAATCCCGATAGCCTTCAAAGTCTGACTCTCTAGGAATTCCTCCTCCCATTGCTGGACCCCCAGGTTGGGATGCCTGACTTGGGGCTCAGAACGTTCACTCCAGTGGGTGGACTTCTGTGGTATAAGTGTTCTCCAGTTTGTGAGTCACCCACCCAGCAGTTATGAGATTTGAGTTTATTGGGATTGTGCCCCTCCTACTATCTCATTGTGGCTTCTCCTTTTTCTTTGGATGTGGGGTATCTTTTGTGGTGAGTTCCAGTGTCTTCCTCTTGATGACTGTTCAGTAGTCAGTTGTGATTCCGGTGCTCTCGCAAGAGGGAGTGAGAGCATGTCCTTGTAGTCTACCATGTTGAACCAATCTCCCCAAAGATTACTTTTTTAGTTTTTTGTTTCTTTAGCTGGTTAGCTGGTTTATGAGTTTTGATACTTTGCATTTTTGTTTTTTGCTGTTTTTGTTTCTGTTTTGTTTCTCTTGGCCAAAATACCTGATCAGAGTTTAGTCTGTGTACTTTTCAACATTAAAAATTTTTATTCTCTTGGCTGAAATCATTGTAAACATTTTACTGCTGCTCTAATAATACTCTTAAGAAAAGAGAGATACCTGTGTGAGTTTGTTTTTTAAAAACTGAGTTTTCAGTATAAAATTGGTATAATAGTGAGTCATGTCCAAATCTTCATTATGAAAATTGCCTGATTAAGAGATGTTATTCAGCAATTTATTATTAAGAAATCTGGCTTGGAGATTTATAAGATGTCTTACAGACTAATGGAGTTTTCATTTTGGAATGGAGTATTTCTTTTTTAAAAGTGGGATAGTAGGCTATATTTTTAGGCCATCCTGGGGAAGCAATACCTGAGAAAGTAATTAGAATCAGTAGTTGGGCAAGGATTGGGATCAGTGCTCAGGAATGATCTACATAATTCTGATATCAAGGGAGCATCTCTTAGAGCCTTTCTCATCTTTTGGTGATTAATCAGATATTTAAAGTGAATACATTTACTTGATCTCATCTAGAGAGAATGTTTGAAAGTACAACATATGAAGAAATCATTGTAGAGCTGCAAAGTTTTCTAATTTGGCTCCTCCCTAACAGATATCTTTGCCTCTGGTAAATTCTCTTGCTTCCATTATTTTTCTAGATAACAATGCCCTTAAAACAGTTTTTATAAACCCTGAAAGTTGAGTTTAAATTCTCCTTGTAGGATCTATTATGACCGTTTTTTTTTTCTTGTAAGGATAAATTTGTTTAGCAAAATATTTGAATTTCATGTGCTTGAGTGTGACTCTACTTGCTGTGTGTGTTACTTGTGTGTGTGTGTGTGAGAGAGAGACCTAGAGAATGGGGAGTGGTGGTGGATTTTTTCAGCTTTCCCAGCTATCAGTTCCCCTTCCTCCACTAACCAAGTGAGAAAATTAGTGGGCAGGCTAGCAAGATAACTCAGACTCACTGTAATACAGGTTTTCAAATTCTTATGTAGGGCAATATGAATAGTCATATAGCTTTCTTAGATCTTGTAAGATAACTTAGTATATGCCAGAGACCTACTTCCCATTAACCTTCCTAATGAATTATTTTAATTGCTAAGTAAGTTATCTTACTATGAGCATAATCTCTCTAATTCATATATGGCATAGTTAGGCTCAGGGACAATTGGTCTGAAAGATTAATAGAATAATTACTAGGAAAGTTTTTCTTTGGGGTTAGTAGTACATGTCAGACACTATTCTAAATGTTTTGTGACTTTTTACCTATTCCAATCTTTACTTCTGAGGAAGGTAATGCTATTAATACCCTTATTTTGCAGATGGGGAAATTGAGGCTTTAAGAGATTTTATATACTTGCTTAAGGTTACACAGCTATTAAGTGACAGACCTGGAATTCAGACCCACACAATCTGACTCTAGAGCCAACACTCTTAACCAGTTGTTTTCCCGAAAAAAGGGGAAAGCTGATTTTTATGTAGAAAGAAATGCTGGATTTTTATTTAGAAAAGTAAGTTAAAGACTTTAGCCTCAGGCTGTGGTTTATCCACCGAAACTCATGAATCAGAAATCTTTGGTGTAGGCTTATCTTGGAGCCATTCATTTTCTTGTTCATGGACTTTTATACTTGCTCCTCAGCTTTCTGGCATATGATGGAGGACAGAGCTCCAGTTAAGATGCCCATCATGTGCAACATGTCAGCACCCTGAAGAGTTGTGATGGGTGAGGAGTAATTGAGACTAATAGTGATGCTTTATGAAAATTACTGCCAGATGCTGGCAGAGTTCTGGGAGGTCTATTATGTTACATGCACATTGCTGTTGTAGTTTCTGAAGTAGTTTATAGATTTCTTGATTTTTCTGTGATATTTACATGACTATGGATGTCTAAATTTAGTGGTTCATTTACTTTTGATTGCAAATAACTAATGAGACTGACTGAGGATTTTTCTTTATTTAGTCAGCTACTTGAAAGTGTAATTTAAGGGGAGAAAAAAGACCTTATCAGTTTGACTATCTGTGCCAAAGATGATGCTTTGACATAATCATTGCCAGTGCTGCAATCTGTTTCCTAAAGCTTTAATCCATCAAAGGATGTAAAGGCCACCCGATGAAGTGGTTGGAACATGGGACCATCCAGTTGTTTAAATTCTGTCCTTACTACTTACCTTTAATGCAATTCCACGTAGGTTTCTTACCTCCCCTGAACCTTCTTTTTCTCCATGGCAAAATGGAAATCATTTCATGGACATTGTTCAGAGGATTCACAAAGCCTAATCATCTCTGATCAGAGGGTCACACTGAGAATGATCCCAAGTCTAGGCACCTTCTCTCTGACCTCTACAGACTATTCTTCCTTCTTATTCTTTACATATTTCATGTTACTGAGGACTACAACATACAGTAGTATCTAGTGCCCAGTTTTTATTCCTGGATTGGACTGTGGCTCTGACTGCTCTTACACTAGTAACCCAAACTTGTAAACCAAAGAAGGGACTGCAGAGACAGTGTGATATAGTGCACTGCTTTCCAGATTTGCCTGCTAATAACAGTCACATAGGTCATATAGATTTCCAAGTTCTTCCCTTAGAGATTCTTATTTAGTAGGCCTGAAGTGGGACACAGTAGTATATGTGTTTTAACTAGAGATCCAGAAAAGGCAAGCATGGAAAACATAAGAATAAGTTTTAGAGTTGATAGATCTGAGTTTAAATCCCTTTGCCACTTATGAGCTATGATATCATTTAACTTTCCAAGACCTAGCTTATAGGTGCCTAGTACGGATGTCAGGTATGTTTCTCATAGCTTTGCTGATGGAGTCCAGAATAAGTAAACATTAAATGCCCAGCTCCTTGCTTCATTGTTCTGCCACCTCTTAACATTTTCCAGTGGTGTGCTGTTAATATTTAACAACCAGCTCTCCAGAAAAGCAAGCCCTATGTTTGTCTATTTCTGCAGTGTAAATACACCCACAATGGCTGATCTCAAGCTACCACAATTGCTCTACTGGTTGTCCCCTTTCTTTCCTCTATGCATTGTCAACTTCTTTCTCTTTGTTGCCTAGTCAAGTCTCTCCCACCTTAAAAAATGACAAAAACAATATAAAATAACGAAAAAACTGACATGACTCCTGGTCCTTTATACTTAAAATTCTTGAAACAATAGTAAGCTCTCTGTGTCTTTATTTCTTCCCCTTACATTCTTTGGTCCTCACTTTTGCCATTAGACTTCTGCCCTACACTTTAGTGAAACTGTTTTTGGTAAAGCTATGTTGACAAATGCAATGGGCACATCGAAGCCCTTATCTTGCTGGACTTCTCTGTAGCCACCGACATTGCCAATCTATCCCTCCTTGACAGTCTTCTCTCACTCACTTCTGTGCACATTATTGGCCTGGTTCTTTGCAGCCTTATGATCATATATCTAGACTCTGACTTACTCACTAGATTTTTACCCACTATTTCAGTGGTTTTAAAACTTTAGCATGCATTAGAATCACCTGGAGTATTTGTTAAAACACGGATTACTGGACCCCGATTCTTGTCTTCTTTAGGTCATGGGTAGAGAATGAAAATTTGTATTTCTAACAAATTTCCAGGTGATGCTGATCCTGCTGGTCCAGGACCCACACTTCAAGAATCATTGCTTTAACTCCACCTTGGGCTCCTCTTTTACTTCCTGCCCCTAAATGTTAATTTGGCTTGTGATTTACACCTGGACCTATTCTTCTTCTCACTAATGACATTGTGTCTAGGTGAACTTATCTCTTGTCATGGTTTTAATGCTTATGTTGTCTGACCGCAAAGATGCTTTTCTCTTGTAGAGCTCATGACTATCTTCAAATTAAGATATCCAACTGTGTGCTAGACATCTATTAAATGTCCCATAAGAACATGACTTGCTCATGGTTAATCGGCTGAAATTTGCATCTAAGTCTGTTTGAACCAGATGCCCCTACTTTTAACCACTTACTTTTATTGGCCTCTCATCCCTTTTATGATTGCACTAGTTCAGACCTCCTTCATCTTTGAGAAGATGAAGCCTTCTGTGTCATGGTCCCCAAGACCATCACCAAGTTTGATGTTTCTCTAGGAGGATTTGCAGGCCTCAGCAAGTAGTTGTATTCATGGCCATGATTTATTACAGTGAAAGGATATCAAACTAAATCAATAAAGGCAAGAGGCACATTGGGTAGAGCCTGGAGGAAACGAAGCACAAGATTCCAAGGATCCTCTCCCAGTGGAGTCACATAAGACATGTGTATGTCCTCCAGCAGTGATTTGTGACAACATGGGTGAAATGTTATCTACTAGGGAAGCTCATTGGAGAACCATGTCCAGGGTTTTATTGGAGATTGACCACATACACACGCTCTGCCTGACACATACCAAGATTCTAGACACCCAGAAGGAAATCAGGTGTTCAGCATGAACTTTTATTGTTTGCACAAACAGTTTAGACACAGTTACATATTCTTATCAGGGAATGCTGGGAACCCTCCTGAAATTGATGTTCCCAGATGCCAGCTGAGGGCCAACCTTGTGTAGAACTTTGTAAGGATTGCAGTCTCCAGCTGTTATGTTAATTCTTTTCTCTGTACCTTCTAATGAGTCTTTCTCTATAGTATCTTTTACTCTCTCATTGCCGTCTCCACCCAGCAGCAGAGTGAGACATTTAAAATGCAAATCTGATCTTATCCTTCCTTGGCTTAGTATTCTTTGTATCTTTTCTAGTTCTCAATAAATGAGATAAAAGGGACTGACTAGGAGAAGTCTTTGGGATCATCATTGTTATTGCAATTAATGTGTTTTGGTTTTGTAATGTGAGATATTCACTCACTTATTTTAACTTTAGGACTTGTAAGAGTTTCCCATTGAATGCCATGGTGGGGAATCCCCTTTTCCACTACTGCTCATTTTCTGGACAGAATTGATGTCTCCTGGCTTTGAGCTGTCTTAACAATTTAAGTTTTCTTCTCGTGGCACTCTCTCTCCTAGATTATTGTTATTTGTGTGCATATCTCATCTCTATATTATAAGGTCTTTGAGAAAATGATTCATGTCTCACTCTCTTTATTCCTCAAATTAATCCCCAATAGCTAAATATTTATCACTTAGCTTTCAATAAGTATGTTGAATAAGTGAATAAATGACTAAAAGTGAAAATAATGGTTTGTGTTTTATCCTGAAAAAGTTACTTGTCTATTTTTATAAGTAGCCATTTTTTAATATTATTCAGGTTAAAAATATTTAAAAATTAAAAGAAACATAGAAGGATATTTAAGAAGAAATTAATTACAATTCCCTATTTTTAAAATACCTAGTCATGTACTTTGATTTAGTGAAACTAGATTTAAGTGCATTATTTGTTTTCATTCTCTGAATCAATTTTTAAGTAATTAGAGGTTTTTATTTTCATTTTCTCCCTCTGAAACTACATTTCTGTGAAAATTTTTGCTTAATTAGGGCTGTGCTAAATTATATATGCCAGTCTTAATTTTTAAGTGAAAGTATTGGATTTCTGCATAGCCAAATAAACTACAATTTATCTTGGCATCAGAAATTGAGATTGATTAGTACTCTCAAGTGATACTTTGATTTTTCTTGTCAGTTAGGCAAATATATATACTCTCAGTGTCCTGATAAAGATGATGATGAGAATATATAATTTGTTCATGGTAAATAATTTTTGTGTTTATCAGGCTTTTCACTAGTAACCTGTATGTACGTTCTTAATAGTAAAATCAAAAGCTCTTAGATTTGCATAGAAGAAGTTAACCAAAGAGAATTTGACTCACAGATATTGCTAGGTTATATGTGTGTGTGCATTTATGAGTTGGTAATTTCTCCATATAAATATAAAATAAATATATAGATTGTTAAGCAAATGTATATACTTATGAAGATATTATCAAGCCTTCATGGGCTGCTGTCACTTTTGAAATGCTGAGGGTGGAATGTTAAACTCTCATATCTGTTGTGTGATGAAAGTCTTTTGAGAACATGCTATTGTCATGTGTCTGTGGCAATCAAAAGCATGTTGTCTCTGGCTACAATATGGAGATGTATGGTAGCAGCACCATGCTCCATTCTAATGGCACTTTATCTAGTCTACTGTGACAAATAATTCTATTCAGCTTGTCAGTAGTGACAGCTGAGACTTTTTGCTTAGATGCGTTGACAGTGCTTGTATTAAACAGCTAGAGCCATATACTCCATTAAGTTTCTATAAAATGAACTGTCTGCTTCTTGCTGTTTTGCTGATAGTGGCAACAGTTGTAAGCTAATCCTCTCCAGCTGTGGATTGCTTGACAGAGTGCTTTCACTCATCGGCAGGTAGTAGATCTCATAGTTTTAGTAGAGAGGCTACAAGTGGCAAGACATCATTTGTTTCCTAACAGTTTTTTTTTTTTAGCAGTTATTTACTCTAAATTAGGCTGCAAATATGTCCCTAAATAGGATAAAAAACTGACTTTCTAGATGGTGAAGTGATTGATGGTTTTTTCACAACACATTATTCATAGGCTCTTGATGCAAAAGACATAAACATGAGAAGGGTATGTCTCTAATTATGTCTACATTGAAGAACATGTGCATTAATGAAAGCTTCACATTCCTTAATATATTTAAGTAAATTTAAAAGAAAATAGATAAGTAGTCTTCAGTTTCTTAAGCAAAATCATGTCATTGGAGATACCGATACCTGATTGTTTTCAATATACGGGGAAGATATAACTTTGGATTGTTTTCTCCTTTAAATGAATAGTAATTTCTTTAAGCTATTTCTTATTACATTTATGCATTTTATTAAACTCTTGTGTTTCTTTAGTTTCTCCTCCACAGGAAGGTATAAGTGTGATAATCCTTCTGTAGGTGCTACAAAGACCACTTTTGTCAACATATATCTTTGAACTTGATTTGAAAAGCCAATGAAAGCCTTGGTGCTCTATTTGTAAGGCAGCTTTTACATTCTACCTGTCATCCCTGGGCATTATCATGATGGAGTAAGTCTTTGAAGAGGACAAATAAGGACAGATGTATTTAGAAGGTTGAACATTAATTTTGATAGAAGTTTAGGCACTGAATTCTTAACTAATTGAATTCTTAAAAGAAGCTGCATGTAGGAATGACATATTCATATTCTTTGTAGTATTCCCTTTTGTCACGAAAGTTAATCTAAGCCCTTATAATATATAATGTTATATAACAACCTCTTATAATGCATCATTGGATATATTATGCCTTACAGCACTTCAGTGAAATATGAAAATTTTGGTATGGTTTCTGAACACATTTTTTTTTTTTTGCAGATATTAGTGAGTATATAGTTTTGGAAATTAAATTTTGCTCCTGTCCCCAAAGCTTTTAGATCTCTAGCTTAGGATGAAGTACACTTTCAGTTATATATGAAGAATCCTTAATGCATTGTTATCTTTGTCCTAGAGTATATAAATCCTTTGCATTAATGTTCTAAAGATGAGGAAGAATTTTATTCAACTGGATTGGGGACATTTTATGGTCTAATAGACTGTTCTCTGGTATGGAATTCATTAACTCTTCAAACTACATAGCTAACAATTAGAGATTTAAAAGCAGTAATCTTACAAATGACTTAGTGCTCTATAATAGTGCATTTACCTCAGACAGGTGACTATTTCCTGCTGTAGGCCATTCTTCAGGCAAGGTTTCCCTAAGGCAAGGAAAATTACTTTATTTTTGTAGGAGCAAAAAGGGTTTTGATGAATCAGAAAGTAGACCCAGAAGAGGCTTGCCCACAGGTCCAGCTGTACAAGAGCTGGGAAGGAGCTATTAGGTGACTTTGACGAATAAAATGTGTACCCTTCCTTTTAAGAGAGATTGGGAACTGGGTCTGACCTGCCCTTCTATCAGTTATTAGAAAGACATCTTCTAGTGATGGTTTAGACAGCATCCCACAAATCTTTCTGCCCCCAGCTTTTCTGCCTGTGGTTCACTTTGAAATGTTAGTTGTGCCAGATATGGATAGAGATGATTTTTCTCCCTCCACTACTTCTGTTAATAAAAATAGATTGAAAGAGTCAGGGAAAGCAGGAAACAGTCCCAAAGAAGTAGATCACAACTGAAAGGATTCAAGAAATGTCTTTTGGGGAATTAAGGAAGATTTTTAATCTTCTTATGAGCCCAAGAAAAAATTGCAGGAGAATCATGTTTGCTTTTCTTAGAGACCTATATCACTGATTTTAGTAGCAAAGCTTGTGCTTAGTATAACTGACTTTTGTGTATGATGTTTCTCTCCCTCCCCTCTACGCCTATTGCCTCTTGTCCTCCATCTCAATCTCTATCTTCATCTCTCTCCTACTGTTAACAACATTTGGGATCTGTGCTAGGATCTTAAATGTACATTTTAAACTGAGAGAAATACCTAATATGTGTGAGACACTTAAAATTTGCTAAATAACTGTGAAAACAGATCCATAATTTTTATTTTATTAAGTCAAATTATAGCTCTGAACCTTATCAAAAGGATCTAGAACAATGAAACTAAAATTTTGCACAATACTTTGAAAGTGTTCTGTGGAAATTTAACCCCAGAGCACAGAAGTAAATCTCAACCATTTATGTGGTACTTAAATCAATTGTGTAATAACATCCTATAAATTACATATGAATACAAAAGAACTAGTTCCCACACAAAGAGGACCTAATTTGACCTCCTGTACCCAGTTGTGAATCTCAGGGTATTTATGGAGTGCCCGTAGGGTATATAACACAGTACTTGATGTTGTAAGTGTATGTTTTATCAAAGGTATAATAAATCAGGTGGGAAATATAAAATGATCATTAATTTTAACACTGCAAGGAATTTACCCAAGTACTTCAGATTACACTTAAGAAAGCAACAGAACGTATAAATATAGGGTGCTTTAAAGTGAAGTTGGAAGTAGGGCAAAGACTTTTATGATGTTGTACCTTATTGTTATTTAATTGGAAATAGCAAGGTGCATTTTTTGAAGAGGTCCTGAATGATGGCTGACTGATAATACATCATCTCAGAGTATTTCTCTGGTGTTCTGGGACCATTCATTGAGAGTCATTCTGAATTTAAGCTGGAAATTGCAATTTGTGGTACCAAAAGGTATGTATATACTTCCAATGAAATAGAAAACTATGTCCTCTCTGTGTTAGTATCCAGAGGACACACTGGTTGGGGGTTAAATCTGATGGCAAAATTACGTGAGTTTCTTATCCACCATATACCTACAGTTCTGGGGACTGCCAAAAAAGTGCTACTAGTAAGCCTCCCAGTAACAAAGCCTCTCCAGTGTGTGCCAGCTGCTCCTAGGATGGAAAAGTGGATCCCAGCAACAGTTAGACGTTCTCCGTAATAGAAGAATAGCTGATTTCTATTTTTGGTGTCTTTGTATTTTTGATTACTTGTATAGAAACAACATTTCAATATACACACATTTGGATTTTTGTATGTTTAATTTATATACACTGATGATGTAGTTTTAGTACTCATTTAATATTAATACTCAGTGTGAAAAATAGTAAGCATGCATGTCAAGGTTAAGTAAGTGATTAAACTGATAAAATTTAAAATTTTTAATTTAATGTAGTCATTCAACTTTTTGGGGGTACCAGGTACTCTGCAAAGACCCAGTAATACAAAAATGAATAAGATAGGTTCTGCCTTAAATCAGTAAATCTAGTGGGAAAGGCTTTTAGTCAATTATTATTTTAGCTTATTGAGAGAGTGAATTTGATTGACAAAATGCAGTCCACATTTTCTTATCTAACTCAGAATATTTTTGCATACTTACAGAAATAATTCACTTAGCATTTTAAAAATATGTCTTGGGGCCAAGCTCTGTGCTATTTGTGTACCTTAAGAAGAACACTAAAGAAAAAATAAATCATAAATTTAATCATTGGATTCTCATTACGGTTCTCTTTTTAATTATAGTTTTATATGGGGATAGAAAAACTTGGACATTTGTAGATAATCTGTATAATTTAATGTAAGACAGTGTAAGATAGTAAAAATGCTTCTTTACTGGAAAGGATCTTTACGTAGCACAGCATCTATTTGACCTGTCAATCCAATTTTGGGTAATAATAAAAACAAACTGTATGTAAGTAATGGAATTGATCAGCATCCAAAAGAGATCATCCTGACATTATTAATTAGACCTACATCTACAGAGTAGCTCTTTCTTCTATTATAGATACTAGTATCTATCACAGATAACCCTTCCTTGAAGGGTTAAATGAAACAGGCATTTTTAGTTCTACATAAAAAACTACTAGTTTAGCAGGTGCAAGAATCAGGGCTGATTTGCCAAGGATAATTTATAAACTGGGTGGGGAGTTGACCTATCTTCTTTTTGATACAATTGAAAAAATCAATTAATATAACTCTGCTTATATACTTTTTAGTCTGTATCTAGTTTATACAGTCTCTAAAAGGGGAATATATGATACATGAACTTGTCCTCTAAAAAGGATCATAACTAGCTATACTCTATCTTCACTGAGGTTAAGAGAAGAGAAAAATACTACATGTAGAAGAAAGAAACTGGTTTAGACACAAAGAAGAAATTCTTAATAGCATTGAATCCAGAACTGGCTATCTAAGAGGTTTTAACTGGATGACTTTTAAGAATGTACTAGATAGTAACTCAACATGGATAGGTATATACAAAATGATTTCCCGAGGTCAGTACTGCTTCATAATTCTGTGCTTTCAGTATCCATTTTAAAATTTGTTCCATAAATTGCTTGTCCACTTTTAGTAAATTGCTGCATTTCTTAGCTAGAGGGTTGAATAAAGATTCTTATAAATTCAGTGATGCTGTACTTGTGGCAAAAAAGTATGAGGTAAGTATCAAATTATTAAATTCTCTCAACACTCCATGATCTCCATCCACTGGGGCTTTTAAATTGTTTTATTTATTCTGCTTAATTAGGTATCCCAGTCATAAATAAGGTTTTTGTTTACTGTAACACAGCAGTACCTAGAAGGAAGGTCTTTGCATTAAAGCAGTTATTTCCTGCCCTAAGGACTACATGAATCTACACAGCTCAGGACTCAACCTTGGGTTGATCTACTGTAAAGAATCAAGAAACACATGAAAGGTTCTGTAGTGTTATAGGCTAAAGAAGAGTGATGTCTTCCTTTTTCTGAGGCAAAACTTTTGAACTGTTCTTTATAGCTTCTACTTTATTTGGTGATCACAACAAAATAAGCTCAAAAGCACCTTGAATGTCTTCAATATAATTTGTCAAAAAATTTCTTATCTGGTCCCATCTACATTAAGACTTAATTCTTATAAGGATTATTTTAGTTATAAGAACAACTGTTAAAAGAAAAGTACACATTGGCTTAAGTAACTGTAACAGCTTCTAGTACTAACAACAGTTTTAAAAGCTAACAACTGTTAGTAAAACCAATGTCAAAGAAAAGGATATTTAAGAAACTAAAATAGGTACATTAACCATCCAGTGCTTATGACAGAAAGCTTACAAATAAATAATGGTGGTTGAGTCTAATTCTTAAAAAAAAATTAATGCAGAGATGGTTCAAAACAAAAACAAATGCTACCTTTTTTAACACTCCCGCCAAGAGTGAAGCAGAAGCAATCCCTCATAGATATTGAAGTTAGATTTATGCCAGTATTTACTAATGGGACTCAGATGGGTAGATCATATTGCTTCTACTGTCTTGTTACAGATGTTTGGTGATATTGTTTAAATTCAAATATGTATTTTCTCTTTAAACGGTCTGAGCCAGATTTTCATTTATACATTATATTTGAAATTAGCTTGAACACACTTTCCAATCCCAACATCCTGGGTGTCCTTGACTTTTCACTGTTGCCTTTCTATCTTTTTATATTTACAGTTGAAAAGTTGATGCCAAATTTTGTAAAACATGTTCTCTTCCATGCTGAGATCCTCTATGCCAACAATCTCCCTGGAGCGTGTGCTTTTGTAATAAGCCCTGAAAATGGGGACTGATAATGGAAATACTGGCAGCCCTTTATACAACAGGGGTGCTAGCCTGTGTTGCTGTAATTAGGAATCTGATTAGAAATAAGAGATGCTTTTGGTCTTCAATTTCAAGCTATGAAATGAAGGGATTTGAGTTGTCTCGCTTTTGGCAGTCGGCAAATTTCAGTCATACTGCAGCTTTCTGAGTCTGGCCATGCAGAGCCTGTTCTTTGAATGTGTTTTCTAAGCAAATGGTAACTGTGCTTTCTTATTCTGTTTGTAACACTTTTTAAAAATAATTATTACCCTGATTGTCTTCTTAATGTTTTCAGATGTTATTCTCTTATTTATTCCCACCATTTCCAGAGTTGAGTGTCTTCGCATCTATGCTATAAAACATAAACTAGCAAAATAATAACAACAATATTTACTAAATACTTAGTGTGTACTGGGTACTAGACTTGGTGAATTATGTGTATTTCTAAGTTAATTCTCTTATGAATTCTATGAAGTAGATATTATTATTATCCCCATTTTATAAATGAGAGAAACACAATCATATAGCGAAAAAGTGATAGAGCCTGTATTCTCCATCACCGTGCTGTATCACCGCACTGTATTACAAAGTATTCCATCCACAGAAAATCATTTAAATTAAGTCAACATTAATCCCCTTGGTCATTCATCCAAATTCATCTGCTTTCATTTGACAAATATTAATTGAGGCCCTATATGTGCCAGACATTTTGTAAGCCTCTGGGAATGAAAATATTGAGTCCAGTCCCTGCCCTTGCAATTCTTACAGACAAACTAAATACAATATTAACAGTGCCTAAAACTACGGATACCAAAATGTGGGCAAGTCACCCCAGGTGCTGTAGCCAATGTGCAGGGGTGCTGCAAAATATTTAAAACACAGCACCGTCCGTTGGATGTTGCATGAACTACTTTGGATTTGTGTGTATTTTTTTCAAATGACTATTAAATTAATATGACATGAATACTTCTTCAGGTTTTTAGACCTAACCACTTAATAAATAAAACTCATCAGTATTTCTTTTGGCCTAGAAGAGTATGAAAAAAATTATTAAGAACATTATGAACAGAACAAATTTAGGAATCTCTGGCCTAAGGAAGGGAGTTTCATATTTTCATCAGAGCAATTTAAAGAATGAACCAAACAAAGCTGAGCTAGGGAACTCTTTTTTAATAATTTTTAAAATAGATTTATTTACCTTTATTTATGTTTGGCTGCGTTGGGTCTTCGTTGCTGCTCGTGGGCATTCTCTAGTTGCAGTGAGCAGGGGCTACTCTTCGTTGTGCTGTGGGGGCTTCTCTCTGGGGTGGCTTCTCTTGTTGCAGAGCATGGGCTCTAGGCGCGCAGGCTTCAGTAGTTGTGGCACGCGAGCTCAGTAGTTGTGGTTCACGGGCTCTACAGCGCAGGCTCAGTAGTTGTGGTGCACGGTCTTAGTTGCTCAGTGGCATGTGGGATCTTCCTAGACCAAGGATCGAACCCGTGTCCCTTGCATTGGCAGGCAGATTCTTAACCACTGTGCCACCAAGGAAGTCCCTGAACTAGGGAACTCTTATAGGAACTCAGGATTCAGGACAACAAAATGAGACTGTGAAATTGATTATGAAAGTAATACCCAGTTGGGGATGCAGAAATACTTCCATATTTTTCTCACAAGGTTATTTAAATAAATCTCATTTAAAGGAATTTGAGTGGCTTCAGAATAATGGTTAATTTGAATTCAAATTATAAAAGATTTTTAGGAAATAGGTAAAATTGCTTTTGTTTTAGTGAGCTAATTATATGTTTTGGCTTATGTGTAAATAATAAAAACATAATGAGCTATCAATCTTATTAATTTGGAGATGGCGGTTTTTGATGCTTTATGCTATTGCCTTTAAACTTAGGCAAACTGAATGCACTGAATAGGAAGAGCATATTATGCTGTCACCTTAAGAATGCATGACTATAACGTGTCAGTGGATAGGCAGACATCTCATAGAAAAATAACTAAATCTGAGGCAGAGATGTATTTGACAGTCCAATGTCTACACACTTTTAGTTTCCTCTAGTTCAGAATTGCCACAAGCTTTGCTAGTAATTTGAGTCCTGGAGCATGTAGAAATTGCTAGCAGTGTTCCCCTAGCTACTTTTTCATGAAAAGATGATTATGTGATGCTAAGAGGATTTGTTGACAAGAGGGAGAATTTTTATTGAATAAGTCTGCTTTCAAGGGAAAAAAAAAAAGAAGAGTCAATGGAAAATAGCAGTTGAATCATTTTCTGGAAGATTAGAGAGATTACCACTGGGACTTGCTCCCATTATCTCAGAGCTAAGGCTTAACTATGTTTTTCATATCACCAAGTGAGGGGGTGAAGGATGAGAGAACATGAATGATCCATCAGGGAGAACATATGTAGGAAAAAACAATATTCATGGAATACATGATTACACGTAAGGTCTCCATATGTGTGTATAAACGGTAGGGTGGCATTATAGAAAAGGTCATTTTTGATTAAGAGAAGGTCTGGACTCAACTCTTATTTATGCCCTTTAATTATAAATATGATCTTAAGCTTGTTACTTAACCTTGTTAAGCCTC
The DNA here is from genome assembly GCF_964270905.1 of Leucopleurus acutus. NCBI lineage: Eukaryota > Metazoa > Chordata > Mammalia > Artiodactyla > Delphinidae > Leucopleurus > Leucopleurus acutus. The sequence goes on along the minus strand of NC_139147.1, from coordinate 92,321,836 downwards.
AGTTTCCACAGCTGTAAAAGAACATTGTAGGAAGGAGTAAATGAGACAATATGGGTAAAAGACTTAGGGCAGAGGGAAGTTTGTATATAATGAGTTTGATCTCTCACATTTAACTGCTAGTGAAAAAGTCACTAATAAGATATACAAAACAGAAGTTGACTTTTTTCCTGTTATAAAAATGTCTGGAAAGTTACTGTCCTCCTCTGGTAAGGTGGCTTCATAATTTCATTAGCATTCAGCTTTCTGCTTCATTATCCATGGCATGAGACTCTCAAGATCTGATCCTGATTCAAGATGGTACTGAAGCTCTGGCCGTCATAGTCAGATTGGAAGCAGAAAGGAAGAAACGGAAAAAGGAAAAAAGAAAAAGGGATGTGATAGCTATCTATGCCCCTTTAGATGAGGTTTCCTGAAGATACTTCCCAACTACTCATTACAGTTCTTTAGCTGTAACTTAGTGACATGGCCCAACTAGTCTGGAAAATGTTGCCTCTTAGCTGGATACACGCATTTCTGGAATTACACAAGGTCGTCTTAAAAAGTTCTCTTAGACTGAAGAGGAGGATGGGCAGCTCATGTTTTCTCACATAAGCTCTAAATATTACTCATTTAACATAAGCCTTTATTTCTTCACTACTAAACTGAGTATAATAATATCTGCTTTCTTGGATTGATCAGAGGATCACATGAAATTGTATGTGCCAAAGTTACAGTCATCATTTGTTGTATAAATATAAAAACATTAATGTTTCAATTCTAAGGTATTATTTAGCATCTATTTAATGTGTTTAAATTGCTCTCATTTCCAGATTTCTAGTGAACTTCTTGAATATTTTTGATGCTTCTGTTATCAGAAACTAACAATATTTTAATTTTTAACATTCTTATATCAATTTTATGATTGTTTCTGGGATCTTAATGAATTTATATAACAAGTGATTCAAACTTTCCTTCTACAATGTAAATAAGAACCAAATTACTTTATATAGAACTTTATAAAATGCAATTCATCCAAATTTGCTTGGAAAATAGGATGATCCATTTAGTAGTAAATTTAGATTAGCATTGTGTTTAACACATAATAAAAATTAGAATAAAGTTTGCTAACATTTTACTTAGCACAGTTTAAAATTTCAGGAAACAGCTATCTATTTCAAGATCTTTTGAAATATTTGTTAAAGGTTTTACAACTGATGATACATTTATGCATATACATATCTCATTTCCTCATAAAAATAATACTAATTATGTAAGTTTATAAATTTTTTTTAAAGTTGGGGGAGAAATAAGAACTGCTCAAGGAGCCACAGATCATTTTAGAATTATTTTATAAATTCTATTCTTCTAAGTTCAGTGTACATTTCATTCTATGACAATGATCTCCATTTTGAACATCAGGTATATCATCATTGGCATCATGTGGAGATTGGACTGCACTGATTCTATGTCATAAACCTACCATGTCAATTTCAGAATAATTAATAGTTTCCTGGATTGCAATCTCTAAAAGGCAGAATTATATTGTCATATGTAACTTTGAGAGTGCCTATATATAGTTACTCAAACATTTTTGAGTACTGTATTTGCTTTTTCCAGCTACTAGCCTTTAAGTGGAATTATTTAAAATTAAGTAGTTTATTTGAAATACTGTTACATCTTTGTGTTCACATTGCTATTGTTTACCTAGGGACACTATATTCTGCATCCTCTTCAGAAAGTCCTATTCTGTTGATAACATTTTCATATAGATTCTGAGGTAGTGAATATTTATAGATAGAATGATCTAGATAATATCCTCAGAATTCTATTTTTATAAGTTTTTTGATTTAGTGGCTGTAAGTTGAAAATTCAAATCATTCCTTTTTAATGTCCATAATATTTATACAATAACCAAAACCAAAAACCCATAAAATATTGAAAAATTGGTGTTATTTTTTCATTTTGAAGGCATTTTGCTTTTATAAAACAAAACTAATCTGAAAAAATTTCAACTGGTAAGAAAAATTTAGTAAAATTTGAAAAAAAAATTTTAAACTTTGGAAACCAGTTTTTATCCTAAATAAATAATCAGAAATGTACACAAGGATGCTTACATATTGTTCACTGAAATGTATTTATACTTGTAAAGCATGTTGTGTTGGAAAATGGCACAGAACTATACATACAGCTAATTGTAATTGTGGTTTACAGAAATACACACACACACACACACACACACACACACACACACACACAACCACACACACTTTATTTGAAATAGACTGGAAGACTATCCCCCACAGAGTTAGTATCTTTATCAGTGGAATGAAGGTTAGGTCATTTTATCATTTGTGCTTTTACATACTTTTCAAAGTTTCAATAATTAAAATGCACTTAACTATAACATGACAGAATAAAAAATGTTTAATGTGGTTAATTAAAAAATATTTACTGAGTACTACTAGATGCCCCTAAACATATATACAACTATAGAATATATTTTTGTAGTCTGAACAAATGGGGATCATATAATACTTTGGATATTTCTATAATTTTCTATCCAGTTCCCTTTGATGGGTATTTCACTTATGAGACTACTTTCTTAAGAAAAGATTCAGTAATGGGATTTTGAGTCAAAGACTAATATCAAGTTTATGTTTGAATATACTACAGAGTCTTCCACATAATTCTACCAACTGTGTATGATTATTCCATATATTTAATAATTCTGAATTTTATAGAGGGTTTCATCTTTATCTGCCTGATGTAGGAGCAATAAATCCTATTTTCGTTCCACTCTTTGGGTATGGTAATGAGATTATACTATAATTAATTGACAAGAATTTTTATAATTAGTTGTGTCTTTGCCTAATTTTCTATTAGTATGTTGGGTTTTAACCTATTGATTTACAAGAGTTCTTTGTGCATTAGACGCTTCTGTCAAGATTTTTCCTCTACTTATTTTCCACTTTTAATTTTTTAAAAATATTTATTTTTTATTGAAGTATAGATGCTTTACAATATTGTGTTAGTTTCAGGTGTACAGCACAGTGATTCAGTTGTGTATATATATGTGTATATATATATATATTCAGTATTATTAATATTGTTAGATTCTCTTCCCTTATAGGTTATTATAAAATATTGAGTATAGTTCCCTGTACTATACAGTAGGTCCTTGTTGGTTATCTATTTTACATATAGTACTATGTTTATGTTAATCCCAGCCTCCTGATTTATCCCTCCCCACCCCCTTTCCCCTTTGGTAACCATAAGTTTGTTTTCTATGTCTGTGAGATTCTGCTTTAGAAGTAAGTTCATTTGTATCTCTTTTTTTAGATTCCACATATAAGTGATATCATATTAGATTTATCTTTCTCTGTCTGGCTTACTTTACTTAGTGTGATAGTCTCCAGGTCCATCCATGTTGCTGCAAATGGCATTATTTCATTCTTTTTTATGGCTGAATAATATTCCATTTTATACGTGTGTGTGTGTGTGTGTGTGTGTGTGTGTGTGTGTGTGTGTGTGTGTGTTTGTGTGTATCTCCTTTATCCATTCCTCTGTCGATGGACATTTAGGTTGCTTTCATGTCCTGGCTATTGTAAATAGTGCTGCAGTCAACATTGGGGTGCATGTATCTTTTCGAATTATGGTTTTCTCTGGGTATGTGCCTAGGAGTGGGATTGCTGGGTTATATGGTAGTTCTATTTGTAGTTTTTTAAGGAACCTCCATACTGTTCTCCATAGTTGCTATACCAATTTACATTCCCACCAACAGTGTAGGAGGGTTCCCTTTTCTCCACACCCTCTCTAGCATTGGTTGTTTGTAGAATTTTTGATGGCCATTCTGACCAGTGTGAGGTGATACCTCATTGTAGTTTTGACTTGCATTTCTCTAATGATTAGTGATGTTGAGTGTTTTTTCATGTGCCTCTTGGCCATCTGTATGTATTCTTTGGAGAAATGTCTAGTTAGGTCTTCTGCCTATTTTTTGATTAGGTTGTTTGTTTTTTAGCTGTTGAGTTGTATGAGCTGTTTGTATATTTTGGAGACTAAGCCCTTGTCTGTCACATCATTTGCAAATATTTTCTGCCATTCCGTAGGTTGTCTTTTCAGTTTTTTTTTTTATGGTTCCCTTAGCTGTGCAAAAGCTTTTAAGTTTACTTAGGTCAGATTTGTTTATTTTTATTTCCATTACTCTAGGAGAGGGATCCAAAAAGCTATTGCTGTAATTTATGTCAACCAGTTTTCATTTTAAAACCTTATTTATAGTAACCTTTCTCTATACATCATTACCATTTTTTGAAATAGTTAAGTATATCGTGGTTAAATATATCATGGTACTTAAATATTTTCATGGTTGTGGAACAGGTTTAGAGGGGCCTTTATCGCCAAAGAGTACACAAAATATTTACTAACTTATTCTAGTATTTAAAGTTTTAATGATTGTAATGAATTTTTTGATCTTTCTGGAATGTATTTTGCTGAAATGAGTAGAGAAAGAAAGAAAAAGTGATACTTTTTTATTTTCCAGTGGACATTCAGATTTCTTAATACTAATTTTTGAATAATGGTCATATCCTAGGTGATCTGAAGCACAAATTTTATCATGTATAATTTCCCTATCTACTTGATAATTAAGATAAATCCACATTGTTAAAATGTGAACAGTTAACAAAGATGATTCATTCATTCCCAGAACTATTGATGTCCATCTTCTTTTACTCTCACTCTTTTATTCATGCAATGTCAATTTATTAAAAGCCTGCTCAGTACTAGATGCTCATGGTTCGTGGTTCGTCTCTAACCTCAGAGATCTCAAACTTGAGGCCGTGTTTACTTATGTACAAAATAACTAGTATGAATATATCAGATAGATATGTGTATTGTGATAGAATATTGCAATAAAAACTTCATTCCTCAAGTATTTGAACATACAGGTCATAGAGTATTAGAATTGAAAATGATCTGAAAGATTATCTATGTCCAGTCCCTTATTATATATTTAGGAAAACTGACCCAAAGAAATTAAATGGCTAATCAAGATCATATTTTGAGTTACTTGCAGAGGCTGATTTAAAACCTAGATTCCCAAATGGTCCTTGCATTTTGCTTTATCAAGATATTCCCACAGTATGAAAAAAAGATTCATGGTGATAGAACTATTGTTTCCTCTTCTAACATTTTGTAGCACTACTACATTATGTCTGAAAGTTAACCATGTTTTATTGTGCATCATATAGAACTCTTGGTGCCCATTGCCCTCCGTTCTCATTCAATGATATTCTCTTTAGGCCTACTGGTTCTCTTCACTGTTTGATTGATTCTTCTGCCTTCTACGTGCCATGGTCTTAGAACTTTTTTAGGGATATGTGTAGGGAGAGATGACTCATGTGTTCTTCTCTTTCTATGTGCATTTGTAAGATTTCTGATAGTTGATCTTAAAATATCTGCATGGTTGTGATGAAGAAAAAGACACAAAGACAGGATTACAAAACTATTGTTTTTAAACTGTGTTAAATCCTTCTAAAAATTTTTTTTAAAAAAAACCTCAAAAAGCAAACATCTTTAGTCAATCACTAATAGCTGATGCACTGCACACCATTATTCTTATCACAGAAATAAATGAACATACAGATGAGGCAATAATATTACTTAGAGACAGTTATGTTCATATTTAAAAGTTGGCCTTCTTTGCTGTGGAAAGAAAGATTGGAAACCTAGGAGAGTTATTTTGGAGGTCCTAAATGAGTCTGCAATTGATTAATTAGTGGAGTATGACCTTTAGTTACCATGCCCTTAAGATGAGGACGGAACAAATACTAAGAGCAGTTTATCTTTGCAAGACAGCAACAGTGTTTCAGAATAGAGAAAAATAAATAGCTTGATCATTGGCTTAAGCATTTTCTTTGGTTTTTGGGCTTATTCTATTTAATTCTCCTCAGTAATTCTTTAGGGGCATTATCAGAAGCACTCTTTTAATTTGCACACAATATGTGGAGAGTGTAAAAGTGAATTTTATCATCATAATACTTTTGAACTTATAATTTTATACGGTAGTATATTTATAATATACTTTTAATAAAGGATACATATTAAAACCACTCATCTTTCAGGAAGGCCTATTCTCTCAGGTCCTAAATCTGACACCATATCTTTTTGTATTCAACAGGGCAGCTCTCTTCTGTAGGGACTGTCCCTCATCTCTACTGTGGGCTTGTGTTGATGGGCTTAGTGCTCCCTTCTTACCCATTAAAAAAAACCCTTTTATTTATTTATTATTTATTTGCGTATTATTTTTGGCTGCGTTGGATCTTCATTGCTGCTCGTAAGCTTTCTCTAGTTGCAGGTAGTGGGGGCTACTCTTCGTTGCGGTGCGTGGGCTTCTTATTGAGGTGTCTTCTCTCGTCATGGAGCATGAGCTCTAGGTGCGCGGGCTTCAGTTGTGGCTCGTGGGCTCTAGAGTGCAGGCTCAGTAGTTGTGGTGCACAGGCTTAGTTGCTCCGCAGCATGTGGGATCTTCCTGGACCAGGGCTCAAATGCGTGTCCACTGCATTGGCAGGCAGATTCTTAACCACTGTTCCACCAGGGAAGCCCTATTTATTTATTTTTTGTACAACAGTTCTTTTTAGTTATCTATTTTATACATATTAGTGTATATATGTCAATCCCAATCTCCCAATTCATCCCACCACTACCACCCTCCCTTGCCCCCCTTGGTGTCCATACGTTTGTTCTCTACATCTGTGTCTCTATATCTGCCTTGCAAAGCGGTTCATCTGTACCATTTTTCTAGATTCCACATATATGTGTTAATATACGATATTTGTTTTTCTCTTTCTGACTTACTTCACTCTGTATGACAGTCTCTGTGTCCATCCACGTCTCTACAAATCACCGAATTTCATTGCTTTTTATGGCTGAGTAATATTCCACTGTATATATGTACCACATCTTCTTTATTCATTCATCTGTCGGTGGGCATTTAGATTGCTTCCTTGACCTGGCTATTGTAAATAGTGCTGCAATTAACACTGAGGTGTCTTACCCATTTATATATGCATATGTTACAGAGACTTTGTGAGTCCTATGCATGCAAAGCCAATCTTCAAATAAGCATGTAGTTCATGTTAAGTGAGCAAGAAAATGGACAATTTTAACCTGGACCACAAAGTGACTGATTAACTCAGGAATTCTGAAGTTGAAAGGATAGTTATTAGCATAATGTTATGCATAAGGAATGTGGTGGATGTGACTCTAAAGCTTTCAATATAATATGCATTTGAGGCAGCTTTTAAATATATTATGGTAGAGTGGTTGTTTTTTTAATTAGCTTTTCCTGTAGTGTAAATGAAAGGTAATGTATTATATATGTAATGCTTACTCATTTAAAAACAAAACTACATATTTCTGAAACACAAATGTTATTGTAATTTTTCATTTTGTTGGCTAAAATAAAACATTATTTAAAACACCATTAAAGTATGACTTTCATTATTAATCACTTAGCAAGTTGCTCTGATGTCATTACTTAGATACTTAGTAGGTGTTTTTTGTTTTTTAAGTTTACAAAGGATTGCTCTTTAACTGGAGTACACAAGAGCTCTTTGGTTCTCTTTTTTTCTTGGAGAAAACCTGAGCCATATATTTTTACCATCACTCATATCATCTTAAAATAAATTTTAGAAAAATTTAAGTGTCTTAAATTTCTAATTCATTTAAAAGCTAATATAATTTCTGCATAAGCTTGTGAAACATTTATGCTTAAAAAATGTATCCTCACTTTTGCTGATATTTTCCATTTTCAAAAGGATAGGAATGGAAGAAAATATTCAAGCATTTGGATTATGATTCACTGTTCCTTTTTCAGCCTGTATCCCTCTTTGATATTCTCAGCCACTGCCATTAACAAGATTTTGACTTATTTCAAAGTTAATGTTAAAGAAACAAGTCAGTTGGAGGAGTGGGGGTTGGACAGAAATTATTAGTGACTACAGTAGCCCTGTGTTTACTAAAGAATTTGTTAAACAGAAACTATTGGAGGTTATAGCTTATCTTTAGGATGTTCTTACATGTTTGATAATCAGATCCCTTGGATTTCAGGTGGGATCTGCCAGCTCATAAAACTAAATGATTCTTCCTAATAGAACTTTTTTGGGTCCAGTTACATAAATTTCAGTTTCCCTGGGTAAAGAATTGATTCATTTTGCTTTCTTTCACTTTCAGAAGGGTTGGGTTTATTTTTGGTTCTGCTTTACACTCACCACTCCAGAAGAGCTCACATGGCATGGTATTCTTCTGTGTGACTAATAATTTCTAAGAAGTAACTATTCTCACTTCCCATAGATTCATTCCCCACATATTCTTAACATCATTTTTTGGTCAGATTCTTTCTGTTTCTTTTGGTTACATATTCTTTACTATATTAGTAGTATTTATAGACAAAAGAATAAACAAAATGGTTCATGCAAACTCTTTCTAAAAAGTTACTTAACTCTGTTAAAGTTTAAAATTCCAGTCTTACAATTCCTACCATAACTGTCACTCTAGTCCAGGGGAGTGGTGAGAAGAAAACAGTCAGTAGGAAAAGTAGGAGCAGCTGGATATTGATTCTGTTTTTTTCAAGTTTTCTTTTATTAAAGTATAGTTGATTTACAATGCTGTGCCAATCTCTGCTGTACAGCAAAGTGACTCAGTTGTACACATATACACATTCTTTTTTTATATTCTTTTCCATTATGGTTTATCACAGGATATTGAATATAGTTCCCTGTGCTATACATTAGGACCTTGTTGTTTATCCATTCTAAATGTAATAGCTTGTATCTACCAACCCAAAACTCCCAGTCCATCCCCCTCCCTCGCTCCCTCCCCCTTGGCAACCACAAGTCTGTTCTCTATGTCTATAAGTCTGTTTCTGTTTTGTAGTTAGGTTCATTTGTGCCATATTTTAGATTCCACACATAAGTGATATCATATGGTGTTTGTCATTCTCTTTCTGACTTACTTCACTTAGTATGATAATCTCTAGTTGCATCCATGTTTCTGCAAATGGCATTATTTCGTTCTTTTTATGGCTGAGTAGTACTCCATTGTATACATGTACCATATCTTCTTTACCCATTCATCTGTCAGTGGACATTTAGGTTGCTTCCATGTTTTGGCTATTGTTTATAGTGCTGCTGTGAACATAGGGATGCATGTTTCTTTTTGAATCATAGTTTTCTTCAGGTATATTCCCAGGAGTGGAATTGCTGGCTCATACGGTAATTCTATTTTTAGTGTTCTGAGGAACCTCCATACTGTTCTCCATAGTGGCTGTACCATTTTACATTCCTACCAACAGTGTAGGAGGGTTTCCTTTTCTCCACACCCTCTCCAGCATTTGTTATTTATAGACTTTTTAATGATGGCCATTCTGACCGGTGTGTGGTGGTACCTCATTGTAGTATTGATTTGCATTTCTGTAATAATTAGTGATGTTGAGCATCTTTTCATGTGCCTGTTGGCCATTGGTATCTTCTTTGGAGAAATGTCTGTTAAGGTCTTCTGCCCATTTTTCGATTGGGTTGTTTATTTTTTTGTTGTTGAGTTGTATGAGCTGTTTGTATATTTTGGAGATTAAGCTCTTATCTGTCACATCATTTGCAAATACTTTCTCCCATTCCATAAATTGTCTTTTCGGTTTTTTTTTTTATGGTTTCCTTTGCTGTACAAAAACTTGTAAGTTTGATTAGATACCATTTGTTTATTTTTGTTTTTATTTCTATTGCCATGGGAGACATTCTTTCATCCATTCTTTATGGCTAAGATATTTTCTTTGAAGTAGTTACCTTCCTAATTTAATCATCTCCCTCTATTCTGGCAATAGCAAAATATATTCTTTTCATCAAGTTCCTCAGATGTGGACCAATCTTTGCTTGTGGCTCTGATTGTTGTTTGAGAGCATGGGGGAAAAGAAAGAATACAAGTGAATATATGTGGTGTGTGTAACGGGAAATTGAATTACTTGATTTTATTTTCAAAATGGGCTAGAGAAAGATAGATGAAAAAATATAGTAAACAAGACTTAAATATATATTGCAGTAAGAATGTGTGCACTATTAAATATGTATCATATGGGGTATAAAGATTTCAAATATCTATAGTTTTTCACTATTTTTTCTTTTCAAGTAAAGTCCTTACATAAGCTTAAATTTTGTGTATAATTCATTTTCTTGTCTCAGCAAATATTTCATGACATTCAGGTTACTGGTTATGAGGGAAAACAGCCTGTGACATCTGTCAACACATTGATTTCCAGGGTTGATACAGATGGTCTGAGCTGATCCCTGTTCTCCCTCAAACCCCATTTGCGTCCCTTCCAAAACTACCTGCTCATCCACGTAAATGACCTTCTCAAGGAGGACCAGTCAAAAAAAAAAAAAAAATGAGGACCAGTCATGAAGGGTATTTAAAAGGTATATTTCCTTGCTATAATTTCTTGACCTGTTCATCATTTATTCAAAGATCTGTAAATCCGTAGAACAAATAGACAGACTTTGGTTGGGATGTTCTGTTTTCTAGAAGCAGTATAGTGAATAGAGAGGATTGAACTTGAGAGTCCGTAAACCTGCCTGAGTAGTTACTTGCTTTATGACTTCAGTAAGTTACTTTTATATATCTTTTCAGTCTTAGATTTTTCAACAGAATATGTTAATATCTCAAAGGGTTGTTCATAAAGACTAAACACCTTCATTAAATTAATATTTTTGGTACCAACGATGGGCCAGCCACTATCATAGACATTGGGGCTACAACACTGAAGAAAACAGGTATGAAGAAATCATAAACAAATAATTACAATATCTGTGCCCTCGTGGTGATTACATTCACGTTTGGAGAGGTAGGCAATAAATAAATACATTTGTAGAATATATACTATATCTGTTAGTGACAAATGCTATGGGAAAAAATAAAATAAAGGAAGGAAAGACAACAGAGAGTACAGGGAAAGGAAGGATTGCAATTTTAAGGAAGGTGGTAAGGGAAAGCTTCATTGAGATAATTTTAAGCAAATACTTAAGGAGGTGGGGGAGAGCCACTAGTTATCAGGGGAAGAACTATCACATTAAATGTGATAATTTATGTAAAAAATCTTAGCACGGTTGCTGGCTCAAAGTACAGTAGTGTTTAATGAGTATTTGCAAGTATTATTGTTATAAATAAATTGATCTTGATTTTAAGTAAAGATTTTTGATGTGCAGTTTGGAGTTTCACTCTGATCATAGAAATAGCATGTGACTGTGTTGATAGTGCCAGTATTTGCTTGCTTCTCTTTTTGTTATGTTAAAACATAATCCAAAGAATATGTCATTGTCTCAAAACCGTATTATCAGAAAGACAATTTAATTGTTTCAGATACATTTGTTTTTTCCCAAAATTGAAAAAAATAATCCTTAACATATTGGAATAGAAACCATTCTTTAGAAATTGATGCAGAAACTGATAAAGCTGTTTTTCATTTGTTTGTCTGTTTGTTTTTTACTAGAAGAGTCTTTTAAAACACTTAAAGCTTGTTTTTAGCTTATTATAGAAAGAAAGCTAAAAGTAGATGAGCCTGAAACATTGACTTTTATCCATCTTGAATTTCATGGAGCACCCAGAATGATGGATCTTTCCCTTCAAATATTTATCCATCACTTCCAGACAAGTAGTGTATGAGGCAATAAATAACAGACAGCTAGAACAGGAGAAAACAGTTTTTTAATGCCTTGTGCTTAAACTGTCACTCTGACAGGAAGTAATAACTGAATGCTGCATTATTTTAAGGCATGGTAATAGACTACTTCCTTTTAGAGGCAAATTACTTTGGGATCAGCTGCCTTTCCCTCAAAAGCCAGAGTTTCCTCAGTGAAAGACTAGAGATGGAAGTTTGATGTGAGGTGATCGGCTACTGAATCCTAATGTTATATACAGCAGAATAGTATTTCCTTTGAGACTGTGGTCATCATTCATCATTAAATGAAGAGTTTTGCCAAGTGCATGCTTTTCCATATGGTAGGCAGTGGGATGCATTATGAAAGCAGAGGGTTGGATCTAGAATAATCTGTGTTTGACTTTACTACCTACTAGTATGATTCTGGGTAAATTACCCAATGTCCTGGGATTCAGTTTCCCTGCCTGGAAAATGCATGTAGTCATACTAACTTAATTGAGTTACTGAGAGGATTAAGTTAAATGATGTGTGTAATGATCTGGACCTTATATTTTGGTGTCAACAAGCAAATATTTACTACTTACAGATGATTTAAAGATCTCTTAAGTTACATGATAAATATATAGGTGTTTAGCTGTTGAGTTTTAATAATAGGTGTTGCAATTTCTATATGTATTGTAGAAGGCACCCAGGAAATATTAGTGCTCTTTCCTGTTCCCTCTCTCCCTTTGAATTTTTTAAATCATAAATAGTTTATGGTCCCAGAAGATCATCTTCTACTTGAAGGTTATATATTAAGCCTTCACCTACACAAATCTTGTGTGTCAGAATTCTGTCCAGTTTTAAAATACCATCTGATGAACATAAGAGCAGAGTTGCAGAGTTGTGTACTATTCTGTGCAGTAATAGTGTTTGTTGATGGAGTTTGTGCCTGAGAGCCAGTTTTTTAAAATACAGCTTCTACTCAGTTGAATAATTATACTTTGATGTATGAAAAGTCCATTATTGAATATGTTCTACTTTCATATGTACTTATTTGTAACATTATTCATGATTTACTTGCTTTCGGATGGTAGTCATGATGGTTTCCCCATCGTAACTGCAGAACTCTCTTTTTCAAGGTGCTTATTACTTTGATCTATAAAATAATAAGCCAAGTTGGAACAATAAATAGAAAATGAAATTAGTTGTATTTTCACTTTTTAATTTCTTTATTATGGATAGATATAGTTTTAATAGGTAATTGAATCTTGCTTTTTCTACTTTTTACTCCTTATTAAAATAATTTTACCATTTTTCTTGATATGATGTGAACATATATTTGACAGTATTTATAATAGTGTTTCAAATTGTTACAGGATCACACAATGTTATTTTCTAGATTTATTTGGGATTTTAATCACTTTTCAAGTTTTTAATTATCAGAATTTTATAAAATTAAACTGTATTTTATTTCCTCTGTTAGCACTATTTTGATATTTTAAACAATATTGACAAGAATATGACCTTGTTGCATATTGTTTTATCGTACACATTTCTCAAGAATCATTAATCTTTTGAACATGTAAATATTTGAAAATTTCTATATTAATTCTTTTGTGTATAATGGTCTTCTAAGTCCAGTGCATGTTTTTTTTCACTTTGAAGACCAAGTGTAAAATCATTGGCATCACGTGGAGATTAGACTGCAGTGATCCTATATCGCAAACCTAAACAGTTAATTTTGGAATAATTAATAATTACCTGGATTGCAACTTCTAAAATGCAAGATAATATTTGCTTCTTTTCTGTAGCTTTGAAAGTGCCTCGTTAGTAGTTATTCAAACATCTTTAGCACTATCTACTTGCTTATTTTTATAAGTTATTAGCCATTAAGTAGAGTTATTTAAATTAAGTAGGTTATTTGAAATTAGGCAGTTTATTTGAAACACTGTTACATTTTAATGTTCACGTTACTATTTACCAAGGGACATTATACTTTGCCATCCCTTTAGGAAGACTTTTTCGTATGAGATCTGAAAGAGTGGATATTCAAAGACACAATGATCTAAATAATATCCTCAGAATTCTATTGCCATAAATTTCTGTGATTTAATAGCCCAAATTTCAGATCATTCCTTTCTACTGTCCGTAATATAAATACCAGGACTAAAAAACAACGAGCATAATATTGAAATGCAAATGTTATTTGTTTTCATGTTGAAGGCATTTTGTTTTTATGAAAAAAAATTATCTGAAAGAAATACCCAAATGGTAGGAAAAAAGAAAACAGTAAGAAAATTAGTTTCTCTTAGCCTAAATAATCAGAAAGGTACACAAATATAATATTCATTGAAGAATATATTTGTAAAGAGTTCCCAAGGTTAGAGAATAAATAATTTACAGCATATCCACATATAAACCTTAAACAATTTTGAAGAATATTTTATGAGATTAGTTTATGACAGAGGAAATGTTCCCAATTTAATGCTTTGTTAAAAATACAAAACTATACACTCACTTTGAGCTCAGTTTTGATTTATAGAAATATATGCATGTACATATGTATATACATGTACATGTGTTTATTTCAGGACTTAATAAAATTGAGCATTGTTTGATTTCCTCTGCTAATGCTATTTTTATTTTTTCAGATCATGTTTGCAAATAATATGGCCTTGTTGCAAATTATATACATTTCCAAATATCAGTAATCTTTTGAACATGTAAATGTTTCATCTTGGTGATTCTCTTATGAGTAGTGTGTCAGAAACAATCAAAATAGGTAGTTTTATTTCTTTATTTAAGATAAAGAAATAAGTACCAATGAAGTATATATTAATTTACTAAGTTGTGGTTTCAAATGATATCATAGTAACAGCATGATAATTGAATTTCACACCTTCCAACAGGCTGCCTTTTATTGCCATGAACATGAAATCTAAATAAAAATGTTTTCTCTGGCTTTGCTTATTAAAATATACAATCTAAGCTTATTTCATGATTTCGGTCACAATGGCAAGATTTTAGGACCTTTCTGCATGCCCTTCATTCAGTAGGTAGTTATGGAATGTCCAGTTTATATCACACTCTTTGATAGGCCATGGAGATAATAAAAAGAATAAGAAATGGGTTTTTTTTTGTTGTTAAGAAAGAATTTAGTAAAGAACAATTTTGTAATATAGTGCTTCATTATTAATATATTAGAAGTACATATAAGGAGCTATGGGACAAAGGACCCTAACTCTGGGTGGGGCTGTCAAGGAAGGCTGAAAAGAGTGGTGCATCTCCATCGAGGATGGAAATAAGAATCAAAGATGAAAGAAGAAGATAAAGGGCATTTCTGCACAGAAAACAACATGAACCGAAATGTAACCATGGCACTAGGAGAAATTACAGAAGGAAGATCAGTCTTTTAAAAAAGCTGATAATATTATGTTAACAGTACGAGCATAATCAATTAAGGAGACTGTGTGAGAATATCAAATTATAGACATAATAAAGGTAACTATAAAAATATGCTTTTGGGCTTCCCTGGTGGCGCAGTGGTTGAGAATCTGCCTGCTAATGCAGGGGACACGGGTTCGAGCCCTGGTCTTGGAGGATCCCACATGCCGCCGAGCAACTAGGCCCGTGAGCCACAACTGCTGAGCCTGTGCGTCTGGAGCCTGTGCTCCGCAACAAGAGAGGCCGCGATAATGAGAGCCCCGCGCACTGCGATGAAGAGTGGCCCCTGCTTGCCACAACTAGAGATAGCCCTCGCACAGAAACGAAGACCCAACACAGCAAAAATAAAATAAATTAATTAATAAACTCCTACCCCCAACATCTTCTTTAAAAAAAAAATATATATATATATATATATATATATATATATGCTTTTGCACATTACCACATATTCAGAAATAGTGGTGAAAGAATTTGTTCCACAAGAATGAATTTTCTAATGAATGTTTAGGGAGGGACAAGTTAATTTATTCATTCTTGATAAAAATATATTTCAGTATTTTTTTCTTCATTAAACAAATATGATTTTTCCTCCTTTGTCCATTTTGCTTCTTTTGGAGGTTGGTATAGCTATCAAATATCTGTTTTTGCCCTCTGCAGTAATACAGTCATATGTTTTCCTGTAATATTTAGATACATGGCAGTATTTATCCTTTCTTTAATGGTTTCAGATTGCTCTAAGTTTTGCAGTTCTTAGGATTGCTCTTTCTTCCTTTTCTTGTCTCCCTCTTGATAAGGAGCCCTGTACCTATTTCCAATATTTCTTCAATCACCTAACACTTTGACTTAATCAGCTGTGGAATTTTTTTTTTTTTTTTTGCGGTACGCGGGCCTCTCACTGTTGTGGCCTCTCCCGTTGCGGAGCACAGGCTCCGGACACGCAGGCTCAGCGGCCATGGCTCACGGGCCCAGCCGCTCCGCGGCATGTGGGATCTTCCCGGACCGGGGCACGAACCCACGTCCCCTGCATCGGCAGGCGGACTCTCAACCACTGCGCCACCAGGGAAGCCCAACTGTGGAATTTTTGAAAGCTCCTTTGGCTAGTTAAAAATTTTTGTCATTTATTTTCTGATTTGCTTAATTAAGGTTATGGGGCAACATAGTATACACTAATTCTATATAGTCTTAATTTTTAAACTTTGTTCACATGCATTGTATAATAAATTTATATATTATTGGGTTCTTTCATATTATGGAACTTTCCATAGCATACAGTAAAAAGGGAAATTAAACTAGGGTCCAGGGGTGTACATGTTTCCCCTAAAAGAATTTTGAAAAATTATATACCTTCTTGTATATTTTAAAATTCATATCTCAACTTTCCATTATAAATTTTACTGGTGCAAAGGATGTAATTTCTTATTACTATTGTCATTAATTGTATCCAGTGGGATCTAAATTCATAATAAT
The DNA here is from genome assembly GCF_964270905.1 of Leucopleurus acutus. Taxonomy (NCBI): domain Eukaryota; kingdom Metazoa; phylum Chordata; class Mammalia; order Artiodactyla; family Delphinidae; genus Leucopleurus; species Leucopleurus acutus. The sequence goes on along the minus strand of NC_139147.1, from coordinate 92,305,260 downwards.
TGGACATTTACCATCATCTATATGAAAATAATTGAGCAAGTTTTTTATTAATTAGAAAATTCACATTATTTATTTTTCATCTTAAACTTAAACTGGTGTTTAGAAGTCCTGAAGTACATGTACTTAATTTCCCTCTGTACCTCTTAGACTGTCCTTTTGTAGCCTCTTCGCAAGGTTAGCTTGTTACTTGTAACTAAAAATGTGTCAGTGGGAGGAGAGATTGGTATACAATGATGATTATGATTAATCATAATCATAATCATGATTTAGCCTAGAAATGTCAAATGTCAAAATGTCAAAGGCCCTGGAGCACTTCTCAATCATGGGTCCCCATCAGGATTGCCTGAGCAACACCTTGGCTTCCAAACCCCATTTTTAGTCCCTGTGCTTATCCGCCTCTCATGTAGACAAATGTGCCCTGCATGGTACCCAGTCAGAAAAGGGAGAATTGGTTCCTCTTTAGCACTGCTTCAGAGGAGGGGTTCACGGGGTCTCCAATCCTCAAAGGCTATATAGTCCCAGGGAGTCCTGGTAGAATGTGTCTGAGGGGCTTATTACCTGCTGTCTATGATATCTCTTAATAGGCAAAGCCCCTAAGATTATTTTTATAAAGCCCTGATCAGTACACCCACCCAGAGGAGCCTTGTAGGACGGACTTCTCATCTCCCCTCCCCACTTAGCCTTGTCAGTGGGGACCAGCCAGCCATGCCAAGCCAGTAGTGGTCCCAGGGCTCCATTTAGTACCAAGTTCCCAAGAAAGGCCTGGAAAGAGTCAACCTAGCCAGGGTTTCAGGCCTTCGGCATATCTCTTGCCTTTAGTTTTCCTGATGCCAGAGCCAGGCCTCTGGGCTTGTATGTGCTGGACTTTGCATATGGCCCTGAGGCATAGGAGGGCCTGGCACTGCGCTGCTAGCGGGAGACTAACGACCTGAGGTAATTCAGTGTATAGAGGAAGACATTCAGCTGTTGAGAACTTGGGCTCTGAGTTTGAATTCTGAAAAAATCACCTAAGGAGGAGCTATTGAAAAGATGTATGCTGATGCATACCACATCCAGCCCATAATCTAGACTCCCTAAGTCAGGATCAGCTGCAGTGTGTACCACAAGCTCCTTGTGTTTCCTCCTCCTCTTCCCTGGGTTAAGAACCATTTTCAGATTGCTTGAAACAAGCAATCTAGGCTTGTTTCAATAAAAGACATTTATATTGTGTGACTCCAGAATAACCCTATCATTTCATTGTCTTGAAAATATAGTTTTCAGAAGGGAAAGTGTTAATTGATGATGCTGTTCACTCATTCAGTATTTATGCAGTGATTCTTGTAATGCCAGACACTGTTTACAGTCCACGGGGTAGAGTTTCTGCTTTCATAGAAATTATATTCTAGTGTCAGTGGGATAGCTGTGTAGATATTGTTAAAGAAGAACAGTACACAAGTAAGCAAATAGGTAATTAAGATAATCATAGAAACTGACATAATTTCAAGAAGGGAAAAGAGAGAATAACCACAGTGTTGACTCTGGAATATTAGAAATTTGTTATTTAATGATTTTGTTTCCTTGCTGTAGACTGCTTTTGGAGATACTGTTATGGAGCATGCATAATCAAAATAAAAAGGCAATTCCAAGTGCCTCGTATCTAAAGGTTGCAATATCAAATTACTATTTAGATACAAGAGATACAACAGTGCTATTTAGATACAATCATTAGGCCTCACATGAGGCCTAATGATTGTAGACCTTGAACCTAACAGCAGTTAAGGCAAGTGGAATATATAATAAAGAATACATGGAGAGAAGACAGGAACAGGGTTGGAAAGATGCTATATTTCTTTTATTCTGTAGCAGACAGCAGAGACTTCCTTTAGCTCTGTTTATGAAAATGTATTAAATTTATGGTTACCACCATATTAATTCATGATACAGTTCTATTTTGTTCTATTTCAAATTTGTTCTATTTTTAACCAAAGAGATTCACTTAAAATGATCTTAATAAGAGTGACTTCTTAGATAGTGAATAATTTTCTAATATCATTCATTAATTGACTAAAAATTACTGATAAGATATTGGTATGAATGCAAAGATAAATGATACAAGATTTCTGCTTTCAGTGAGTATAAGCTCACTCAAATCATACTGATAAAATCTGGCAAAGGATATTCAATCTATATTCAGACTTCTTTGGTGGATGGAAGAATGTGCTTAAGTGGCTCAAAAGGGGCATAAATAAAATGCAGTGAGAATTTAAAGATGAGGAGCTCAGTTCCAGTTGGAAGGGCCATGGAAAGCACCACAACGGGGGAGAGAGTGAGGACATCCTTCGAAGGAAGGTCACGTTACTAGGTAGAAAAAGCAGTGAAGGATGTAACGATGTCCAGGTAGAAAATACAGGGTGAATGTAGGTATGCAGTTGGGAAGGTGTAAGTCTGTGTAAGAAGAAACATAAACGAGTCCACAATGACTGCAGCTCAAGAAAAATAGTACGAATGATTTTGGGGAAGGTTAGTTGATACTATAGGAGACCTCAGGAATATCCCCCGAGTGGATCCTGTATATAATGATTTTTCTGTCTTATGGGATGCAGCTAGAATTTTTAAAACTATGACTGTTATCTGTTGTTTTTAAGCAAGATTGGCTGAGATATTTGTGCTTATTCTCAAATATAAGCTGCACCTCTGCAAAAAGACAGTGGAACAAATGGCACCCGTAAATTCTCTCTTGAAGTACTTCTTGGTTTAAAATTTATGCTTGCTTGAAAAATTATGTTCATAGATTACATTTCGAAAAGAGATGACAGGAGACCTGAGATAAGAGTTGTGACTGGATGTCATGATGGGACCACTTTCTTTGCCATCAGGAAAGGTGATGGAAGGATGGGAATGCCTTCTTTTGTACCCTGCCACACTCACAGAGGCTGGATTATCAAGCAGGAGCAGCCCTTGGTCATTCCCTGATTGAAAAGGGAGCAGCTCCAGCTCTAGGGCCAAGTTCACACAGATAAAGAACCCCGACGTCAGGCAGCAGGTTAGGAAGGGTGCAGGGGCAATCTGGGCTTAACTGAGTGCCACACCAAGGAAGGAATACATGGAGAGTAGAACCCATTTCAGTCTTTTGTGTCTTGTAATTTTGACTCTGTGGTGATAAACAACTGAAACAGTGTGGCTAATGCAGTCCCTAAAATATTTGGGGTCATAGCCTAGTGACCTTAATGCTGCAGTAGGGAGTTTGGGCTTTGCATTAACAGGCAAAAGGCCTGAAGAATTGGCACTTTTTGTTCCCATTGCTTAAGTTACAAGAATGACTTGCTCAGAGTTGTGTGTGAAGAAAATTTATTTGATGCTTATGTGAAAAATGGGTTCAGAGGAGAAGAAACTTCAGAGTTTATGCCCATGTAATTGGTAATATTTTCCCCTTAGAAAGACAGTTTTCTAATGTACTCTAGAACTTTTGAAGCTAATTTGTTTTTTATAAGATTTTTTTTAACATATATATTAGAAGATCTTGGGTCAACTTAAACATATTTTCTGGTAAGGCCATCATGTGTTAAATAAGTGTATTTTCCAATATCAGCCTGACTGAGTTTAGACTTCATATACTATGACTGGAATATATAATTCATGCTTATATTAAAGGGAATTAGTTTAGGATGGATTCATAATGATATTGCCATCAAATTTTATGGATCAATGGAGATTATTAGACTTTCTGGGATCATGCTGTTCTTATAAAGGCCTTAGGTATAGAATGAATATATTATTGCTTTTTGTTAACCACAAGAGCCTAGATAGTGGATGAAAGACAGTGAAAGCTTTCATGTTATGTTATTCAGTTTTGGAAGGAATCTTGGAAATGTTTCCAATTCCTAAATGTGTTTATTTCTTAATGAGAGTGTTAGATTATGGTGTTTCCACAGCTCTGAAAAATCAGTTTCTGTCAGTATTCAGCTAAGACCACACACCGAGTAAAAAAGCAAAGTCATTCCCAAAAAGATTTATGATCAGAATTACTGGGGAGTTAAAAAAAATTCTTGGGTAGGACTCTTCAAATATTCTGATTCTGTAATTCTTATGTGGCCTTGGGCTCTGTTCTTTTTAACTAAGGTCCTGTTTGAGAACCACTGCAATATTATGTCATGGGGTAGCATACAATAGAAATAGAAATGCAATAGGAAATAGAACATAGGAATTTCTCCTTACATTTTGCTTTCTGGTCTGGCCAGAGGAACACATTAAGTGTTCACATAAGTGATACTTTCAAAGCTAGTGAATGATGAATGAAAATTAATATAAGCAAAAAAAAAAAAAACCTTAGAAGAGTAAGCCAAGTATTCTTTTTTAATTTATTTTTAAATTGTGGAAAAATATACATGACATAAAATTTGCCATTTTAACTATTTTTGGGTGTGCAGTTTGTGACATTAAGTACATTCACATTGCTGTGCAACCACCACTACCATCCATCTCCAGAATTTTTTCGTTTTCCAAGACTGAAATTTTTAAGCAATACTTTACAATTTCTTTCCCCCCCCCATCTCCTGGCAACCACCATCCTATTTTCTGTGTCTGTAAATTTACTCTAAGCTCCTCATGTAAGTATAATCATACACTATTTGTCCTTTTGTGTCTGGCTTATTTTACTTAGCATATTGCCTTCAAATTTCATCCACATTGTTATAACATGTTTCAGAACTTCATTACTTTTTAAGGCTGAATAATATTCCATTGTATCTATATATACCACATTTTACTTATGCAATGATGGGTCATTTGGGTTGTTTCTAGCTTTTGGCTATTGTGAATAATGCTCCTATGAGATTGGAATACAAATGTCTGTTGGATCCCTGCTTTCAGTTCTTTTGAAGTAGAATTGCTGGACCATATGGTAATTGTGTATTTAATTTTTGGAGGAACTGCCATACTGTTTTCCACATCAGCTATACCATTTTATACTCCTACTAGCAATGCACAAGGTGAACCAAGTATTCTTACCTCTCCAGTAGCTTATCAACCTTTGGCAGAAACTGTCTTGATTCTCTTGTATTTTTTCCTATTAAAACACGAAATTGAGCTATTTGTAATGAGGTGGATAGACCTAGAGTCTGTCATTCAGAGTGAAGTAAGTCAGAAAGAAAAAGACAAATACCGTATGCTAACACATATATATGGAATTTAAGAAAAAAAATGTCATGAAGAACCTAGGGGTAAAGCAGGAATAAAGACGCAGACCTCCTAGAGAACGGACTTGAGGTTATGGGGAGGGGGAAGGGTGAGCTGTGACAGGGCGAGAGAGAGTCATGGGCATATACACACTAACAAACGTAGTAAAGTAGATAGCTAGTGGGAAGCAGCCGCATGGCACAGGGATATTGGCTCGGTGCTTTGTGACAGCCTGGAGGGGTGGGATAGGGAGGGTGGGAGGGAGGGAGATGCAACAGGGAAGACATATGGGAACATATGTTTATGTATGACTGATTCACTTTGTTATAAAGCAGAAACTAACACACCATTGTAAAGCAATTATACCCCAATAAAGATGTTAAAAAAAAAAATTAAAAAAAAAAAAAAAAAAAAAAAAGAACGTACCAGTACGTACCAGACACTTGCTGGGAATTTCATTCCTCTTTGCTAAAATTAATTTGGTATTAAGGAAATAAGTGAAGGCAATGTGGCATGTGTTAACCTTTGTTACAAAGTGCAACTAATAAATTCAAGGGCTTTGTATAAAAAAAAAACAAAAAAAAAACACCCTGGTATGGTGTTTACTTCACACTAAACACATCACAAAGGCTAAAAACTAATAAGCAGTTAGTTTTTGTTGGCTTATTTTCTTTCAGATGCAGGATATTTATGTGGCTGTAAACAACAAAGTATAATAATTTAGTCTGGGGCACTGACTGGAGTCAAATATGATTCTGAAACAAATAGAAGTGAATTTAACCCATCACTGTTAAATTAGAACATTTCCGAAGCAACACATTTGTGGCAGCATTTTGGTGTTAATGTTGACTACTTCTCCTGATAACTTATATATACCTATATATCATTAAATATTGTCTGAATGCATGTTTTGTATGAAATCATCAGTAACCTTGAAAAAATGTTGTAGTTTTCAAACAGTTACAGAAATCTGAAAATATTTTCGATTATTCTGACAAGCTGAAGAGATAGTTATAGCTGCAAAGAAGTCAGCATCATTGTCTTTTTTTCTGTTACTGGCTACAAGGAGTCTCAGAGACGAGTTTAATATTCAGTCTCAGTAAGTACTTTTAATTTTAGCAATCTGATTGCCTGCATGCCTATTAACATGAGGAACTGAGGAATCTGGAATCACAAATCATTTTTTGGTGGCAAGTAGCGTATATATGTGTGTGTGTGTGTGTGTGTGTGTGTGTGTGTGTGTGTGTATATACACATACACATATATATCCCTATATAATAAATGAATGGATCAATGATATAATGAATGAATAGAAATAAACTGAATCATATAGATATTTATTTCTAAAATCTATACTTCCTCTTGGTTACCAACTTTGGATTAAATTGGAATGTATAGGCTTAAAAGGAGAAACAAGACTTCAGGACCAACCTCACATGTGAGTCTTTAGGGTTTGAATTTCAGAATTTGTGTTCTTACACAATGTTTAATCCTGAAAAATATTACTAGTTTACACTTTTGTATAAACACTTGTATATTTCTTTAAAAAATTATATTTTAGACTAAAAAAGTGTTAGGTGCTTGAGTTAAGCATTAATCTTTCTTAATTCATGAATAAATAAAATGATATACAAAATGCATTGAAGACCAAATATAGTAAAATCAATATAATTTTTGGATTTATTTTACAAAATGAGATTCAAATTGTCACCGTAAGAATTTACTAGGCAGAAAAAAAATTAAATAGGATCTAATTTAATTTAAATCATAAAAAATGATTCTCTTTATTAAAAAATTACTCCTTCCTATTTTTGATTAAATAAATGAATTGAGGGAAATTTAAACATTAGGTTGTAGTGTATCTTACTTGTAAATAATGATAATGAAGCACATATCAATCATTGAATCCTGTCATCTTTATGGGTTTTATTTCAACTCACATAATTTATACTGCCTTCACAATGGACTCATAAATCTTTAGAGATTTTTTCAGCATCCACTATTTATATAATGATCTCTGACTGTTATGAGTTTTAGGGAGTTTATTCATCCCTGAGGACAATGAAAATAGCTTGAAAAGTTATTGCTTAGAAGCATTTGGGGCTTTGGGATCTGAAAAGACTTGTGTTGTAATTCTGTCTCTGCCGTTTGCTTATGGGCTGTGAGGCAGGGATCAAGTTACTTAACCTTTCTTTAGCTTCGTTTTCCTAAGTTGTAAACTAATGTTATAATATGTAGAGGGTTATGACAAGGATTTAGTGGCTTAATATTTAAGGCCCTGCTCAAGATAGGCATTCAATACATGGTAATTATTATGGCTACTAAAGATAAACACAACAATAAGCTGCTTGCATGCTAATATTCACCAGTTTTTAATGGTACATCTAATAGGAATATATCATAGTAAACTATGGAGAATAGGAAAAGCATCTTTTTTTATATCTGAAAGTCACATATCATTGAAGGTATGATCATGCTTGCCAAAACTCAGTCAGGATCCAGAGAAAAAAGTGCAGGAGGTTTGTTATATGAAACTAAAGGATTCACTCTAGCGATGGATTTTGATCAAGTTAATAAAGTCCATTAAGTAAATGGGGTACCCCAGTGACGTTTATGTATTCAGTAATGAAAAAATTGGCCAAAGGGAAATATATTTTTTGTATAGAAATATAATTATATATGGCAGCATAGTATTTTTTGCATAATGTTTATGATAGTATGCATACAATATCAAACATCTTTAGCACAAATTACTAAGGATTCAAAATTGGGTAACCATCAACATTAGGCAAGAGAAACAAAGTCAGTGAATAAGAGATGTGGAACTGTGAAGGAGGAAAACACACAATTGGAATTTGTGCCTATATGCTGTGAATAGAAATGATTTTTTGAAAATTTATTCAGAAATAGAAGGTTCCAATTTTAAAAATTAAATATACATACACACTAATGTATATTTACTTGACTTGAAATAAAAGCGATAGCAATAAAGATATAAAAATACATTTAAAATTAAATGTAAAATACATATAAAAATACATTTAAAATTAAGACTTTACGGTAAAACTTTAGGTAAGAGTGATATTTAGATTTTAATTCTATAATTCTTTGTTATAGAATTACTTTAAGCATAGTTGCTTTTCTTTAAGACACTTTAACATTAAATGTGTTTAAGTTATTAATACTTCATGCAGAAAACAAATATTTATTTATAGATAATTTGGAAATAATTAATGAAAATATTATATATCCTGCCTGCTCTATGTCTTTTATTTTAATAAAGTAATTTGACCTTAACTTTTCTTAAATAACATTACATTTGATTAAATTATTTTAGACCAAGTGGATTGAACAAAAATAACGCCATCTGTTGATATAGTCTCTGCTTGCATTCTAATATTCACCAGTTTTTAATTGTACATCTAAGTCACTGTTAACATTTGTAGTTTCTTTTTCTACCTATTAATCTAAGGAATTTAAATTTTGTTTAGGAATATATCATAGTTTAAAGATGATCACAATTTTACTTATTAGGACTTTAATAATAAAATAAAAATAATACTGTGTATACATATGGCCTTTCAAGTTCACAAAGCCTTTTCATATATAATCTCATTTCCTTCCACAGTCACCCTGTGATGTGACAAGGGATTACTTTCACAGTTTTATAGGTGATGAAATTGAGACTCTATGAGAATAAATTACTTGCTCAAGGTTGCACTGCTAGTAATTACCAAAATTGAGATTTGGATTCATTATTAAAAATGGATTGTGCATAGCAGAGCTTACAAAATCAGATGCTTGCAGTGGCCCCGGAGTGAACATAAATGGGTGAAGCCAACGGAGTACCAGATGCTGGGGAGTGAGTGATGTGGCTACTGGAAAGCACATGCCCTGTCTAGAGGGAGCAACAGCATTTGGGTGTAACTTTGTGTTGTCTTGAGCAACTCTGGGTACAGGGTTGCCAGACATTTGATTTATTAAGAGGAGCTCAAAGTCCAAATTTTATGTGAAATGCCTTTGTTGGCAACTAACTCAAAAGTTGAAAAAAAACGGCCAAAGTGAGACAAATCCAAGGGCTGATGTTGCTGTTAACTTACAACTTGTGGTGGGTGTCTCCTTCGTTTTTAAGTGGAATGAGTGTACGTGGGGAACCTGATTATTCTTATGGCTCTAAGTGTAAGGTGGTAGAAATATCACCCTAAATCCCATACTCTAGGATTGATCCAGCATTTGTAACTAAAGAAGGTAATTCAGTGATGATCTTTGTCACTTGATTTCCTTGATAAACTATTTACTCTTTCATTTGCTCGATCCAAATGTGTTGCATGCCAACCATGTACCTGGCACTGTAACACAAAGAAGACTATTACATAGTATTTTCCCTCGAGTCTCAGTTCAAAACATTCTAGTCATCAGTATACTTCTATAGACAGGTGTTGGAAAGAAAGCTACTCAGTGAAGGTAACAGTTGCAAATGTTTACCATGTAAAATCATAGATCATTTTACACAGTGGTTAAAGGGTGCTATGTGGGTGTGTAGATTCACATGTGTGAGTAACTAAAAATTTTACATGTATTTCATGGTTCCTACAACTCTTCCTCATATAGGCCCCTTAAAGTAAAAATGTTACCTTATTTAAAAAAATTGGTTTCTAGTATAGTACTACTTGTTCCTAGGCAGATAAAACACTATTAGGTGGAACATTTGTACTTAAAAACAACCTGGATTTTCAGAATCTATGTATTTTCTAGCCATACTTTTAGTATTTTTTTCATTTTTTAATGCCACAGTAGGCTTTCACACATATAATTTATACAAAGATATATTTGCTCTTTGAAAATATTAAACTATGAAATATGTGATCGATTAAAAGTCAAAATTGTGTGTATTTAACTCTTGCATGTTTATATCTGTAGAGATCACACACACACACACACACATGCACACGTGTGTGTATAGATTGAGACTGAGAGAGAGAGAGAAGGAGGGAGGAAGGGAAGGAGAAAGTGTTTTACATCATTTGATGAATTGCACTGAGTCCAATAATGAAAATCTGTGATTGTATTTCTCTGTTGCCCTTCTGTCAGAGTTCAGAGCCTAATATGATTTATGGTCTTAGTAACTATGTTGGTGTACTTGTACTTTTCTTTAGTCCTTATTTTCTATACATAGCAAAATATATATATATATATATATGTATATATTTGTGTGTGCATCTTTGTATATAAAGGTATATGTATATAACCTTTAATATGCCTTTCAGTTGCATGCATATGCATACTATACATGCGTATAGTTTCTGATTTATAGCTTCTGAGTGCTCTGATTGTGTTATTTTTAATACCCTGAGAAATCGTGTATATCTTTTGTTTTGGGTACATTGTGTTCTTAGTGGAAATAGGCTAGAGGGACAGAGGAAAAGCATAGCAGAGAGAAAGAAATACACCATCCCCAAACACCTTGAGACACAAACACACACACACGCACACACACACACACACACACACACACACAGGTGGTTGATTGGAGTATAAACTAGTCCAGTTTTTCTCAAGTGACAGAGTAAATTCATGTGAGAGCTGAAGATGAGACCTAGGGCACCTATTTCTTATATATTTTTTGGTATAAATAGGACATTGTTTTAAATTGAATATTAGCAACATTTTATTCCTCTCAATCTTATATACAAAAAGTATTTCTTGCATATTTTCTGAGAATTAGAGACACATTATAAAGCACATAGATGTAGGAAATTTATAAATCCTGTACGATAAATCCTGTACGATTTATAAATCCTGTATGATAAAAATTTATAAATCCTGTACGCTGATCGTTTCAATGTAAGCAGCCAGTCAATAATAATAGCTATGATGCCAAGCATTTTAAAACTTTTTTTTCTTCATCCAGTGCAATGAACTGAACCTTCTGATGGGGGTGGAATATGGTCCAGGGATTGGTGGGGGGGAAATATAACATTAATGTAAAGGTACCTTCTACTGGTAAGGACCTGTTTTTGTATGTATCTTTGTCTGAAATTGCTGTGAGGGATTTTGAATGGCTACATTATTGTTTCTTAAACAATATTCTTTAAGGTGTTCCATGAAAAAGGTGATCAAATAAGTGTACAAAACGTATACCTGTTTGTCTCTTGGAAATTCATGGCTTGTGTAGGCATAATAAAGACTCTTTAAAGAGCAAAAATCAGCTTTGAAGGTGTGGAAAACTTGTTTTCCTTTTCAGTAAGATTATAACCACAAATGGGTAGTCATGGTTGTAGCAGCCAACTATTGCTGAAGTAAGAATTCATGTTATAGGACATATGGGGAGAGAGTCTTGGTTATTTATAGAGGAAATTAACAATGCCAAATTTGGGAAGATATAAGCAGAAATTCCTTAACATACCAAGCGTAAATGAAGTTATGTTTTTCTTTTCAGATATAGCCATTGGCTGATTATTTTATGCTGCCATATGAAAGTAGTTCTATATAAAAATAATTTATTGTGTTTAGCCTAACTTTTAAAAAGGTAATTACTGTAAGCCTTTTAAAAAAAGAAAAAAACACATTTATTTATTTATTTATGGCTGCATTGGGTTTTCGTTGCTGTGCATGGGCTTTCTCTAGCTGCGGCAAGTGGGGGCTACTCTTCGTTGCGGTGCGCAGGCGTCTCATTGCAGTGGCTTCTCTTGTTGCGTAACATATACACACTACTTGTTGTATACATGTAAAACTGGACTAGTTTATACTCCAATCAACCACCTGTGTGTGTGTGTGTATACAGTTGTTGTGTAACACATACACACTACTATATATAAAATAGATAACAAACAAGGACCTACTGTATAGCACAGGGAACTATATTCAATATTTTGTAAAAACCTATAAGGGAAAGGAATCTGAAAAAGAGCAGATATATATTGATATATATGTATAACTGAATCACTTTGCTGTACACCTGAAACTAACACAACATTGTAAATCAATTATATTGATACTTCAATTAAAAAAATAAAGTTACTTTATATATTAAAAACAAAGCACCCAGGAACTTCCTATTGTCATCTCATCAGTCCTTGTGTGCTTCACTGTGGATTTCCTTAACTTGCCCTCATCTCTCTTTAACGTGTCCTCTGTATACTTCTGGGATTCTGCTTGTAACAGTTTGTATTCAGTTTATATTTTTTGGGACAGGATTTTGAAATGAATGTTAAGAATCTGAATATACAGAATATAATAAACATTTTCATTTTAAAATTGATAGAAGAATGCCTGCCATATGTTGTGGGCCATTAGAAATGTAATATGTAGCTACTTTTCTAGAATATTTCTAATTTTATATTCGAATAGATATTTATAATAGAAAAATGTGTTTTTATTATTTTCAAAAAGATTAATAGAAAGTTTATTTAAATGATTGCATTTGTGAATTTAGTTAACCTATTAGTCAGATGCCTCAAATTCCTCAATGTTTTTCACTATCCTTTTTGACTGACAAAAAACAATTTTCACTGAATAAGGTTAACTTATTCAGTGTTAATATATGCATTAAATTTTTATTTTCTTACAGAATTTTAAGATACTTTATGATTGGTAATTTTTTACATTGGAAAGTTATTATTTATAGTCATTAGATACAGAAAGTTGTCACCAAATACAAAATGATTTGTTCAAAATCATAATATTTGTTAAAAATTTGTAGATTGGTTCTGAATATTAGTTTGGAAGAATCTTTATTCCTATGTTAACAATATGCTGCATCTCTGAGGATGTGAAAGAATGATCAAAAATGTCATATATAATTTTAAAAGTTAATTATTGGACATTTTTTTATTCTTTCTGCCTTCATCATGAGAAATTCATCTGAAGTGAACAGTCATTTCCATCTACACAGTTCTATTAAGAAGAAAACACATGGTACTTTTTTTAATAAACAAGAGAAACATAATTTTTTGCCTTATAATTAAGGCTAAGCAAGTATATTTATTTTGGGGGCAAGGGCAATAATATTCTGTGCTAAATAAAAAGCCATTGGCTGAGAGACCTTTTTGAAAATAAAATTAATTTATCTTAAAAGAAATATTATGTTTGAGCCTGCAATTTCTTTTGAGTTATTAATAGGAGAACGTTATTTAGAATTGTCAGGAAAATCAACATTATGTACCGGGTAAACACTTATGTACCGGGTAAAATTGGTGTATCAATATTGATGGTTATTTGATGAGGAAAAGTATAGCCTTTACATGAATAGGGGTCTTAGTCTCAATTAAGCATGCTTAAATGAAAAGATTAAGCTTCATTAAGATATTTGGCACCTAAATTGCTCATTTGTTTTTAGTTAAAACATACCTATAATTATTTCTTAGGGAAAGTCTTCATCTTGTCCACAGTTATTTCCTCAGATGGCATCTATTCAGGATGGGTATAGATTCAAAATCTTTAATGTCAACCCCAAAGTCCACTTACTTGATTTTTTTATCAATAATGTAGAATATTATATTCCGTTATTGGAAAATATTATAACTGAACTCATAATTGGCTAGCTTTTGTGAAGTTATTTTTTTATAATTAATATTAAAGGATAAGTATTTAAAGGATATGCAGTTTATCAATTCTTCTGGATTATTGGTGCTGATTTAAATTTTTCCTTTCTTTAGTGTTTATTATTTGCTTAATAGTTTAGTCTATGTTAATAAAATCACAAAGCACTTTAAATTTTTTCCAGCTTAAATGAGATATAATTGACATACAGCACTGTATAAGTTTAAGGTGCACAGCATAATAATTTGACTTACATACATTATGAAATGATTACCACAATAAGTTTAGTGAACATCCATCATCTCCTATAGATGCAGATTTGAAGAAATAGAAAAAAAATGTTTTTCCTTGTTGTGAGAATGCTCAAGATTTACTCTCTTAACAACTTTTATATGTACATTCAGCAGTGTTATCTTATTTATCATGTTGTACATTACATCACTAGTACTTTTTACCTTATAACTGGAAGTTTGTACCTTTTGACCACATTCATCCATTTTCCCCGCCCCCATGCCAACTTCTGGTAACCACAAATGTGATCTCTTTTTCTATGAGGTTGTTTGTTTGCTTGTTCCTAGTATACAGCATAGTGATTCAATATTTCCTTTGTTTGTTTTAAACCTTTATATAGGTTTATTTTTTATTTATTTATTTTTAATACAGCAGGTTCTTATTAGTCATCCATTTTATACACATCAGTGTATACATGTAAATCCCAATCACAAATTCATCACACCACCACCCCCATCCCCCCGCAGCTTTCCCCCCTTGATGTCCATACGTTTGTTCTCTACGTCTGTGTCTCAATTTCTGCCCTGAAAACCGGTTCATCTGTACCATTTTTCTAGGTTCCACATATATGCGTTAATATACGATATTTGTTTTACGCTTTTTGACTTACTTCACTCTGTATGACAGTCTCTAGATCCATCCATGTCTCAACAAATGACCCAATTTCATTCCTTTATATGGCTGAGTAATATTCCATTGTATATATGTACCACTTGTTCTTTATCCATTTGTCTGTCGATGGACATTTAGGTTGCTTCCATGACCTGTCTATTGAAAATAGTGCTGCAATGAACATTGGGGTACATGTATCTTTTTGAATTGTGGTTATCTCTGGGTATATGCCCAATAGTGGGATTGCTGGATCATATGGTAAGTCTATTTTTAGTTTTTTAAGGAACCTCCAAACTGTTCTCCATAGTGGCTGCATCAGTTTACATTACCACCAACAGCGCAAGAGGGTTCCCTTTTCTCCACACCCTCTCCAGCATTTGTTGTTTCTACATTTTCTGATGATGCCCATTCTAACTGGTGTGAGGTGATACCTCATTGTAGTTTTGATTTGCATTTCTCTAATAATTAGTGATGTTGAGCAGCTTTTCATGTGCTTCTTGGCCACCTGCATGTCTTCTTTGGAGAAATGTCTATTTAGGTCTTCTGCCCATTTTTGGATTGGGTTGTTTGTTTTTTTAATATCGAGCTGCATGAGCTCTTTATATATTTTGGAGATTAATCCTTTCTCCATTAATTTGTTTGCAAATATTTTCTCCCATTCTGAGGGTTGTCTTTTAATCTTGTTTATGGTTTCCTTTGCTGTGCAAAAGCTTTTAAGTTTCATTAAGTCCCATTTGTTTATTTTTGTTTTTATTTTCATTACTCTGGGAGGTGGATCAAAAACTATCTGTGATTTATGACAAGGAGTGTTCTTCCTATGTTTTCTTCTAAGAGTTTTATAGTGCCCAGTCTTACATTTAGGTCTCTAATCCATTTTGTGTTTATTTTTGTGGGTAGGTGTTAGGGAGTGTTCTAATTTCATTCTTTTACATGTAGCTGTCCAGTTTTCCCAGCACCACTTATTGAAGAGACTGTCTTTTCTCCATTGTATATCCTTGCCTCCTTTGTCATAGATTAGTTGACCATAGGTGTGTGGGTTTATCTCTGGGCTTTCTATCCTGTTGCATAGACCTATATTTCTGTTTTTGTGCCAGTACCATATTGTCTTGATTACTGTAGCTTTGTAGTATAGTCTGAAGTCAGGGAGTCTGATTCCTCCAGCTCCATTTTTCTCCCTCAAGACTGCTTCAGCCATTCAGAGTCTTTTGTGTCTCCATACAAATTTTAAGATATTTTGTTCTAGTTCCATAAAAAATGCCAGTGGTAGTTTGATCGGAATTGCATTGTATCTGTAAATTGCTTTGGGTACTATACTCATTTTCACAATATTGATTCTTCCAATCCAAGAACATGGTATAGCTCTCCATCTGTTGATATCATCTTTAATTTCTTTCATCAGTGTCTTATAGTTTTCTGCATACAGGTCTTTTGTCTCCCTTGGTAGGTTTATTCATAGGTATTTTATTCTTTTTGTTGCAATGGTAAATGGGAGTGTTTCCTTAATTTCACTTTCAGATATTTCATCATTAGTGTATAGGAATGCCAGAGATTTCTGTGCATTAATTTTGTATCTTGCAACTTTACCGAATTCATTGATTAGCTCTAGTAGTTTTCTGGTGGCATCTTTAGGATTCTCTATGTATAGTATCATGTCATCTGCAAACAGTGACAGTTTTACTTCTTTTCCAATTTGTATTCCTTTTATTTCTTTTTCTTCTCTGACTGCTGTGGCTAGGACTTCCAAAACTATGTTGAATAATAGCAGTGAGAGTGGACGTACTTGTCTTGTTCCTGATCTTAGAGGAAATGCTTTCAGTTTTTCACCATTGACAATGATGTTTGCTGTGGGTTTGTCATATATGGCCTTTATTATGTTGAGGTAGGTTCCCTCTATGCCCACTTTCTGGACAGTTTTTATCATAAATCAGTGCTGAATTTTCTCAAAAGCATTTTCTGCATTTATTGAGATGATCATATGGTTTTTATTCTTCAATTTGTTATACCACATTGATTGATTTGCATATATTGAAGAATCCTTGCATCCTTGGGATAAATCCCACTTGAGCATGGTGTATGATCCTTTTAATGTGTTGTTGGATTCTGTTTGCTAGTATTTTGTTGAGGACTTTTGCATCTATATTCATCAGTGATATTGGTCTGTAATTTTCCTTTTTTGTCGTGTCTTTGTCTGGTTTTGGTATCAGGGTGATGGTGGCCTCATAGAATCAGTTTGGGAGTGTTCCTTCCTTGCAATTTTTTGGAAAAGTTTGAGAAGGATGGGTGTAAGCTCTTCTCTAAATGTTTGATAGAATTCACCTGTGAAGCCATCTGGTCCTGGAATTTTGTTTGTTGGAAGATATTTAATCACATTATCAATATCATTACTTGTGATTGGTCTGTACATATTTTCTATTTCTTCCTGGTTCAGTCTTGGAAGGTTACACCTTTCTATGAATTTGTCCATTTCTTCCAGGTTGTCCATTTCATTGGCATATAGTTGTTTGTCATAATATCTTATAATCCTTTTTATTTCTACAGTGTCAGTTGTGATTTCTCCTTTTTCATTTCTAATTTTATTGATTTGAGTCCTCTCCCTCTTTTTCCTGATGAGTCTGGCTAATGGTTTATCAGTTTTGTTTATATTCTCAGAGAACAAGCTTTTAGTTTTATTGATCTTTGCTATTGTTTTCTTTGTTTCTATTTCATTTATTTCTGCTCAATCATTATTATCTGTTTCCTTCTGATAACTTTGGGTTTTCTTGTTCTTCTTCCTCTAGTTCCTTTAGGTGTAAGGTTAGATTATTTATTTGAGATTTTTCTTGTTTCTTGAGATAGGCTTGTATAGCTATAAACTTACCTCTTAGAACTGCTTTTGCTGCATCCCATGGATTTTGGATTGTCATGTTTTCATTGTCATTTGTCTCTAGGTATTTTTTGATTTCCTCTTTGATTTCTTCAGTGATCTCTTAGTTATTTAGTAACGTAGTGTTTATCCTCCATGTGTTTGTGTTTTTTACGTTTTTTCCCATGTAATTCATTTCTAATCTCATAGAATTTTTGTCAGAAAAGGTGTGCGATATGATTTCAATTTTCTTAAATTTACTGAGGCTTGATTTGTGACCCAAGATGTGATCTATCCTGGAGAATGTTCTGTGCACACTTGAGAAGAAAGTGTAATCTGCTGTTTTTGAATGGAGTGTCCTATAAGTATCAATTAGATCTATCTGATCTATTGTGTCATTTTAAGCTTCTCTTTCCTTATTTGGTTTCATTTTGGATGGTCTGTCCATTTGTGTAAGTGAGGTGTTAAAGTTCCCCATTATTATTCTGTTACTGTCGATTTCCTCATTTACAGCTATTAGCAGTTGCTCTATGTATTGAAGTGCTCCTATGTTGGGGGTATATATATTTATAATTGTTGTATCTTTTTCTTGGATTGATCCTTTGATCATTATGCAGTGTCTTTCCTTGTCTCGTAACATCCTTTATTTTAAAGTCTATTTTATCTGATATGAATATTGCTACTCTAGCTTTCTTTTGATTTCCATTTGCATGGAATATCTTTGTCCATCCCCTCACTTTCAGTCTGTATGTGTCCCTAGGTCTGAAGTGGTTCTCTTGTAGACAGCATATATACGGGTCTTGTTTTTGTATGCATTCAGCAAGCCTGTGTCTTTTGATTGGAGCATTTAATCCATTCACGTTGAAGGTAATTATCGATATGAATGTTGCTATGACCATTTTCTTAAATGTTTTGGGTTTGTTTTTGTAGGTCCTTTTCTTCTCTTGTGTTTCTTTTAGCATTTGTTATAGAAGTTCCTTTAGCGTTTGTTGTAGAGCTGGTTTGGTGGTGCTGAATTCTCTTAGCTTTTGCTGCTCTGTAAAGTTTTTGATTTCTCCTTCAAATCTGAATGAGATCCTTTCTGGGTAGAGTAATCTTGATTTTAGGTTCTTCCCTTTCATCACTTTATGTATATCATGCCACTCCCTTCTGGCTTGTAGAGTTTCTGCTGAGAAATCAGCTGTTAACCATATGGGAGTTCCCTTGTATGTTATTTGTCATTTTTCCCTTGCTGCTTTCAATAATTTTTCTTTGTTTTAATTTTTGTCAGTTTGTTTACTATGTGTCTTGACGTGTTTCTCCTTGGGTTTATCCTGTATGGGACTTGCTGTGCTTCCGGGACTTGGGTGGCTATTTCCTTTCCCATGTTAGGGAAGTTTTCAACTATAATCTCTTCAAATATTTTCTCGGTCCTTTCTCTCTCTCTTCTCCTTCTGGGACCCCCATAATGTGAATGTTGTTGCGTTTAATGTTGCCCCAGAAGTCTCTTAGTCTGTCTTCATTTCTTTTTATTCTTTTTTCTTCATTCTGTTATGCAGCAGTGAATTCCACCATTCTGTCTTCCAGGTCATTTTTCTGTTCTTCTGCCTCAGTTATTCTGCTATTGTTTCCTTCTAGTATAGTTTTCATTTCAGTTATTGTATTGTTCATCTCTGTTTGTTTGTTCTTTAATTCTTCTAGGTCTCTGTTAAACATTTCTGGCATCTTCTTGGTCTTTGCCTCCATTCTTTTTCTGAGGTCCTGGATCATCTTCACTATCATTATTCTGAATTATTTTTTGGAACGTTGCCTATCTCCACTTCATTTAGGTGTTTTTCTGTGGTTTAACTTGTTCCTTCATCTGGTACCTAGCCTTCTGCCTTTTCATCTTGTCCGTCTTTCTGTGAATGTTGTTTTTGTTCCACAGGCTGCAGGATTTTAGTTCTTCTTGCTTCTGCTGTCTGTCCTCTGGTGGATGAGTCTATCTAAGAGGCTTGTGCAGGTTTCCTGATGGGAGGGACTGGTGGTGGGTAGAGCTGGGTTTTGCTCTGGTGGGCTAAGCTCAGTAAAACTTTATTCCTCCTGACTGCTGATGGTTGCGGCTGGTTTCCCTCCTTGTTGGTTTTTTGGCCTGAGGCAACCCAACACTGGAGCCTACCTGGGCTCTTTGCTGGGGCTAATGGCAGATTCTGGGAGGGCTTGCACCAAGTAGTACTTCCTAGAACTTCTGCTGCCAGTGTCCTTGTCCCCACGGTGAGCCACAGCCACCCCCCAGCTCTGCAGTAGACCCTCCAACACTAGTAGGTAGGTCTGGTTCAGTCTCCCCTGGGGTCACTGCTGCTTCCACCGGATCCCGATGCACACACTACTTTGTGTGTGCCCTCCAAGTGTCGAGTCTCTGTTTCCCCCAGTCCTGTCAAAGTCCTGCAATCAAATCCCACTAGCCTTCAAATTCTGATTCTCTAGGAATTCCTTCTCCCGTTGCCGGACACTCATGTTGGGAAGCCTGACTTGGGGCTCAGAACCTTCACTCCAGTGGGTGGACTTCTGTGGTATCAGTGTACTCCGGTTTGTGAGTCACCCACCCAAGAATTATGGGATTTGATTTTAATGTGATTTCGCCCTTCCTACCGTCTCATTGTGGCTTCTACTTTTCTTTGGATATGGGGTATCTTTTTTGGTGAGTTCCAGTGTCTTCATGTCGATGATTGTCCAGCAGCTGTTTGTGATTCTGGTGTTCTCACAAGAGGGAGTGAAAGGACGTCCTTCTACTCCGCTATCTTGGTCCAGCTATCTGATTCAATATTTCTATATTTCAAAATGACCACCATAATAAGTCTATTTACCATCTGTCACCAAAGATATCATATAATTATTGACCATATTCTCCACATTCTGCATTTCATACCAGTGACTTACTTTGCCACTGGAAGTTTGTACCTCTTACCCTCCCTCACCTATTTCTCTCCTCCTCCATCTCCTTCCCATCTGGCAACTACCTGCTTGTTCTCTGTATCTCTGACTCTGTTCCTGTTTTCTTATTTGTTCATTTGTTTTGTTTTTTAGATTCCACATATAAGTGCAGTCATACAGTATTCATCTTTCTCTATCTGACTTATTTCACTTAGCATAATAACCTCTAGGTTCATCCATTTTGTCATAAATGGAAAGATTTCATTATTTTTATGGCTGAGTAATATTACTGTAAACATATACCACATCTTCTTCATCCATTTATATATTGATGCACACTTGGGTTGCTTCCATAGCTTGACTATTGTAAATAATGCTGCAATGAACGTAGAGGTTCAGATGTCTTTTTGAATTAGTATTTTTGTTTTCTTTGGATAAATACCCAGGATTAGAATTACTGGAGGATTTGTTAGTTCTATTTTTAATTTTTTGAGGTATCGCCATACTGTTTTTCATCGTGGCTGCACCAATTTACTTTCCCACCAGCAGTGCATGGGGGTTCCCTTTTCTCCATAGCCTTGCCAACATTTGTTATTTCTTGTCTTTTTGACAATAGCCATTTTGACAGGTGTGAGTTTATATCTCATTGTGGTTTTGATTTGAATTTTGCTAATGATTAGTGATTTTGAGCATCTTTGCATGTGCCTGTTGGCCATCTGTATGTCTTCTTTTGAAAAATGACTTAAACTTTTTTCCTTAACTGACACACCTGAGGGACAGAACGTTTTCCAATTAGTAGCTCTTTATTGTAGTGACTTAGAACCAGGAGGAACCCCACCTAGACAGGATATATATAAATGTTGGGGGTATGTGAATTTCCTGCAAGTACCCCTGCTGCCTCTTGGTGATGTCTGTGTTTCTTCTCCCCCAAGTTGACAAGTAATGAAGGCATAGTGATTAGTATGACATAGGCTATTCTCAATCTCAGAGGAGACCTCAGTGTCCTCATCTCTACTGTGGGGATAAAAATAAAAGAAAATTGCAGAGTTATTTTGAGGATTAAAGAAGTTAATTTATCTAAAGATTCTTGCATAGTACATTATATATGGTAAACACTCAATATGTGCTATCAATTGTGATTATTATTTTATAGTTAATATTATTTTAAATTTTAGCTCAGTTAAATCTGTGTTCTTTTAGATAATACTTTTACTGAACTCCTTGGGCTTATTATCTCAGCTTGAAATGAATAGTATAGGAGTATAAAATTTGCTTCTATATTTATTATAAAAATGTTAGAGGCTTCCCTGGTGGTGCAGTGGTTAAGAATCCACCTGCCATTGCAGGGGACACAGGTTCGTTCCCAGGTCTGGGAAGATCCCACATGCTGTGGAGCAACAAAGCCTGTGTGCCACAACTACTGAGCCTGTGCTCTAGAGCCTGTGAGCTACAACTAGTGAGCCCATGTGCCACAACTACTGAAGCCTTTTAGCCTAGAGCCTGTGCTTCTCAGCAAGAGAAGCCACCACAATGAGAAGCCTGTGCACCTCAACGAAGAGTGGCCCCCACTTGATGCAGCTAGAGGAAGCCCAAGTACAGCAATGAAGACCCAACACAGCCAAAAATAAATTAAATAAATAAATAATTTATTAAGGATATCATCAAAATTATAGTTTCTTCTTTATGAGGACTCATAGGAAAAACTTGGAACAACTTTACAATAAACTTGCTTTTCTTATTAATCAGAAAGCTTAAAACATAATTTAACGTTTTCTAGGTGACTCATGGTTATTATCAGTATCAATTATTTTGCAGAAATGCAATTATGACCTGAGGCCTGTTGTGTTGCAAAGGAATATTTGCCCCAACAGAAAGATAAGATAACTTGACTGGACTTAATAAAAGCAATCCTGTTGAGAGAAAAGTTGGGAATAGATAAATGAAAAATTTTAATATGATTAGCTGGTCTGTAGGAAAATAATCAGAAAATACTAATTTTATGATAAGTGTGCATAAATTCCCTTCCTAGAAAATTTAGCTTGGCTATATCATTCTTATTACATTTGAAATATGTGCTATGGTGCTTATCTAGGGCCACTGCATAATGCCATGTTGAGTATGGTCTGTACTACTACAGTTGGGCCATTCGTAGAAGCCAGGAAGTAAGTGGTACCCCTTGATATTGTTCACAGCACAATATTCATGATCTATAAGTGGCTCTGTATTTATTATGTACTGACATCCATGTGTTTTACATAGATTACACTCATATGGCCTTATACTCATATAGCCCTTTTCTATAGCGAATTTCAGTATTAGACAATATTATAATAATTGCTTACAAAGTATCATTTTTTTATGTAAAGTACTATTGTTTAAAAACACACTCCAGTGCCCTTAAAAAAGAGCTAACATACATTTACTTTGAAAAAGCAAAAATGAAATGTCTTTCTAAATAGAGTAGTGCATCATTGGAGAAAACCATGTTTTCCCACTGAAGTTGTCTCAACTCCTTTTTAACAGTGAGTGAAGAATGAATTAGATGTAATGGATTTAAATAATTATGAATATGTGTGTTTGGAAGACAATATTCATCCAGTTGTGAAAATAACACTGAAAACATAGACTTTTGCTTGCCTTATTCACTGTACCTCTTGGCCAACGGTATTTGGCCAACTCCTCTGACATGTGACAAGCAAGACACTGCTTAGAAAATATTATAAAATCAAAAATAGAAGTTGTAATTAAATTTTAAAATATACATAAAATACAAGTTTAAGTGATTAGTAAAATGGCATTTCCTCTTCATAACTCTAAAATATTTTATTCTCAAGAAAATTCATAGTTTTTCATTACTTGTTCCTATAGCCACCTGACATTTTGCACATAATATAGGCAGATTACCTTTAAGCAAATAGTCTCACATTGATTCTAACACTTAATCAATACATAAGTCATGGAATATAAGAATCTTTTTATGGGGTTTTTAGATGCATGGAGTCTCATACCGATAAGCAATTAATAATTTTTTAAGTGAGTAGTTTCAATTGCCGTGATCATAAATATTTTATTCTTACACATTGTGTTAAAATAGAGTGTCTTTTTTTGTCATCAGTTAAATACTGTGTGTTTTCAAATGTGTATACCACATATGGTTTGCATGTTATCCATTCAGTGTGTCACGCTAGGCAGTTTAAAGGTCTAAATGTTCAGTTTCTTATATTTGGGTTGGATGATCATTCTGTTTGGTGCTCTTATCTCTGGCAGGTGCTTTGCTCCTGTACTTGATGCTCTGTCTCATAATTTAAGGGAATATTGATTTACTATCTCACTGGGTTGAATGTATCTGGCATTATGGATGCCAAATGATGCAAATTTTTCAGCTCCTGAAGTTACTTGATAGATCACTGGAACCAACAAAGTCCCCCAGGTCTTCATTCTGTCTTTAAGAGCTAAGATGGAAAATTTTATAGCATAGCAAGCAACTTGTGCCATAGTGGAACACTTGGATACTAGTTAATAGCCAGCAGCTCTGCTATCACAGGAAAAATATTCTGTAGACATGTAAGTTATGATTTAATAAAGATCCAAGGACAGAGTCCATTTTTTTCATAAATAATACAACATTTAAGTGGGTATTGAATAAAACTAGTCATTGAAAAGACAAGTATTGGTGTTTACAGTCATATTCATTTTTGCATTAGACAATTTGTAGTCTTAAAAATATGTAGGATATGGAGTTTAGGTATCTGACCTTACTTTATACTACTTTTCCTTGGAACTCATTTTAATATATATAACATGAAGGGAAACAAAGTTAAGTAAAATTATTGGCACTTTTGAGTGTAGTGTGTGCAGTCAAGCTCTTATGTCAGTTATTATTACTTTTATTGTTTGTTGAACTCATCATGTGACAGGCTCTGGTCATTACATTCTATTTCATTTAATCTTCACAATGCAATTATTGCCATTTTACCAGAGAAAATTGATGGAAGAGAGGATAAGTAACTTACTCAGAGTCACACTGAAAGTAATCCATGGAGCAAAAATTATTAAATTTGTGTAAAGTTTGTGTACCACCAATGCCCATGCTCCTTCAGGCAAATTTTGCTCCATTGCAAATGCATATTTGTGTGTTGTGTTAGTTTCCTAGAGATGCCATAACAAATATCACAGCAGGATGGCTTAAAACAGAAATTTATTCTCTCACAGTCTGGAGGAAAGAATTCCAAAAACAGGGTGATGGCAGAGTTGATCCCTACTGGAGGCCCTGAGAGAGAATCTGTCCCATGCCTCTCTCCTACCCTCTGGTGGTTCTGACAATCCTTGGCATAGGTTCTGGCTTGTAGATGCATCACTGTAAACTCTGTCTCTGTCTGCACATGGCATTCTCTCTGTGTCTAAATTTGTCTCTTCTATAAGGTCACCAGTCGTTGAATTTAGGGTCCACCCTTATCCAGTATGACTTCAATTTTTCTTTACTACATCTATAAAGACCCTGTTTCCCAATGAGTTCATGTTCACAGATATTGCGGGTAAGGACTTCAACATATCTTTTGGGTGGAAACAATTCAATCTACAACATGTCTAGATAGAGGAAAATGTATAATGCTCATATACTCATTTGTATTTAGATACAGATAACCTGGAACAGCAAGACAGCTTATACGCACCAGATGTTTTTATTAAGTCAAAAATAGATTTTGATAATTAACATTCTAATTAACCTGTGTCTATGAAGTCATCATAAATATACTGCAGTTACCAATGATAAGAGCATGGACCCAAATTGTTTCTCAGTTATTTGCAAGCACCAAAAGTTAATCCTAAATATTAAGTACTTAACAATTATTGAATTATTATCTCGGAAACAACTACAACATATTCCTAATTTAAATATAACTATATTTTAACATGAAATTCGTTATCATTTTTAAGAAAATCCATTTCTCTATAGATAATTGCCCTTGAAGAGTGGCTTAAAATTCATGGTTTCCAATTGTCATTAAATTGATTTTATTTGGGTGTTATATCTGCTTTCTTTAAATAAACCAGCATGAAAAAAGCCTTCGAAAACACAAATATGCATATGTCGATAAAAATTTGATTCCTCAGGGCTTCCCTGGTGGCGCAGTGGTTGAGAGTCCACCTGCTGATGCAGGGGACACGGGTTCGTGCCCCGGTCCGGGAGGATCGCACATGCCGCGGAGCGGCTGGGCCCGTGAGCCATGGCCGCTGAGCTTGCGCGTCCAGAGCCTGTGCTCCACAATGGGAGAAGCCACAACAGTGAGAGGCCTGCATACCGCAAAGAAAAAGAAAAAATAGTGTTAAATATATTCACATTGTTGTTCATCAGATCTCTCGATTTTTTTCATCTTGCAAAACTGAAACTTTATATCCATTGAAAAACTTCCCATTTCTCCCTCTTGGCAACCACCATTGTACTTTATGTTTCTGAGTTTTACTACTCTAGATACTTCATATAAGTGGCACTATATGGTATTTGTCATTTTGTGACTGGCCTATGTCACTTATCATAAAGTCCTCAAGGTGCATTCATGCTGCAGCATGTGACAGGGCTTCCCTCTTTTATAAAGGCTTAATAATATTCCATTGTGTGTACATATTACATTTTCTTTATCCATTCTGATGGGCATTTGGATTGCTTCTATCTCTTGACTGTTGTGAATAGTGCTTCTCTGAACATGGATGTGCAATATCTCTGTGAATTATCTGATATGTGCATATACATTACCTAAATTTTAATCTAAGCATGTTCTAAACTTTCTTATTGATTAAAATAAGCCAAGACACAACTGTGATTCGGATGTTCTCTGTCCTCGTGGGACTCTGCTGCCTCAACACAATGCATTTCAATGTATACTTCTACTCTCTCCCACATTGAAGAATAGCTAAACTTTGCTTCACTAATTTAAAACCTTGGAATATAGCAATTTCCATAAAAAGTTTAAGTGTAATGGGGCTGCAAATGCAAAAACAAAAATCTGTGTATTACCCTGGCACTTAACTTGTCAAAAGATGTGCAGAAACCTTTACTGATCCAATCAACATTCAGTACATGTTTATTGAAGGCCTACTATGGGTTAGACTCTATGGGAATAGAACAATAAGTAAATCAGGAAATAAAAAATCTGCCCTTCTGGAGCTTATGTTTCAGTAAGATAAGTAAGTATATATCATGGTGATGATGATGGCGATGATGATGATATGCCTGTTTGTGTATTATATGACACTGGGAAATACTAATGAGAAAAAGACAGTAAGGAGAAAGAATAAGAAGTACCGGGGGCATAATTTTATGTAAGATAGCTTAGAAATGTTTAACTTGGGTAAAGATCTAAAGGAGGCCAAGGAGTGAACCTTGTGGTGATCTAAGAGAAGAGCATTCCAGCAAGTGAAAGAAGCAAGTGCAAGGGCCCTGTGGTAAGCAAAGCCTAGTGAGGAGGTCACTGTGATTCAAAAGGAGGGTGGGAAGAGAGTGGAAAAGGATGAGAGTGGAAACAAATCAAGTCAGGGAGGTCATGGGACTTGTATATCATTTCAAATGCTCTAACTTGTACTCTGAGAGAAATGGGAAACCACTGTGGGCTTGTGAGCACAGTAGTGACACTCTCTGCCGTATGCTTTCGCAAAATCCCTCTGGCTGCTGTATTGACCAGAGCCACCTTAAAAGATGGTCAGTCTAAATTACTGATGTGTGGATTATTATTTTTTTAATGAAGGAAAAGGAAACATTTTGACATATGAGAATTAGTCCAATAAAATACTTTCCACTGGAGGAATTTCAACATAGATGACCAAATATGTTTTACATGCCCACTTTATGTAAGGAATTGATCAAGGTGTTGGGACTACTAGGTAAATGACATCATCTTCCTTCAAGAAACTCATAATTTAACTGTAATACAAATTCACTTTGATAATAGAAGTAAAAATAAGTATTATGGGAATTTGGAAGAAGAAACATTTAATTTAGATTGTGGTGATCTGGGTTAGCTTCATAGATGGGAATATGTTTGACTTGGTTCTTGAACGAATAATAGAAAATTGGCAAGTTAAAAAGGTAGAGCAATGGCATTCCAAACCAAGGCACAAAAATGCCTTGCACTGTAGGTACTAAAAATGTACAAATACTGTAATCATGAATGTCTTTGTTTCAAGGGAAAATGTCTCACTTTTACCCAACCACCCTTCCTCCCTCCCCAATATATTTATGTGGTCTTTGTACTTTTAAAGGATTTCCAAAATGCTACTGAGAATATGTGTTGAATATTTGCTTTCTGTGGAAAAACTCAAAGACTTTCCTTTAAGTAACCTCTTTGCCTTTCTACTGGGACCTAGGAGGTATAGGAAGAGGCAAATATTTGGGTTGATGAAGAACAAGGATTCATTTTTCACACTTCATCTTTCTCTGCCTTTTTACTTCCTCTCTCCTTTCACTCACTTTCTTTGTCTATGCTATTTTGTCTGACTTTCTCTTCTCACCCCAGAATTTGTTCCATGATCCCAATGTAACACATAAATATATGTTCTTATTTATGTTTATAAATGACTTCATTCCTTTTTAACAAAGTAAACATTCTTTAAATTCTCAAATTAAAAAAAAATTGTGAGTATTCTCATTAATTTTGTTTCTTGTGATTTAGTAGGCCTGGGCAGGAAAAAAATTTTCAACTTAGTTATATTACAGGTTATATGTGTTATTGATACTTGGCTGAATGAAGTTCATTTTCAAGATGTGATTTAAGTTTTGGTTTACTCCTTTCTTGTTTTAATGATTTTTGCTAGTAATTCATAAAAATGCTGTGAATTTGCCTTACCTTTATTACACAGCAGCTCTTGAGTATATAATGTGGACTTCAAGAGGTGGTTTGTTCATTTAGTGACTTTTTGAAACAAGTGTTCTATTTTTAAATTTACTGTTTAGAGGAAAACTACCTAAGGAAGCTTTAAGATTATTTCTAGTTATGAAGAGAGACTGTTAAGTGATGACATTTGCCCTTGAGAGCTGCTGCAGAAATGGGTTCATCTAGTTTACCTTCATCCGAATTGCCTTCCTCTATCCTATGAAACAACTGGTGAAGGAGAAAATGTTGATTAGGAAGCTTTTCAAGATTACTTTTTTCATTTTCAGAAAGTGAAGTGTTCGCCACTTTCCATGTTAAATAAGGTTCCTCGCTTGGCAACATAGGCTTTGCTCCAGTAATTGTGTGCTCACAGCAAATGCTTGATGGTGGAAAAGACAAGTGCAAAAAGCAATTTTTGCAACAGCCAACCAGAACAGCCTGTTCTGTTCCCAATAAATTAATGGATTTAACCTTGCAGCTGTAGCGGTGTTATTATGCAAATATTCTCTGAGTATTATGAAAGCCAACTGATTCTCTATAGAGAGAAAGTTGTTTCTTTCTTCCTGAAAATTCTAAGTGACTAGATAATTGACACATTGTATAACCATGTTAAGTGAAGGAAAAAAAATATTTTCAGTAAATATACTGAGTTTCACTTTACATTCCAATGTTTTCAGCAATTTACTGAGGCTTTTACTTAGAACAATATTATTTAGCACAGTGAATTCCAGTATCCAAAGACAGCCTCCTAGAAAAAGAAGGAATGAAAAATATTGTATGCTTCTTTACTTTGTATTTTGCTGATTTTAATTCACGGAGAAATTAAAATTTCCTTTAATGTAATTCAAGTGCAGTGGTCTGGTCATGCTGAATGTCTTCAAAGCAATGTATTTGCATTCTGATTCATGATGGACTAGAGAATTGTGCACTAATTATTTGATCGAATTGATAGCCGCTTTGGTTTTTAAAGCTGATCTTAGATTTATGCCACATATAAAACACTTACAGTTGAAAGTTCACTCTCAGTAATTGACTAATTGTGAAGATCACTCAAAGTGCTCTTCACTGGATTGAAGTTCCATGGCTAATGAAATCTTTGATGATTTAAAAATATTTAAAAAGAGAAAGTATGAGTGGGAACAGTGGTGGCTTCATTGTTATTTGATGGGGAAAAGGGTGATCTTGGGAATTAGTTCAACCATTTTATATGAAAAATTTGCATATATTATTTTTGTTTTGTCATAGTCAGTATTCACCTTATGTGAGCTTTACATTATTAGGTCATATAAAATCAGTTTTTAAAAAGTAAACCCCAAAGTGTTTTGTAAAACATACAGACACATATGCAGATACTAAAGATTATAATAACTGCAGTTATATAATTGAAAGACTACTAGATTTGAAATCTGAAGTCCTAGATTTTTGTACATTGGTTTTTGTAACTTCTTAAAGATCTTTTCTTTGTCTGTAAATAACAATGTCTGAAAGTAGATTAAATGAGACAATATATGGAGAAGAGCCTTATAAACTTTAAATCACAAGATAAATATATTATTATTCTTTAATGATGTTAATCTATATTTATGTTATTATCTTTCAGTATTTACAAGTCAGCATTTCACCTCAAGTTAATAATTCTTATATTTGCGTTCTAGGCAAAATGTTTTGAATGTTTTATATTTCAGTTTTAAATTTGTTATCAAGTATTGTCATTATAGAAAAATATTTGTAAAAACTAACAATCATATTTAATAAGTATAACACTGCCATTATTTTTTTAAAACTCTGGTATATATAATTATATGCATAAAAATTCTTTTTTTTAAACATCTTTATTGGGGTATAATTGCTTTACAATGGTGTGTTAGTTTCTGCTTTATAACAAAGTGAATCAGTTATACATATACATATGTTCCCATATCTCTTCCCTCTTGCGTCTCCCTCCCTCCCACCCTCCCTATCCCACCCCTCCAGGCGGTCACAAAGCACCGAGCTGATCTCGCTGTGCTATGCGACTGCTTCCCACTAGCTATCTACCTTACGTTTGGTAGTGTATATATGTCCATGCCTCTCTCTCGCTTTGTCACAGCTCACCCTTCCCCCTCCCCATATCCTCAAGTCTGTTCTCTAGTAGGTCTGTGTCTTTATTGCTGTCTTACCCCTAGGTTCTTCATGACTTTTTTTTTTCTTAAAATTTAAATTCCATATATATGTGTTAGCATACAGTATTTGTCTTTCTCTTTCTGACTTACTTCACTCTGTATGACAGACTCTAGGTCTATCCACCTCATTACAAATAGCTCAATTTCATTTATTTTTATGGCTGAGTAATATTCCATTGTATATATGTGCCACATCTTCTTTATCCATTCATCTGATGATGGGCACTTAGGTTGTTTCCATCTCTGGTCTATTGTAAATAGAGCTGCAATGAAAATTTTGGTACATGACTCTTTGAATTATGGTTTTCTCAGGGTATATGCCCAGTAGTGGGATTGCTGGGTCATATGGTAGTTCTATTTGTCATTTTTTAAGGAACCTCCATACTGTTCTCCATAGTGGCTGTACCAATTCACATTCCCACCAGCAGTGCAAGAGTGTTCCCTTTTCTCCACACTCTCTCCAGCATTTATTGTTTCTAGATTTTTTGATGATGGCCATTCTGACTGGTGTGAGATGATATTGTAGTTTTGATTTGCATTTCTCTAGTGATTAATGATGTTGAGCATTCTTTCATGTGTTTGTTGGCACTCTGTATATCTTCTTTGGAGAAATATCTATTTAGGTCTTCTGCTCATTTTTGGATTGGGTTGTTTGTTTGTTTGTTATTCAGCTGCATGAGCTGCTTGTAAAATTTGGAAAATAATACTTTGTCAGTTGCTTCATTTGCAAATATTTTCCCCCATTCTGAGGGATGTCTTTTGGTCTTGTTTATGGTTTCCTTTGCTGTGCAAAAGCTTTGAAGTTTCATTAGGTCCCATTTGTTTATTTTTGTTTTTATTTCCATTTCTCTAGGAGGTGGGTCAAAAAGGATCTTGCTGTGATTTATGTCATAGAGTGTTCTGCCTATGTTTTCCTCTAAGAGTTTGATAGTGTCTGGCCTTACATTTAGGTCTTTAATCCATTTTGAGCTTATTTTTGTGTATGGTGATAGGGAGTGATCTAATCTCATACTTTTACATGTACCTGTCCAGTTTTCCCAGCACCACTTATTGAAGAGGCTGTCCTTTCTCCACTGTACATTCCTGCCTCCTTTATCAAAGATAAGGTGACCATATGTGCGTGGGTTTATCTCTGGGCTTTCTATCCTGTTCCATTGATCTGTATTTCTGTTTTTGTGCCAGTACCATACTGTCTTGATTACTGTAGCTTTGTAGTATAGTCTGAAGTCAGGGAGCCTGATTCCTCCAGCTCCGTTTTTCGTTCTCAAAATTGCTTTGGCTATTCAGGGTCTTTTGTGTTTCCATACAAATTGTGAAATGTTTTGTTCTAGTTCTGTGAAAAATGCCAGTGGTAATTTGATAGAGATTGCATTGAATCTGTAGATTGCTTTGGGTAGTAGAGTCATTTTCACAATGTTGATTCTTCCAATCCAAGAACATGGTATCTCTCTCCATCTATTTGTATCATCTTTAATTTCTTTCATCAGTGTCTTATAATTTTCTGCATACAGGTCTTTTGTCTCCTTAGGTAGGTTTATTCCTAGATATTTGATTCTTTTTGTTGCAATGGTAAATGGGAGTGTTTTCTTGATTTCACTTTCAGATTTTTCATCATTAGTGTACAGGAATGCCAGAGATTTCTGTGCATTAATTTTGTATCTGGCAACTTTACCAAATTCATTGATTAACTCTAGTAGTTTTCTGGTACCATCTTTAGGATTCTCCATGTATAATATTATATCATCTGCAAACAGTGACAGCTTTACTTTTTCTTTTCCGATTTGGATTCCTTTTATTTCCTTTTCTTCTCTGATTGCTGTGGTTAAAACTTCCAAATCTATGTTGAATAAGAGTGGTGAGAGTGGGCAACCTTGTCTTGTTCCTGATCTTAGTGGAAATGCTTTCAGTTTTTCACCATTGAGGATGATGTTGGCTGTGGGTCATCAAAATTCTTGATTTGTGATGTAGTCATCATTTGTCATGTATGTCTTTTATGCTAGCTATCTATCCATCCATTCTTTCTTTCCTATGTTTTTATATTACCTTTGTACCCACTCTTCAACTTTTTTCTATGTAAATGCTTCTCCTTTATCATATCTCTCTGTCTTCCCCTAGTTCTGCAGTAACCCTGTCCTGAAATGGGCATTTGTCATTTCTTCTCTTTCAGCCCTCATGATTTGACACATATGTTTGTGTCCTTAAACAATATATTGTTTAGTTTTGCAGGCTTTTGAGCTTTATGATCCAATGTTGAATTTTCGCTCTTGGAACTTTTAAAATTCAACATTATATTACTTTGTCATTCATATCATAGTCGTAACTAATGTAATTATACATAATATACATTACGTTATACATGCTCATGTTATTAATTAATTTTCACACCTGAATTATTTTTCATCACGTGAATGTATCCTTATTGATTCAGCTTTTCTTCTGTTGATGACATTTGGTTTCTTATCTTTTATATCTATATATATTTTTTTGTTTCTTTTCTTTTGTATTTCTAATATAGATAGTGCTTATATACAGTCAGTTCTTATTATTCATGGTTGTTATGTTTTATAAAGTTGACTAGAGCACTGAATTAGCCAATACTAAATCATTGCCCCTAAAAGAAATATAGGGTTAGGTTCCTGGGAGCCTTTGGCCACATTTTCCTAATCAATCAGTATATAACCTCATTTTATGTGTGTTTCTGTTTAAAGACACATTATGTGATATATATTGTTGATTCATTAACATTGAACTCATGTCCAACAGCACTATAACTCATGACTTACTGAAGCTTATCTAACACGTGTATTTTCTCTGTAAGACATATTACAGCTTCTTGCACTTAGAAACACCAGACAGCACTTTAGCACTACACTTGGGGGCCATTATAGAGAGCAAAATCACATACAAACAAGAAGCACAAAAATGCAAAGTGTGTGGCACTAAATAGACCACAGAAAGGATGCTTGTTTATAGTATGAGAGCTGAAACAAGATGCAGAGGGACTCTTTATTCAAGCTCAGCTGGGAATAGGATAGGATGTGTGCATAGGATGGTGTAAATTTTTGCCACTCTGTGCATGCATTTATCTTTGAATGACAACAAAAGCACAGCAGGATACAAATGAATTTTAGAGAATAGAAAATTCTATTCTATTTAGAAAACACAAAATTCATGAATAATCATATGTCTTTTACTGAAGTGTTTCTCTCAGACACTAGCTTGGTAAACGTCAGATTCCTGAGCCCACCCCCTTAGATTTTGATTTAGTAGGTCTGGAGTGGGACCTGAGATTTTGGATTTCTAACTAGTTTGGGGTGATGGTAATAATGCCAGTTCATGGGACAC
Source organism: Leucopleurus acutus (assembly GCF_964270905.1). Lineage (NCBI taxonomy): Eukaryota > Metazoa > Chordata > Mammalia > Artiodactyla > Delphinidae > Leucopleurus > Leucopleurus acutus. The sequence goes on along the minus strand of NC_139147.1, from coordinate 92,271,552 downwards.
ACTTTTCATAGCTATTTCTTAGTAAACAAATATAACAACTCTCTAAGGAATATGCCTTCCTGAAATTGCCAGTTCAAAAACTGTGCTAAATTGCTAAGCTAAATATTAAAGTATTTACCATTATAATGGGGAAGACCAAGACATGAAGTTAAACTATCAAAATTTTTATTCAAAAATTTTTTTAGGTTGTGGCTAATGCAATCACCACACATACACACAAAATATGTCATATTAACAATGGAAGAGAAGAGAAAGAATAATTATTTGCAGATGATTCAATCACAGGCCTGGAAAACTAAAAATTGGTAGAACAAATAAACAAGTAAAGTAAATAGATTCCGAGAAAAGTGTCCAAATATCCATACCTATTTTTTTTTTTTTACCATCATGAGCCTTTAAAAATTGAAATGGAAAAAAATCTTATTCGTAATAATAAAAAGAGTTATAAAACAGTTAAAAGCATTTTACACAAATTGTCCAGAATCACAAAGTTTACTTTATGATATTGTTAAAGAATAGAAAATTATGTGAATATTTATAGATGCTTAATTGCTATGAAGACATGCTGTATTTCTATATGGAGTGATTTAACACAAATTAAAATTGGTCCCAAATTATTAAGGTGACATATCCCCTTTTGAGGCTTAAGAAAGGCTTGGGAGGAGGAGAGATCAAGATGACAGAATAGGAGGACACTGGGCTCACTTCCCTTCATTAACACATCAAAACTACAGCTATGTATAAAGTGACTCTCACTGAGATCAACCTGCAGACCGGCAGAAGAGATCTTCTACAACCAAGCCTATAAAGAAAGATCCACAGGGAGTCTGGTTGGAAGGGAGGGGAAGCGGTCTGGTTGGGACCCACAGACCTAGTGGAGGACAAAGAAGAGGAGAGAGATATCACAAGCTTGGGGATCCTTCATGAAGAGCGATGGGTTTGAGCCAGATATTAGAACCCCATCTCTGGGGTTCAACATAGGGAAGATGAGCCCCCCCTTAGCTGTTTTGAAAACCAGTAGGAATTATCACAGGACTGTAAGAAACCCAGACTTTACTTTTGAAGTGTATGTATATGGTTCTGAGGAAGCAGATTGAAAACTTCCTGAGGCTCTGGTTGGCTTGCCAGGACCACCCTAGTGTGCCCCGCAGCCTGCACCAGATTACTGCTCCAGCATCTCTTGCTCCGGTGCCGCTCCCCATTAAGGTGAAGGCTGCTATTGCCAATGACAGTTTGCACACTTGGAGGGAATGGACTTAGCTGTGCCTCTGACCAGGGCTGAGGCAGCCATTACCAGCACTTGCTTTGGTACACACACTCAGAATGGAGTGAGGCTAGCTCCAGGATGGAGACCACCATAATAGGAACATCAGTCCCTACCCACACACGGAAGGAAGTGCAGTTAGCTCCAGGGTGGAGACTACCATTAGCTGGAGTGCACATACCAGTATAAAACTGGGAAGAGTGGGGCCAGCTCAGTGGTGTGGCACCAACCCCTCTGGCCCTGACCCAGCCTCTAAGCAAGACACACACACCAGGGAAAAAGTGAAATCAGCACAGACATGCAGCCTCAAGCCCCTCAGTCCCTGGGCACAACTCCAGCCAAGGCAGAGACTACCATTACACCCAGGAGAAACCCAACCTGTTCAGTGCTCCTGGTCCAGCCTCTTGGGCCCTAACCCCACCCCCCATTAAGGTGATAATGGTCATCGGGCATAGGAGAGGGCCCAGTTTACACCTGGTTTGATGCTAGCCCCTCCGACTCCAGCACTACCTCCGAGGTAGTGGCTGTCAGCACTACCCAGGAAAGACACAGCTCATGCTAATTCAGATCCAGCTCTCCCACCAAAACCACTGGGCATAAGCAGATTGCATAGGGAAGCTACCATACAAGGACATGCCTTCAAGACCGGGAAATTAGGTGTCTGTTTTACTTTACTTCCTACAGATAAGAAAAGGTAAACAAAATGAGAAGACAGAGGAATATGTTTGAAACAAAAGAACAAGAGAAAAACCCCAATGAAACAGAGATAAATAATTCACCTGATAAAGAGTTGAAAGCAATAGTAATAAGAATGCTAACTGAATTGGGGAAAAGAATAAATGAATTCAGTGAGAATTTTAACAAACAAGTAGAAAATATAAAAAAGAACCAGTGAGAGATGAAGAATACAATAACTGAAATGAAAAATACACTAGAGGGAATTAATGATAATAGATTAAGAGACACAGAAGAATACATAAACAATCTGGAAGATAGAATACTAGAAATCACCCAATGGGAACAGCAAAAGAAAAACAAATATTAAAAAAATGAGAATGGATTAAGGGATCTCAGTACAACATCAAGCATACTAACATTTACATTTATAGGGTAACAGAATGAGAAGAAAGGAAGAAAAGGGGTAGAAAGAGGGGGGATGTAAAAGATATTCCATGCAAATGGAAATTACAAATGCTGGAGTAGCAATACTCAAATAAGACAAAATGGACTTTGACACAAAATCTATAATAAAAGACAAAGAAAAGGATTATATAATGATAAAGGGATCAATACAAGAATAGGATATAACACTCATTGACATATGTGCACCTAATACAGGAGCACCTTAGTATAGAAAGCAAATATTAACAGACATAAAGGGATAAATTGACAATAGTACAATAATAGTAAGAGACTTTAACACCCCACTTACATCAATGGGAAGGTCATCCAGACAGAAAACCAATAAGAAACAGTGGCCTTAAGTGACACATTAGACAAGTTGGACTGACATATCTACAGGACATACCATCCCAAAACAAAATATACATTCTTTTCAAGTATATGTGGAATGTTCTCTAGGATGAAGCACATGCTGGGACACAAAATAGGTCTCAACAAATTCAAGAGGATAGAAATTGTATCAAGCATCTTTTCCGACCACAACAGTATGAAACTAGAAATCAATTACAGGAAGAAAAATGGGAAAAACACAAAATGTGGAGACTAAATAACATGCTACTAAAAAAACCAATGGGTCAATCAAGAAATTAAAGAGGAAATTAGAAAATACCTTGAGACAAATGAAACCCACAACTTTCCAAAATCTATGGGATGTAACAAGCAGATCTAAAAAGGAAAGTTATAGCGATCCTTAACAACCAAGAAAAACCTCGGATAAACAATCTAACCTAACATCTAAAGGAATTAGGAAAAGAATAAACAAAGCCCAAAGTCAGCAGAAGGAAGGAAATATGAAGATCAGAGATGAAATAAATAAAATAGAGACCAATAAACAATAGAAAGTATCAGTGAAACCAAGAGCTGTTGTTTTCTTTTTTAATTTTTGCTTTCACTGCTTTTTAAAATTTATTTTCAATTGTCGTATAGTGACTTTACAATGGTATGTTAGTTTCAAGTGTACAGAAAAATAATTCAGTTATATATCTATATATACATATATATATATTCTTTTTCAGATATTTTCCATTATAGGTTATTACAAGCTATTGAGTATAGTTTTCTGTGCTATAAAGTAGGTCCTTGTCGTTTACTTATTTTGTATATAGTAGTGAGTATATGTTAATCCCAAACTCCTACTTTATCTCCCCTCCACAACCCCACTATCTCCTTTGGTAACCATAAGTTTGTTTTCTGTGAGTGTGTTTCTGTTTTGTAGATAATTTTTTCTATCATTTTTTAGATTCCACATATAAGTGATATCATGATATTTGTCTTTGTCTGACTTACTTAATATGATAATCTCTAGGTCCATCCATGTTGCTGAAAAACTAAAAGCTGTTTTTTTGAAAAGATAAACAAAATTGATAAGCCTTTAGTAAGGCTCATTAAGAAAAAAGGGAGAGGACACAAACAAAATAAAAAAGGAAAGAGGATAAATTACAACTGATATCATAGAAATACAAACAATCACAAGTGAATGCTATGAACAGGTATATGCCAACGAATTGGACAACCTAGAAGAAATGGATAAATTTCTAGAAACATATAATCTTTCAAGACTGAATCAGGAAGAAACAGATAATCTAAACAGACCAATTGCTAGTATTAAAGTTGAATTTATAATCAAAAACTCTCAACAAAAAGAGTCCAGGACTGAACACCTTCACAGGGCAATTCTGCCAAACATATAAAGAAGAGTTAATACCTATAAAGCTATTACAAAAAATCAAAGAGGAGGGAATACTCCCAAATTCATTCTACAAGTCCATCATTACCTTGCTACCAAACCAGAAAAAGATACTACCAAAAAAAAAAAAAAAAACTACAGGCCAGTATCCCTGAAGAATTTAGATGCAAAAATTCTCAACAAAATATTAGCAAATCAAATTCAACCAAACAGTGTATAAAAAGGGTCATATGCCACGATCAAGAGAGATTTATTCCAGGAGTGCAAAGATGGTTCAATATCTGCAAATTAATCAATATGGTACACCATCTTGACAAAATGAAGGATAAAACTCACATGATCATTTAAATAGATGCAGAAAAGCATTTGATAAAATTCAACACCCATTCATGATAAACTCTCAACAAAGTTGTTACAGAGGGAATATATCTCATAACAAAGGTCATTTATGATGAACCCAATGTTAACATCATACTCAATGGTGAAAGACTTAAAGTTTTTCCTCTAAAATCTGGAACAAGACAAGAATGCATACTATTGCCATTTCTATTTAACATAGTGTTGGAAGTTCTAGCCACAGCAATCAGAGAAGAAAAAGAAATAAAAAGCATCTAAATTGGATGGGAAGAATAAAACTGTCATTATTTGAAGATGAATGATACTATGTATTGAAAAAAACCTAAAGTCCCCAACAAAAATCTATTAGAATTAATAAATGAATTCAGTAAAGTTTTAGGATACAAGACTAATATACAGAAATCTGTTGCTTTTCTGTACACTAATAATGAGATGTCAGAAAAAGGAAGCAAGAAACAATCCCATTTACAATCACATCAAAAAGAATAAAATACCTAGAAATAAACTTAACCAAGGAGGTGAAAGATCTTTGTTCTGAAAATTTATAAGACATTGATGAAGGAAATTAAAGATAATACAAATAAATGAAAGATATTCCATGTTCATGGATTGGAAGAATTAATCTTATTAAGATGTCCATACTACCCAAAGCAATTAATACAATCCCTATCAAAATACCATGAATTTCTCAGAAGTAGAACAAATAATCCTAAAATTTGTATCAAACCACAGAAGACCCTGAATAGCCAAAGTGATCTTGAGAACAAAGAATAAAGCTAAAGGTATTATGCTTCTTGACTTCAAGCTATACTACAAAGCTATAATAATCAAAACAGTAAGGATTCTGGAACAAAAATGATGCATAGATCAATGGAACAGTTTAGAGAGCCCAGAAATAAACCTATGCAAATATGGTCAATTAATGTATGACAAAGGAGGAAAAAATAAAAAATGAGGAAAAGACAGTCTCTTCAATATGTAGTGTTGGGAAAACTGGACAGTAACATGTAAAAGAAAGAAATTAGAACATTTTTCTCACACCATATACAAAAGTAAACTCAAAGTGGATTAAAGACCAAATGTGAAACTGGAAACCATAAAATTTCTAGAAGAAAACATAAGCGATACACTCTTTTACATAAGTCTTAGCAATTCCTTTTTTGGATCTCTCACCTCAGGCAAGGGAAACAAAAGCAAAAATAAACAGATGGGACCTAATTAACCTTAAAAGATTTTGCATAGCAAAGGAAACCATCAAAAAAATGAAAAGACAAGCTACTGAATGGGAGAATATATTTGCAAATGATTTATCTGATAAAGGGTTAATATCTAAAATATATAAACAGCTCATGCAATTCAATATAAGAAAAACAAACAACTTATTAAAAACTTGGCAGACCAAAGTAGACATTTTTTCAAAGAAGACATACAAATGGCCAACAGACACACTAAAAGATGCTTAACATCACTACACATCAATGAAGTGCAAATCAAAACCACAGTGAGATATCACCTCATATCTCTTAGAATGGCTCTTGTTAAAAAGGCAATAAATAATAAATGTTGGCAAAATGTGGAGAAAAGGGGACCCTCATGCACTGTTGGTGGGAATTTAAATCAGTACAGCAATTATGGAAAACACTATGGAGGTTCCTCAAAAAATTAAAAATAGAACTACTATATGATCTAGCAATTCTCCTCTTGAGTATATATTTGAAGAAACTGAAAACACTAATTATAAAAGATATATACACCCCAATGTTCATAGCAGCATTATTTACACTAGCCAAAATATAGAAGCAGTCTAAGTGTGCATGAACAAATGAATGGATAAATAAGCTGTGGTTTTATATACATATATATATAAACGAAAATATTACTCGGCCATAAAAAAGAATGAAATTTTGCCATTTGCAACAACATGGGTGTACCTGGAGAGTATTATGCTTAGTGAAGTTAAGTCAGACAGAGGAAGACAAATACTGTATGTTTTCACTTATATGTGGAACCTAAAAAATAAAACGAATGAATATAACAAACCGGAAACAGATTCACTGATACAGAGAACAAACTGCTGGTTACCAGTTTGGAGAAGGGTGGAGGGAGGGAAAAGATAGGGGAAGGTAATTAAGAGATACAAACTACTATGTATAAAATAAATAAGATACAAGGATGTAATGTACAGCACAGGGAAACTAGCCAATATTTTATAATAACTTTAAATGGAATATAATTTATAAAAATATCAAATCACTATGTTGTACACCTAAATCTAATATTACATTGTAAATCAACTATACTTCAATCAAAATGTTAATAAAGAAGGTATGGGAGCGTACAGTGGACTGTTTACATTGGTTACTTAAAGGTGGTGGGACAGGAAGTGGTACGGAATGCTAACTATGCTTTATACATCTCTGTATTGAGTTGTTTCAATAAGCTTTTTACTTTTGTCAAAATGTAGTAGGAATTTTTTGTAAGTATGTGTGGACTTGGATACAGATAGACTCTATACTTATCTGTGCTTATTCTTTATTTACTAGTTAGATTGAGAAAGCCACTTCACCTGTCTAATCCTCGATTTCTGTATCTTTAAAGTGGGGATGATAATGATTATTTCCTTCATGTGGTTGATGTGAGGATTAAATGAGCTGTATGAAAATTCAAGAACAGAAATAATTTGACAGAGTGTACACTCTTAGTAAGTGCAAATCATTCTGTCTTGGATAAAAGGGGCCTTATTCTAATAGTGCTCCTTGCCCCATCTGCTTATGTCTATTTAAGTTTCCCCCAGGAAGCTACCGTGTAGGGGAAAGGACTGTTTTGGGTCTTAAAGGCATGGAGCACTGAATTTAGTAAGTTTGAATGTAGGGTTGACACAATACTGCATAAATAATAATGTTTTAAAAAATAGGTGATGACCAAGCTGTTATTTAGTTTATCTTCATAAATTTTTATTATAGGCAGCCTGACATATTTACATCTGTGACCAATTATAAAATAATTGTTAAACCAGTCAATCTGTCAGAGTTGAAATGTTGCTATATCTTGAGTTACATGGGTACCTGTTTTTTGTTAACTTATCTAAAATGCATTATATTCCTGGCATATGACTAGAAATTTATTTGGGGGAAAGATGCAGTCTCTTAGTGCTTCCTGGTTGTCCAAAATGTCTTGAGGAAATATGCACTGGGGATAGTGATTCTCATCTTTGAAATGCATGGAGATTGAAAGTACTCAATCTTCAGAGCATGACTGACCACTGGCATATATATCATTTGACTTCATACTTGGATAGTATGTTTTTGTTCATTTTCAAAATATCTCATTCTTGAAGCACACTAAAGAAGATAACCACATATTTCCTACTGAGGGATAACTTCAGTTCATAATTAAAAATTACTTCATAGCAGTTCCTTTTACAATATTTCAAAGTGTTATTGAAACGTGTTTTGTTTCCTTTCAGTAGATTTAAATGCACTTTGATTTGCATCATCTGCGATAGATATTTAGCCTTACAGTTAATTTCCCATTTGAAAGCACCTCAACATTTGAAAGGGAATATGTTTCCTTTTTTAATTCAAGCTGCCAGATGTTAGGTAAACTCATGGATGTGGAGTGTGTGGTAGCTATCATTTGAGGATCTTTTGCCCTGTGTCTTCCCTTGTTTCTTTTCCCAGGTATGTTCCAGTGTCTTTTTTCAAAATGGCACTCACTTCTATTCAGAAGGGCACTACTTTAAGTGTATTTGTTTTTTCATTTGTATTGTTTTGTTACTTTGTGTGTTTTGACAGTTGTCTGAAAACAGATATTCGAGAAAGGACTCCTGATTTCACCCAAATATTAGTTTTACAATTTACTTGACCACCATTTTATGAAGAAATGTATCATTATTATAGCTTATTTTATTTTCCTTATTTTATTTTAAATTTGGAAGTCTAAGCTCAACTGGTAATGTCTGCTTTTGGATATTTTGTACCATGTTCAAAATTGCTACCCTAAAGACTTAAAGTGCATACAATAACATGCTACTTAGAAAATAGTATGATGATATTACCTGAATTTTGGTCATGAGATTTTTTAAAAAAGAATGTGATAAACTGTGCAAATAAGTTTTTCATTCACTGTTGAAATGTTTTTAAAATGACAAGACTAGGGTTTCCCTGGTGGTGCAGTGGTTGAGAGTCCACCTGCCGATGCAGGGGACACGGGTTCGTGCCCCAGTCCGGGAAGATCCCACATGCCGTGGAGCGGCTGCACCCGTGAGCCATGGACGCTGAGCCTGCGTGTCCGGAGCCTGTGCTCCGCAACGGGAGAGGCCACAACAGTGAGAAGCCCGCGTACCGAAAAAAAAAAAAAAAAAAAAAAAAAGACAAGACTAGATGCTGTGTGTACTAGTAAGGAAAAACATGAGGAAAAACAGACATAGAACTCACTTATTCAAGGGTGGCCTCGTATATCTTACATTCTAATGGGGCTACTAATATTAATCAGATAAAATCACACCAAAAAATAGTGGGGAGGGACAGTTTCCTTAAAGGATGGGTTGGACTTAGTTAAGTGAGGGGAGGAGGAAAATGTATTTCAGGTAAAGGGTACAGAGTAAGTAGGAGGCACTGAAGGATAGAGGGCATGCTGAATGAATGGGCTCTGAGAGACAGAGGGGAAGCAAGGAGAGACGAGAGAGGTAAGCGGGGCCAGACAGTCTTATAGAAAATTAAAACTGTGACTCAAGGAGAACCAGTACCTGGGACATAGAGCTCAATGACTGTTAGATTCCTTTTCAATGTCAATAGCTACCTATAGTCAGTTAATCATTATCTGAGGTTTCCATGTGTAACACATACACACACACACCCTGCTACATATACAAATTTAAGACAAACTTTTACAATTATGTTGATGATTAAGAAGAGCATAATTATTTTATATGGTATAAATTTAGATGTCCTCTAATTCATTCCTTTTTCTCCCTTAGAAGCTTAACAAGAATTGTAGCTAGCCAGTCCAAGATGAACCTAAACATTACTTTTTATATTAAAATTTAACTATCTCTCCATGTTATCAACTATATGATTATAATCTGTATATCATAGTAGAATATTAAATTAATTCCCCTCATTTTAAACTAATGACTAATTTAAATTTTAAATATTGCCTGTAATTAATTTTCATAGCTCATAAAGAAATACTGAACCTCTTACCAAGTTGAAGTTGAATAAGCTCTCCTATTACTGAACACAAGAATACCATGCATATTAGCAGCAGGACTTATCAGGCATTGGGGCTTCAGAATGCTTTCCATCTATCATGGAATAGTTCTTCAGTTCCTTCTGAAAATAGCTCCTCACTGCTGTTCTTCTCCTTATTATTAGATGTAGCCTATATGTAGGATGTTTTAGTTCTAAAATTGAAGATAATTATTATCTTGATAATTGGGTATTACTCCTGTGTGAACATGCATACCATTTAAGTCTCTCAGCATCAGCTTATTGATTTTTTTCAGGGTCAAAATTAGAAGCACCATCAATAATCTCAATAAAACAAAATGCTGTGCATGGTGCAAAGGATTTATTCACTGAGTTGACCCTTACAATAAGGGGAAAGCATAGTTAATAGGATAAGTACCTTTAGTGATATGAGAGCAGATTTAACAAGTAGGCTCATGATATTTACCTGTCTTAATCATGTTATTTTTTCTTTTAAAAACTGTGCTGGCATGAGAAATCATTTTCTATTTTTTTTTCTCAATAACGCTTTGATTTCTCCTCCCAGCTGGACACAGTGCTTAAAGTGGTCTCCACTACTCAGAAACTACTTCCATGTTTATATTCTTCTTTTTGGTATCACGGTCCCTATCTCCAGGCTCACCCACATTCTCCAGAGGAGCTTTGGTCTTCTTGTCCTTTTTCTTTTCCTTCTTGACCAACTGTGGAGACACTGGAGATGTTTTTGTTGCTTTCATTTTCTTGCTTCCGATTTGGGGCTTTTACTGCTTTAGCAACTGCCTGTGGCGCTTTTACTGCTTTGGCCATGACCTCCCTCTGGCAAGTAATATCTGGCAAGTCCAAAGCCACCATCAAAATACTGATGCTAGACAGAAGAACTCACCACTTACTGTTGCAGATTGACTCCCTCTAGAGACCCATGAGCCAGACTAGAAAGGGATAACTGCCTACTGCTCATTTTCTATTTTACATTCTGTATTTTATCATTGTGAAAACAAATATTTAAAAATATATTAAATTTCAATTATTTTATATATTCTGCTTATTCTGGCATGCCTACTTGATGTTAGACTCAAAAAGAAGCCCAAAATATCCACTTAAATAAAAAAATTCAAGATAAATGTACATTTAACCAGAGGTAAGAATATAAAAATTGAACCTTATAACCACATTATTTTCTCTAGTTTTAGTATACTTTATTTCAAAACTGTATATAATAAGGGTGTCAGGATAAGTTAAGAGGGAAAAAAAACTAATAAAAAATATAAAGAAGTACCAACTATTATATAAACCTTAGTTCCCTAATACAGTTATAATTTATACATATTTATAGATTGGTATAGATAGATATAGATTGTGTGTGTTTGTGCGTAATTAAATATATTTCTTTTTAACATTTTTCAGCCATTTACTATTTCCTGAACTTTGGCCTGGTAATAAAAAAGAAAAGAATGAGAAGAATGTAAGAAACTTCTACAAAAGAAAATGTTAGTTCAACTTGACAATTTTTAATCTTCCTTTAACACTAGAGACTAATATTCATCATACTGTGCAAGCAATTTAAAGTGAAAATGAGAATTCGTTTTTTTCAGAGCTATAGAGTGTTCACAGCTTGGGTTGTTTAAAGTAGCTTTGGTTTTTAAGATTGTATTAGGAAGAGTTTTTGAAGAAATATTCATTTCAATTTTTAATTTAATTTTTATTAGGTTTCAATGCATTACATTTAGGGAATATATAGGTTTCAATTATTTTCTTTTTCTCTCATATGCAGGTACTTATTAAAAGAGGTTTGCCATTTCAGCCAATAATTTTACATGTTAAAATCACACACCCTCCTCACACACAAAACTCTTTGTATATATTAGATTCTCATGCTTCTCTCTAATAATAGGACCTTGAAATCAAAAATGGTATTACTTATAAAGTTATAGAACCCACATTCTTTATGCTTTTAGAATTTGTGGAGAGTCAAGTGTGGTAACTAGTAAATATTGCCTTTACCTGATCAACCGAAATTACAGATTAACTGTTTAAACACAACTAATGATTATTCAAAATTCTCAAAATAATGAGTAGACATAGGCCCTTGCAAAATAACAGTTTACAAACATGTAACTGCCATTCATAAGCTAAGCTCATCTATTCATTGAAATTATTTCTTCAGGTGTCTGTTAACCTTATTATAAAATTGAATTTAAGTTTGTAATCTTCTTTGAGTAACTGCATGCAGTCATAATGAACACAACTGAATTTCTTTAAAATATTCAGACTTTTCAGTTGTTTCTAAGATCCTCACCTAGATTACTGAGTTTTTTTCTGTATTAAGTAAAATAATCAAATTAAGCAGTGTTTCTGTTTTTTATACTTTTCTAAGACTAATGTGGCAGCAGCTCACTGAAGAGAGACTATCTCTCATGATTGTGTTCTATAATTTGTAGATGGTATCTGGGCAGTCATATGTTGATTAAATGTGTGGTTCTTTTAAAATTCACTACACACTCCTGATCAAAATTCTTTGAAAACTATGAATGGAACTCTATTTTCTTCACCTTGTAAGGAATCTGACTCAAACCAAGAAGTATATCATGTTTAACAGTGAGAAATTAGGTAAATTCCTATTAAGTCAGAAAAAAAGACAAGGGTTTTCTTGTCACCTGGCCACTGTGATAAAGTAGATCTTAGAAAAAAAGAGTACTTTGCTTCCGGATTGCTATTCTTAGTTAAAGTATGTTGTTTTCTTCTTACTCTATAAATAATTCCTGGAGACAGTTCTTTGTGGGGCAAAAAATTAATTTTGGAGTTTGAATCCAGCACTAACTACTTAAACTTGTTTGAAGACAATTAACGTGTTTTCAGAATCATCATCTATAAATGGGTAACAGCATCAACAACAGAAATCTATGTCACAGAGTTGTTACAAGAACATGCCGAGGATGACATATGAAAGCACTTTATAAGTGGCAGGGCAATAATAGACTTGGTATAATTATTAACAGAAATAATGAAAACACAAAGCATATTATTTATTTTTTGCTAATTATGAACTTGTTTTATTTCCCCTCATGCACTACACATTCTGCTTGCCCATATTATTTAGTATTCCTTCTAAACATGCTGCATTTTCTGCCCACTCTGCCTTGACATTTTTGTTAGTTTTTTCCCTATGCCTGGATTGCCCTTTTTCTATCTCTGTTCATTAAAATAGTCCTCAGCTGTCAAGATCCATACGAATACCAATTATCCCATGAACTAGTCTTTAAATTCCCCACTCCTGCTTTCTTTTCTAGTTGGAGGAATCTCTTCCTCTTCTGTCCATCATGGAGTTTCTCCCACTGTTTTTTATTAATTACTATCTCATTTTGCCTTGAAATCCCTTGCTTCTCCAGTGTAGTCTGTTAATCAGCAGTATGGACATCACCAGGGAACTTGTTAGAGATGCAGAATTCCAGGGCTATGCCTTAGGCCAAGATCCTGGGTGATTCCCATGCATATGACAATTTGAGAAGCACTGTCCTAATTCGTTGTAAACCCCTTGGAGGCGGGGGAGGGGGGGTGGGGGGGGCATGGTGAATGGACAGCTTCGCTGTCTTGTCTCAGTTCCCTCCACAAGGCTCTACATCATCCAGTGCTCTGCACATAATAGGTGTTCTGTAAATCGGTGTTGTGTTGAACTGAATTTTACTTTTATTATTTTGAAGTCAGAAAAATCCAGTTTAGGAAAACTCAAATGTTAGGAAAGGATGTTCTAAAGTCAGAGCAGGAAGAAAGATATTCATTATTGATGCCACTCATGTCAACTAATCAATATTTCTTGGTCATCAACTACTACTGTACTTTTTCATGCATAAAATATTAGTATGGATCCTTGATCTTATAAAAAAAAGATCTTCAGTCTAACCTTCACCTTCAAAAAGTTCGTTTAGATAACTGAATCAAAATATGGTTGCTTTGTCATCCTTGTAAATATTTAATATATGCTATTAGGAGTCATGACAGTACTTTAAGGCACTGGACCTCCAAAAATGACTGGTAAATATCAAGATGTGATTTCATTAAATTATTTAAACAGATCAATTCATCATTTATCTTGATTGTCCATAAAATGGTGAATAATACCATAAGCAACATTTTCTCATTTATAATTAAAGATGATTTTATACTGTAAGATATTTTCTTTCATTTATAATTAAAGATGATTTTATACTGTAAGATATTTTCTTTTCCAGTGTATGATTTTAAAGCATTTGTGATATTTTCCTTTTACATACTTAATTTACAGTATTTTTCTGTGTAGAATTCTATTAAAAATTTAAAAGGGTTATGAGTACCATTAAGTCACATTTACCTGTCTGTATTCACTAATTGCTGTGGGTTAAATTAAGCACATCTTTAATTGTAGGTGGTTTCTTCCATTGCCTAGAAAGTTGCAAGTGTGCTTCTCTCACTATCAGCTGATATATGCTTAGGGAACAGAAACTAATTTTAACATTAGCCCAAGCAAAATGTAATTAGGATGGCTAATCTGCTGAAAACTACCCCCAGCTAAAATCCCTTTTTTTATGTAATGCCATTTTAATGGAAATGGCATTTTTATGAAACACAAGTGACAAAGACATGAATGATGCCTGTGAGCCTTTTATTTAATTTTGTGTGTTCCCTAATTTGTTACTAAAGGGAGAGTAGGAGCACTCCACTCCTACCATTTTGGATATGAAATAGATTTTTAAAGTAGAATTTTTAAAGTAAAGACTCAATTTTACTTAAAATAGTTGTTTAAAATAACAAACCTAGGTCGTAATTGATTCTCTAAAAGGGCAATGAATATGTGTGTGTGTGTGTGTGTGTGTCTGTCTGTCTGTCTGTATGGCATGACAACCATAAGTAGAAGGGCTTTGGGAATTATGTTTTTCATCACTGCCCTTTTTCATTAATATGGATGATTGAAACTGACTTCACTTTCATTTTCTTTTAAGAATAGATACTCTGAATTTAGGGTTTGGATGTTAAGGGCAATGTAAAGGGATTAATAATTCTCTTAGAAATAACAACTATTATTACTACCACAATTTATGAGTTCTTAGTTTATGCTAGGAACTATACTAAACATTTCAGGCTTTCTTATTTGATGCTATAACAATTTTGTGAGCATATTCTCATTGCATAGATTATAAAGACTCAAGCTCAGGGACTTTAAGAGACAACTAGTAAATGAATGGAACATTTGGGATTTGATTCCCTTGTAGCCTAAAGCCAATTTAATATTCTTAACCAATAGGCTCTAGAGACTCAAGAAAAATACTTGATTCTTAATGCTGTGCTAGAAACCACAATGACAGAGTAACATGCACACCTGTTACCATTTTTCTCTTGCATTGTTTCTGACATGAAATTGGGGCTTTAATTTTTGTGTTACTAGAGTGTGGTTTAAATTTGAGAGATTTGCTTTGAAATCCAAAATTATGTAAATGTTCAAAACGTTCTGTGAAATATAGGAAATACAACTGTGCTTTTTACCTATAGACCTGTGCTTAGGTGAGACCAAGTAATTGTCTAACTAAATGGTCCTCAGAAAGCAATGCTAATAACTTACTCAATTCTTTGTCAAAACTCAAGTTCTTTCTGAAATGATTCTCCTTCTAAATTTAAGTTTATTTTGCTAACCCAGGCTGATTTCACCTTTTGACTTTAATTTGAATATGATAAATGTTATAATAATCTGAATTTTGATATTACAACCTATTTTAGAGTTTAAAGCCTTTTGATTAAGGCACTCAGCACTTTGGCTTCATTAAATAAGTGGAGAGTTAGTAATTACAAAATTATTCATGTGGATCCATGTTCTGCCACTTACCAAGTGTATCTACTAGGGCAAGTGTTTGTAAGTAGTGAGGTGCCAAAGTAAAACTCATAGAAGGGTCACAGAGGAGCATCACAGGATATTTTAATTTTTCAAGGAAAACACAAAGGTGCTTGACATCTGTCGGACATCTATTGAATACTATGCAAACTACTAGCTCAGAGAAGTTCATTGTTTTAACATTAGATTGTACTGCATCGCTTTTGATGCTATCATATATTTACAAAGCTGTATTTTAAGTTTGCTTGTTAAAAGCAACTACCATATGAATAACAATGTACAGTGGGAAATGAGAGTGGTGATGTCCAGTATGATTTCAATGTTTGAGAAGTGTGGCCCAAAAGGAACACAAATTCCATTAGTAGAAAATTGTGGTTATTTAAGAATGAAATTTAAAAAAAATACCTTCTTCTTTAAATTGTGTATATTTTTTTCCAATCAGCTACTAAGATTATTAGGATATAAATACTTATTAAGTAGTTTGGATCTAATTACTTAAAATATGGAACTGTTACATATTTCATTATATATAATGAAATATAATTCACATGCCATACAATTTTCTCATTTAAAGTATACAATTATTAGTTTTTACTATATTCACAGATTTGTGCAGTCATCACCAAAATTGATTTTAGACGATTCTCATCATCCCTTGAAGAAATGCCATACACACTGTCAGTCATTCTTCATTTCTCCCCAGCTTCCAGCAATTACTAATCTACTTTATGTCTCTATAGATTTGCCTATTCTGGATTTTCCATCTAAATGGAATCTTTTAATATGTTGTCTTTTGTGACTAGTTTCTTTCACTTAGCATAATGTTTTCTAGGTTCATTCATGTTGTAGTGTGTATCACTATTTCATTATATTTTACTCCTGAATTATATTCTATTGTTGTTAGGTACATTTAATTTATCCATTCATCATCTGATGGGCATTTGGATTATTTCCATTTTATTCCATGGAATAAAGCTGCTATGAACATTTGTGTACCAATTTTTGTGTGAACATATATTTTCATTTTTCTTGAGTATATAGGGTGAAATTAATGAGCCATGACTCTATATTTACTTATTTGAGAAACTGCCAGGTTGTTTTCCAAAATATTGCATCATTTTGTATTCTCACCAGCAGTGTATCAGTGTTCCAATTTCTCCACATCCTCACCAACGCTCATTATTATATATTTCTTTGGTTAGAGCCACCCTAGTAGGTATAAAGTGGTATCTCATCTTGGCTTTAATTCTCATGTCTCTAATGGTTAATGATCTCTTAATGTGCTTATTGGCAATTTGTATGTATTTAGAGAAATATATATTCAGATCCTTTACCCATTTCTTAATTGGATTTTCTTATTATTATTGAATTGTAAGGGTTTGGATACTTATATATAATCTGAACACAAGTCCCTTATTAGATGTATGATTTGCAAATATTTTCTCCTATGTTGTCTGGTCTGTTTTCATTTTCTTGATGGTATGTATTGAAACCCAATTTTTTTTTAATTTAATGAAGTCAAGTTTATGTAGTTTGTCTTTTAGTATCATATTTAAGAATGCTTTCCCCAATCCTGAGGTCATGGGAAATTTCTCCTATATTTTCTAAGTGTTTCATTGTTTAAACTCTTAAATTTAAGCCTATGATACAACTTTGAGTTGAGTATGGTATAAGGAAGGGATTCAGATTTATTTTCTTGCATATGAATGTCCTGTTTCACCAACACCATTTGTTGAAATGAATTTTCTTTCCTTATTGAATTGTCTTGGCTCCCTTGTTAAAATCAATTGACTAAAACTGTGAGGGTTTATTTCTGTATTTCCAATTCTATTCCATTGACCTCCATATTTATCCTTATGCCAGTACCATGCAGGCTTGCTTTATAGACAAAGTCTGTAGCTTTGTAGTAAGTTCTGAACTCAGGAAGTGTGAATCCTCCATCTTTGTTCATCTTTTTCAAGATTGTTTTGTTTATTCTGGGTCCCTTAAATTTTCATATGAATTTAGGATCAGCTTGGCCATTTGAGCAAAGAAGTCAGCTGCAATTTTGATAGGAATTACATTGAATCTGTAAATCAATCTGAGGCATCATGGCTCGATAATATTAAGAGTTTCAACTCATGAATATGGGATGTCTTCCCATTTATTTAGATCTTTAATTTCTTTCAATAAATTTTTGTAGTTTTCACAGAAAAAGTTTATACTATTTTTGTTAAATTTATTTCTAAGTATTTTATTAGTTATGTTATATTGTAAATGTAATTGTTTCTTAGTTCCATTTTTGGATTGTTCACTGCTAATGTATAAGAATATTATTGATTTTTAATATTGATCTTATATGCTTCATTTTTGAACTCATTTATTACTTCTTATGTATATTTTTTGTTGTGGTAAGAACACTTAACATGAGATCTACTCTCTTAAGTTATTTTTGATGGTACAAGACAGTATTGTTAACTACAGGCCCAATGGTATGTTGTAGATATCCAGAACTTAATAATCTTGTATAACTGAAACTTTATACCTATTGAATAACAGCTCACCATTTCCTCCTTACCCCAGTCCCTGGAAACCACAATTCTACACTTTACTTCTATGTGTTTGACTTTTTTATATACTTCATGTAAGTGGAATCATGCAATATGTTTCCTTCAGTGACTGGCTTATTTCACTTGGCATAATGGCTTCAAGGTTCATCTATATTGTTGCATATAGCATGATTTCCAGCTTTTCTTAAGGCTGAATAATATTCCATTGTGTGTATATACACCTTTTCTTTGTCCATTCCTTCACTGATGGACATTTAGTTGTTTTTCATTATCTTGGCTATTGTGAATAATGCTGCAATTCACATGGGAATGAAAATAGCTCTTTGAGATATTAATTTCAATTCTTTTGGATAAATATCCTAAAGTGGGATTGCTGAATCACATGGCGTTTCTGTTTTTAATTTTTTGAGGAAGCTCCATATTGTTTTCCATAATGGCTTCATCATTCTACATTCCCATCAAGAGTATACAAGGCTTTTGTTTTCTTCACATCTTCACCAACACTTGTTATTTATTATTGTTTTTTAGTAATATCTATCCTAAGGTGTGAGATGATATCTCATTGTGGTTTTGATTTGCATTTCCCTGATGATTAGTGATATTGAGCAATCAATGCAATTCCTATCAAAATCCCAGTGGCATGTTTTAAGACAGAAATAGAAAAGCAATCCTAAAATATATATGAAACCACAAAGGACCTCAAATAGCCAGACCAATCTTGAGAAAGAACAAAGTGGAGGCATCACGCTTCCTGATTTCAAAATATATTACAAAGCTATAGTAACTAAAACAGCTAGGTACTGACATAAAGACAGACACATACACCAATGTGACAGAATAGAAAGCCTCTAAATAAACTCCTGAATTATATGGTCAACTGATCTTCAACAATGGTGCCAAGAATAAACAATGGGGAAAGGATAGTATCTTCAACAAATGGTGTTGGGGAAAACTGAATATACACATGCAAAAGAATGAATTCGGATCCTTACTTTACACCATACACAAAAATCAACCCCAAATGGATTAAATACTTAACTGTAAGACATGGACATATAAAACTCTTTGAGGAAAACATAGGGGAAATGCTTCATGAAAATGGTCTTGGTAATGACTTCTTGAATATGATGTCAAAAGCACAGACAAATAAGGAAAAACAGAAAAGTGGGACTATGTCAAACTAAAAAACTTCTGCATAGCAAATAATATAATTAACAGTGAAAAGGCAACCTCTAGAATGGGAGAAAAAATTTGCAAACTATATATCTAATTACGGGTTAATATCCAAAATATATAAGGAACTCCTTTAACTCAATAGCAACAACTCTAAAACCTGACTAAAAAGTGAGCAAAAAACTTGAATAGACATTTCTCCAAAGAAAACACACAAGTAGCAATCAGGTATATTTAGTTTGTGCTTCTTTTTCTAAGTTCTTGGAGTGGAAGTTTAGGTTATTTATTTGTAATCTTTCTTCTTTGCTAATATAGGTGTTTACAGTTATAAATTTCTACTTAAGCAATGCATTAGCAGCATCCCATAAGTTTTGATATATTATATCTTCATTTTAATTTTCATTTATCTCAAGCTAGTTTCCATTTTTCTTGTGATTTCATCTTTAAACATTGTTTAGTTAGGAGGGTATTGTTCAATTTCCACACATTTGTGAATTTTCTGAATTTTTTTCTGTTACTGATTTCTAGTTTCATTCCATTGTAGCTGGAGAACATACTTTGTATGGTTTTAATCATTTAAATTTATTGAGGCTTGTTTAATGCTCTAGTATATGGTCAATTCTAGAAAATATTCTTAAGAAGAATGTGTGTTCTGCTGTTGTTTGGTGAATTATCCTATAGATGTATTAGGTCTAGTTTGTCATTCAGTCTACTATTTCCTTATTGAACTGCTGGTTGTTCTGTGCATTATAGAATGTGAAGTCTCCAAGTATTATTGTCTATTTCTTTCTTTATCCTGTCAGATTTTACTTTCTATTTTTGGGGACTCTGTTTTAAGGTACATATATACTTTTTATATTGTATTTTCTTGATAGTTTGACCCTTTTATTAAAATAAAATGTCCTTCTTTGTCTCTAGTAACATTTTTTTGTTTTAAAATCTATGCTGCCTAATATTAATATAGCCACTCCAGCTTTTTTATGGTTGTTGTTTGCATGATACATACATAATTTCCATCCTTTTATTCTCAAATAATTTGTATTTTTAAATATAAATGGCTTTTGTAGACAGCATATAGTTAGATCTTGTTTTATCCAGTCTGACAATCTCTGTCTTTTGATTTCAGTTTCAAATCCATTCACATTTAATGTTTTTTATATAGTTTTTGATATAGTTGGATCTATATCTGCCCTTTACTTTTGATTTTATATAACTCTCATGGGTTTTTTATTCCTCTGTTCCTCCCTTACTTCATATTTTTGCATTAAGCAAATAATTTCTGATGTAACATTTTAATTCCTTGAATGAGTTTTTTATTATATTTTTTGAGTTATTTTCTTAGTGGTTTCTCTAGAATTTAACCATATTTATCGCAATTTATTATAATCTACTTCAGATTTATGCTTAATTCTGTGAGATATAGGACACTTACTCCTTTATAGCTGTATTTCCTCTCTTGCGTTTTATGCTAGTATTTTTATGTATGTATATTACATCTATGTATTTTACAAATCCAACAATGTATTGTTATAATTATTACTTTATATAATTTGGTGGCTTTTACAAAAGCATGAAGAAAGGAGAGCAAGTATTTATTTATAATGTTTGTTATATTAACCTTCTTATTTAACATATCTTGTTCTTATTATTTGTGCCTGTGGATTCAGGTTGCCATCTGGTGTGATTTCCCTAGGATGACCGTGGTTTTAGCAGGGCTATCTTTGACTTTCTTTTTCACCAATCTCTCTGTTAATCTGTGTGCCTCTGTTCGTACCACAACCAGCTGTTAGGCTCCAGTAATTGCAAGCACAGTTTTTGAGGCCAGTCTCTGTGGTTCTAATATTGATAAGGCTCTTATTAACTGTCATTTTCCCTGGTTCTCTCTAATAAACTAGTTGGCTTATGGTTTAGTTTATTGCTCTCTTGAAGCTCCCAGACTTTTCTTACTTCCTTGCCACTAAATATCCATTGCTTTTTAGAGTAACCTTAGGCTTGAACTTCCCCACACTATGTTCAAAATAAAGTTAGTTCCCTTGGGAGAGCTTCAGATATCTCTGCTCTTATAATCTGCTCTTTCCCTAGGCACAATCTCTGAATAATGACTCAAGAACTGGGAACAGGTAATATGGCCTGCTCCTCTTGCGGTATCATCCCTGATGTAAAAGCAGAATGCTGTGTAGGACAGTAGCCTTTGATCTTCTCGCCTTGTCTTTGCTAGCATGGAATTTTACCCTACAAATAAGCTGGATCAATGGATGTTGAGTTCCAATATTCTTCACCTGTCATGCTTGTCATAAAAGCTCTGTGTTATGAGTGGGACTGGTTGGAGAAGGTGAATCCCTGCCTTCTTGGTCACACTTGCCTGGAATTTAGTCTCTGCAACACAGAGCAGGAAGATGATGAGAAATGCTTGTGGCCAGGCTCTCCTGTAGAGATATCACAGTCTGTGTCTGAGAGTTGGAGAGAGAGGGAGCCTTGCATTCTTGACCCCATCCACCTGGAGTGTAGTTTGAATCACTCTAAGCTGGAGAGCAAAGGGAGGAAGCAGGTTGTGGCTCAAGCGACAGACTCTTCCTGTTTGTACTGAGATTTAGTAGATTTTCTTGAACAAGTATTTCCTTTTTTTCTGTACACCCTTAGGACAATTTCCATAAACTTCAAGCGGTCATTTCTTCTGTAACTTTTACCTGTTATGATTGTCTCATTGGAGAGGGGGTCTGAGAGCTCCTAATGTTGCCATCCTGGATTTTGTCTGTTGCCTTTGTCTTTTAGCCTCCAGCACCATGGAATAATTACTGAGACACTAAGCATACCATGAACAGAGAAAGTTTGGGAGTCTTTAAAGACAAGTTACTAAGCCTATCCCCATCTCAAACTTTACATCATTAAAAGAAAGATAATGATATACACCTCAATAATGTTTTTAGGATTAAATGAAATACAACTCTGAGTGCTCCTGACACATAAGGCACCAAAATAAACTTGACTATTTTTATCTCATATGTTTTTATGAGGGTAATGTATATATTATAGCTTTTTTTTTTTTTTTTTTTTTTTTTGCGGTACGTGGGCCTCTCACTGCTGTGGCCTCTCCTGTTGCAGAGCACAGGCTCCGGACGCGCAGGCTCAGCAGCCATGGCTCACGGGCCTAGCCGCTCCGCGGCATGTGGGATCTTCCTGGACCGGGACACAAACTCGTGTCCCCTGCATCGGCAGGCGGACTCTCAACCACTGCGCCACAAGGGAAGCCCTATTATAGCTTTAAATATTTTTCATACTCTGCTCCATTTTGTTTCTTAATTCAGTCTGATGATAGACTAACTGATATTGGGTGTCCTGTTTGTAGAGACATAGGTGAATTCCTGCATTTTGTGAAATTCAACATGTAGATATAAGTAGAAACCAGTAAAAGAATAAATGAAAATCAATGCTTCTGCTTCCCTTTAAGTCTGTGATCAAAGTAGAAGCCTCAGTAAATGATATTTCTTGGGGATTAAAACCCAATAGACAATGATTGTCCAACATGCCCTTGACCATCAGGTCTTCACATCTGGTAATTACTCACCAGGATTTTCTTAGCCTTGATCATTATTGCCTAATTTGGGTCCATTTAGAATGCCAAAGCCCAAGCAGCTTGAATGTATGAAAACCTGCTGTTTTATGACATGGAGAGCTCATTGCATTTCATTTTCTTAATTCATGTCAAACTTTCAAATGTTTTTACTTAGAAGAAGTAAATTACAGAGCCCTGAGTCTTTCTTAAAACACACTTTATCTATAAGCTCCAAAAATATTTTCTTAAATATTGTTTAGAATATGAATTGTTCGTGTTTTATTTCTTATTTCACTAGCAAGAAATTTTCTAAGTCTAGTATTCAGAATCTATGACCCAAAAGCTAATACAACTTGTATTTTGTTTCTTACTGGCAATACAATTGGGATTATGTTGGAAAGGTTGACGTGACATGATGTCTTTGAATTGCCTGTAAGCACTGTAATAATACTTAGGCACTATTCAGAATTGGGGGGTAAAATTGAAAAACTAAGAAAGGAAATAAAGCCGAATATTAGTAAAATGAGGGAGAGAGGTATAGGAAGCAAAGGATGCAAAGAATAAGATAAAGAATGAAAGATAAAGAGGAAATTCAAAAGTCAGTATAGCGTAGATAATGATAATAACATTTGTGGGGTTTACAGAGTGTTGTGTATATAGTTTGCCTGCCAGTCTCCTACTTCTAGTAGGAAGCATTTAGCTGAAGAAAGAGGAAGCCACACCCACTCAAACTAACTACATCAAAAGGGGGTGCATTATTTATAATCCTGGGAAATAGCACAGAATTCATTTGTCAGCAATATCATTGGGCTTCATGTGGACTGGAAAGATAGTTTCTTCTCTATGTCTTTGGGGACATTTATTCTTTTCTCCTTGTTTCTTTCTTCACACATTTCTTTTATTTAATTATGCAAACTGGTTATCTTTGTAAGCCCCTCAGTCTCTGCTCCTTCATAACTTCTGTCCATATGTGGCCAGCATTGACCCTTTTTTGCTGCACACTTCCCCATCTCTTCTTCTTAGATCACTGACTCAGAATGACTGACCTAATTTCAAATTTCAGGTAGAGAGAATATAATTGGCTGAATGTGTATAAGTTGTCTGCTTTTGGTCTAATTACTATGGCTGAAAGGATGAAATCTGCGTTATGTTGGGCTGTTCTTATGAGGGTTGTAGGTTGAACTGGTTGTCTAAGAAAAGAAAAGACATATTTACATATCTATTATGTGCTATCTACTAAATTCATTGAGTGAAAAGATCATGTCCTGTTAATTCCTTTCCCCAGCACCTTGCACAGTTTTAATATGAACATTGAATGAAATAATCTTCACTTCAAGGGCAATTTGCATTTCTGTCTTTAAGGGGCAGTGCTATTGACACAAATGAAGAAAAGATTCCAGTCCCTACTTTTTTGATGGGTATCATCAAGGTAACTTGCCTTGAACAATGATTAACCCTTTTTGGAAAGTGAACTTTGTTGAGCAGACTTTGAAGATATTTTCCATACCTGGGAATGAAGCAACAATGACATAACACCTGTCCATTTTGTAGACCAGTGTTCTGAAACTATTTTTAGTAGTTGAATTTATGCTAAAATTTTACCTAGAATACAAATAAATAAAATATATAAAAATAGAACGCATAGTTAAAGCAGGTGTAAAAGGTCAAGCTCTACCTATTAATCTTCTTTGTTCTGTTCATCCTCCAACAGGCCCACCCCTAAACTAGAGGAACCTCTACAGAACTCAAGGGCTTCAGAGACCATTGCTTTTAGGTAAGAAGCAAGGAAATTTTATTATTATTTGCTCAGTGTTTGAGTACATTTATAATTTTAAGTACACAAAATTATGATACAAAAGATTTTGTGAAGACATAGAAAAGGGTTTTATTGTATATTTTTTCCATTGCTGCAAGTTTCTTAGGTGTACAATTCAAAGATAGAAACTCATTTGTTCAATAAACTTTTAATGAGCATTATTTGCTACATTCTATGCTTGGCAGTAAAATATGAACAAGACAGGACCTTTGTTGTCATATGTCCAGAGTCTACACTAGAACTATGTGAAATAAGAACATTTTAATTTCATTACACTTAATGCAATATAGATACCTTACTTAGAACTATCAGTGGAAAGGAACTAGCAAACATTTCAGTACTCAGAATATGTTCAGGAGTTCATATTCTTCCACTCTCACCTTTCTCCTGAAACATGGACTTAAGACCATTGTTGGTATAACCATTGGCTCTTTTTGTTTCTGCTTGGACCTTTTGATTTCTCTCCTTTTCTCCAATATGAATTGAAACATGGATTTCCCCAAAAAAATGCAAAATAACTGAAAATGTTACAATTGACATCACTAGGTTAGTGTAACAATGTTGTGCTGAAATGAAAAGAAATAAATATTTCTGCTTATATTGAAAAATGTTATAGAACTATTTAGTTGTGAGAATGCACTGTTGGAATAGCAAAATATTTTTTATACTCAAATATGTTGTCTAAGACTAATGTATCTTCATAGAACTGTAGACATTAGAACTAAAAGGGAACTTAGAATTCATTGTAGGCATTATGATTGCCTACCAAGTATCCATTCATCATATCTCAATTTGCAAGAGAATTCCAGTCTTGTTCAGGGTGGAAATGTATCCAACTTCAGCTAATGGAAGTACCATACCTCTAAGGGGCATTTAGAAACGTTTGAGCATGTTTTAGAGTGTCAAAAGGGCTAAGAGATAATATTGACATTCAGTCCCTTTGGGTTGTAGATGCTACATGTCCTGGAATGTACAGAATTCTCCTGCATAACAAAGAATTTTCCAGCTTCAAGTACTACCAGTTTCCCCAGCAAGAAACCCTGGTTTAACCCAGTTCTGCTAATCATATTACCCTCTTTGTCCAGCTTACTTTTTTTTTTTTTAACATCTTTACTGGAGCATAATTGCTTTACAGTGGTGTGTTGTTTCTGCTTTATAACAAAGTAATCAGCTATACGTATATCCCCATATCCCCTCCCTCTTGCATCTCCCTCCCACCCTCCCTATCCCACCCCTCTAGGTGGTCACAAAGCACAGAGCTGATCTCCCTGTGCTATGTGGCTGTTTCCCACTAGCTATCTATTTTACATTTGGCATTGTATATATGTCCATGCCCCTCTCTCACTTCGTCCCAGCTTACACGTCTCCCTCCCTGTGTCCTCAAGTATATTCTCTATGTTCATGTCTTTATTTCTGTCCTGCCATGAGGTTCTTCAGAAACTTTTATTTTATTTTTTTAGATTCCATATATATGTGTTAGCGTACAGTATTTGTTTTTCTCTTTCTGACATACTTCACTCTGTATGACAGACTCTAGATCCATCTACCTCACTACAAATAACTCAGTTTCACCTTTTTATGGCTGAATAATATTCCATTGTATATATGTGCCACATCTTCTTTATCCATTCATCTGTCGATGGGCACTTAGGTTGCTTCCATGTCCTGGCTATTGTAAATAGAGCTGCAATGAACATTGTGGTACAGGACTCTTTTTGAATTATGGTTTTCTCAGGTTATATGCCCAGTAGTGGGATTTCTGGGTTGTATGGTAGTTCAATTTTTAGCTTTTTAAGGAATCTCCATACTGTTCTCCATAGTGGCTGTATCAACTTACATTCCCAACAACAGTGCAAGAAGGTTCCCTTTTCTCCACACCCACTCCAGCATTTATTGTTTGTCGATTTTTTGATGATGGCCATTCTGACCAGTGTGAAGTGATACCTCATTGTAGTTTTGATTTGCATTTCTCTAATGATTAGTGATGTTGAGCATCCTTTCATGTGTTTGTTGGCAATCTGTATATCTTCTTGGGAGAAATGTCTATTTAGGTCTTCTGCCCATTTTTGGAATGGGTTGTTTGTTTTTTGATATTGAGCTGCTTGTAAATTTTGGAGATTAATCCTTTGTCAGTTGCTTCATTTGCAAATATTTTCTCCCATTCTGAGGGTTGTCTTTTCGTCTTATTTATGGTTTCCTTTGCTGTGCAAAAGCTTTGAAGTTTCATTATGTCCCATTTGTTTATTTTTGTTTTTATTTCCATTTCTCTAGGAGGTGGGTCAAAAAGAATCCTGCTTTGTTTTATGTCATAGAGCGTTCTGCCTATCTTTTCCTCTAAGAGTTTTATAGTGTCTGGCCTTACATTTAGGTCTTTAATCAATTTTGAGTTTATTATTGTGTCTGGTGTTAGGGAGTGTTCTAATTTCATTCTTTTACATGTAGCTGTCCAGTTTTCCCGGCACCACTTATTGAAGAGGGTGTCTTTCCTCCATTGTATATTCTTGCCTTCTTTATCAAAGATAAGGTGACTATATGTGTGTGGGTTTATCTCTGGGCTTTCTATCCTGTTCCATTGATCTATTTTTGTGTTTTTGTGCCTTTACAATACTGTCTTCATTACTGTAGCTGTGTAGTATAGTCAGAAGTCAGGTACCTGATTCCTTGAGCTCAGATTTTCTTTCTCAATATTGTTTTGGGTATTCGGGGTCTTTTGTGTTTCCATACAAATTGTGAAATGTTTTGTTCTGGTCTCCGAAAAATGCCATTGTAGTTTGATAGGGATTGCAGTGAATCTGTACACTGCTTTGGGTAGTATGGTCATTTTCACAATGTTGATTCTTCCATTCCAAGAACATGGTATATCTCTCCATCTGTTTGTATCAACTTTCATTTCTTTCATCAGTGTCTTATAGTTTTCTGCATACAGGTCTTTTGTCTCCCTAGGTAGGTTTATTCCTAGGTTTTTAATCCTTTTTGTTGCAATGGTAAATGAGAGTGTTTCCTTAATTTCTCTTACAGATTTTTCATCATTAGTGTATAGGAATGCAAGTGATTTCTGTGCATTAATTTTTTATCCTGCTACTTTACCAAATTCATTGATTAGCTCTAGTAGTTTTCTGGAAACATCTTTAGGATTCTCTATGTATAGTATCATGTCATCTGCAAACAGTGACAGCTTTACTTCTTCTTTTCCAATTTAGATTCCTTTTATTTCTTTTTCTTCTCTGATTTCTATGGCTAAAATTTCCAAAACTATGTTGAATAAGAGTGGTGAGAGTGTACAACCGTGCCTTGTTCCTGATCTTAGAGGACCATTGAGAATGATGTTGGCTCTGGGTTTGTCATATATGGCCTTTATTTTGTTGAGGTAAGTTCCCTCTATGCCTACTTTCTGCAGAGTTTTTATCATAAATGGGTGTTGAATTTTGTCAAAAACTTTTTCTGCATATATTGAAATGATCATATGGTTTTTCTCCAATTTTTTCATGTGTTTTATCACATTGTTTGATTTGCATATATTGAAGAATCCTTGCATTCCTGGGATAAACCCCACTTGATCATGGTGTATGATCCGTTTTATGTGCTATTGGATTCTGATTGCTAGTATTTTGTTGACGATTTTTGCATCTATGTTGATCAGCGATATTGGCCTGTAGTTTTCTTTCTTTGTGACATCTTTGTCTGGTTTTGGTATCAGGGTGATGGTGGCCTCATAGAATGATTTTGGGAGTGTGCCTCCCTCTGCAATATTTTGGAAGAGTTTGAGTAGGATAGGTGTTAACTCTTCTCTAAATGTTTGATAGAATTCACCTGTGAAGCCATCTGGTCCTGCGCTTTAGCTCATTGGAAGATTTTTAATCACAGTCTCAATTTCAGTGCTTGTTATTCACCTGTTTATATTTTCTATTTCTTCCTGGTTCAGTCACAGAAGGTTGTGCTTTTCTAAGAATTTGTTCATTCTTCCAGGTTTTTCATTTTATTGGCATATAGTTGCTTGTAGTAATCTCTCATGATCCTTTGTATTTCTGCAGTGTCAGTTGTTACTCCTCCTTTTTCATTTATAATTCTATTGATTTGAGTCTTCTCCCTTTTTTTCTTGATGAGTCTGGCTAATGGTTTATCAATTTTGTTTATCTTCTCAAAGAACCTGCTTTTAGTCTTATTTATCTTTGCAATCGTTTCCTTCACTTCTTTTCCATTTATTTGTGATCTGGTCTTTATGATTTCTTTCCTTCTGTTAACTTTCAGGTTTTTTGTTCTTCTTTCTCTAATTGCTTTAGGTGTAAGGTTAGGATGTTTATCTGAGAGTTTTCTTGTTTCTTCAGGTAGGATTGTATTGCTGTAAACTTCCCTGCTAGAGCTGCTTTTGCTGCATCCCATAGGTTTTGGGTCATTGTGTTTTCATTCTCATTTGTTTCTAGGTATTTTTTGCTTTCCTCTTTGATTTCTGCAGTGATCTCTTGGTTATTTAGTAGTGTATGTTTAGCCTCCATGTGTTTTTATTATTTACAGATATTTTTCCTCTAATTGATATCTAGTCTCATAGCATTGTGGTTGGAAAAGATACTTGATACCATTTCAATATTCTTAAATTTACCAAGGCTTAATTTGTTTCCCAAGATATGATCTATCCTGGAGAATGTTCCATGGGCACTTGAGAAGAAAGTGTATACTGTTGTTTTTGGATGGAATGTTCTATAAATATCAATTAAGTCCATCTTTTTTAATGTATGATTTAAGGCTTGTGTTTCCTTATTTAGTTTCATATTGGATGATCTGTCCATTGGTGAAAGTGGGGTGTTAAAATCCCCTACTATGATTGTGTTACTGTCAATTTTCCCTTTCATGGCTGTTAGCATTTGCCTTATGTGTTGAGGTGCTCCTATGTTGGGTGCATAAATATTTACAATTGTTATATCTTCTTCTTGGATTGATTCCTTCATCATTATTTACTGTCCTTTTTTGTCTCTTGTAAGAGTCTTTATTTTAAAGTCTATTTTATCTGATATGAGCATTGCTACTCCAGCTTTCTTTTGATTTCCATTTGCATGGAATATCTTTTTCCATCCCCTCACTTTTAGTCGTTATGTGTCCCTAGGTCTGAAGTGGGTCTCTTGTAGACAGCATATATACGGGTCTTGTTTTTGTGTCTATTCAGCCAGTCTCTGTCTTTTGGTTGGAGCATTTAATCCATTTACATTTAAGGTAGTTATCAATATGTATGCTCCTATTACCATTTTCTTAATTGTTTGTGTTTCTTATTGTAGGTCTTTCCCTTCCCTCGTGTTTCCCACTTAGAGAAGTTCCTTTAGCATTTGTTGTAAAGCTGGTTTGGTGGTGCTGAATTCTTTTAGCTTTTGCTTGTTTGTAAAAGTTTTAATTTCAATGTCCAATCTGAGTGGGATCCTTGCTGGGTAGAGTTATTTTTGTTGTAGGTTTTTCCCTTTCATCAATTTAAATATGTCCTGCCACTCCCTTCTGGTTTGCAGAGTTTCCGCTGAAAGATCAGATGTTTACCTTATGTGATTCCCTTGTATGTTATTTGTTGTTTTTCCCTTGCTGCTCTTAATATTTTTTCTTTGTCCTTATTTTTTGATAATTTGATTAGTATGTTTCTTGGCATGTTTTTCCATGGATTTATCCTGTATGGGACTCTCTGTACTTCTTGGACTTGACTGACTATGTCCTTTCCCATATTAGGGAAGTTTTCAAACTATAATCTCTTCAAATATTTTCTCAGTCCCTTTCTTTTTCTGTTCCTCTTCTGGGACCCCTTCAATTCGAATGTTAATGGATTTAATGTTGTTCCAGAAGTCTCTGAAACTGTCCTCAATTCTTTTCATTATTTTTTCTTTATTCTGCTCTGTGGTAGTTATGTCTACTATTTTATCTTCCAGGTCACTTATCTGTTCTTCTGCCTCAGTTATTCTGCCATTAATTACTTCTAGAGAATTTTTAATTTCATTTATTGTGTTGTTCATCATTTTTTTTTTTTGCTTTTTAGGTCTTTTAGTTCCCTGTTAAACGTTTCTTGTATTTTATCCATTCTATTTCCAAGATTTTGGATCATCTTTGCTCTCATTACTCTGAATTCTTTTTCAGGTAGACTGCCTATTTCCTCTTCATTTGTTCAGTCTGGTGGTTTTTACCTTGCTCCTTCATCTGCTGTGTGTTTCTCTGTCTTCTCATTTTGCTTAACTTACTGTGTTTGGGGTCTCCTTTTTGCAGGCTGCCGGTTCATAGTTCCCATTGTTTTTTGTGTCTGCCCCCAGTTGGTAAGGTTGGTTCAGTGGGTTGTGTAGACTTCCTGTTGGAAGGGACTAGTGCCTGTTATTTTGTATGGGGATGGATCTTGTCTTTCTTGTGGGCAGCACCGTGTCCAGTGGTGTATTTTGGGGTGTCTGTGATCTTACTATGATTTTAGGTAGCCTCTCTGCTAATGGGTGTGGTTGTATTCCTGTCTTGCTAGTTGTTTGGCATAGGTTGTCCAGCACTGTAGCTTGCTTGTTGTTGAGTGGAGCTGGGTCTTATCATTGAGATGGAGATCTCTGGGAGAGCTTTTGCCATTTGATATTACATGGAATTGGGAGGTCTCTGGTGTTCCAATATCATGATCTTGGCTCTCCCACCTCAGAGGCAGAGGGTTGACACCCACTGGAGCACCAAGACCCTGTTAGCCACATGGCTCAGAAGAAAAGTGAGAAAAAGGAAAGCAAGCAAGCAAGCAAGAAAGAACGAAAGAAAGAAAGAATAGAATAGAATAAAATACAATATTAAAAAGTTATTTATAATAAAAAAATTAAAAAGTAATAAAAGAAAGAAGAGAGCAACCAAAGCAAAAAACAAATCCACCAATGATAACAAGCACTAAAAACTACAAAAAAAGGAAAAAAAAGGACAGACTGAACCCTAGGACAAATGGTAAAAGCAAAGATATATAGACAAAATCACACAAAGAAGCATACACATACACACTCACAAAAAGGGAAAAAGTAAAAAAAATATATATATCTATATATATAAAAAAAAGGAAGAGAGCAGCAAAATCTATAAACGTATCTACCAGTGATAATAAACTCTAAATACTAAACTAAGACAAGGCCGGAAACAAAGTAGATGCAGAAAGCAAACCAAGTCTACAGTTGCTCCCAAAGTCCACCGCCTCAATTTTGGGATGATTTCTTATCTATTCAGGTATTCCAGGGATGCAGGGTACATCAAGTTGATTGTGGAGAGTTACTCCTCTCCTCCTGAGGCTGCTGGGAGAAATTTCCCTTTCTCTTCTTTGTTCACACAGCTCCTGGGGTTCAGCTTTGGATTTGGCCCCGCCTCTGCATGTAGGTTGTCTGAGGGCATCTGTTCTTTGCTCAGACTGGATGGGGTTAAAGTAGCAGTTTATTAGGGGGCTCTGGCTCACTTAGGCCAGGCAGAGGGAGGGGTATGAAATGCAGGGCGAGCCTGTAATGGCAGAGGCCGGTGTGATGTTTCAATAGCCTGAGGTGTGTCGTGTGTTCTCCCAGGGAACTTGTCCCTGGATCATGGGACTGTGGCAGTGGTGAGCTGCACAGGCTCTCAGGACAGGAGGTGTGGATAGTGACCTGTGCTTGCACACAGGCTTCTTGGTGGCTGCAGTAGCAGCCTTAGCATTTCACGCCCGTCTCTGGTGTCCGCTGTGATAACTGTGGCTCTTGCCCGTTTCTGGAGCTCGTTTAGGCGGTGCTCTGAATGCCCTCTCCTTGCACACCGTGAAACAATGGTCTCTTGCCTCTTAGGCAGTTCCAGACCTTTTCCCAGACTCCCTCCCAGCTATCTGTGGCTCACTAGTCCCCTTCAGGCTGTGTTCACACAGCCAACCCCACTCCCCTCCCTGGGATCTGACCTCTGAAGACAAAGCCTCAGCTCCCAGCCCCCACCTGCACTGGTAGGTGGGCAAACAGGCCTCTCAGGCTGGTGAGTGCTGGTTGGCACCCATCCTCTGTGTGGGAATGTCTCTGCTTTGCCCTCTGCTGCCCTGTTGCTGTGCTTTCCTCTGTGGCTCTGAAGCTTCCCCCCTGCCACCTCCTGTCTCTGCCAGTGAAGGAGCTTCCTAGTGTGTGGAAACATTTCCTCCTTCACAGCTCCCTCCCAGAGATGCAGGTCCTGTCCCTATTCTTTTGTCTCTCTTTTTTCTTTTGCCCTACCCAGGTACGTGGGGAGTTTCTTGCCTTTTGGGAAGTCTGAGGTCTTCTCCCAGCATTCAGTTCATGTCCTGTAGGAGTTGTTCCACATGTAGATGTATTTCTGGTGTATTTGTGGGGAGGAATGTGATGTCCATGTCTTACTCCTCCGCCATCTTGAAGGTCTCTTCCTTACTTTTTATTTAGTAAATGTGTGACCCAGTTCAGGATAGTTAAATGGAAGAGGGAGTACCCAAGCAGGTGAGTATGATGGGAAATGTTCAGGAAAAATATAGCGTTTCTTTCCGGTATTATAAAATAGACCAATATGACTTGTTATTTACTGAAGGATATGTAATACATGGCACTATGACTTGCAACAAGGAAAACCAAAAGGCATTGGCCAAATTTGGGAGAGTAGATATATGGTAGCACCTGGGTGTCTTTTGACCAGCATAACTAATATTTCTTGTACTGTGAGGGCTCGACTTCTTTTTATGTGGGGGAAAAAAAAATCCCTTGGTTGTTTAAGCCATTATAGCTGGAGTTTTTGATACCTACAGTTGAAAACACTCTTGGTTGATAGAGCTTAGTAAACACATTAACTCTTCCCCACCTTAATTTCTTTTCTCTTTGAAAAAAACTAGGGATCAGGCATGTATAGTTACCTGAAAAAGTTACCTAGTTATTTACTGGCAGGATGAAATACAAATACCTTTTCCTATATTACTATTATAGGGTTATCAAACTATGATGTGTGGGATTTTTTTTCTCCCTTTTTCTTGAAAAAGAATTATGTACTTAGTTGCATTTGAAATCTAGACATACCTGATGAAAAATAATAAACATACCATGACATTAAAGAACAATATTCTGAATGTGCTTTAAAATTTAACCATTCTACATGGTTTATCTTGTGATTTATGAGGGTAATAAAAATAGCCTTTGTGAGCAAGTCTTACTAAATTCTTCTTCAGCAGGTGCAATAGAATTCAAAGCAGCTGGTTTTAAGCAGAAAAAAAGACAAGGCAAATTCTCTAATCAAGTAGACTCTTAAAAATGAAAAATTATAAAATACTGTATATTTTATAATATAAATGTAAATTATATGTGTAAATGTATATCTGTCAATCATTTGTCAATCATCTACCAAATGCATAATTAAATAAAAATTTAAAATATTTTGCATGATCTTGACTTTGCAGTAAAAAATGCACATAGAAACATAAAGCTCCTAGATGATAACAAAGACACTATTTTACTATATACTTAAAATTTGATCCTTACAGAGCAATTGTTTTATCTTGTGGGAAGCCAATAGGACAGAGAAAATTCAGAATATGATATACTCTTACAAAGATGGTTAGCAAGCACTTACATAGAGATTTTGTATTTTGATATAGAGATTTCAACCTTGTGTACAACATAAAAGTGCAATCACTTACATTTTCCTGTGCACTGAATTGTGTAAGCAAGTAAAATATGTTCGCAGAAGTGTAGTATCCATTAGAAGACCTAATAGAGATGAATTTGAAAGCTTCCAATAAGTCTCATTAGCTCAAATTCTTGAAAGGTTGAAGTCTGCTTCCTTTTTCATTCCCATTAAACAGATTAATGGCAGCAAAATCCAAGACTAAGTTGAAGGTGATGAGGTAATGACATATTATATGATTCATGCAGAAAGGAAATTAAATAATTTTAGAGCTGCAGAAGATATTAAGGGTTATCTAGTTCAGTATTTATCATATTTAAATAATTTCAGGGACTCTTTTAAATAGAAACTATGTATCATGAACTTGTGTTTTACTTACATTATTCTCATTAAACATAACATAAATATGTATAAATTTGAAACTACATGTGCATTTCCTAAGCTTATAGCTTTTATATA
The DNA here is from genome assembly GCF_964270905.1 of Leucopleurus acutus. NCBI lineage: Eukaryota > Metazoa > Chordata > Mammalia > Artiodactyla > Delphinidae > Leucopleurus > Leucopleurus acutus. The sequence goes on along the minus strand of NC_139147.1, from coordinate 92,236,839 downwards.
ATCATAATAGAAACAATCAGAAATCCCAATAAATATAAAACCAAAAACATTAAAATTAAATTATTTAATGTAATGTGTAATGTTATTTTACTGAAAAGAAATCATTAATGTTGAATTTAGTACTAGACAAATAGTCTCAGGTAAGATTCTTTATTAAATTCATTTCTACATTCTTTATCTCAAACAGCTTTGTTTATAATCACACATTGGTAGTAAGTTCTCATAAATTTTATATGATATTGTTTTTACCCTTATTCTTAAAAGATAATTTTAAAAGCTTGATAAATCTAGATAGATAATTATTTCCTCCCAAGGTTTTGAATTATTCTACTGTCTTCTGGCTTTCATAGTTGCCATTGATAAGTCTGCTGTCTAATTATCAGACTGTCTTTTCTCTTTGATGGTTTGAAAATATTTTGTTTTTGAGATTCTTCAGTTTCCTTATTGTGCCTCTCAACTTTTACTTATTTTTCATCCTGTTTAGGATAAATTGCTCCCTGTTTATATAAATTCATTCTTTTTTATCAGTTTTAGAAAATTCCAAGTTGAATAGCTCTTTAAATATTGCCTTTCTTTCCTTCTCTTCCCCCTTGACCCCGTTTGGATGAATATTAACCTTTACATTTGACCCTAAAAATATTTTAAACTCCTTAAATTTTTCATCATCTTTTCTCTTTTTGGTGACTTATGAGTAATTTCTTTAGCTTTATCATCCACTTCTTATACTCCTTATTCAGTTGGGTATCGGCAGACATTTAGCTACACATTTCTAATTAAAACAATTATATTTTATTTCTAAAGTATAATTTGATTTGTTTCAACATTTCCTGATACTTTTTGAAATAAAATGTTGCTGTTTCTTTTTCATTATGCCATAAATAGTTATTCTATTGTGTCTAGCTATTAACTCTAATTTATAATCTCCTTTTGGATATAAATCTTTTTGTTGTTTCTGCCAAATAACATGCATGAAGTCTTGTTTATGGTGTGTTTATGAGCTCCATTTATGAACTCATATGTGACTGATTTTGCTCTGTGGAAACTTGAGGTCTTGAAGATGCATTTCTTTGGAAAGGATTGTATTTGCTTTTTCTGAGAATTTGAGGGAATTATTGACTTTCGGAAAACTTAGTCCCCCTTTAGGGTTCCAAGCAGAATCTGGGAGAGTCAAGTTTAATTATTTCCCTTGCAAAGATGTTGCTGAGAATGTCCATTTCAATTCTCCCTCTTATCCTCCAGATTGCTCACTGTATTTGTTTACTTAGTTGTTGTTTATTTGGCTATTTGAAGGTTTCTCTTATTTCTTCTGCAGCCAACAATGTGACCAAAATTACACTTGGCGCAGCATCTAGTTGTTCTGCTGTGGAAATGTCACAGGCTTATCTAGTCCAGTAAATGGCTGAAAGTGGAAGTTTCCTAGGTTATAGCATTTTTGGTACAAAATTTCTATTTTTAGCAAATAACTGTAAGACTGTAGAAGTAAATTAGTAAAGTCTTCATTTTTAAAAAATAACATCATTTTGAAAATAACTTGACTAAAATTCAGTTTATTCAACTTTATATTCCACTTAGAACTTGTTGACATCTAGTCATTGTAATTCTAGATTCAATCTATTTAAATGGCCAAAACTATCATCAAAATATGCATCCAAAGCTAACCACTTAAAATCAGTTTATTGGTCTCTGTGGGACAACCATGAGGAAGCACACACCTACTGGCAACAGGCTTTCTTCCCACACTGAAATCATGCTATGAATATGACCTTTTACTCATTAAAAAAATATTTATTGAATACCTATCTATGTTCCAGGCATGTTTTAAGCTCTGGGGTTACAGAGATGAACAAAACAAAGTGTGTGGCCATTGTTCTTACATTCTAGTAATGAGAGACAGATAGACAATAGCCAGTAAATATATAAATAGGACAAATCAGAAAGTAATGCAATTAAGAAAACAAAGCAGGGTGGTGTGATCAAAAGTGACTGAGAAGGGTGCAGTGGATTATTTGGATTGTATTATGGTGATGACTTCCCTGAGGAGGTAGGAGTTGAGGTGATGACCTGTGGAAAGTGTTTAACAAATGCTTCAGCAAGTGCAGTGCCCTGAGGGAAATGGAGGTTGGCATGTTCCTAATGGAGAGGAACGAAAAGAACGTATGATTTTAGCATAGTGATCTATTCTTAAGAGTGTTAGGACATTAAAAAGGTAAATGAGAAGGGAGATTTCAAACCATGGAGATGTGTTTGGATTATATTTTAAGTGCATTGAGAAGACTTTAGTTTCAACTAGTTGAATGATTATATAATTATATATTTATAATTCATAATTATAAATATATATTAAAATCTCAATAAATTTATAATAATTGTTTTAATATTGTATACAACTATAATCATTTTCATGAATATTTTAACAAATATTATATTAAATTATATCTTACATGTACTTAAGAGCCACCTCTAAAAATTGTTAAACTGTTGCCAGAGAAGTAAGGGAGGTTGTAAGCTAGTCAGACACCTGAAATAACATCTCTTTATTGATCATCTTCATCAGATTCCATATGGGATATTTTATTCCAAGAATCTTTTAGCCTTTCTTTTTGAACAGCTATAATGTTGTAAAATTGACGTACAACAAACTACACATATTTAAAGTATACAATTTGAGAAATTTTGACATACCTTTACACCTGTGGATCCATCATCACAATCAAGATGACAAGATATCCATTACCCACAGAAGTTTCCTCATGACCCTTTTTAATCCCTCATTACCACTCCCCTCCCCAATCCCAGGCAACTCCTGATCTGTTTACTTTCACTGCTGGTTAATTACATCACTATGTATTAGAACTTTATGTAAATTGAATCACTCAGTATGTACCTTTTGTTTGATTTCTTTTACTTAGAATAATTATTTTCAGAAGTATCCATGTTGTAGCAAATACCAATGGATTATTTCTTTTCATTGCTGAAGAATGTTCCATTGGATGGATATAACACAATTTGTTTTTTCACCTGTTAATAGACATTTGGATTATTTTCAGATTTTGGCTATTACAAATACAGGTACTTTTAACATTTGTATACAAGTCTGTGTGAACATGTGTGTTCATTTCTCTCACGTAAATACTTAGATGTGGACTCACTGGAACATAACTGTAAAAAACTGCCAAACTGTTTTCCACAGTAGTTGTACCATTTTTCATTCTGACCAATAGTGTATGAGAATTCCAATTTCTCCACATTTTCAACATTTAGTATGGTCAGTCTTTTTTTTTTTTTTTCTGCGGTACGCGGGCCTCATACTGCTGTGGCCTCTCCCACCGTGGAGCACAGGCTCTGGACGCGCAGGCTCAGCGGCCATGGCTCATGGGCCCAGCCACTCTGCGGCATGTGGGATCCTCCTGGACTGGGGCATGAACCAGTGTCCCCTGCATCGGCAGGCAGACTCTCAACCACTGTGCCACCAGGGAAGCCCTGGTCAGTCTTTTTAATTATGGCCAATCTAGTAGTTATGTAATGGTATCTCTTTGTCATTTTAATTTTTATTTCTTTATTGACTAATGATGCTGATCATCTTTTCATGTGCTTATTTGCTGTCCATATACCTTCTCTGGTTAAACATCTGTTCAAGTAATTTCTTATTGCTTTAATCAATATGCAATGTTGTCCTAGTAGTAGATGTTACAGGAAAAGAATATTTTTATTTTTTCTCTTGCTCTTTTAGTCATTTATTTATTAATTCAACCATTCAGTCAACATGAGTTAAATATCTACCAGCTTCCAAGCTCTGGGGATATAATGAAGCGTGGGATTCTGTATCTGCTCAATCAGCATGTACAAAAATTGTCAACTAAAATCCAGTGTAATTATAATGTATTCCCCTTGTTTATAACTCTGCAGTTTATGATTCACTTATGTGGATGCTTTCCATAAAGTTAAGAGATAAGTATGATATTAAGATACATCAGGTTCTGCTTCAGTTTTCAAAGAGCTCACACTACCCTTGGGAAAGCAGATAGAGGACTGAAAATATGGTAGCAGAAACTAAATTTCAAATAAAAAGTACTCAAAAGAAATGTCCTTGTAAATATTCAGGGAGGGTTTCCTAGAGAAAGTTGGACTTTTAACTTTTAGTAATTTATAAGAAAATTTCAATAAGTGAATAATATGAAGAGATGAGATTAGTGAGGTAAGAAGCAGCAATATTAAGTTTTTAAAGAGCAAAGAATATGCTGGGCCAGTTGGGCTGACTAGTTTCCTGGAAGTCGTGAGTTCAGGATTCAGTATTATCCTGACCACAGGCATTTGATAATATGTGAACAGCTTCTCATTTTAGAACATGAATGCCTATGAAAGACTTATTAATGACATTTATAATAAAAGAGTTTAATATTCTTGGAAATCATCATCACCTGTAAATGCAGGGTTTGGAAAATTTTTTGGTAGTTTAATGTGATTTTTAGTTATACGAGATTATCTTGTAGATTTTATAACTTCAGTTAAGCCTATAGTGCTCAGTGTGGAAAGTAAAGAAGACAGAGGACTGAATAAAACACTATAAATTTTATTTATTTTTAACCTTATAGATATCTTTAAAGACATTTTTAACTTTATAGACATATTCCACTCTGCTGTGGAAGTTTTACTTTTCAATTTGCTTCATCCTGGAACAGCTAAAACAACATTCTGAAATCTTGGGGAAGTGTGATCTCTGGCCTCCTATGGTAGGAGAATTTTTTTAAGTCTGTGCATGCTCTATGCTGGATTGAACACTCAAGGCTTTTAATTAGAAACTCTCTGGCAAAGGAGAGTCTACTTTATTTATCTATCAGTTCAGGAAGAGGACATGTGCTAGAGATACTGATAATACTTATTCTAATGAAATGAACTGGGACATACGGAAGCTTCAGGCTGAAGGTCATTCACTCACTAATATATAGCTTTTTTTTTTTCACTTTTCCTCTTTTTTGTGTGTTTGTGATATGATAAAGTATCCTAGTGCTATCTACTTACTACAAAAGTGAGATCTTGGAAGGAAAAAACTACAGAAATAAATAATTGCCTTTTATGGCTTCCTGTTTTCTGTAATTTCAAATATAGACTTAAAAAACGATTATAATTAGAGAGTACTCTACAGTATAATAATATGACAAGGGGATTCTATTATAATAGAATGAAGAATATTCACTTGAAGTGAAAGAAGAATGTTTAATAGAAATGATATATTTTTAATATTTTTTATTATTTAAATTTTTTAAATTTAACCTTGACATATTTTGAATTATAAATTCATGAAAGTAGATTTGTTCATAATGCCAAAAACAACAATGCAGGAAGATAAATGAGACAAAGTTAAAGCACACACATGCACATACACACAAACAAATGCACATACACCATGATGAAAACAGAGCAAAACTTCCAAATATAGGTGAAAAATCATCAATTCATGCCCTATGGATTAACTAGGTAGTATCAGACTCATTCACTTCATAGTAGTTGTCTCCTGAAGAAAATGATTTTTCTGTGACATATCTGAGACTACATATATGCTATAGATTGGATGTTGTATCCCACCAGATTCAAATGGTACAACTAATTCCTAATGTGATGGTATTTGGAGTTGGGGCCTTTGAGAGGTGATTAGGTCATGGAGGCAGAACCCTCATGAATGAAATTAGTGCCCTCATAAAAGAGGCCCCAGAGAACTCACTCATCCACTTCTGTCCTGCAGGGGAACAGTAAAAAGATGGCTATCTATGGACCAGGAAATAGGCCCTTACCAGGCACCAAATCTGCTAGCACTTTGAACTTGGATTTTCCATCCTTCACTACTGTGAGAAATAAATTTCTGTTATTTATAAGCCACCCAGTTCTACGATATTTTGTTATAGCAGCCTGAATGAACTAAGACACTAACTGATTTTTATGGAATTCTAATATATTTCAGGACAAATTTCCCATGAAAGAATTCCTTTTAATATTCCAGTTCTAGGGAATTCCCTGGCAGTTCAGTGGTTAAGACTCTGTGCTTCCAACGCAAGAGGCATGGGTTCGATCTCTGGTTGGGGAACTAAAATCCCACATGCTGTGAGGTAAGGCCAAAAAAGTATTAAAAAAAAATTCAAGTTCTAGGGAATTTTGACAATCCAGTGGTTAGGACTCTGTGCTTCTACTGCAGGAGGCATGGTTTGATCCCTGGTTGGAGAGCTAAGATCCCACAAGTTGTGGGGCCACAGTCACTTAATGGTCATGATGTTTATAATTTGTAATTGTAAATTGTAAATCATATGTAATTATAATTTATCATTTCATAAATGATAAAACTTAAGTGTATAAACTTTGAATCAAATGCTGAAAAGACATTTTCTGTTTGTGGGTTTGTTCTTCAAATATATCTAGTTGTGTTGCTCGAGAGAAACAGGATTTGACTTACCTCATATATGAATCCTTTTTTAAAATGACCTTTTCAGGTTTGCCTGAATTAATAACATGTGTACAGTTTTATTGTGTTTAGGACTATTAATTTAAAGGATTCAAAATTTGAACTTTAAAGGAGGCATCTTAGAAATACTGAAGCGGAAAAGGAATTTTCCATTATTTTTATATTTCAAATCTAACAGGGTTTGTTTTGTTTTGCATGGGAATGATTTTATTTTCTTTAAAAAAGAACTGCAGGGGCTTCCCTGGTGGCACAGTGGTTGAGAGTCCGCCTGCCAATGCAGGGGACACGGGTTCGTGCCCCGGGCAGGGAAGATCCCACATGCCGTGGAGCGGCTCGGCCCGTGAGCCATGGCTGCCGAGCCTGCGCTTCCGGAGCCTGTGCTCCGCAATGGGAGAGGGCACAACAGTGAGGGGCCCACGTACCGCAAAAAAAAAAAAAAAAAAAAAAAAAGAACTGCATTATTTGAATCCAATCTTTTTGGATAATTTTTTTATTGTAGTAGGAAAGAACTATCTATCCCTTAATCTGAACTTCTCAACCCAAAATGTTCTCTAAACAAAATTCAGGCATTTGCAATACAAATAAAAGGTTATTTGTGCTTGATGTATGAAATTTATTTGAATTCAACCTCATTTGCCACAAGATTTGAGATGCCTTGGACAGAGCATCAAGAACAAGGAATATTCGTAGAGCAAAAAATAAAGATAAGATAAAAGAAAAATACCAACTTGCCATCCCAAGGTCATACATACTCATTAGAGCTGATAGTTGAATTTGGCTGTAAACTTTCTGGCAGCCAAATTAATGAAGGAGACCTGAACTGTTTCCATCAAATACACTGGTATAATTTTAAAAGTATATCTATTTCTGTCACTTAATTCTCAAAGAAATTTCTCATGGAGAATTTTATATAGGAAATGACAAATGGTATGATAATGGATTTTTTGTAGTGACAAACTTCTTTGATTAAAGAGGGGCTAACACTGAAACATAACTCCAGAAAGGTGATTCTTGGTTTCTAATGGCAATATAATCCAAATTTGTAGTCTTCTGGTCGTTTGGCTTGATCTAAGGAACAAATGTGGAATATATGGAAGAGTGGCTAGACTATAATTTCTACAAATCATCTGTCATAAACCTAAATTTTCAAGAGAGATTAAGACTCCTTTTCTAGACTGGAGCCAGATAAGACACTATAGGTAATGATCTTGGTATGTTGACTATTCTAGTAAGCTTTATTATTTATTTGCAAAGGGTCCTAGATATTAGCAGCCATATTTACCTCCTGGAACTTTTCAGTAGCTAACTGTGGAAGAAAAATATGAAATTGGGAGATGTTAAGATGGACTGGCCACTGTTGTTTGTCAAACTCATGAGGCTTGTATAAGTAGTTTATTCCTTTTCATGATGAATCAGTATTCTTACAAATTGAATATGATTAACCTCACTATGAGTTTCCTTTTTTCAAGGAGTATATCAGTTATAATGTTTTTTGATTATAAATAATGAAAAATGTGGTTCAAACTGGTATAAATATCAAAGTGAGTGTACTGGATTATGTAGTAGGCAGAATTCTATGAAGATATCCCAAGATTTCCAGTCCCTGGCATATACTCTCTCCCAGTTATTCAGTCAAAAATGTATCTAGATACTGCTGTGAAGGGGTTTTGTGAATATAACTAAAGCGTCAAATCAGTTGATCTTATGATAGAGAGATTATCTGGATGATTCTGAACTAGTCAGATAAGACCTTTAAAAGTAGAAATTTCTTCTGGCTGGTTGAGGAAATCAGAGACTGGAGACACAGGACAGACTTGAAGAACCATTGCCTACTTGAAAAAAGAGGGAGTCATGTGGCAAAGGATTCAGGCAGCCTCTAAGACCTGAGAGAACTTCATGGTTGACAGTCAGCAAGGAAACTAGGGATCTTAGTCCTACAACCACAAGGATCTGAGTCATGCCAACAACAAGAATGAGTTTGTTGTTAAAGAAGTGAATGTTTTTCATAGAATTTTCAGGGAATGACTCAGTCTGGCCAGAGCATTGATTTCAGCCTTATTATATCCTGAGCATATCTGTGCTAAACTTCTGAAATGCAGAACTGTGGGCTAATAAATGATTGTTGTCTTAAGCTTCTATTTGTGGTAATTTGTTTTAGAGCAATAGAAAACCAATACAGCTACATCCCTGAAAATCCCACTGTTCGAGTAGGGTGATCTTCAGATGTGATTTATAAGAGTTCTGCCTCCATGAACCTGAAGTTCTCATGGCTCTGTTCCCATGTTTTCCTACTAGGGGAAAACTGGCTGCAATAGCTCCACTTTCAAATCCATACACTGCACCTTCCAGAAGCAAAGAGACACTTTCTTGAAATGCTTCAGCACACAGCATTCCCCAAACCACCTTGATGATTCAGGTTGGTCCAATCAGTGGCAAACCTGGCACTGGCTTGGTGAGGCAAACTTGGAAGCCATATTTCAAAATGGCCACTTGAATGAGTTTATGTCAAATTATATACAGAATTTCTCATTTTTCTACCTCATCCATGCAGGTAAATGTAGTTCTTATGAGAGGAGCCGAATTTCTCTACTAACTCCATAACTGTAGAATTATGCTTTCCATTATACTTTCTCATATATTATAGCTAATTAAGTGAAATACCCAGTTTTTCTACTTCCGAGAAAGTGCAAGTTTATTTCTAATACTTGGCTCTGGTATTTCCCATTTATTTATGCACTAAGCATAAACTTCCAAAGTATGCTTATTTATGGTTAAGTAGCCTGTAATCCATTCCCTTTTTCAATGACAAACATTTATTCCCCCCCCCCAGATTATAGACTGTTTAGCTTACTAGATTTTCTCCCCAGACTCTATATTTGTTTCTTTCTTGGTAAATCAGAAGTGTGGGCTCTTCAAGCCAATATTCTGCATGAAGTTGCTATATCACTCTATTCTTTCACAGAGTGTAGAAAATTTCAGCAAAAACGTGAGAATTTTGTACCTGTCTGATTGACTTTTTTCTTACCCTTGTCCCCAGACATAAATTCATTATTAGCTATGTTGTATGAGTTATCGATTCTCAATATAACCTTAAAACTGCTTTGAGAACTTGACTCAGAATGATCTCCTGATGAATTGTTTAATAATTCCTAATGGGATAAACAAGAGTATATCTTGTCTGTCTTCTTAATGTATCGTAATGTTACAATGATACTTTCAAATGAGTTCTACCCATATGTTCCCTATTAATAGTTTCACTGCTATCTCCAACCCAGGAACATTACACATAAAAGAGAAAGATAAGCATTTGCCTTTACAATGTTGACAACAGAGAAAGGTCAAAAGCAGAAAATGACTCTTATTAATCAATTAACTCTGCTATCTGATTAATGTCCAGGAAGAATGATTTAAGATAAACCTATCCCAAATCCATATCAGTTTTGGAAACTGTTCTTCAATATTTCACTGAATTAAAACTATGAAGTATTTGTGCAAGTCAATTCTTCTAGACACTGAGGCATATATTTTGCAACCAGTTTAAAGAATTCATGAGAAGTTATGTTGCTCAAAATTAGAAGTTATATGACTGCAATGTTGACACTATTTTATATATTTACTAATTATATGTGCTTTAAATGTTTTCCAGCCAGGCTCAAATTATTAGTATTACTTCTCCATTTATGGAACAAGCCCAGGAGTCATTCTTTAAGAAAATGTTAGTTTTGTTCTCCCATGTTTTCATAACTTATCCTTGTACTGAAATTGAGAAGCTTGATATTTAAGTATGGGTAGGCGTTCTCAAATTTCATTAGGGAATGGGTTTCCTAGTTTTAGTCTGGCTGACAGTGGAACATATTAAACCTGTCTATCATTTACACCCAATAATCAGCAAAAGCCTAGTTCCAAGAAATGTTGTGTATAATTCAGGTTAAGCTGTACAGTTACTGAAAACATTCTTGCATTGTATTGTTTTAGCTCCTCCTCATTTCTTTTCTGATGGCCTTGTTAATAGGTGTTATAACAAAGAGACTAATAAAACATGTTACTATACTTACTTAGGGGACTGGGGTTGAGGAGAGAGAATGGAATGTTATACATAAGGCTTACCACATGCCAGTGTCCACTGAAGGTATTTCTCCTGTTTCAGTTCCAGGAAGATCTGAGATTTTCCTAAGCAACTGGTTTGTTTTATTTTTTTGGACAATATGAATGGCATAATTTATTATGTTTATTTCTTTCCTTTGATTGCTAAAATACTAAGTCCAATTTTTGCTTTCCTCTTGCTGACATGTGTCTTACTCCAAATATTTTGCTTACCAGTCTTACTCCTAGCATTTGACTTTTTCTATTTATTCTCCTTTTGACCTCATTTCCTCATTCTTTTTAAATTGGTCTCATCATATAGGATATCCTTAATGAATAAATGGTCTTTTTCTATTTGAAAAGGTCAACCTCTCTGATGGTAAGCACACTTCTAGGAAAATGATCTATAGACACATGAGCTAGATAGGAATACCTATTTAGTTAGCCAGATCAACCCTGGTGGTGAACAACTGGACAGATGTCTAAGGCAGACTACTATCACAGATATTGTTCATTGAATTTGTTTGTTTCCTTATTATTTTTTCCCCCCCAATAGGGGCTAGTCTCACATCTTTTAAGTAATAAATCTTTTAAACAGAGTTGAAAATATGATGATACAGCAAGGCTGGTGTTGCTATGTTAAAACAGACTGTATCAGTAAAAGAGAACTCCATATTTGTGTTATATTTCTAGAAAATATAATATTAACATATAGAAACTAAACCACAATATAGGTGCAAATATTTTTCATTGCATCTTAATAATGGGTATTATATTAATATAGTGATTCTCCACCTTGGTGATGAAGAAAAAAAAACCGACACCAGGCCGGTGTTCATCTAATAAGAAAAATAAATTCCTGGCCCAGGTCTACGTAATCAAAATCTCTAAGAACATAGCCTGAAGATAGATATATGTCTTATATCTTATTTATGTTAAATATAAGATTTTTATTTTATTTTGTATGTATATGTATATATATATATATATATATATATATATATATATATATGAAATCTCCAGGGATTATTCTAATGTGTAGCTAGATTTGAGAATCACTGTGTTCATAATGTATTATTGAAGAACAGAATAAAAATGTTATTGAAAACCTAGCTCCACAAGACAGCTCTGTCTCTGAATTGTTGAAGAAGAAATGCTGGTAGCTTTATATATATTTGTGACATATTACTATTCCAAACTACAAATAAAGAAAATGAGTGTGAGATTTTAGAATTTTTTTTTTTAAAGACCTTGTTTCATGTAAAAACAGAGAACAGCATGGTACATTCGGTTTTGTAATATGGGAGTTGAAAATGACTTTTCTTCCTCAGTGGTCTGAGAACCTAGACTGTTTAAAATAGAGATCATCCTTAGAAGTGAAATTTTACTTTCTGAGTACTAATCTGAAAAGTTTAATGGTAGAAGAGGGAGGAAAGAGAACAGGCCTTAGAGCAACATCTTCCCCCATCTTACTGGTGACTCAATTTTTTTTTTAATTGTGCCAGTTCCCAGAGAGACTCATTATAAAGCCGAGATTGAAGGAAGTAATTAATTCACGAAGGTTGATATTGGTTTTGATGCACCAGAGACTTTCGGTTAGTCTGCTGGAGTGTGAAAATAATGCTGTGAACTGCAAGCTAGAAGCAGGGAGAAATGACGCACCAGTCTTTTCGTACACAACTAACAATATACACAATTTTAAAATGCTGTCCCTTTGTAAGAAAACCTATCTTAATTAGGAGAAGGCTGGAAAAAGATCAACCATTTAATCTTTCTGTTTAGTAGGACAAATGTGTCCTTTCCAGAGACCCATGATAAAAGGTGACTGAGATTTTTTTTCTACAATTCTGAAATATATTCTGAATACAGTAATTACAATTTCAGGATCTATATTTCATGTGTCATTAGGAACTGCTCCTTCCAGCTGGTTCCAAATGCTCATGACTTCCTTATGGAGTATTAAAAGTATAATAAGAAATGATGCTTTAAAGCATTTCTTTAGAAATTTAGAAATTTTAGAGTATTTTTTTTCTCCAGGTCCACTGATATGCATACAATTCAATTTAAAAAATACTTTTTTACAAGAAATCTCCTTCTTTAGCTATATGTCATTGAAAAATTTTGCAGTGAAGAGTTCTGCTGCGGGGGTGTTATCAATCCCATCGCTTATCTGGGTTTAAGATCACATACTGTTTAAATGTTTAGAATTGTTTAATTTTAGTGGTTTATATTATTAATCCTGATTCAAGATTATTCTGCCATTAATTTCTTTGAGGTTATTTAGTAACCAAAATAAGAAGTTATAAGGCCCTGCTTTGTGCAATTCAAAATAAAATCATAGAAAGTTAGATCCAAAGAGTCCATACCCTTATTATTTTATTGACCTAGAATCTGAGAATCAGAGAGGTGAAATAATGCTAACAGACTACTTAAAAGCAGACCTAGGATAAGAAACCATCTTCTGAATAATAGAGAAAAAGGACCTGACTTTATTGAATGTTCAGTTTTTGCCCTGGGAGACTGATATTATAATCCCTGCTTAACAAGATAAAGAAACTGAGGTCCAGAGAGGTTAAGCAACCTAACTAAGGTTCCCAGGATGGTGAATTTCAGAATTCAGATCAGATGCCCTGTCTAAATCCAGGTTGTCTCTTCCCAAAGCCCATGGAAAAGCAGTTGTCTTTCAATCACAGGACTTGCAAGATCCTGCAGTCAACACAAATAGAGCAGAAGAAACTAAGTGATGTTCATTTAGGCTATAGTATTTAAATAAGTCAGCAGATTATAGCAGTAAGATCCAGTAAGAGCAGAGCAGGAAGAAGTGACAGGAACAAAAAGAAAAAATGTTTTCTTCCTTCTTTCCTCCCTCCCTCCCTCCCTCCTTTCCTTCTTTCCTTTCTTTTTTTCTTCCTTCCCTTAAAAAAAAAATCTCTCCTTGTAGTTGTTCTTGAAGCCATTATGTGTATTAAAAAAAAACATGTATACCTGAGAAGTCTCTGACGTTATAACTATACAGAGTGTCCCACGAGAATATGACTTGAATCATAAAGGTAGCTTATATTCAGCATACTCCATTTAATGTAACAGAATGCAATTCATTTTTAAAAACAGCTCTATAAAAATGTTAAAACACATATTTAAAAATAGGTTATTTTAGAAATTAACACTTCTACTACTTCTCATACCAGTGACACTAAGTAATATTAATAGGCTATGGCATGCATCAATTTTCTCTTGAAAAATCCTCTTTCTCTTTATACTTTTTATATTAGAAATACAAAGGTCAAAATGCATATATTCTGTTTACAAATGATCCTATGCAAGTTTTCTTTTTCTTTAAGCAATGAGTTTATTAATATTGTGATTTTAAAAGTGGTTGATTTTCTTGATTTCCAAAAATGTATATAACTTTAATGCCTATATGCTACATATTCATGAGTCCTTATGTTTCCTATATTTTATAAATGAAACAATTAGCAACCAAGGAGGTGAAGAGACAAACAAAAACCTTCTCAACAAGATATAACCCAGGTCTCTCTCGTAATATTAGCTTGAAGCTGTTATCATTATATATCTTGACTGCTTCTTAAATCTTTTGATTATTTTTTCACTTTTAACTTTAACCCTAAATTTAGTTGAGAGAGAAAATGAGAGAAAAGTGACAATATCCTCCTGAATTTGAGATGTTTGAAGCAATATTACGTATACACAGTGACGTGGTGTGCTAATACATTCTGTCAGGAAAGCTGACTGAATTTGACAGTAATCTTATTAAAAATATCCAGAAATAATTTGCTTTATGAAAGACAAAGCACTTTTCATTTTAGTTTAAATAAAAGATTCCAGAGGATCCATTTTAATGGAAACTTTCATTAAAGTACCATTTAAAATGTAATTTATGTTTTTTTTAAAGAAATTGTATTTGTTTATCTTTTTTAAAAAGTAGATTTAAATATATTTATGAATTTTAAAAGGAAGACACTGACATGGCTATTAATAAAACATTTCTTAGCGACAAAAGTTAGAACTAATTTATTTTGCATAATGAGAAGTAATCCAAGATAAATGAGTCATATACATTATATATGAAAGTTACATATGTAGATGTAAGTAGAAATACTACGTGTACATATACATGTAGGTATACAGATGTGGATATAAATAAGGATAAAGATACAAATAGATGACAAAGTATTTTGCTTTAATGTAGAATATTGTTAATTTAAACTCATGTAACACCCTATATTTTAAAGCTTCAGACAAAATAAAACATTTTGCAATTAAAGTAATGGAACTAAGGTTTTAGAACTCAACCATGTTTGTTTATCAGCAATGTTGTAAATGAAAAAAATCATCATCAGTACAAAGTGGGCGTTAGGAATACAGATGGGACAGCTGTTGTTCTTTAATTGTGACTAGATTAATAAAATTCAGTTTTTACAACCCATTTAAAACGTATCACTGGGGAATACATTTTAGTACCACTTTGGGTGTCTTTTGGTTAATAAATTCTTGCCTTTTGAATGTAAGTATTTGGCTTCAAATCCCAGATACAAGTTTATTAAAAATTATAATAGTTCTTAGAGACTGTAAAATGAAATGAAGTGCACAAAATGTGTGTGTCTGGTGCTTGACTTTAAAATGATTTTTTACATGACTAACTTCAATATTTTCAACTTAAGCAGACTGTTGTTGAATTTAAATGATTATTAAATATTTAACCAGAATGAGAAAGAGAGAGTGAGAGTGCGGGGGCGATGGAGAGAGAGAGAGGGAGATGTGGGGTGGCGGGGGAAGGGGTAGTATATCATTTTAAATTCGTTTTCTTTTAATTTCTTGATAGTTTTTTAAATAATAAAGAGGTGTGCCCTATATTAACATACTATGCTAATAATTATGAATCCAATAATATTTATGTAAAACAGGCTGTAACTTCAGATCTGAATTGTAATAAAGTATAGTTAGTATAGTTAATAAGAAGAACTCTGTGGAATATTCTGTCAAAGGGTTTTTAGGAGGTGATAAAAATACACTTTTTTTTAAGCCAAAGCATTTGGAATATGGCATTATTCTACTAAATGTTTTCCTTTATCAAATAAACAGATGAGAGAGAATACTTAAAATCTCTGTTAATGAACAGGGCTCCTCTTGAAAATTCAGTGTTTATTGCCAGTGAGATGAAAATTGTGAGGCAGCAAGGTAAGAGCATGGGGGGCAAAGACACTAAATTCTATAATTTTGCATGGAAACTGGCCTAAAAGGAAGATAAGGCTCCTTGTTGGCATTTCTCTTTCCTTAATAGAATAACCTCTGTGTCTGGATAAAATAAGGTTGATGGGGTGGAGGAGAGATAAAAACCACAGAATTTCCACTGAAACAACTAAAGGGCCTACTACAGTTCCATGTATGCTGACAGAGGACACAAGACTCCTGGGGTTACTCACAGGAGAAGCAGAAGTATATGTAATTGTGCTAGCTCTCAGAATAGCACAGGATCATGTAGAATGCCAGCTGGATCTGTCCTGAGTAGTGAGAACACTACCAACGAAGAAACCTGAGCTTGGGGGGACCAACTGTTTTTATAGCAATCAGTAAGCAAGACTGACCACAGAGAGACCAGGTGCATCTCAGAACTATCTGATGCTTCCTGTGATCTTACCTCACTTCTCAGAATTCCAGTTTCATAATCAATCCTGAAATGTGGCCTGAGTATAAGACCAGCCAAGGCCATCAGCTTAGCAAGACAGTAGGAGCACAAGAGGCCTATGGTGGACAGCTTCCCTATACTTTTCTCCTTCTTTTATTATCTAGAGCTCCCTCCCATTTTCCACCTATAAAAATATCTGCTCCAAACCTCATTCCAGTCACATCCTCCAGAAAGACAAAAATGCTGAATCCCATGTTGTCCCAGGAAAGCCATGGACCCTAACTCACATTTGTGTTCTTTCTCTTTGGGGTCATGATGATATGGCTTAGTTTGAGGAATCCTTAACATTTCCTGATGGGCCCAGTATATTGCTAATATTCATTGTATCATTTCCGTCCCCTTCGTTCCAAGGAACTCTCATTTTTCAAAAATATTCTCAAACTTAAACTCTTCTAGATTTTGCTTAAAGAGTGATTAACAAGATAAAGTGGAAATAGAAATTTTTATTTATTGACAAATGTCTTTTCTAACAGTTTAGTTACATTCTAACAGAAGTTATTAATAGAATCAGTTGGCATGTGTAAATATAATGCAACTAAAGGTAGTTAAAAGTGGTTACTTTTGGCTTTAATTTTTTAAAAGGCATATAATTAATTTGCTTTAAAAAAGTCAAAGAGCAACAAATACTAATTCAGTAAATCAAGTGGAAGGGTCCTTGGCCTGGGGTCATCTGTGACACTCTACAAAGTTGACTGGGTTAGCTGGCTAATAGATATCTTCTTTTAACCTCATTAATTTATATGTGTGTTCTGTGAAAAACCCATGCCTTGTTGAAAAGTCTTTCTAAATAAGAAGAATTTTTTCTTTACTCAACATACACATACATTTAATACTCTTTGCATGGAAAAGAAGATGCAAAGTCAATTCCATATGATAGCCAGAGAAAGAGTCAGCTGGAGAAAGAGGAAGAGAGACTGACTTACTCTTCTAATTTTATCTTGTAGACTGAGGGAGGTTGAATGAGCATCATATTTGAAATTTTGCTTCCTAATAATTGGGCAACTTTGGTTAAGTGAATTTATATTTCTGAGCCTCTTTCCTAATCTATAAAACTGGGATGATGAAAAATACTGCATGGATTGGCATAAAGAATATTTGAGGATTAGTTATGGTTTGTGTCAAGTTCCTAACACCTAACTCCTACTTGGTATTTAATAAATGGTCACTGTTATTATTGATGTTACTATTTTATCCTTTGAAAATAAGGCCCTGAACACAATAGATGTTTCTGTGGCCCAACAAATCAGAAAATACTAAAGGGAAGAGGAACATTCTGGTGATGCATAACAAACTATAACGGAGATTTTTAGGATTGATGGTAAATGAACAGTTGGAAAAATATTTGTTTTTATCAGAGTCAATCTGGCAGCTCTTGGTGTGCACGCCCATTGCTTAAAGGTGCAATCCTTTGATGAGGTCTTTAAGCAAATTTATACATGTTTGTTCATAAGTTTTTTGAGTGTTAGAAGAAATTCCTTTAAAACAATGGAAATCCTATTTGAAGATGATGATTTCCCCATGACGATTTCTTTTCCCAGGCCCTTTTGCTTCTCTGAAACTGGCTGTGTACCTTGTGATTCTAAGGCTGATTCTTAGGGAGTATGACATATCACATATTAAACTAAAATATGAAAGTCTTGCTCAAATAAAAGAAATGAGATATAAAGTTTTAATTAAGAACTATTAATTAAGAATTAACCTTTTGGAAATTCACTTCCCTCCTAGCTGCAGGGCAAGGTTGTATTTGTCACAGTGTGGTCATAGGTGAGTGCATTTTTAAAGATATGCTATATGGTGACTATAGCTTATGTGATTTATATTTCGAAATAGACCATATGATAAGCAATTACGTAATTCTGAGATAATCTCTACAGTCTCTGTAAGCCCTTTTGAATATTTCAGTAAACAAATATTGAAACACTAATATGGTAATTCCATGTTCATATTTAAATCTGTTGTACTTTTTTAGGAGAATATTACTATTTTAGGAATATGCAAATGAAAGGTGAAAACATTTGCGTTCTGAACTATTAGAAAGAGACTGAGAAAAAAATCATATTTAATGCAGATAATGCAAGCTTCCTAGGGATAGGGAGTATTCTTTTATAAATTGGGTTTATTTGTTGCATTTATTATAAACATTCCACAAATACCTGTTGATGAGATTTCATTTGTCATCTTCATGGATCTAATGTGCTAACTTTGTTATAATTAGTTTCCACAACATTTATGTGATGTTATTGATGGAATGGTAGACCTATTTTGCACTAAATTTCCACTATGAAATTCATTATATAGAAATGGTAGAGCATATTCTATAAATGATAGCATACATACTATATCATCTTCAGTGCTTCTTAAAATTTGTCACCCTTGAGAATCACTTGGGGAAGTTTATTAAAAATGCAGATTCTGGGGCCCACCTGTTCTGATTCTCATTCTGACAGGCCCAGAATCTGACTTTTCACAAAACTTAGAGTTGATTCTTGGAAGTAATTTTAATATATGTTGAGAAGCACTACTCTCCAATATTTGAAGAGAAACACATTTACTAACTTATTTTTTTTCTCCTGAGGAACACATTTTTTCAATTTTATCTGTTTAGACATGTCCCTTCTAAGTACTCTTCCAGTTTCACTTCTCATAGTAGGAAGTATCTTCTCTACTTTTCTCATTTAACCACCAGTAAAAGTATGTCTTAGAAGGAAGCTTTGGGCTTGACAAAACTATAACCTAATTCATCAGACTTTAGCCTTTTGAGATTAGTCCCACAAAACAATTAAAAACATGGTTTTCTGCTTGAAGTGTTTAATTCTGTTTTAATTAGAAACCTTCCCCTTTTATTTACTTAGTACTCCTTTACCTTCATTGACATTGAGATGGTTTTCAGTGGGGCATCATGAATATGCCTGCATTTGCATACTCATATGGGAAAATTCTAACGGTAAAGACATAATTAAGTTTTAAGGATCATTTTGTACCTGAGATTACATTTATAATCCAATTTGGAACTTCTCCTATGAGATATCTGTGAATCTAAAAGGTTAACAAGTGCAGATGTACTGTGTTTCAAACTAAATCTAAATGATATTGCAAAATTGCATTTTTTGGTTGTTGCTTAGTAACAATCATCCAGTTTTCAAGAGAATCATTCTTTGTAGAGATGATTCCTAGTATATGGTATGTGTAGTAGAAAGATATGTCAACATACGTGTTGTTGGGAACATTTCAGAAATGTTCTGATTGAAACCATGGTGATACTGGTTGGTTAGCACAGAGCCTCAGGCATAAATAATCAATGTAATGCCATCAATGAAGATCGTTGTTTCTAAAGCAGTACGCTAGGAATGACCAGTGTTTTCCTTTTTTTTTAAAACTGCATTTTTGCCTCCCTGCAAACAGATTTGAGTGGATCTGTTTGAAGAAAAGAACAGTGTAGTAGTTGTATTGCCTCATGGATTATTTACCCTTTATCCTCAAACATCTCTGTCTCTAGCCCTTTGCCCTCAGCCTATTCTCTCTTTAATCAACCACAATCTGGCCTTTCTGTTCCCTACCACACTGAAACTACTCCCACGAAGTCACCAATGACTTTTAATTGCTAAACCCAAAGGAAGTTTTCCAAGTCTCAGTCAGTGCTGTGCTAAGTCATTTTGGTAAAGGAAAAAGGCGTGTCCCTAAAATCCCCTTATTAAAATACCCTCCCAGGTATTGAACCAAGTGGAAAAATTTAATAATAGCTCTACAATCAAAAAACACTCCTATATATAAAACTCCATCCTGCCTAATCTATTGGCAGACCATTGTCAACCCCATAAACCTACCCAGTGGGAAAGCAAAGGCTTTGCAGGTCCAAGAACTACAGACCGTCAGCATGTACAGTAACGCAGGGTAATAACACAAACGAACAATGACCTGTCTTTTTTCAAAATTTTAATATTTTGCTCACCGTGGATTCTTTTGCATTAATTTTTAATTTTAAAGTAATGCATTTAAATATTATTTATCTTCATCACGGAGTTTTTTGATGCCCCTTAAACTTTTTTGCCCACAGTGAGTGCTTCACTCACCTCACCCCTAATTCCAGACCTGCCCATAGTACTGGGCCTCTTCGTGAACCTGTTACTATTTTTCTGTCTCTTAAATATGTTCTCTCTGAGCTTCTGTGACATTGTTGTCTTGTGATTCCTTTCCTTCATCACGAGATATTCTCTCTCAGTATCTTTCCTGGGCTCTTCTTCTCTTCCAGCCCTTCAGTTTTTGGTGCTCTCAGTGGCTGATTCTCACTGTTATAAGTGTGGCTTTGTTTATGCTCTTTCTGGTTGCATTCAGTCATTTCCACTGCTATTGCTTTTTTCCACACCCTCATTATTTTATGGCTGAACAGTTGCAATAGGCTGCTAACAAGTTCCTCTAATCTCCATGCTGGCTCCTTTCTGGTCCTCAATACAGGCAGAATGATTTTTTTCTAAAGTGAATATATAATTCATATGTTTATTAACTGAATATTTATTTAGTATTTTTTTCCTGTCCTAGGTACTGTTTTAGATTCTAGGGATAAATCAGTAAATGAAAGAAAGTCCATACTCTTCAGAAACTTATCTTAATTTTATTTGAATATTGTTATGGCCTCATTCTAGGTGTTATATTTAATTTTTATCTAAATATATGCTTGCATGGTGGATTTGAGTAGAAAGAAGGTTCTTTCCTCCTTTTCTCATACTTTGATTATAAAATTTTTTGAATATTTTTACTTTTCAGTTATGTATGAAGTTGTAGAAGCCTAGATTCTGCTTTCTAAAAGAATCACTTTTCATTAAGAATGTGGAAATCATTACCCATTGACTTGTTAGTACTTAGGATTTCTTTCAAGTCCCAGAAATAGAGGATGATGTAATAATTACCTTACCCTTATTCTTTACTCATTATTTCTGTATGAATATGTTTTATACATATTATTAATTGTATCCCAAGTCTTGGATCATATGTGCTACTACAGTCCTTAAACAAATTGTAATCCAGTCTAGTGACATGTTTGGCTCACACTATATGTGTGTTTGTTTTAATTTTATTCAGTTATTTTTAAAATTAATAAACTTTATATTTATAGCAGTTTTAGGTTCACAGCAAATGTGAACAGAAAGTACAGAGAGTTCTCATGTGTCCTTTCACCACAAGGATGATGCATGTCCCCTCCCAACATCAACATCCCACAAGTACCAGTATAGTACATTTGTTACAATTGATGAACCAACATTGATACATCACTATCAACAGTTTGCATTAGGCTTCACACTTTTGTGTTGTTCTGTGGATTTGACAAAGATATGAAGTCATGTATCCACAATTATATATCTTACAAAATAGTTTCCCTGCTCAAAAATCCTGAGTTCCAGCTGTTCATCCTTACTTCCCCCTAAATCTGACAATCATTGATCTTTTTACTTTTTCCATGGTTTTGCATTTTGCAGAATGTCATATAGTTGGAATCATACAATATGTAGCTTTCAGATTGTCTTCTTTTACTTGGTAGTATGCATAATTTATCATATATTGTTGTGTCTTTATACTCTATTTCTTTTCAGTACTTAATGATATCCTATTGTCTGGATATACCACTGTTTATTTGTCTATTCATCTATTGAAGGACATCTTAGTTGCTTCCAAGTTTTAACACTTATGAATAAAGCTGCTATGAATATCTGTGTGCAGGTCTTTGTGTGAACATAAGTTTTCAACTCATTTGAGTAAATACCAAAGAGCACAATTGTTGGGTCATATGGTAAGAGTGTGTTTAGTTTTGTAAGAAACTGCCAAACTTCTTCCAAAGTGGCTGTACCATTTTGCATTCCAACCAACAATTAATGAAAATTCCCGTTGCTCCACATCTTCATTAGTATTGTTGGTGTTTTAGATTTTAGTCATTCTAATAGGTGTGTAGTGGTATCTCATTGTTGTTTTAATTTGCAATCCCCTAATGACATATGATGTTGCACATCTTTTCCTATGCTTATTACCACTTGTAAAACTTCTATGGGGGGGGGTGTCTGTTCAGATCTTTTGCCCAGTTTTTTAGTTGGGCCATTCATTTTCTTATTATGGAGTTTTAAGGATTCTTTGTATATTTTGGATAACAGACCTTTATGTGGCTGTCTTTTCATTCTCTTGACAGTGACTTTTGCGAAGTAGAAGATTTTTAATTCAATGAAGTCCAACTTATTGAATCTTCTTTCATGGACCATGCTTTTAGTGTTGTATCTAAAAGTCACTGCCAAACCCAAGGTCATCTAGATTTTCTCCTGTGTTATGTTCTAGGAGTTTTATAGTTTTGCATTTTATATTTAGGTCTACGATTTGTTTGAGTTAATTTTTGTGAAGGTTGTAAATTTTGCATCTAGATTCTTTTTTTTTCACGTGACTGATTGTCCCAACACTATTTTCAAAAAGGCTATCATTTCTCAATTGAATTGCCTCTGCTACTTTGTCAAAGATCAGTTGACTATGTTTGTGTGAATCTATTTCTGGGCTCTTTATTTTGTTCTATTGATCTATTTGTCTGTTCTTTCACCAAAAACACAGTCTTAATTACTATACTTTTATTGTAAGTCTTGAAGTCAGGTAGCATCAGTCCTCAGACTTTGTTCTTCTTTAATATTATGTTGGTTTTTCTCTATCTTTTGCCTTTCCATATGAACTTTAGAATCAATTTGTCTATATCCATACAATAACTTGCTGGAATTTTGATTAGGATTGCACTAAATCTATAGATCAAGTTGGAAAGAACTGACATTTTGACAATATTAAATCTCCTATCCATGAACATGGAATATCTCTATTTATTTAGTTCTTGGATTTTGCTCATCGGAGTACTATAGTTGTCCTAATATAGATCTTGTATATGTTTTGTTAAATTTATACATAAATCTTTAATTTTGGGGGGGTACTAATGTAAATAGTATTGTGTTAATTCCAAATTCCTCATGTTCATTGCTGGTATATAGGAAAGCAATTGACTTTTCTATGTTCACCTTGTATATCAAATTTTCTGTAGTTGCTTATTAGTTCCAGGAGTTTTTGGTTGATTTTTTTCAGATTTTCTACATAGACAATCATATCATCTGTGTTATACTTGTTATACCTGTTCTTTTCCTTTCTCATTGTATTATCTAGGACTTCCAGTATGATGTTGAAAAGGAGTAGTAAGAGGGGACATCCTTGTCTTGTTCTTTTTTTTTTTTTCTTTTTGTGGTATGCGGGCCTCTCACTGTTGTGGCCTCTCCCATTGTGGAGCACAGGCTCCGGACGCGCAGGTTCAGCGGCCATGTCTCACGGGCCCAGCCGCTCTGCTGCATGTGGGATCTTCCCGGACCGGGGCACGAACCCGTGTCCTCTGCATCAGCAGGTGGACTCTCAGCCACTGTGCCACCAGGGAAGCCCCTTGTCTTGATCTTAATCATAGGAGGAAAGCATCTAGTTTCTCACCATTAAGTATAATGTTAGCTGTAGGATTTTTTAGATGTTCTTTATCAAATTGAAGAGGTTCCCATCTATTTTTAGTTTGCTGAGAGATTTATCATGAATAAGTGTTGAATTTTGTTGAATACTTTTTCTGTATCTATTGATATGATCATGTAATTTTTCTTCCTAGACTGTTGATGTGATGGATTGCATTGACTGGTTTTTAAATGTTGAACCAGCCTTGTGTATCTGAAATAACTTCCACTTGGTCATGTTGTATGATTATTTTTATACACAGTGTGTTTTTAAAAATTTGTTTGTGAAAAACATTTAAAACTTGAGACATTCCCCACATTTATTTTGGGCATACTTGAAGAAGACCTGACATTCCTGGGCTTATTACCTCACATGGCAACAATCTGTGGGAGCTGAGTAAATGTTGCTGCTCCCCACCACCCCACAATCCTTGTAACTCTTTAATGCTTTATGTCCAGATACTTCATTCATTTACATCACCTGCCTCAGATGGTCTCAAGCATACTCCTGCCTTGGAGATAGTTGGAGGTGATCCAAGTGCTGATCTTACTTGACTTCTGTGTGGTATAAACCTTTGCATATTGTTGAGACTCTTCATTCCTTTGCACCTGTGACCCTAGTTTCTTCTGATATTATTCCCATTTTTTTTACATGCCTCCCTCATGGATCTTCCTCTTATCATCTTTTAAAATTTGAAGTTCCTTAGAGTCCCATCATTGGCTCTTTACTCTCTACATACTCAGCGTAGATGATCATCCATACTCACTGTTTTTCAGGTCCTAGAATCCCTGCTATCCCCCTCTTCCCAGAATACTTGCTTTCATTATTATTCACATATATATTGGTTCCAAGGAGCCACGAGAAACAACAGGGAATAATGACTTGTCACAGGCCTTTAAAGGGAATGGTTAGTCACACATTTGAAATAGCAGTGATAGTTGGAAGGAATAGCAAAAAAAAAAGATATACATCATGAAATATATTGACAGTCTGGAAATGTACTCAGTTTATTTTCACTAGTCTAGTCATGATCTTAATTGACAGGGAAACAGATGAAACCCCAAAGACTCCTATTTGTCTAACAGTGAAAGATTGTCCTAAAATCAAACATAATCTTAGAGACCAGCCTGGCAGGGAAAGAGGAAATAATCTTTAGATCTTTCATTATTACAGGATGATGATGAGATATCTATATCTGTCTGTATCTATAGCTATCTATCTATCTATCTATCATCTATCTATCTGTAATAGCAGGTACATCTATACAGTGGAATATTATTTGGCAATAAAAAGGAATAGAGTACTGACACATACTATGATGAACCTTAAAACTATTATGTTAAGTAAAAGACACCCAGAAAACAAAGGCCACATGTTGTATGATTACAGTATCACAATCCATAGAGACAAAAAGCCAATCAGTAGTTGCCTGAGGCTGGGATTGGAAGTGGGGATTAAATACAAATGGGCATAAGGAAAATTTTGGTGGGGGGTAAACAAGTATTCTAAAACTGGGTTATGGTGATGGTTAACTTATTGTATAAATTTACTAAAAATCACAGAATTACACACATTAGATGTATAAATTATATCCCAATAAAGCTGAGGCAGGAGATAAATGGGTTCCAGGCTAGACGTTTACAACTGGCCTCCTGTTCACACTTCCTGGGATGAGAAGAAGATGGGCTCCAGGCCGGACATTCATTACCAGCCCCCTGTTTACATTTCCTGAGGCAAGAGACAAATGGTCTCTAGACTACATATTTATGACCAGACTCCTGTCTATATTTCGAGATCTGCACCTTGATATAAAAACCAGCAACAGGAGTAGGGTAAATAACCAGACATTGGGCATTTTTATGGTAGGGACAGAGTGCCATAAAAGGATCAATAGATCACACACTTCCCATCCTTGGCGCAAGGGAAACATTGCACATGTGCAGAAAGTCTCCTTGGGGGTCAAAACGGATGGAGGGGGCACCACCCAGTAATATGTGCTGCTAAGGCCATCCTATAGGCCTCTGGGCTGAAATCCATCTTGGAAAAAGTTGTGCATGCATGTTGGTGAGGGTCCTAGGGCTGGTCAGTTGTGGAAAAAGAAACCAGATAATTGGCCCAAGGTAAACAAAGACCCGGAAGATCTGCCCTATATAAATGACTTAATCGTCTCTTTACTGCACTCCTCATTAGGGAGGACACCCACACCCTTTCACTCCCGGGTGTGTATCTCTGCCTTGCTTCTATCTTAACTAAACAAACTGTTTCTCTGTGTGCTCTCCCACTTGTTGTACTGTGCCTCTAATAATAAATTTTGTACCTGTTTTTACAGTTTTGCCTCTGTGAGAAATGCATTTTTCACTGGTGGCAAGAGCCAGGGGGTGTGGTGGCCAGGATTCCTGGTTTTCATCCAGGCTACCCAGGTTTAATTTCTGGGAAGGGAATCAAGATCTCACTTCTCGCCACCACTCACTGCTGCATCCTGAAGATCAAAGCTACTTAAATAACAATAGCTGGTCTTTTTCTATGCACTTATAAAGCACAGTGAGGCTAAGTAAGGTGCACCAGTACAAACAGCTAATAAATATCAGGGCTAGGATTTGAACCCAGATAGTCTCTCTCCAGGGCACTTGAAATCATTTTTCATGAATTATCTGATTTTTAATCCTTAATATAACCTTATGAGATGATATCACTAATATAATTTTCTCACTTTACAGGTGGGGAAATAAACCTAAAGGTTAAGTAACTTGCCCACGGTCACAGAGTTCATGGTTTAGCTGGAATTGAAACACAGAGAGATTGACTTGTAACTTACATCTGTAATCTTTTTGGGTTAACTGACCACGCAGCAATATCTCTGAAGCCACAGATACGAATTTATATTTATGAATAGCTGGCAGGAATGATGGCATTGTAAGTATGAAATGCAGAAAGACAAAGTAGCCTAGTGTTTTACTGATAACTTTTTGGGCTACCTTGCTTGGATCAAGAACTTGACATACAGCACAAAGCCTGGAGACCTAAGGCTAAGAAACCATCCATTTACTGACAAGTGGTCTGGAAAGGAAGGGTCAGGTTTCTTTTAACTTGGGGGAAAATAACCATTTATTTCCTTAATTAATCTTATAAAGGAACTGACTGATTTTTAATAAGCGTACATCTTAAAGACATAAACCCTAGTAAAAACAATCTCCAGGGGGGAGGTGTTCGCTTATTCATTTAGTATTTATTGATTACCAACTCTGTGTTATATCTTGCTAGTAATTAAATATGGTTTTAACTATGCAAATTTTTTGAATGAATGTACTATCTTTTAAGAGACCTTTTCCTTGAATTTAGTATTTTGAGTGAACTATTCAAGAGTAGTTTTTATCTCTTAATTATTTCTTTTATCCCATCTTCCTCTTGTTTTGGGGAAAAAAAGCAACAATATGAATTGATGTGGTATAATAGTAAGAATAACCTTCAGAGGATTTTCATCTTCTCACTACTTTTTTAATGTGTGTGGAATCATGACAGTTAGATATGCAAAAGATCTAACTTAAGAGTAAAAGAAAAAAAAATAGTTCATTTAATACATCTTACTAGTCATTCCCTATGAATAATTCCCTATGGTATTTTTGCAAAACAGGCTCTTGTCTAATTTTTAAATGACACAATTGAAGAAGCTTCAGCTGGAGGTTGATTTTAGAGGCTAATGGACTTTCTGTGAAAGGTTTCTAATATTTAGCCTAATTTTTCACTCCTTAAAATTTTAGAGCATTACTCCTAATTACTTCCTGTGACCTACTCTGCCACCACCTTGTTTCATGCTGGTTGCCAGTCACTGTCCTTCTAGGTAGGTATTATGTCTCCCCACTGTGAATTCTTTCTGAATGAAGCATAGTTTTAGTCTTTACATGGGCTGGTAGTTCCTATATAGAGGGATAAATTGTATATTCTTCTTTTCCGAATTTGGACTGAGTTAAACATAAGGGTACCAAATCATGTATTTGTTAATCCTTGATTTAAATGTGAATTTAAGTCTTTGAATCAGAATTCTAATGGATCATCAGAACTGTCATCAATCATTTACTAAATTCATAGGTGTGAAATCCAGGCTCATATTTCCCAATTTTCTATTACACAGAAGATTGGAATGCTTTTCCTATTTTCCATAGATATGTGTCAAAATAAAAACACTCTTAAATGGATATTGAACAAAATGTTTACACAGATTTTAGGCATTTAGCATCTATGTGCCATTTTTCAAAAGAGGAATAATTGTTATACTGTTGCATGGAAACATAATGATTTTTTATGACTAGGAAATAATGTGAACTTTCTAGAGGCTGTCAATCAATAGTTTATTTTTATTGATTGACATATGTTTCTTTTAACCTCTATGTAGACTCTTCAATAGGTTAAATAATTTTATTTTTGTTTCCTGATATAGCTGCTGGGCTTTCAGCATTAAATATAATACACCGAGGCAAGGTCTTTCCAGAAAAAAGTAACTTTATCATGCTTATCTCATCAATATTTTGCCATTATTTTTTATAGATTATAACCCTGTCATATCATAGCCATAGCTGCTGGTGCTAATCTGTATTTTAGAGAGAAACAATGAAGAAGGGGGATTTACTGTAAATTTAAACAAATATTAGTTCATGAAAATTGTATATATTATATAATACAATTATATATTTTTTTTTTCCAGAGGGAAGGCTAGCTAGTTACTACCTTCCACAAGGCTTGGTAGTGATTATTTCTTATTTCTAACCACACACTATCATGGAAAGTGCTATCTGGCCACATTTGAGATTTAGCACTGGGGATATGCATGTTGGAACAAATCCTTGATTAGCAGAGTTTCAAACTGAGCTGTAGTCCGCTTCTCCTGTATCCCTGCTGAGAATCACGGTGCAAAGGTTTGTCTTGACTGGCAGACCTATAAAACCTGGAGCTTATCTGCTATATTGCTTTGATATTTCAATCTATTTTGGGATAGATTTTATACTTTGGCACTTGGTATATTGTCTTTCCTTTGGATATACAGCTGGTGGCTGTATTAGCATTTACTGAAAGTGCTGTAGCAATTCCCACATCAAGGTAATCCTGTTCCCTAGTGTTCTTTCAGAGTAAACCCAAAGTGTTTCATTTCAGGGCAGATGAAACCTAACTGATGTCTTTTAATCACTTAAAATCTCTGTATACACTAGTAGCAGCTGGAGAAACAGGATCTGCCATAGCCAGGCCACGTCATTATGGCCAGGTGTTAATAAATGCTCCTTTCTTTATCTAATCTAGTAGTCCTCAAATTTTAGTGTGCATTCGAATCACTTGAAGGGGTAGTAAAAGCACAGATTACTGGCCCCCATCTCCAGAGTTTCTGATCTGTAGTCTGGGATGGGGTCTGAGATTTTGCACTTCTAGAAAGTTCCCTGATGATGCCAGTACTGCCAGTTCAGGGACCACCCTTTAAGAACTGGCTTATAGAGTGTTGTATAACCACAGTACTTAAGGCTGTGAATGGCCCAGATCTTGGGCCCACACTGGAGAACTACTGAGCTAATACACTGATCGGCACACTTATTCTGTGACAGACCAGATAATAAATATTATAGGCTTATGGGCCAGACAGTCTCTGTCACAACTACTCTGTTCTGCTGTTATAGCAGGAAAGCAGCCATAGACAATGCATAGATGAATGCATATGGCTGTGTTCCAATAAAATTTTATTTATAAAAACAGATAGCAGGATGTATTTGGCTCCTGGCCTATAGTTTGCCAATCCCTGATCTAATTCATTAACAAGGGACTTGTATCTTTCCCAGCTCACAAATCATCTGTATCCTCTGTACTAGTTAGCAACTATGTGCCAAACTTTGAGCTAGGAGCTGTGGGGGATATATAAAAAGTATAAATCTGATTTTCCTACTCTTCTTCAAAATATTAGATTTCAGTGTGGTATAATCTTGAAAAATATTAGAGAGACATTAAATGCCTAGACTAGAATAGATTTCATGATATAGGTGAATCTTGGAGAATAGTAGAAACTAGGCAAAAGAGAGCAAAGTAAATGTCTTAGAAAGGAAGGTCAGCATGAGAAAAGATGTGGAGTGAATACTCAGTGTATTCTTCCAATGGGCTGTGAGGAGATCTGTGATGTGGAAAGGATTAGAAATGTTGAGAGTCACAGATGCCATTTAAGTAACACTTATTGTGCACACTCTATATATTGGCAAAGTGATAGGTCCTGGGTGCACAGCTAACCAAGGCATAGTCCTTGCCTTCAAGAATCTCAGATGTGGCTCAAGATATTTAAAAATCCCAAATTCATATACAGTATTTGAAGAGTATATGCTTGGCTCATGGTGAGCTTTCAATGGATGTTAAACTGAAAGTGAAATTAATGTGATTGACGCCAGGGAATTTTTGTTAGTTCTTGATCAGTAGAGTAGTTTGAAGAAAGCTGTTTTAGGAAAAGCCATCCTCCATAAACTAGTAAAATGATAACCATATAAAAGAATGGTTGTTAAGGATATTATATTAATTCCACAGAAACTTTGCTAATTGGAAAATAGTGTGTGTTGGGTGGCTCTTTTGTTTTTAATTTGTTTTAATTTGTTTTTATATTGTTTTATATAGTCAAAAATATATAGTTTATATGCCAAAATTAGTGTATTAATATGTTTTCATCAAGCCATCTTCAGAACTAAAGACAATTTCCAAAGAGTTGTACCATTTTGTCTTTCTGATACAAATGTATACCATTAAAAAAAGGACTCTATATAGAGAAAAATTCTCCATATATAAGTGGGGCTTTTTATTTCTGAGATTTTATTCCCAAAACATTGGATATAGGGTCAGGATGGAGTCTATTATCAAATAAAATGTCTAGTGGGAGCTGATGGTAGGTGTTTGTGTGAGTACTTGAGTGAGGGGATCTTCAAGCTTCCTTCTCATTCCAGTATTCTGACTTTAAGTAAAATTTGAAAGGTCCACAAGGAACTAATTCAGGCAAGTTTCCCTAAGAATGTGAGAAAATTACATCTTGAATAATGCATTTCAGTAGATGAGACTAGAGTTCATTTCATAGTAAACATAATACTGAATTTGGGGCTAGAGAAAGCAAGGGGGATTGACTGAAGGCATTATTTTAGGCAGGATGACACATGACTTTTCAGCTATCTAACCCATTCTATACAGTTTAATTTTTAATTAAATGCAAGGATGCAGATGGCAGTATGCCATTTTATCTAGTTAGATGCTGACAGAGGGTTAGAAGGAAAGTTCCATGTGACTTGGATTTCCTTTGATTTGTAGCTTGACTTTTTGTGAGCATGCCTCTACCATTTTTATTATGGCTTCTTCTTCTTTTTCAATGTCGAGGGATAGCCAAAGCCCACATTGGTCCTAAGACAGTGATTGATTTCTTGCACACCCTTGCCCATGAGGTCCCTTTAAATAAAAGTTGAGAATTGAGTAGTGACCTTCAGTCTTCCACATTTGACAACCCTTTTATTCCCCACAAATGAGATATTCTAAAATGTTCTGACCTGTATGTGTGAGTATGTGTGTATATGTGTATGTACTGATGATGTATGTCACTAATCTTGCACCAAGGACTTTATTTGATAATAGATGGGTCCAGAAAGCTTATCATTTTTGCATTAAATGATTTATATTATCTTATCAAGAAGCTCTGAAATTTATGAGAAAAGAAAGGGGAGTTGGATGGGGCTTCCACATTGTATGAATCTGTGGGATATACCTTAAGTACTTTTTCTCTGAAAGCAGAAGGAATTTAAGAAAAAATGCAGAAATATTATTTTACTCTGTATTTTGGTAGTTGAGTACTTTATGACACATTATTTCCTGTTATTTAAAGCTTCAGGGAGATTTGAAATTTTCAAATGAGGTGGAAATAATTAGGAGAGCAAAGAGAAAATAAACTAACCTAATGGAGGGGCAAGATTTTTTCCCCTAGTCACAAGCTTATGCAGTGCTGCAAGTTGACCTTGATTGAAGAAAATAATAGCTTACTGGGGGTGAATAATTTTAAAAAGAAGATAAAAACATAGCGTAACGTTCAGATATCTCAATGTTATGGTAAAAATATAAAATTAAAGAGGGCAAGTAAAAAAATAAGTGGTTCTATAATTTCGGCATTATTACTTAATAT
This sequence comes from Leucopleurus acutus, assembly GCF_964270905.1. NCBI lineage: Eukaryota > Metazoa > Chordata > Mammalia > Artiodactyla > Delphinidae > Leucopleurus > Leucopleurus acutus. The sequence goes on along the minus strand of NC_139147.1, from coordinate 92,204,937 downwards.
CGCTGTCCATAAATATAAAATGTAGAATAACCAATTTTGGCATTAGAAGATATAAAATAATAGGGAAGGACTGCCAATGTCCTAAAATACTACATAATATCAATTATTGAGGAACTAGTACATGTTAGGAAATATGCTAAGCACGTTATTATATACAATGTCTCCAATTCTCACAATAGTTCAAGTTACCTCTTTTCATCCTACATTTAAATTGATATTTAAAGCATAACAGAAATTACCCAGGTCACACAGATATTCAACAGAAGAACCAGGCTTTCAGTCCTAGATGTGTTCTTTCTACTATATATTTCTTCCTTTGGTTAATCCTTTCTTCCAAAAAGAACAAGTCACTGTGTCCAGTTATGTGTCTTCTGCTTTATCTTTTACAGTGTTTAGTAGCGCATGGCACAAGGTAAGTTAAATTAACTAGCTAAATTAAGGTGTACACACGTGAAAATGAGATCAAGAGAGGAAAGTATTAGTGTGTTTGTATATATATTTGTCCTTGAAATAAAATACTGTGCTTTAAAAAAATGTCTACATTTTATACATTCTTGACTTCCAAAAAAGGATGAAGAATTTTAAGCTGCTTACACTAAAAAGAAATGATAATGTAACTTCTAAAAAGCATTAACTAAAGAATAAAATTCAGGAGCCAGCTGATAAATTATCTAATATAACTCTCCCAATTTAAATTGATCACCTCTGTATTTTGATTTATGAACAGGAAATGAGCTTTGACTGTTAGGCACCTGGATGAAGAGCCCTGGATTCAGCTTGTCAGAGTCCTGTAACCTGCAAAGACCCTCTGGTTGCACTAGGATCATTCGAATGAAGTAAGATCTAATTGCTTTCATTAGAATGTAAGACTTTTACTGTTGAATCAACTTTTAATAAGGTGATTTGGCATACCTCTATAATGTGCCAATAACTGTTAATTTTGAAAAAAGAGAAGAATGTGAGTATCATTCTGTGGCAAAATCGTATTATTCCAATTTCTGTTCATCTTTTATTTCATGGAATTGAGCCCAGTTTTTTTTTGGAAAGCATTACCTAAATTTAATTTCTGTGTGACTGTTGAAATTGGTACAGTTTCATTGCCTTTGTGGTATCAATTGCTTTTTATACAATTGTAATTTTATTGTAAGTAATCGAATTAGTCTCTCTTTCTCTATTTTTTTTTAAGTTTAAGTTGACCCACTATTTTATTTTAAAATGATAACAACAATGCAGTTTGTGCCATGATACAGCAAGGTTTTGCTTTTCTTATTTATTCCAAGTTTATACAGGTCCAATGACCTTTTGGAACATCTGTCTATATATGGCCACACATAGACTATGAACTTCCATGTAGGCATTAGAATTAAAAGACATGTTTTAAAGATAGTTCATAGTTCTTCCTGGAAACACTCCTATTTTGAGTAGATGATGCCAGTATATGATTGAAATACTTTTTTCTATAAAGCACTAGCTGCAATCAATGTTTAAATGCTGGTTCAGGCTTACTATGTATAAAACTTTACATGGCACGGATGATGCAAAGGCTACAAGACAGCACAGAACCAAGTGCTAGGAAATGTGAGTAGACCCAGCATGACCACCAACATACTTTAGGAACTTGGATGAATCACTTAATCACATCTGAGGAACTTGGATGAATCACTTAATCACATCTGAGTTTTCCCTCAGTTTTGAAATGAAGGGGCTAGATTAAACAAGGAAAGGGTGGCAAATTCTTGAGCTTTGAAGGTCAGACACATAATATATGAAGTGTATGGAGTGGCTGGGTGTGAGACAATAGGGAATAGTGAGCCTGTGGGGAAAGAGGCTGTGCCCCTTCTAAAGCCATTCAGGTTCAAGTATTTTAAAGCTGGACAAAGAAGTAAATTGTGTGGGGTGAGGAAGGGGGAAGCAGGAGGAGGATTGGACTTGGCTATTGGATCGGATAAATTCTAAGGTCATTTCCAACTCAATGTATGTTTGTAAAATAGTTTTACTATGCAAAACACAATATTGCCTAGCATCTGTTGAGCTCTGTGTGTGTTCCTTTTTAAGTAATTAAAAATAAATAAGTAAAATAAAATTAAATAGTTTTTGGTTTGAATCTCCCTTTGAACTGTACATTAGAATTGGAGGGAAAGGTGATTTTTTTTACCATAAAGTACTTAAATAATTCATCAGTTTAATATTTTACTCTGAGGGTTTTTTTTTTCTTTAAGTGACCTAGAGTTAGAACTTTGAATCTAGTACCATAATCAAAGAATAAAACCTATTCTATAAATTACCAGTTAGCATCTTCTTTCTTAATGAGTATTCGCACTAAAAAAGTCATGTGAACAAGTAAAGGAGAGTCATACCACCTGTTTGGGAGTAGTTTTATGATTTTTAAAGAAGTACTTAAAAGTTCTAGTGTCTTTTGATTAATACTTTAATTAATATTTTAAAACAAATAGTTTATATGGAAAAATGATAATTGTAGTTGAAATAAGTATATTTTCTAACGTAATTTTCTAGCTCCATCAGTTTTGCTTTTTAAAAAAATTTTTTCCTTTTTACAGCCATGACATATATTTATTTCTTTTTATCACATTTTACTGCCTTTTAAACCCGTATTTTAGTTGAGAAAATAAGTATATTTTATCAGATGCAAATGGTAATTAGGTTACAAGCCTAGTAGAAGATGGGAAGTGGGACAAGTCAAGATACTCTGGGAGTCTTATCTATTCTTTTTGGCACAATTCAAATCAGAATTTATGTCTACAAGAAAATTGAACTCATGACTGTGGGGAGCCATGTGTGTTATCCCAGTGATAAAGGGAGAATTAGAAGGAGCTGGGATTCTTATGCCTTTAGTTGAGCCCTCTCAATAGCCTCTTCTTTCTTTGTTACTTGTATAGTTTTTAATTTCATGACCATGAGTATTTGTAGAAGTATGCAAGTTACTTCACGTATGATCAATTTGAGAATGGCTGTATTGTGTGAGGTATGCTAGAGCTTTCAGATAATTTTTTCGCGTGTTAATAGGAACTGTTACTGCCCTAAGATATATAACTTTGAAATAATGTTTTAAGAGGCTTTTGATACCCAATGCAGGTTCCTGTGCCTGATGCACAGTGAGGCCAAACAAACTGAAACATTGGAATTTGAGGCAAAGAAAGGTTTATTGCAGGACCATGAAAGGAGAATGGGCGGTTGATGTTTAAAAAAACCCCCAAACTCCTGGAAGGGTTTCATCAAAGCATTTTTAAAGAACAGGTGGGAGTGGGAGTGGGTCTCAGAGTATATGATCAGCTCTTGCACAATTCTCTGATTGGTTGATGATGATCAAACCTTAGGCGCCAGAAGATCTGGGAGCTATGTTTTCTTAATCATCAAGTAGTTAATTCCTTCCATTTGGTGGTGGTTATCTGAAAAACTCAGGAAATATGCATGAGATACCATCATCTGGTTACTTCAGAGAGGAGCTATATCAGAGGATATGCGAGAGGAGTCTGTCCCCAGAAGGCCCCATAGGGTCCTGCTAGGTTACACTTTCACATTAGATGTTATAGTCCAGTCATGTTGTCATGTAATGTATTTTCTGTACGTTTCTTTGATAAGCAAGTCAAAACTGAAGTACTTGGATGCTAATGCTCAAACTGACCAGAACTGGTTAGATCTGTTCCTTCACTGACCCATTACATCTGACATTAACGAAAAGTATCAGCTCTTTTTTCAAACATACTTGATTTCTTCTGAAGGCTGCACATATTGTGGAAAATAAAATAAGCATATACGTGAAAATGTCAGCAGATATAATATAAGGTAAACTATACAGGGAGGCTTCTAATGATGTTATCTTATTGTCTTGTTTTATAGAGGCATTTAAAAAAAATTACCAGTGTGAGCAAGCATTCTCTTTATACTATTCAAGGAATAAATTCATATATGTTTGTCTTCAATGCTTTAGTTACACACAGAGTCTATGGACAAAGTAGACATTTAGACAACAAACTCAATCATTTTTATATTATTTTTCTAGATTTTAGAGAATTGATGACAGAAATGTCTAATCTATTGCTAGATCACTGATTCTCAACATGAAAATAAAGTAATGCAAGCTTCTAAATTGAGGTAGTTAATTGCTACCTTTCTTGTATGTACACCTCATCAGTGATTCTGAAACTAAGAACCCTCAGACTAGAATTCCCTTCATGCTATGAAAGGTGCTCTGACATGCACTCATGTTAAGACATGAGTTCACCTTTAGCATTTGACATTTGTTAGTCGTGGCCTTCAAATTGTTTAATTAAAATCGAAGTGCCGTTGTTTTTAATAACCCAGAAAGAATGGGTATGAATTAAATTAAATGTTTTTAAAAAAACATGACAGTGGATTTAAGAGTACCGTAGCTCCTGTGTGAATATTGCAGTTGTTTGAAAAATTTTATGAAATATTCTTATTATCAAAATCTAATTTAAGGTTTAATGATGCAGTAAAGTTGAGATGTTCACAAAGAAACCAGAATAATAACAGTAAAAATTTAGCCATAGTTGAGTACAATCTAACTAAAATTTTCTGGTCAATTAGATTTGATTGTGCTGAACAGTGACAAACTACAGAAGTAATTAGAAATCACGTATTAGTGAGTGGCTGGATGCTGGAGTCAGTTAAAGCCATTTTATGCTGCCTGAGGTTTACCACCCCTTCCTGGGTCTCTTTAAACTGAAGCAGATGCAATTATCCCAATTTTTATTTTTCTTGAGGTTCTCACTAAACTGTTTAATAAATGTGATTTGTTCTGGAATTGACTATTTTATTTTCTTTAAGAGGCAGCCTTTCCTTAGGGTACAAGACTAATAAAAAAAAAATAGGGCAGTTAAATGATCTAATAGCAGCATTTCAATGGAAAAATAAAGCCTAGTATCATAAATAGCTTATAACACTCAGGGGCCCTGCATTTCTAACCCAATTGATTGAAATAGACCCTTGCCTGATATTCTAAGTTCCATGCAAGGGATAGATAAGGAAGAACACCGATGGCAAAAGTCTTGAGGAACTTTTTATAATCTGTCCATAAGTATTCCCACACCCCCAATGTAATTTCATCTAAACAATATTTTCTTTTAGTTAATCTACTCAGCATGAGATTAGCTTTGTTAGGAGAAGACTTATAGTCTATTGCCTTTAAAGTACATTTTAATAAATTCATTGAAATATTTTTTTGTTTTGAGCTATATCATACACTTACCTAATATAAAATGCATAAAGTAATTTAACCATAATAAATATTTGAATTTCATTGTACCATTTACAGTAGAAATGGTAATTTTTGTATTTTTAGAATTTGTCCGTGAATGCTAAAATGATATTAATTTTTAAACTTTTTCTTTAAGAATGTTGTATTTCTCTCAGAAGACAATTTTGATTTCTAAAGAAATGAAAGAACAGCATTCATATAGGGAATGAAAGGTCAGTCATTAAGAGCTAAGTGATATTTTTTAAAGAGGAAGAGCCCCAACTCATTAACTTTAGCTTTATACAGATAAATCAATTGTTACATATCTCTTGCCTGATCTCATAAGTTTTCTGAAGCTTTTTACATATACTTTTTCATATAAATTTCAAAGATACCAACTTTTTTTTTTTTTGCGGTACGCGGGCCTCTCACTGCCTTGGCCTCTCCCATTGCAGAGCACAGGCTCCAGACGCGCAGGCTCAGCGGCCATGGCTCACGGGCCCAGCCGCTCTGCGGCATGTGGCATCTTCCCCAGACCAGGGCATGAACCCGCGTCCCCTGCATCGGCAGGCGGACTCTCAACCACTGCGCCACCAGCAAAGCCCAAAGATACCAACTTTTAACCATATTAATCAGTTCGGCAGCAATTCATTTACTACTTGATACTGAAAATTATCTTCACACAAGTAGCTTCATTTCCTTATATAACTGAAATACATCTGTAACATTTCCTTGAAAATTTGACAAGTGTCTCGTTAACTTACATGGTATGAATTTCATACCTGTGTATATATGAAGTGCTTTCTTGTCCTTGAAACATCTTTTTATATTTGTCTTTCCAAGAGAACTATTTCTAAAATTGATTTTTTTTTCAAGCTGAATGTTCACCTTTTAAGTAAAAAGTTGTTAGTACTACTGCAGAACTCATTCTCTTATTTCTTTTGCTCTTTTACATATAAAATATTTTCTCCAGAGGTAACATGTTAATATTTTAAAAAATATTCTTTAAAACTTTTCAAAGAGGGGCTTCCCTGGTGGCGCAGTGGTTGGGGGTCTGCTTGCCGATGCAGAGGACACGGGTTCGTGCCCCGGTCCGGGAAGATCCCACATGCCGCGGAGCGCCTGGGCCCGTGAGCCATGGCCGCTGAGCCTACGCGTCCGGAGCCTGTGCTCCGCAACGGGAGAGGCCACAGCAGTGAGAGGCCCGTGTGCTGCAAAACAAACAAACAAACAAAAAAAACCCCCAAAACCAAAAAACTTTTCAAAGACAATTTCATACAAATATTTATGCTGAACCTTTTATATGCCAGATACTTTATTGGGCACTAGAGGAACAAGGGTGATTATGCTATACTACTTTCCCTCACAATGTTTGCTGTTTTGTGGGGATACAAATAATTACAATGTAGTGTGATATTGTACTGTGAGCATGTAAAAAGTAGCACAGGGTGGGAGTGATATTTTTTAACTCCCAAATACTTATTTCCAGCCCAGATCAATCTCTTTGCCTTCAGATTCAAATATTAGAGTGATTGGATTTTTAGAGAGCCATCTTGTCATACCATGCCAGTCCAAAAAAACAAATATAACATAACATAATATAACATCACATAATGTAATTATATGCATGCATGTTATTACTTTAACATATGAAAAAAGGCATTTATTTGAAATTATATATTACTTATTATTTACTTTTCTCTTATATAATTCCTAGTAAACAAAATTGCAGAATAGTTAAAATGGCAATTAGCAGTAATAAACAGGACTAATTAAACAAATAGTATGTATAAAAACAATATTTTTATAATGTTTCATTCTATCCTGTGATATAGCAGTTTATTTTATTTTTTGAACTTTTACTGGATATTTAAATTTTATAAGCTATATTACTGTGAATCTTTAAGATAAATAAATTTGAGATTATAACAGGAGAATTTAAAAGCAAGCAGACTAAGTAAGCACAAATTACCTACATTTAATACGAAATAACAATGGCATGTTTCTTTCTGTCTCATAATACAGTAGGAGATTTTTACTCTTTCTCTTTCCTTTTCTGATAATGCTTCTCTGAACTGCCTGCAGGCTTTAGGTCATCATTCTTCTTGTAAGTAGTATTGGTAAAACTGAATATAGTCACATGTAAAACTGGTTTTGATTTGAAGCTCTGCTCTTGTCAAGCCCTCTTTGTACTAATCCTGGTATCAGGCCATTGTGATAGCACCAAGCTAAATATCCTCTCAACAGAATCATTTAATTACTTAAGATTTTAACTCCTTGCAGCAGCAAGTGTTTAAACGTGCTAGAAATAGATTCCAGATCTATCTATCCACTCTGTATCTACAGGCTTGTTCTGGTGGACAAGCTGTTTGTCAACCAGGTCTTTTGCTTCTATAAATTTACAGTGCAGTCTAACCCTGTGGAAAATAGCCATCATTTCAAAAAACTTTAGAGCACTTTGTATGGCACCATAAGTTAAACCTCTCTTTCTCAGGGATAATGGTTTTAAAGTACAGAGAAAATTTGAACTTACAAAAATGGATTCCAAATAAATTACAGTTTTAGTTAAAAAATGAAAAAGTCCTCGTTAAACTTGGCTTTCCTTTTCTGTTGATATTGTTTGGAGTTTTGAAGTAGTCTGTGAGTGTTTGTCTCAGCCTGAATATCAAACAACTTAGATGCAGTCAGTTCATTTTTCTCTAGATTCCTTATGGCCACTCAGAGTTCATCAGACAGATTTAAAGAAACAGTCCATAAATGTCTCTTTTGTTTTATTATTTATTTTTCCCTCTCTTCATTCTCATCTTCAATATATTTCCAAATTAGAGAAGATCATTATTCTTGTCCCATACTTTGGAAATGAATTTATGGCAGGATAACATTTTAACACTTTGTGTGTGGCCAGTGACAATGATAGCCATTTGTAGACTCATGTCTAAGGAGGATACATTTCTCCATTTCTGTAAAGTCCAAAATCTCATTAACTACTTCTGCACATGGAGGAAACTGAAAAATGATCAAAAAAGCTTTCATTATGAAAACCTCAATTTCACAGGTAGGTAAAACACACCCCCTTTTAGCAGTAGTGTATGTGTATAAGGTATGCAAGATACTTAGCTGGTAATATCTTTGCGTTTTCTTTGGTCAGAAGTTTATAGGCTGATTGGGATTTGCCAAGATTTACATTCACACTGTCTGCCAAATAATGTAGATAGCTGAGTGTGGTAGGCAGAATCATGGCCTCATTAAGATGTTCACGTCCTAATCCCTGAAATCTGTTGAATATGTTATGTTACAAAACAAAATCAGATTAAGGTAGCAGATAGAATTAAGTTTGCTAATCAACTATCTTTAAGTTAGGAAGACCATCCTTGAATATCCAGGTGGGCCCAGTGTAATCACAGGGCCTTTAAATGTGGAAGAGGGAGGCAGAAGGGTCCATGTCAGAGTGGTGTGATGTACAGATTCAACCAGCCATTGGTTGCTTTGAAGATATGAGGGAGCCACCAGACAAAGAATGGAGGTGGCCTCTAGAAGCAGGAAAAATCAAGAAAACAGATTCTCCCCTAAAGCGTTTAGAAAGGTAAAACCACGGAAATACCTTGATTTTTAGACCTGATGCCTTGATTTTAACCCAGTGAGAGTCATTTCAGAATCCTGACCTCCAGAACTTTAAGATAGTAAATTTGTGTTGTTTTATGCCATTAAGCTTGTGGTAATTTGTTATGACAGCAATAGAAAACTAATACAGTGGGCAAAGTCTAGATTTTATTTGGACAAGGTATTACCATTCTTTATCTTCTCTGTGGTTTTATGATATTCTTATAAACCTCAAGAAGATGATTTAAAACTCCATTTTTCCAAATCAAATCACCTAAGAGCTAGAGGAAAATTTTTTTCATTGTTGATATGATTCAGTGCATCACTTGATATACAGTACTGTAAAAAGCATGATTGTTAATAAGGCCTGACTAAATCAGGTCTGTGCTGCAACAGGCCAACACATCAATTGTCAAAATTTCTCCTTTTGTTTGCCTACATGGTTGCAACCTCTGAATCAGGAAATGTATCTTTATTCATGTTGACAGAATAATCAAGTGGATGTAGGATGTGTGTTTATTCTTGTGGTGTGCCCACAGAAAAATACAGTAGCTATTTTTGACTGAGCATTGGTGTTTTGGGGGGAGATAAAAAAAAGTTTAATTGATTCACTTGCTTGCTTAATCTAGAATCTGCAAAATTTAGACTCCTATGTGCTTTCACATCTCCTTTTCCACTATGCCCAATCCCCAATTCCTTTCTGCCTTTTGTATAGAATGCTCTGTCTTACTTTCCTCCCTAATCCAGTTGTATGTGTCTTTCTATCCGTTAATAAAATAATACAGTTGTCTGGATTATGCTGACACTGGCATTATAATAATTCGCATTTCATTATCTGAAGTCTTGGAAAATGTGGTCACAATATGCACAATGTTAAAATTAAACTAGCTTTACCTTAATACAAAGTACATAGTTAATCCACAGGCAAAGTGAAAGTTGACTGTTAATGCTCACAATTACAATACATTTAGTTTGCAAACGTAAGTAACATCACTCATAGTCATGCAACAATGGATATTTCATTATTATGAACTACAAATCAGAGTTGACAACGTCAGTGGTCAGAAAACAAATAGTGACAGTAACTACTGAAAGTGAATCATCTATGCCATATCCATTTGAAGTTAAATAGAGTACTACTTTTAGGCTCAAATTTTTTGGCTGCTGTACGTATTTTGTACTTTCCCTCTAACCTTCTGTACCCATTTCTGAAAATCAGGATATTTTGCACCCTGAGGAGGGGTTTCCCAGGATGTGGGAATTTTAATGCTGAAACCTAAATAGTGTCAGGCAAACCTGAATCATTGGTCACTCTAAGACCAGTGAATAGCTTTGGTTGTGATTGGTATTCAACATATCTAAAAATTAGTCTTCTTTCCCGTAGATATGATGACAATATATTTTCTCTCTTGGTGTATTGCACTAAATTGATCAAACCAGAAGCATAGGAATCATTGCATTACATGATTCCCTTTTCAGTAATTCGCTAAGGGGATTCAGAAATCCCCTTTTCAGTAATTCGCTAAGTCCTAAGACATATTTTAAAGTATGTTTCATTTTATTTTATGAATATCAATGCCTTCCCACAGTTCCAAAAATTATATATATTAAAAGATGTACAGAGAAAAATTTGTCTCCTTTCCACCTTGTTCTCAGTCTTTCCAGTTTCCACCCAGGCTAAAGCAGTCATTACTGTGATCAGTTTCGTATGCATCTGTATGAATATACATGCAAAGACAGATACCGTTTTTTATTCTGTCTTCCTTGGTAAAAATCACTGTCATTTGAAAATGAAAAGAATGGGCATCATATAGCAGTCAGAGGTTCTTAGCAATTCTAAAATGCACCTGGGTAAATATTTGCCAGCCTACTACCTAGAAGATTAGGAAAAGTACCTTGAAGTTAAGTCCTGGTTCTGCCCTTTGGGTATAACTCCCCAGTTTTTGTGCTCCATGGATTTTGAAGTTTTGGCTTTACTTTCTGGAAGGACGTTCATTTTCATTATCCTCCTTTGTTACATAAAGAAGGTGTTGGAAAGTATTCACTTATTGGTGACTGAGCAACTTTCTTAGCCTGCTTCCCCCAACAGGAAGTTGGAAGCTTAGTGGTCTTTTACATGTCTCATCTAGTCACAGTCTCTTGCAGATGCAACTCTCTCAAAACCTTTTTTCCCCCAAGTATGTTTGATTGCCGTCAACTGTGTATGCCAGAAGCCAGTTGACTCTCTTGGATATTCTATGTATGCAGTTATATTTTTCTGTTGTCTGCAGTTAGTAATAGTTTTACCTCTTCCTTTCCAAAATATTTATTTATAATTTCTTCTAATTTAATTTTTTGGCTTATATTTCCAGTACAGTGTTAAGTAATACTGATGACTGAGAGCTTTTCCTTATTTTTGATTTTGTTGGTAATGCTTCTAGTGTTGTCCTACTAAACATGACAGTGGCTTTTGGGCTAAGCTAGATATATTATATCATATAAAGTAAATTATCATCAGTTTTATTTTATCGAGTATTTTAATCCAAAATGGTTATTTGAATTTTGACAAATGGCTTTTCAGTCTTTTATACAAAGAAAATAAAATGTTTTTCTGCAATCTATTAATTTGCTATAAAAAGTTATTAATAGACTTCCTAATATTGAAAATTCTTAAATTCTTGGAATAAACCTCACTTGGTCATGATGTAATGTTTGTGTACACCTAGATTTTATTTGCTAATAATATTGAATTTAAGATTTTCCTTTGATATTCATAAGTGACATTGACTTGGTTCCTGTGTGTGTACATGCAATCTTTGTTGGATCAGGATGTTTTCTTCATTACCCTATATTCTGGAGAGATTTTAGAAGCCTTGAAATTTTTGATCTTAAAGATTTTAAAAATTTCCCCATGAAACTATCGAAGACTGCTGCTTTTGGATTTATCTATTGACAGATTTCTCCATTTCTTCTATGTAAATCAGTCTTTAGATTTTCTGTCTCTTCTGAGGTCAATTTTGGCAAATTATATTGTCTTAGAAAGTTATCCATTTTAGTTAGATTTTCAAGTTTACTTGCATGGTGTTTAGCAGCATTATGATTGTTTTAAGTTTATTCTGACTGTGGTTATCTTTTATTTATTTTGTATATTTCTACCTTATTACTTTTTAAAAAAAATTTGGCTCACTGGTGATTTTCTTCTTTTCAAATAGTAAGCTTTTGAATTTATTTATTAATTCTACTATGCTTTTAGCTTTCTTATTTATTGCTTTTTCCTTTGTTAACTTGCTCTGTTTTGCTTCAATATAATTTGACATTTCTAACTCAAAATCAATTTTCAATACATTATTAGGGATTTTCTTATGGATAAAATACTTAAGAATAATAATTACCCCCTAAGCAATGTGTTTATCTTTTAAAAACTACATTTTGCAGGAGAAGTAGGAGTTATGTAGTCCATATGTATGTAGCTCCATAAAAAAATGTAAATACATGTAGAGGCATAAAACAGTATGGCATGTTTTGCTAGAGCAAAAGATTTGAATGGGATACTACTGTAGATTAAACTGAGCCAGATTATGGAAAGCCTTTTTGCAGATTTATTTGTGTGTACTCTGATGTTAGCTTTTCCATGCATATAAGACTTGTGATGTATAATTAACATTTATGTATCTATCTGTATGTGTGTTTTGTGTTTGTATGTATTTCTAATAATTTTCTAACAAATTTACTATGTTGTTGATCTCCTTTTTTCCCTTAGGATTTTATTCTAAAATTAGTGGGGAAGTTTAAATTACAGTGCAGTTTTTAAAAATTTCCTTCCTGTTTATCATCTTTAAATTAGTTTTAAATTTTAGATTTATACTTTTAATTCTTTTGATTTATGGGGCAAGAGACAAGTATTGTATCCTAAATTCATGCTTTTTATATTAAGTAGGAGTACTCTGAAGGACTAAATAGCTATGCAACCTCTGGTCATTAGGAGTGCTAAGAAGGCAAGCTTGAAAGGTGTATGTGTGTGTGTGTATGAAAGTTTAGAGTTGTTTACATTTCCCCTCTTCTAGCCATTGGTCATCCTTTGTCTGTTCTAGCAAAGTCACTGCTATGGATTGAATTGTGTCCCCCCCGGCCCCCAAATTGTAAGTTGAAGCCTTAACTCCCAATGTGATGGTATTTGGAGTTTGGAGAGGGGGTCTTTGGAAGATCATTAGGTTTAGATGAAACAGTGAGTGTGGGACCCTCATCATGGGATTAGTGACTTAAAAGAGACACCAGAGAGCTTTCTTTCTTTCTCCTTCTTCCTCTCTCCACCTGCATGCATCACAAATCAAAGGAAGGCCATGTGAGGACACAGCAAGAATGTGGTTGTCTGCAGCCCAAGGAAAGCACGCTCACCAGACACAGACCCTGCTGGCACCTTGTTCTTAGACTTCTAGTCTCCAAAACTGTGAGGAATCAATTTCTGTTGTTAAAGCCACCCAGTTTGTGGCATTTTGTATGGCAGTCTGAGACGACTAAGACAATGACATTCCACTTCATTTATAGAAGCCTCTGCTAGCTATTGTGTCTTTTTCAAAGTAGTAAAAAGATAATCATTTTTACCATGGTAGTGATTAATATGGGAGGTTGGATATATTTGGAAAATGGGATTGTTTTTGTATTTTCTTTAAAGATACATATATTTTTTTAAAATAGATCTTTATTGGAGTATAATTGCTTCACAATACTGTGTTAGTTTCTGTTGTACACTAAAGTGAATCAGCCATATGCATACACATGTCCCCATAGCCCCTCCCTCTGAAGCCTCCCTCCCATCCTCCCTATCCCACCCCTCTAGGTCATCGCAAAGCACCGAGATGATCTCCCTGTGCTATGCTGCTGCTTCCCACTAGCTAACTATTTTTAAAAGGCATATCAAGAAGGATATGCAGAGGTATAGTAAAAAAATGTGAGTTTGTAAAATGAAAATATTTTATTAAATTTCCAATTCAGAAATGATTACTTAATAGGCTTAAATTCTTGGAAATTCATGATTCCTGTGTGAATGAAGATTGGCAAAGTATGAAATAAGGGCAGCATATTTCCACATATGCAACATTACAGAACTGTATTTTTAACATTGGGGATTTTGAATTGCTTGCTTAACAGTGGTTCAATGTGGGTTGGGTTAGAATATGAGTATCATTAGAAGAGTTTGCCTTGTGATTAATACCTATAACTGTGGTTTAAAATTTTTCAATCCTGTTCCACTCAAGGGATATGACACTCTCATTAATAATGGCAGCTAAGGATGCTTTTCATGTTTTACATCACTTAGTCCTCACTACCATCTTTTTTTTTTTTTTTTTTTAGTTCAAAGCTGGCTGTGTATTGAAAGAAAAAAAAAACCTCTCCAACAACTTTTCCCTGCAGCCGAGAATGTTTGGATTTCATTTCAAAGTTCATCAATGGGAAAGCTCATTGGGAGTTCAGGGTGGTATTTCCAACAGAAACATTATGCTTTGACACCTCCCTGGTTAACCCCTCAAATCCTCCCAGAGCTGAATTTGGGTCAGATGATGATCTGGAGCTTGTAGTCTCTCTTTTTTTTTTTTTTTTTTTTTTGGTGGGGTGGGTGCGTTGGGTCTTCGTTGCTGCGCACCGTCTTTCTCTAGTTGTGGCGAGCGGGGGCTACTCTTCGTTGTAGTGCACGGGCTTCTCATTGCGGTGGCTTCTCTTGTTGTGGAGCACAGGCTCTAGGCACGCAGCTCAATAGTTGTGGCACGTGGGCTCAGTCGTTGTAGTTCTCGGGCTTCGTTGCTCCGCGGCATGTGGGATCTTCCCGGACCAGGGCTGGAACCCATGCCCCCTGCATTGGCAGGCAGATTCCTAACCACTGCGCCACCGGGGAAGCCCTGTAGCCTGTAGTCGCTTCATTGGCTTAGCTTACAGCAATGTTGTCTGTTTCTACCAACACTTTTGTAGTCCAGGTAGCACAGAATCCTCTGCTGCCTCTACATTGTTTTGAACATATCCCAGCTCTTTCCTGATCTGGAAGCCTCCCTGGTCCAGACAGAAATGAAGCCACTGCCTCCCATTTCTACGTAGCGACGGGGACGCGTCCTTAGAGCATCTGAGAAGCTGCTGGAACTAATCCACCCGGTCTTCCTCCCTAATGGGCGATCGGCAGACACCTAAAGAACTATCGACTGGCCCAGACAGTCCAGCACCCTGGTCATTTTATGGGTCAGTGTGACCAAGGTATTGACCCAGGAACATTTGGGACCCTATACACATTGCCTCCGTGAAATTAACACTCTCTTTATGAGATCCCCCTCGTACCTGCTGTTTACTGAGGAAGGAAGCTATTTTTAACATCGTCAGAGACAGAACCTGATTGCTCCATCTGCCTGAAGGACAAGTTCTCCCAATCTGCTTTTTGTTTCCATTGAGTTTGATTTTTACCTCTGCTTTGTTATGCCCATAGCTCTCAGGTAGTGTGTAATTCCATCAACATCCAGTATTTTATCTTGAAAAATAAACCATTATTTTATGGGGGGAAACGTTTTCCCAACGTGTTGCGTGTTGGCTACAGCTAACAGTGATTTGACAGACTCTTAGCTGATGAAGCCATGAGCCCTAATCATATTGCCTCTACCCGGAGCTGGGCTGCTTCAGGAGTTTTATTAATGTAATAAAATGTAGCTTTTACAGTTATCTACAGTATGTAATTACAAATGCATATTATTGATATTATCAGTGTGATGCTTGAGGTTCCTTTTCCATTAATGGAAACTCTGCATTTTATATATTAGTTATACAAAGAATTAATGATGGTTTATACAAGTCTGTCTACAAGCAGACATTTTAGAAGCAATTATACTCATACTAGAGCAGTCCTCTCTTGAATAATGATTTTGTTCCAAAAGATGATTTTAAATGCATTTGTTCATAAACATAATATGGTACTCTACAAGGAGTGAAATGAACACGGTCAGGAAAAGCTCAGTTTTACAAGAGAACAATAGATGTGGAACATGGCAGCGGTTCTTGTGAAATTCCATCCAAAGATATTTTCGTTTGACTATATTCTCTGCATCCCTAAAAGTGTTGATAACAAGGACTCCAAACTCAACTTCCACCTTCCAGCCCATGCATCACAGGGGCTTCGAGGCACTAGTTCCGCCCCCAGTTGCCTGGATAACTGTACTCATCGTTCAGATCCGCAGCTGAAGCTCCATTTGCTCAAGGAAGTTTTCCCTTACTAAGTCAGAGTCTCCGACTGTGAGTTTCTTAGCACCTTGTACATTTACCCAATATTGAGATTTTATGATTACTAATATTATTATGATTAATATCTATCTCCCCCATCTCTCCGCTTTGTGAAGGCAATGTCTTCTTGTGGTCCCCTCTCTAGTCCCCAGTGTCTTCAGTAACCAGCGTATAGTAGATCACGAATGATTGAGTGAATGAATGAGTGACTGAATCACAAAACAGTGCCTCATGCCAGGCACTATAAGAGTCATGGACTCTGCCGCCAGACTTCCCAGTTTTGAATTCCATTTCTGCCACCTACGGCATGAACACATTTTCCGCATCTGGGGAGACGGACCCAGAGACGTCCTCTTGGGAAAGCAGCTTTCGGCTTTGAGTCCGCATCTTGCTTTCAAGTTCACCCACAATGTGACCTCTCCCTCCTTTTCTATTGTTGTTTCTGACAATTCCAGTCTTCCTCCAGTCAAACTGGGCATGTCGGCTCCCTGGAGCTTTCCTACTTCCACTGTCCCCCCCACCCACCCCCAGACATCCCCCTCTGCCTGGAATCGTGCCTCCCAGAGACTCCACTACCATCTTTTGTGAGAAGTTTTATTATCCTTATTTTGCAACAAGGAAACTGAGAGTAAGAAAGGGTAGGTGCCTCTTCCAAATTTATATAACTGTGGCAGAGCTACACTGTGGCAGAGCTAACATTTAAATTAATTTATATCCTTAACCATTGAATGAAGATTTTTTGAGTATGTGGCTAATGAGCTTCTCCATTTGGTCAAAAATCTGGTCAAGTTAAGATTCAATACACTTTTGTTTTTCTTAGTTTGTTACACATCTTTGTTACATTTTTGTGAAATGCCAGATACCTTCTTTAAAACAAATTTTGAGCTGCCTCTGCTTTGCTTGTGTCCTAAATACATATATAGTGTGCCTTTGAATAGTCCAGTTCTGCATACTGGCAGATAATTTAACAGAGAGAGCAAGGCACATTGTAAGTCTTGAGAGAAACAGGACATATTTCCTGTTTCCAATGACTATTAGAAATTATTTTCTTACAACACTTATTTTATAAAATGACAAAGCGAATAGTTTATCCTTGACTTTAATAATCCTCATCCGATTTAAGACATTTGCCTGATATATAATAGTTAGAATAATTCTAATCAAAATATCTTTTAATGTCTGTAATTCCACTTGCCAGTATGGTCCCAAATACGAGTCTGCACGACCATCATTCTGCTGTTGCAATTTCTAAGCAGTAACTTTGTTCATAGGTCCATTGTGTAGGCTGAGGTTTTAATCCTGTAGCTTGCTGTGTTTATTGATCTATTTCTTAATAATTTCATATCAGGCAATCACACGATTCACAAACTGTCTAGGAGGGAAGAAACACACACATTTGCATCAGCAGGAGATTGAAGTAGTCGTGCATTTAAAGGCTGTACTAAGGATTTTAGCCTGGTCTGTGTTATGTAGAATGATTGTGAAGCACCGCAGTGAGACTTTTAGACAAATCAAAATTACAGCTTTCTTGTTCTAAAATATGAATGTTTCTTTAAAGAATCATTTTGGTATTTGCCTAAGGTTGTTTTCTCCTTCAGTTTGAATAGGATGTGAAATTTTCTAAGTCCAGATTAGGTGGTTAGCCAAGCAGTAGTCAGTAATGTTCAGTCTTTGCTCTCAAATGTGCTTTTTCCATTTCGTGGCTCTGCTGAGTGTCTGGACTTCTGCTATGTATTCTGGGCCAGGCAACGTTCAGCTATTCTGATGTCACCTCTGCTCCATCTACTGGAATAATGATTTTTACTATGTACACTCTAGCAAAATCACTATTTTTATAATGGCTTTTTAAGGAATTTTGTCAGAAGCCTGGTGCCAAAGAACATTAAAGTTATTTAGTTAAATTGAGAAACCTCAGAGCAGAATTAAGATGAAAACTATTAAATTAATCCTATTCTTTTGCACTCAAATATATGCAGCCAACACTGTCTTCTGTCATGGAAAGATAGAGCACTGCTTTGCACTGAGGGAGAAGCCAGTGCATGAGAGCAGAGAAGTAGGTGAATTTTGAAATACAGTGGTACTGCAGTGTTCGACTTGCTCTGATTCCTGATTTCACAGCCAGCCACAGAGAGCTATTTGTTCTCAGTCATGCCCTGACCTCTTGTGTCTCCTTGCCTTTGTCAGTGTTCTTCTTTCTTCTTAGAGCCCACTTCTCGACCTTGCTTACTTGGAAAACTCCTATCTCCCATTTTTCAAGATTCCTGACTTTCTTTTGTATTTCCTGATACCCTTAGGCAGAAAAAAAGAGTTCTCTTCTCTGTGTCCCTATAGTATGGCCAATCTATTTCTGTTTTAGCATTTTTCACAAAATAATTATCTCTATATATCTGTCTTCGTACATTAGTCTCTAAACTTCTTGAAGGCAACAGAATTGTGTAGTTATTGTTGTCACTTCTGATCAACTGCCTTTGTTAAGGAGGGGAAGTTCCAATACTTGGAGATCACTTTGCTTGCAAAGTGTTTGGATAGAAGTACTCAAGTCCAGAGAAGTTAAGCAAAGCACCTTTGTTCTGCATAAGAATAGCTAAAAGATTTTGGGCAGGTGATGGCAGAGAGACAAAAGGCAGGGATTCCATGGCCTAGGCAGCCAGTGAACAAGGCTTGGGTATCACTGAGGGGTGGTCATGCTGCAGGGTAGTCTGGTTAGATGCTTAGCCAGAGAGACTTTGGCAAATAGACATGACTTAGGAGCATTTTGGAAGTGGGAGCCTATGACTCACCTTCTCCTCTGACTTTTCTACAAAATAGTCTCCATTGTTCACCATTGATTTTTGCTGCTAGAACATAGTTTGAGGAAACAAAAAGAGATGCTATTTTTTTCCTCAAGGTTAGCCTGAGGTGAAAGCAGAGATAACATGTCTAGGGATAGACGGACCTCTAGTTTCCAGTGAAAACCTCAGAACTGGCAGAATACATGGTACGTGATGGTACTCAATGAATCGATGAGCAAAGGAATGAATGGTGAATTCTTAGCAAAATGCAGGAGGAGCCAGTAGAGTAATTGATTTTAACTTTTTTTTCAGAAATTCAAACTTCTTTAAAATTAGCAAAGGAGGGGAAAATGCACATACTAACCTGAAAAGTTACTACCATTGTCCCTTGCAGCTGCAGGAAGCAAGGTCTGTGAGCAGGCACCTTCACTTGCCTCAAGACCTCAACAACTCACAACAGGGACCAGCCAGCATCCCTGTCCTGGCTCCTTTCAGTCCTCAAAAAGAGACAACCACAGAGACCCAGTTTCACATTTTAGAATCTTTTCTTACCCTCTTGATGAAACACAAATCTCCCCGGGGTGTAATGTATTTTATTTTTTTCAAGGAGGCAGCATGCTTTAGTGAAAGACAGTGGAGGAAATCTGTTTAGATCCTTGTACCAGCACCTTCTCACCTTCATTAATTACCTTCAGGTTAATTGATGGAATAATAACATCTAAAACTGGTAAAGAGCTAGGGATATAGTAGATACTCAACGAACTTTCCATTTCCTCCCTTATCTGTTGGCTGTACCCTTGGCATAAGAAGTCATCAGATATGCCAAGGGTCAATTTCGATAGAGTGAATGAAGTACATGTAGCAGGAACACTTGAGGGTAGCATCCGGGCGCAGGATGAGTACCTGAAAAATGAGGAGCCTCAGGCTCAGAAGACAATTCCCCCTTGCCCATTGTTGCCTTAGGCTTGCCTTTGGGGTGACCTTTTGCCATGCTTTCATCAGCTGCTTAGCAGCATAGGAAGCCTGTCCAGGAGCAACAGCTTCATGCTTGTCCAGTCCCTGCTTAAACTATAGATTGCTATAGACTGCATGTGTGTCCCCTAAAATTCGTACATTGAAATCCTAACCCCCAAGGTAATGGTATTAGGAGGTGGGACCTTTGGGTGGTGACCAAGTCATGAGGGTAGAGCCCTGATGCTTGGGATTAGGGCTCTTATGAAAGAGACCCTAGAGATCTAGCTCATCTCTTCCACCATGTGAAGATACAAAGAGAAGATGCTGTCTATGAACTACAAAACAGGTCCTTACCAGACGCTGAATCTGATCTTGAAATTCCTAGCCTCCAGAACTGTGAGAAGTTTCTGTTGTTTCTAAGCCCCCCAGTCTATGGCATTTTGTTATAGCAGCCTGAATGGACTAAGACAGAGACATTTTCATATTGTTGAATGGCTTAATGGTCTTGTAATGTGGATGAATATTTGGTCTGTCTAGGATGGGTTTAACACTTATTTTCATTTGGATCATGAAAAAGCAGATACTTTTTTCATACTGCTGCCTCACTTAGTTTAAAGAAAGGAATTCAAACAACATTTTACAGTGAGATTAATTGCTGTTCTCTACTGGGCATTATCCAGACTGTGTTCTTTATCTATAACAATGCCTGTGTCTATAATTTATAACAGATTTTAGAAAAATATGTGTGTGCAAATAATTATGCCAGCAAACATTTTTTTTTTTTCGGTACACGGGCCTCTCCCTGTTGTGGCCTCTCTCGCTGCGGAGCACAGGCTCCGGACGCACAGGCTCAGCGGCCATGGCTCACGGGCCCAGCCGCTCCGGTGCATGTGGGATCTTCCCAGACAGTGACACGAACCCGCGTCCCCTGCTTCGGCAGGCGGACTCTCAACCATTGCGCCACCAGGGAAGCCCCCAGCAAACATTTTATCTAGTTATAATGGAAGTACTTTCATCCACATATTTTTTTCTTTTTTGCGGTACACGAGCCTCTCACTGTTGTGGCCTCTCCCGTTGCGGAGCACAGGCTCCGGACGCGCAGGCTCAGCGGACATGGCTCACGGGCCCAGCTGCTCCGCGGCATGTGGGATCTTCCCAGACCGGGGCACGAACCCGTATCCCCTGCAGCGGCAGGCGGACTCTCAACCACTGCGCCACCAGGGAAGCCCGATTTTTTTCTTTTGATAGTAGAAAATATAAGATTTGTTTCTCAAGAAATTTAGAATTAACTAGAAAATCTGTTTTGCATTTATGCTACCAAAATTACTTGTGTATTTGGCAGCTGGGATTAGTCTACTATTTGCATTATTTTATAATGGCTGCACTCAATGCTGTGTTGTCAATTTGCACTCAGTCATTTTATCTATAATGATTCAGATGTTTTAAATGTGCTTGTTTTTAGATAGGAGAAAAAAAGATCATGTATCCCTTTTACAATTTACATGAAAGATCCAGATGCAAATTAATTTGCCTGTTCAAATTCTTCTCATGATTTGTAAGAGATGAAATTCTCATTTCCCACCCAGATTGATTTGAACATTGTGTGCTGCCTTATTAATTGGTAAACATGCAGTTATAAAGATGCTTATGTAACCTCCTTAAAGTTTTTTGTTAACTTTTGGAAAGAGGAGCATACAAAAGTTGGGAGCAGGAATTGTGTGTATTACACATTTTGATGGCGTAGAGGTTCGTTAAAAATTAGTTTTCAAGTAAATTTTTAATCATCTATAAATAGATCTGTCATAATAAATCCTAAATATAATTTTCGAATTAGGGTCAGACCAAATCTAGTACTGTATTTCTTATGCTGTGTAATACAGTAATAATAACTTTTATTTGACTAATGTTTTATGGTCTACAAAACATTTCAAGAGCATCTTATTTAAACTTCCAGTTCCCTGTAAAGTAGATAGAGCAGGCAATAATTTTCTTCCCATTTTATACTCAAGGAAGCAGATTCTCTCAAGGGTGAAGCTGCAGAAAACAATGGAAGAGCTGCATTCGGTACCCATAGGCCTTCTCTTTCTGATGTCTCCCCTACATCTCCATGTCAGTGAAGCCTGTGCATGACCCCACACTGCCAGTCATTTTTCTTCTTGTTTGCAAAAAAAGCCTTCCTACCTAGAAGCTGCGATAGTGATTCTGCAGTGAAGTATAAAAAGACAGTTAAACTTTCTAACCTAATGGTAAATTTCCAAGGTCAGCCAATATCAAAGACATTGTCTGGATTCACTCACATAGAGAAATCATTCATTCATTCAATGGGGACTATAATTAGGGACTATGGGCAATACAGATAAGTGAGCCCCAGATTTAGGGTGATCCTTGATTCATTTTCAGATTTATTTGTGGTGGAGAATTTAATTACTCATCTATTTATAACAGCACTGAGAACAGGTCACAGGGCTTTGTCAGAAGGGCAGCTGCGTGTGGACAGGCACTGGGTAGCCTCTGCTGGGCTCTTGCCATCCTTGTTGCTGCTTCCTAGGTGTGTAGGTTTATAATACAGCCATTTGTGATGGATTTTCGGCTAGACCCGGGGTTGGCAATATTATGAACATGGGCATTCATTCGTCTTTGAGAAGAAATTTTCCCTTGTCATGGCTAGCTAAATTATATACACTTGTTTTGAATTCTATTCAATTGTCTTAGTTGGTTTTTTTTTTTAATTTTTGATCTACTTCTAATTTTTGCTTTCTGTGATTATCTAAATCTAGTAAACAGGGCAAAGAGAAAAGAAATGATTTCTTTTTTTGACAAAACCAGTGTGTGATCTCTTAATTCCTAATGATCCTCATATAGCTGATACAGTACCCAAAGGTTCTCCATGGGCCCTTTGAATATAATTTTCCCTTTCCGATCGCAGATCCTAAATCCTTTCCACAGCAGTGCACACTGCAGGCTGTCACCTAATCTCACATGTCATATTGTCTTATATCCCTTCTATTTCTAAAGAAAATAATTGTTCCAAGTTAATGGTGCTATACCAGAATCCATTTTCAAGTGGTTAGCAGTATCTACCTTATAATGATAATTGAATTTGATTATTCTGATTTGAAAAATTTCATGGAGCCCCTGTTTACGAATTATATTATTAAAGCCACTTGATATTTTTTACATTGATAGGAGTTGGAAAACCTAACACACGTGCAAGTTTTTAGAGTAACTAGAAGCCACTAAGTTTCTCTTCTAAAAGAAAGCTCAAAAAGTGGAATAAAAGATATTTTTAATATCTTATAGTAGAAAAATAACAAATTAAAGCTTACTACATGACATGTAAAATGCATTTTTTACAATATTCTAGAAACAAATTTTAGGAGCATATGCTTTGAATTATGTGTAAATGCTCATATTTATTATGATTTATCTAACAGAGAATATAAAGGATGCTGTTATATTTGAATTTTCTGTTCTATGTTGTTCATTGCAGGTAGATATTATGTTTCATAGTTTAGAAAGTTTCACATCTCTGTGGCCATATGTTCAATATTATACCTTCCAAATTTATAGTCACATATATTATGTATTTTTAAGCCCTATTGAATTTTTCTAATTTTTTTTCATGAAAGAAAACAATGCATCTATAGTAAAGAATCTTTCTATATACATATCTTCTAATTTATTAGGGACCTGCTCATATACACATATTGAAAATTTTAAAATGACTTCAAGGTCCCTTATTACATGGAAAGCATTTTTCACTTAAGTGTCCGACATTTAACATGTAGTAATTGGAAATAAATCTTCAGTAATGATATTGTGAAAGAGAAACTACTGGGATGTATTTTTGAAAGAGAAGAATTTGTAATTAAGTATATTGTGAAAACACAGCTTTGTGCTTTTTTTTTCTATTTTGTGGGAAATGATAAATAAAGGGGAGGGTAGTAAATTGGGAAGAAAGAGGATGAGTCACATAATTGAAACACTTCTGAAATTCACCATTGCAACCATTTGAAATTAAATGCCCTGCTAAAAAAGATTAAGAGTTAAGTCAAATCTCCATTTTTAAAATTTGCCCAGTATTTAGATGCTGAGGGAGATCACTGTTGTGTGAATGCAGTAATATTACCAGAATAGAAGGTTATTTTTCTTTCATTCAAATCTTCAAATGATTATTCAGGCTTCTGTAATTTCATGGAGAGATTATTGCCACTTGTCTTTGTTGGTTAAATGACCTGATAAAGTACTTCCTAAGCTTTTGGTATTTAGAAAAACATGACATTTGGCTTTTTTTTTTTTAAATAAATTTATTTATTTTATTTTTTGGCTGTGTTTGGTGTTCGCTGCTGCGCACGGGCTTTCTCTAGTTGCGGCGAGCAGGGGCTACTCTTCGTTGAGGTGCGTGGGCTTCTCGTTGTGGAGCACGGGCTCTAGGCATGCGGGCTTCAGTAGTTGCGTCACGCAGGCTCAGTAGTTGTCGCGCACGGGCTTAGTTGCTCCGTGGCATGTGGGATCTTCCTGGACCAGTGATGGAACCCGTGTCCCCTGCATTGGCAGGTGGATTCTCAACCACTGCGCCACCAGGGAAGCCCCGACATTTGGCTTTTGTTTTTCTTTTTTATAAATACCTGGAAAGTACAATCTGAAGACATTTTGAGATCTTTAGATTACTTCAGATAGCATATCACAATCAATAATTTATTTGTGCTCTATTGTTTATGGTTATAAACAAGGCATGATATGGCTTTGATTCAGTTTGTCTTTCTGAACTTTTGAGCCAAATTTCTAAAACTTGGCATGAGAAGTACACTTGAAATAAACATCACTTACCTGTGCAAATCAGGTAATTACTCACATAGCTACCTACCAATTAGTCACTTATTGATGCAATTAGCTGGATGTACAGCTAATTTGGGGTAAAGAAAATATATGTCAGTTCAAAATGAGGACAGCCTAAAATCTAGCTTAGTGGTTAGTTTCACTTAGGATAAGGAATCCTCAATCTCAAGCAAATATAAGAGTTTGAGCACAATTTTAGGTATTGAGGGTAGTATATAAAAAATATGATCATTTGTTCTGGTTTCACATAGTTGGTATTCCTGGCTCAGATCTTGGAAGGAATTAATGCTTTTAGGAAATGTGGGTCATTTTTATGCTGACTCTCTTATCCCCCAATTTATTTTGTTTGTTTGTGTTTGTTTATTATTTTAGCTGTCTTGAGTTATAATTACATATAAAGTTATAAGATATTTAAAGTGTACCTTATGATGATTTGATATACATTGTGAAAGGATTCCCCTAGCCCACTCTCTAGTTAATGAACACATCCATCATTAGATGAATTTTCTTTGTGATATGTGTGACAACATTTAAGTTCTGCTCTCTTAGCAAATTTCAATTATACAATACAGTGTTATCAATTATAGTCACCATGTTTTACAGTAGATCCTCAGACCTTTTTTACATTATAGCTGAAAGATTATACCCTTGTACCAACCTCACCCTGTTTTTCCCACTCCCCAGCCCCTGGCAACCTCTTTTATACTCTCTGTTTCTATGAGTTTGACTTGCTTTGTTTTGTTTTAGATTCCACATATAAGTGATGCCATGCAGAATTTATCTTTCTCTGACTTAGTTCACTTAGCATAATAGCCTTGAGGTCCATCCATGTTGTCACAAATGTTTCATTTTTTTTTAAGTGGTGGAATAGTATTCCATTGTATATATATCACATCTTCTTTATCCATTCACTTATAGAAGGACATTTAGGTGTGTCCATATCTTGGCTATTGTAAATAATGCTGCAGTAAATATGGAGTGCAGATAACTGTTCAATGTCCTGTTTTCATTTCCTTTGAATATATACCCAGAAGTGGGATTATTGTATCAACTGTTAGTTCTATTTTTAATTTTTTGAGGAACTTCCATACTGTTTTCCATAATGGCTGTACCAATTTACATTCCTGTCAACAGTGTACAAGGGTTCCCTTTTCTCCACATTTTCGCCAACACTAGTTATCTCTTGTCTTTTTGGTAATAGACATTCTGACAGGTGAGATGTGATATATCACTGTGATTTTGATTTGCAGGTCCCTGATAATTAGTGATGTTGAGCACCTTTTCATATACCCCATTGGCCATTTGAATGTCTTCTTGGAAGAGGGTCTATTCAGTTCCTGTGTCCATTTTTTAAATAGATCGCTTGGTTTTTTGCTATGAGTTATATGAGTTCTTTATATATTTTGAATATTAACCCCTTATCAAATATATGAAACACAACTGTTTTCTCTCATTCCATAGGTTGTCTTTTCATTTTGCTGATGGTTTTCTTTTCCGTGCAGAAGCTTTTTAGTTTGATATAGTCCCATTGTTCATTTTTGTTTTGTTGCCCTTGGCTTTTGGGGTCGAATCCAAAAGAAATCATTGCCAAGGGTAATGTCAAAGAGCTTACCCCTTATGTTTTCATTTAGAGTTGTATGGTTTCAAGGCTTACATTCAAATTTTTATCTATTTTGAGTTAATTTTTGTGTATGGAGTAAAACTGTGGTCCAGTTTCATTCTTTTGTATGTGGCTGTCCAGTTTTCTCAACACCATTTATTGAAGAGCCTGTTCTTTCTCCATTGAATATTTGTGACTCCTATGTTGTAAATTAATTGACTGTATATGATTAATTTATTTCTGGACTCTCTATTCTTTTCCTTTGATCCATGTGTCTATTTTTATGCCAATACCATACTATTTTGATTACTATAGTTTTATAATATAATTTAAAATCAAGAAGCATGATGCCTCCAGCTTTCTTCATCTCTCTCAAGAATGCCTTGGCTATTCAGGGTCTTCTGTGGTTTCTTTCAAAATTTAGGATTTTTTTCTATTTCTGTGAAAAAATGCAATTGGAATTTTGAAAAGATTAATTTAAGTTATAGACGGTTTTAGGTAGTATGGACATTTTAATAATATTAGTTCTTCCAATCATAAGCACAGGATATCTTTCCATTTATTTGTGTCTTCTTTGATTTCTTTCATCAGTGTCTTATAGTTTTCAGTGTACAGAACTTTCACCTTCTAGTTAAATTTATTCCTAGGTATTTTATTCTTTTTCACGCAATTATAAATGAAATTATTTTCTTAATTTATCTTTCTGAAAGTTTATTATTAGTGTATTTAAGCATAACTGATTTTGCTATATTGATTTTGTATCCTATAACTTTACTGAATTTATTAGTTCTAATAGATTTTTTGTGAAGTCTTTAGGGTTTCTCTGTGTAATATGTCATCTTCAGATAGAGACAGTTTTACTTCTTCCTTTTTTATTTGGATGCCTTTTATTTCTATTTTGCCCAATTGCTCTGAATAGGAGTTCCATTACTATATTGAATAAGAGTGGTGAGAGTGGGAATCCTTGTGTTGTTCCTGATCTTAGAGGAAAAGCTTTCAGCTATTTAACATTGAGTATGATGTTAGTTGTGGACTAACATATATGAGCTTTATTATGTTGAACTGCATTCCCTTTATACCCAGTTTATATCTAGCCAAAGCTTTGTCTAATTTTCTTATCTTTTCAGAAAAAAACCCAGCTCTTTGTTTCATTAATCTTTTCTGTTGTCTTTTTAGTCTCTAATTTATTACTGCTCTGATTTTTATTACATCCTTTCTTCTACTAACTATGGCCTTCATTTGTTCTTCTTTCTCTAGTTCCTTGAGGTGTGAAGTTAGGTTGTTTATTGAGATCTTTCTTTATTCTTAATGTAGGTGTTTATTGCTATGAACTTCCCTCTTAGAGCTGCTTTTCCTGCATACCCTAAGATTTTGTATTTTGTATTTTCATTTTCACTTGTCTCAAGATAATTTATTTTTCTTTTGATTTCCTCCTTGACCCATTAGTTTTTTCAGTAGAATGCTGTTTATTTCACGTATTTGTGAATTTTCCAGTTTTCTTCTTGTAGTTGATTTCCAGTTTCATGCCATTGTAGTTAAAAAAGATGCTTGATATTATTTCAGTCTTCTTAAATTTACTAAGACCTGTTTTATGGCCTAACTTATGATCTATCCTGGAGAATGTTCCATACCCTTGAGAGAAATATGTATCCTACTGCTTTTAGAATGTTCTGTAAACGTCTCCTGAATCCATCTGGTCTAATGTGTCATTTGCGTCCAAAGTTTTCTTATTGATTTTCTGTCTGGATGATCTATCCATTGTTGAAAGTGGGGTTTTGAAGTCCCCTACTAGTATTGTATTGCTGTCTATTTCTCCCTTCAAGTCTGTTAAATTTTGCTTTACATATTTAGGTGCTCCTATGTTGGATGCATAAATATTTACAAATGATATATACTTTTGTTGGATTGATCCCTTTATCATTATATAGTAACTTTTTTTTCTTATTACAGTCTTTGGCTTAAAGTCTATTTTGTCTGATATGAGTATAGCTACCCTAGCTTTTTTTTGGTTTCCATTTGCATGGAATATCTTTTCTCGTCCATACACTTTCAGTCTCCGTGTATCCTTGCTCATGAAGTGAGTCTGTTGAAGGCAGAATATAGTTGGATTTTTTTTTCAGCCATTCTATGTCTTTTGATGGGAGAATATTATCCATTTACAAAGTAATTATTGCTAGCTATTGACTTACTATTGACATTTTATTAATTGTTTTTGGCTGTTTTATAATTTTTTTTTTTCTTCTTGTGTTCTCTTCCTTTGTGATCTGATCATTTTCTGTAGTGGTATGCTCAGAGTCCTTTCTCTTTATCTTTTGTGTGTCTATCATAGGTTTTCTTGAGGCTTACATAAAACATCTTATATTCATAAGTGTATTTTAAGCTGATAATTTAACTTCAAATGCATACTAAATCTCTACATTTTATTCTTCCCACCCCCACGTTTTAGGTTTTTGATGTCACAATTTACACCTTTTTACCTTGTGCATCCATTAATAAATTGTTGTAATTATAGTTATTTTAATACTTTTGTGTTTTAACCTTCATAGTAGATTTATAAGTGATTTACCCACTAACATTACAGTGTTAAAGTATTCTGAACTTAATTGTACATTTACCTTTACTAGTGAGATTTAGGCTGTTATATGTTTTTCTGTTACTAATTAGTGTCCTTTTATTTTAGCTTGAAGAATTCCCTTTAACATTTCTTGTAAGGTTGGCTTAATGGTGATGAGCTCTTTCAACTTCTACTTGTCTGGAAAATGCTTTATCTTTCCTTCAGTTCTGAAGGACAACTTTGCTGGGTAGAGTATTCTTGTTTTGCAGCTTTTTCTTTCAGCCTTTTGAATATATCATGCTGCTCTCTTCTGGTCTGCAGTAGTTGAGTGTGTGCCAAGACTCATTTTGATGTGGGTATTTTCATATTCTACTGATGTGTAGGAGTCAGTCACTTGTTTCTGGATTTCTTTCAGATGGAATTGTTCCATGTATAGTTGTAGATTAGCTGTGTTCATGACAGGAGGTGAGTTCAGGAGTCTTCTATGTTGCCATCTTGGACCAGAACTGGTACACTTTGCTTTGGTAGTTCTCAGTAGCTTATAGCCAGCTATGAAGTATGGAAGCTTTCCAGCTATGAAGTATGGAAGAGATGGAACTATGAGTTCTGGCAAGTCCCTGTGACCCCACTGCAGTTTTATTCTGCATTTTAAGTTTTAAAAAATCTTATAAACTTGGTTCCTTATCTGTACAATGAAGGCTCACAAGGTAATTGTTAAAAAGTAACAAGTAAAATAAAGTATATAGTAATTGAATTTATTACTGTCATTTACTGAACTGCCTACTGAGTACTAGGTACTCCACTAAGTAATTAAGTTGTGTTATCTCATTTTCATTCTCTCTAGAACCCTTTGAAAATACACTGCTTTGTTCCAATTTTACAAATTAGGATACAGAAGCATACAGTTTATCTAATTTGCCCAAGATCATATAGTGGTAGAAGTCAGATGCTAACTTAAGTTCATCCAACTCCTGAGCTCAGCATCCTTAACAGATACCCTTTACTGTGTTACCATCTAAAATCAGAACTTGACACTAAACTGCTGACTTTGTTAAGTTAGCTCTTTTCTTCCCTTGGACTAGGATTAGGTCACTCCCAGCTGTTAAGGAAAAGAAACAAGTACAAAGAAACTTATTGAAAAATTTTAAAATTTCAGAGTGTTCTAAGTCAGAATTGGGGCTCCATGATGGCTAGACATACTTCAGGGTGTTAAAACATTGCCCCAGAGTCATCCTAAGGCAATTCTTCAGGCTCAGTCCCTAACCCACTAAAACTTATTTAGAAAATCAGATTGCTATGTGCTGTTCATTAGATACCAAGTCATAATTTTAATATTTGCAACAACAGTGTCATTAATAGAAAAATATTAACTTAAAGCCATAGATTTAAAAAGAAAACCATTAATAATTTTTAAATAACATAGTAAGTGAGCTATATCATTATAATGTATAATTTATAATAAATACATACCATTTACAATGTAATGTTGGGTTGGCCAAAAAGTGCCGTTGGTTTTTAAGTAAAAATAAAAGACACATTTTCATTTTCACCAAGAACTTTATTGTAAACAACAATGTATTCACCCTTTTGTTCCACTACCTTCTGCCATTTTTCAGGCAACTTCATAATTCCATCCTCCCTAAACTTTTAATCTTTTTGAGCAAAGAACTGTTCCAGGTGCCTTTTACAGTAGTCTCCCAGGGAATTGAAATTTTTTCCATTAAGAGAATTTTGTAAAGACCAAAATAAATGGAAATCCAAAGGTGCGATGTCTGGTGAATATGGCAGATTAATTTCCCAACCAAGCTGTAACAGTTTTTGCCTGGTCATTAAAGAAACTTGTGGTCTTGTGGTATCCTGATGGAAGATTATATATTTTCTGTTGACTAATTCTGGGCGCTTTTCATTGAGTGCTGCTTTCAGTTGGTCTAATCAGGAGCAGTACTTGTTGGGGTTAATTGTTTGGTTTTCCAGAAGGAGCTCATAATAGAGGACTCCCTTCCAATCCCACCATATACACAACATCACCTTCTTTGGATGAATACCAGCCTTTGGTGTGCTTGGTGATGGTTCATTTTGCTTGCCCCACACTCTCTTCCATCCCACATTATTGTACAGTATCCACTTTTCATTGCCCGTCACAATTTGTTTTAAAAATGGAACATTTTCATTACATTTAAATAGAGAGTCACATGCAGAAATATGGCCAGTGAGGTTTTTTTCGCTTAACTTATGTGGAACCCAAACATCAAAGTGATTCACATAGCCAAGCTGGTGCAAATGATTTTCCAAAGCTTGATTTGGATATTTTGACTATGTCAGCTATCTCGCACATGGTAGAATGTTGATTGTTCTCAATTAATGTCTCGATTTGATGGCTATCAACTTCAACTGGTCTACCTGACAGTGGAGCATCGTCCAGAGAGAAGTCTCCAGCACTTTGCAAACCACTTTTGACACATTCAATCAGTCACAGCACCTTCCCCATACACAGCACAGATCTTTCTTTGCGTTTCCGTTGCGTTTTTATCTTTCGAAATAGTAAAGCATCATATGCTGAAAATGTTGCTTTTATCCTTCCATCTTCAGTATTAAAATGGCTACACAAAAATTCACCAATTTTGGGCTTCCCTGGTGGCGCAGTGGTTGAGAGTCTGCCTGCCGATGCAGGGGACGCGGGTTTGTGCCTCGGTCCGGGAGGATCCCCAATGCCGCGGAGCGGCTGGGCCCGTAAGCCATGGCCGCTGAGCCTGCGCGTCTGGAGCCTGTGCTCCGCAACGGGAGAGGCCACAGCAGGGAGAGGCCCGCGTACCGCAAAACCAAAAATGAAAAAAAAATTCACCAATTTTGATAAGTCTTTTTTTAAATGCACGCTGATATGACAGCTGTCACATACAATCTAAGAAAATTGTTTTGAATGAACTTAAAGACAACTAAGTGCTGCTAGAGCCATCTTACAGAAAAAAAAAATGAACCTTTGGCCAACCCAATATTTGAAGCTTCTTGGTGTAAGAGGGAGGTTCCAAATAATGACTGTGAATAAAGAGACATAACCACAGTTTCAGGGGAAATTAAGCAATAAAGTTACTTTGACCCTAAATGTGTTTCTAATTTTTAAGGTACCGTGTTTGATCCTACTATGAAACATTCGCTGAAACATTGGACTGACCTCATTTTATTATATTAAATATTCTACATGGATCTATAGATTTGATGGTATCTAGAAAATATTCTATGAATTTAAATTTCCAATTCTGTTCAGTGGAATATATGAATATAATAATATAATGAAATCTTAGTATTTTATGCACTAAAGCAGATTATTAAAAGAGAAAAATGTTGAAGTAGCATTTATCACAGACTCACTCTTTGACTGTAGGAGAGACAGTTCAGTGGGTTTGCAATGTATCTAGTGTTAATGGTGTAGAAAACAAAAAATACCTATGAAAATGTTCAAGTTGCTAAAAATTGTAGGGTGAAAATAATTTGAAATTGGGTTTCTTTAAGGTCCATATATCAGTTTTTTTTGTTTTCCCTTCTCGTTGGAAACTCAAAAAATTAAAACCATTTTAGATTTATAACATTTTAGATATTTTGGGGAATAAAGTTAACTGATCAACTTCCCCCTCTACTGATTTTAAATTAGGAAACTGAAGCTAA
The DNA here is from genome assembly GCF_964270905.1 of Leucopleurus acutus. Taxonomy (NCBI): domain Eukaryota; kingdom Metazoa; phylum Chordata; class Mammalia; order Artiodactyla; family Delphinidae; genus Leucopleurus; species Leucopleurus acutus. Next base: position 92,172,511 of record NC_139147.1, on the reverse strand, counting down.
GAAAGAGAAAATAGAATAATAGAGTATTAAAGGAGAAGAGACCTTGGAAACTGCCTAATCCAACCTTCTTTTTGTGATTCAGAGAAATGGAAAAATTTCCCAGGAACACAGGGATAATTACTACCAGAGCCAATTCTTTCCACTGGCCACCTTCTTTCTACTATCTACTATTTTTATGAAAGTTAAGGTTAAACATCATTATTCACTCACCTGCTGGATCCTAAGTAGAATTACAAATGGTGATTTTTGTGATCATATATGCCATAGTTCATGATCTTTTGTTTCAATCCACAGTTTTAATCTAGGCAACTTTTATGTACCATATATGCAATTTCCTTTCCTGAGACTTAGAAATTAAAAGCAAACAAAACATATATCACACTGCTGTTAGAAGGTCAAGGTTGACAGTTCTTAAAAATTAATTTATAGAAATTTTGATCATTAATAAAATTAGTCACCAGTAACTTGGGGTTAGATGAGGGTAAGGACATGTACTCTGGCAGTAGTGGGGGTGGGGGTGGAGAGGAGGGGAGAGATGAGATGAATGATTAAACAGATAGAAGTAGAAGTGGTAGTTTTCTTATGGTGTGAGTTTTATAATATAGGAACAATCAGAGGAAACTTATTTGAGTGTTGAAAGATAATCTGAAGCAAATGGGACAGAAATTTGTTATGGAGGACTTGGAAATTATACATGTACAAATTACTTTCTACCTGTCTTTGTTTCTTTTCTATTTCTGTGACAGCATGAAAATAATACAAAGAGGCATTAAGTGGCCAGAAAAATAAAAGCCAACCAAGTGATTGAATTTGGACTGAATAACACACACACACACACACACACACACACACACACACACACACACAGAGCTTGGCTATGGACAAATTTAGTGTTGGAATTTTTGTGAAATAATTGAACTTATACTGTCATCTAAAGAACAAGTTTCATGACCAGCATGGAGACCGAGAGAGAGAGAGAGAGAGAGAGAGAGAGAGAGAGAGAGAGAGAGAGAGAGAGAGAGAGGAAGGAAGCAAGGAAGGAAGCAAGGAAGGAAGGAAGAAGAAAGGAAGGAAGGAAGGAAGGAAAAGAGAGAGAGGGAGGGAGGAAGAGTGGGAGGGAGGGAAGGAAGGAAGGATGGGAGGAAGGAAGGAAGGGAGGTAGGAAGGAAGAGAGGGAGGGAGAGGAGGGAGGAAGCGGGGGAAGGAGGAAGTTTTTCTTCCTATTACATTCCACCTCCCTCAGTGTTTTCACTTGCCTGCACTTGGCCTTATATTGAAAGGTGGGCAGCCTGTAGTTTTGAAATTTTCAGAAACTTGTCATTTTCATTATAGGAGCTGGGGTGGGCAGGGGGAGGGGATAGGAGTGAATGCAAGTAATATTTGTGCTTTTTTAAGGTTAAATGACAACAGTGTTGTTCAGGTCAAGATCTTGAAGGGTGAATCCTTATTTATTTTTGAAAGCAGGATTTAAGGCAGTTTTGCAGATGACATAGATTTTAATATAATTTAGTAAAATGCCATTTGTTGGCAAAATGATAACATGAGAAATTGCTTGTATTATTTTCTATGACTTAAGTTTTCACACCATACAATACCTGCCTGCCAAAATGAATATGATATCCTCACCTAACAGTGTGTCAGTGAAAGAAGTAATCAGAGTAGAAAGAGAGCCCCCCCGCTGCTACTGTGCACCAAACTCTATGAGCCCATTATAGCTGTCAGTTTGAATGATACTCATACACAAGACCCTTGGGAAAAGCAACATCACTTCCCCTGCTGGGTCTACTACAGTATCATTTCAGATAAATACCCCGCACAACAGTTTTAAATGTTTGGACATTTTCTTCTCAAATTATTGTACTATCGGTGTTATTTCAGAGGCAGCTTGTAAGGAAAGAGACTTCTGCTTTGCCTGGGTAATGCCTCTTTATACACCCTCTTCTTTCTTGTCCTATTTGGTTGTCATTATGCAATGTTTATGTTCAGTTTTGATATCACATTAACTTCTTGGGTCAGTTTTGCTTTCTAGAATTTGGTCACTATCCATTCCTTAGATATGGCTTTTGGCCCATGAGGCTTGGAATTTTGAGGTGGCCATTTTGAAGCTATTATTTTAATGTGTACTCACAGCCCCTGGTATTGTTGATTTTCACTGAAATTCTTGAGGGCCATTGCTTTCTTCAGTTTATCTCTGAGGCTCTTCTGAGGTGAGAGTTAGAAATGAAATAAAGGTAAGGGATGGTTGACTGTGTCTGGTGTGCACATTATATGTCAGTAAACAAAGCTATGAACTTGTTTCTTTCTTTCAGATGACATCAAAGGGCAGCCTCCTCACAAAAGCCTTAACGAGTGCCTATGCCAGTTAGGCCACCATCATGGCTTCTTACATTATTATGATTTCTTTCTAGCAGCTCATTATTTAAACACTAGCTGAATCTTCTTACCTACTCTAGATTTAGAGCGCTCGTTTTATTTAACAAATGCTTATTGAGTGTCTACTTTGGAACAGGCACTGTTCTAACTACTTGGTATAGATAAGGGAACAAAATGGACAAAACATCTGCCCTCTGGGAGCTTACCTTCTGTCATGGATTAGAGAACATGAAGTACTATATGAAGGACATGAAGTACTACAGAGCAGGCTGAAATTACCCTACTATCTGTGGGCCTTAGACAGAGCCTGAACATACAACTGTGCATTTTGTGTACTACATAACTCCTGGGAGTGCTACTCACTTAATTGTCATGTGAGCAGTGCTCCCTGGAATTGTGCAGTGCACAAATTCTGCATCCTGGGGTGGCAGCCCTAGTGCTCGGCCAGGTGCAGGTACAGGCAACAGCTTTTTGTCCAGTCCCACATGGTCTCTTGAGAGTGGATAGACCTGAATTTTCTGCAGGAGTGGGTTTCAGGCTTGATGAAAATAAACACAAATGAGCATTTCAATGGGTACAACTTACAGAAGTTAGAATTCACTGCAGTTCAACAGAACGAATTGATTTAATAGCAAATGATATCAGAAGACATCAAACTTCAAATCTCCCTGAACCCTGGTGAGATACATGGTCAAGTTGTTGTCAAGGCTAATTTTTCTATCTAGTGTGAGATCTTTCTAGTTACCCTCTTCTAGTTACCAACTTCTTTTTCCACCAAACGTGTCTCTTTAAACTTCAGCATAATTACCTTAAATTCCAAAAACTGCCTTTTACAGGCCACTTCACCAGGATCTAACACTCAAGTTCGGAGTAGGTTTTCTCATTGCCCATCAAGCACCATCATATGCTATCTTGCCCCAAATGTTTATGATGGCCTCCTGCCCAGTCACTGTCCACCACTGTTACGATGCTTAGTGGGAGGCCCTGCCCTGGCTTACACATGCCAGAAGGGCTGAGCCTGGCTGCCTTGGCCCAGTCTTACCCTGCCAAGTGATAGTTCCTGACATTGGGACATGTTTACATCAGTGTCCAGGGGTTGACTTTCTCTTTGGACTTTTATTTTCTATTTACACAATCCTCCAAAAATAGATTATCAGGAATATCTAAGCTCAGTTGGAATTATTCCCTTTTATATTTTTGTTTTCCTGTGAAGTTCCTGATGTAGAGCTGAGTGAATAAACAAGGAATGCACTGGCAGAGAAGTGCAAAGCTTTTGGCTCTGATCAAATTGAAAAGTTTGTGGTTGCCATCTGGGCCAGCAAATAAAGTTGCTGCCAATAGAACAGAAATGTAGAAGTAAAGAGACTGGTTACAAACAATCACCTTAATTTCAGTCTGGGGTATTTTGATATAGGTTATGTAACAGTCCTGGGAGAAGCAAGTCACTTCAACAAGTTGGTGGATGTGAAGAAAAGAGAAGTCTCAGAGTACACAGAAAACCTTTCTGGCAAGTTCCTATTTATTTACTTTAGTTTTAGCAATTTCATTTTGCTTTCTTTGAGTCAGCAGATGATAAACTGGTTTCGAGAGGCAGTGTTTTTTATGGCAGTACCTTTAGTGAGGAAATCATGAATTCTTCTGTAAGTAAGCATAATTAGATAATATGATAGGTATATAATAATGACTTTAGTTGGGAGGTAGTATGACTTAGTGGTTCAGAAAATAAACTTTTGAGTGAGATAGAACTAGGTTTATGTTTTAGCTCTGAGAGTTACTGATGATGACCTTGGGCATGTAACATTAACTCTGAGCTCAGTTGCTTCATGTATAAAGTGGAGATTATAACACCTAACATAGGGATGTTGTTATGTGGAATAAGTCAGATAATGTAAGGTATATTCTCCTGTGCTTGACTCAAAATGCAGTACTTAATCATTTGTTGATATTACCATTATTTAATTATTTGGAAATATATTTAGTAGGTTTTAAAATAAATAATCCTATTTTTCCTCATAGAAAAAATTAGGAAGATTAGTACATTTTTTTGTCTATAACATGAGTAGATTATAGAATATGGTTCCCTGATGGAGCAGTGGTTGAGAGTCCGCCTGCCGATGCAGGGGACACGGGTTCGTGCCCCGGTCCGGGAAGATCCCACATGCCACAGAACAGCTGGGCCCGTGAGCCATGGCCACTGAGCCTGAGTGTCCGGAGCCTGTGCTCCGCAACGGGAGAGGCCACAACAGTGAGAGGCCCGCATACCGCAAAAAAAAAAAGAAAAAAAAAAATAGTTCTGTCAGTTATTGCATTATGCCTATGTCAAAAATCATTCATTTGATTGAAGTTTTTTGCTTTATTATTACACTTTAAAATTATAATTATACTTTTAAAATTCTTTAGTTTTTATACCCTCATTTTCATTTTTAATTTTGCTGATATATTTTTGTGAAAAATCCTTTATATTTGCAATTTAATGCTACCATATTTTAATAAATTAGTATAGTATACCTTTAATTTCATTAATCTATCCCTATGGATGTTTTAAAAACAATTTGGGGTTGAATAATTAAAATTGATTTATTTTTATGTTTACTTTTAAATAAAAGCAAGCAAAGATATGAGATAAGATCTAACCACTATTTGGCTCCTTAAACAAGTTATTAAATGATAGTGTTTTAATTTCCATTTTTTTCTAAATATTTTATATTATTTTCGTATCGGCCTTTGTTTCCATGGATTTATTATTATCATTAATATTTATTTAAATGTATTATTAAATTGTATTTGTATTATACTACTTTCAAAAAATGTAGCCATAATATTGTTCATATTTTTTTTTCATCTACTTGGTGTGATAAAGGCTAAACCTTAGAAGTGTTTTAACATATTGGTGAAAGAATTTCCTCTCTTCATTGTTTGAATGAAGTCATGTATTAATCAGGGTTCTCCAGAGAAACAGAACCAATATGATATATAGAAAGATATACAGAAAGAGATTTATTATGAGGAATTCACTCATACAATTATGAAGACTGAGAAGTCCCACAATCTAACCTCTATAAGCTGGAGGCCTGGTAAAGCGGGTGCTGTAGTTCCAGTCCCAACCTGATGTCTTAAGAACCAGAGGAGCCAATGATGTAAGTCCTAGTCTGAGTCTGATGGCCCTAAAACCAAGGGGCCAATGGCCTAAGTCCTGGTTCAAGTCAGAAGACCAAAGAACCAGGACATTGATGAACAAGGTCAGAAGATCAGTGTTCCAGCTTAAGCAGAGAGATAATTCATTTTTACTCCACCTTTTTGTTCTATTTGGGTTTTCAACAATTTGGATGATAATAATGTTTTATCAGCTATCTGGGAATCTCTTAGCCCAGGCACGTTGACACATAAAATTAAGAATCACAGACCATGAGTCCAATTACATATGTAAGCTATATATATATATATATATATATATATATATATATATATATAGTAACAAACTATGTATTTAAGTATATTATTGGTATATCTATTAATCTATTTTCTTTAATATATCTAATATTTAACAGTGGGACCAAAGGTGGCATATTAGAATATTTCAAAGTATTTTATCATGCTATTATACCTTTCATTTTACATTTTATAATATGATTCATACTGGGCCATGAAGACACAGCAAAGTAAAGCACAGAAAATGCAGTTTGGACTTTCCTATATCCTCATTTTTCTCTACCAACATATTTTTTTCCTGCTGTGGGAACCATCATTTTACCGTTTTGAAAACAAGTGTAATTTTCCTCTGCTTTTTTATATTTTTAAAATTTTATTTTCTCTCCTTGAAAAATTATTTAAAATTATTGTCTATTGTCTCTTACTATTGAAATAAAACATCTTTAGCTTTTCCAGTGACCAAATTTAGAGATATAGAGGCCTCCACATTTTTTCCCATATTTTTCTATAAATGCTACAATAAAAAATATTAGATTCCCATCTTTAGAAACTGTATATCAATGATAACATTTTCTGTGAATTCATATTTAGAACAGGAAGTAATCTATGCTGTCATATCTATCTGCACACTCATTAAGCAAAATCACAATTTATACATAAAAACACACACACACGTGTGTGTATGAACTGAACTGTGCAAATAATACACAAATTACAAATAATAGCTTGCCTCTGAGGACTGTTATCACTGTGAGTTCAAACAAGTAAATAGAAACTTGATATTAGATTTTATGTATGCTCACAGTGCCTGCCAATTTGGAATACGATCCACTGTGTGACAAAAGAGTGATGTATAATCACTGTTTGATCAGTAAATCACTGTTTGATCAGAATCAACAAATATTAAAATGTTAAGTTGGGGCAGGGAACAGCACTGCATTAGAGGTCTCAGGCCGGAAAACAAATTCTATGGGAACATGGGTGATTCTGTTACTTCTCATCTGTGATTAGTAGGGTTAGAAATATTAGAGATTAATGGATTTCATGTATCAGTGAAAAAACAATTCAAAATAAGAGTTAATAATTTACTAGGTTATTTATATTAAAGAATACATAAATGATATTAGAAACTGAATATTTTTTGAATATTTTTATTGTATTTTATTTAATTTTTTATACAACAGGTTCTTATTAGTCATCAACTTTATACACATCACTGTGTACATGTCAATCCCAAATGCCCAATTCATCACACCACCACCCCCACCCCGCCCCACCGCTTTCCCCCCTTGGTGTCCATACATTTGTTCTCTACATCTGTGTCTCAACTTCTGCCCTGCTAACTGGTTCATCTGTACCATTTTTCTACGTTCCACATAGACACATTAATATATGATATTTGTTTTTCTCTTTCTGATTTACTTCACTTTGTATGACAGTCTCTAGATCCATCCACGTCTCAACAAATGACCCAATTTCATTGCTTTTTATGGCTGGATAATATTCCATTGTATGTATGTACCACATCTTTATTCATTCATCTGTCGATGGGTGTTTAGGTTGCTTCCATGACCTGGCTATTGTAAATAGTGCTGCAATGAACACTGGGGTGCATGTGTCTTTTTGAATTGTGGTTATCTCTGGGTATATGCCCAGTAGTGCGATAGCTGGGTCATATGGTAATTCTAGTTTTAGTTTTTTAAGGAACCTTCATACTGTGCTCCATAGTGACTGTATCAATTTCCATTCCCACCAACAGTGCAAGAGGGTTCCCTTTTCTCCACACCCTCTCCAGCATTTATTGTTTGTAGATTTTCTGATGATGCCCATTCTAACTGGTGTGAGATGATACCTCATTGTAGTTTTGATTTGCATTTCTCTAATAATTAGTGATGTTGAGCAGCTTTTCATGTGCTTCTTGGCCATCTGTATGTCTTCTATGGAGAAATGTCTGTTTAGGTCTTCTGCCCATTTTTGGATTGGGTTGTTTGTTTTTTGATATTGAGCTGCATGAGCTGCTTGTAAATTTTGTAGATTGATCCTTTGTCAGTTGCTTCATTTGCAAATATTTTCTCCCATTCTGAGGGTTGTCTTTTTGTCTTGCTTATGGTTTCCTTTGCTGTGCAAAAGCTTTGAAGTTTCATTAGGTCCAATTTGTTTATTTTTGTTTTTATTTCCATTACTCTAGGAGGTGAATCAGAAAAGATATTGCTGTGATTTATGTCAAAGGGTGTTCTTCCTATGTTTTCCTCTAAAAGCTTTATACTGTCTGGTCTTACGTTTAGGTCTCTAATCCATTTTGAGTTTATTTTTGTGTATGGTGTTTGGGAGTATTCTAATTTCATTCTTTTACATGTAGCTGTCCAGTCTTCCCAGCACCACTTATTGAAGAGACTGTCTTTTCTCCATTTTATATCCTTGCCTCCTTTGTCATAGATTAGTTGACCATAGGTGCGTGGGTTTATCTCTCGGCTTTCTCTCTTGTTCCATTGAACTATATTTCTGTTTTTGTGCCAGTACCATACTGTCTTGATTACTGTAGCTTTGTAGTATAGTATGAAGTCAGAGAATGTGATTCCTCCACCTCCGCTTTTTTCCCTCAAGACTGTTTTGGCTATTCGGGGTCTTTTGCGTCTCCATACAAATTTTAAGATGATTTGTTCTAGTTCTGTAAAAAATGCCATTGGTAATTTGATAGGGATTGCATTGATTCTGTAGATTGCTTTGGGTAGTATAGTCATTTTCACAATATTGATTCTTCCAATCCAAGAACATGGTATATCTCTCCATCTGTTGGTATCACCTTTAATTTCTTTCATCAGTGTCTTATAGTTTTCTGCATGCAAGTCTTTTGTCTCCCCAGTAGGTTTATTCCTAGGTATTTTATTCTTTTTGTTGCAGTGGTAAATGGGAGTGTTTCTTTAATTTCTCTGTCAGATTTTTTATCATTAATGTATAGGAATGCCAGAGATTTCTGTGCATTAACTTTGTACCCTGCAACTTTACCAAATTCATTGATTAGTTCTAGTAGTTTTCTGGTGGCATCTTTAGGATTCTCTATGTATAGTATCATGTCATCTGCAAACAGTGACAGTTTTACTTCTTCTTTTCTAATTTGTATTCCTTTTTTTTTTTTTCTTCTCTGATTGCCATGGCTAGGACTTCCAAAACGATGTTGAATAATAGTGGTGAGAGTGTACATCCTTTTCTTGTTCCTGATCTTAGAGGAAATGCTTTCAGTTTTTCACCATTGAGAATGATGTTTGCTGTGGGTTTGTCATATATGGCCCTCATTATGTTGAGGTAGGTTCCCTCTATGCCCACTTTCTGGAGAGTTTTTATCGTAAATGGATGTTGAGTTTTGTCAAAAGCGTTTTCTGCATCTATATGATGATGATATGGTTTTTTTTCTTCAGTTTGTTAGTATGGTGTATCACATTGATTGATTTGCGTATATTGAAGAACACTTGCATCCCGGGGATAAATCCCACTTGATCATGGTATATGATCCTTTTAATGTGTTGTTGGATTCTGTTTGCTAGTATTTTGTTGAGGATTTTTGCATCTATATGCATCAGTGATAGTGGTTTGTAATTTTCTTTTTTTGTAGTATCTTTCTCCAGGGTGATGGCCTCATAGAATGACCTCATAGAATGAGTTTGGGAGTGTTCCTTCCTCTGCAATTTTTTGGAAGAGTTGGGGAAGGATGGGTGTTAACTCTTCTCTAAATGTTTGATAGAATTCACCTGTGAAGCCATCTGGTCCTGGACTTTTGTTTGTTGGAAGATTTTTAATCACAGTTTCAATTTCATTACTTGTGATTGGTCTGTTCATATTTTGTATTTCTTCCTGGTTCAGTCTTGGAAGGTTATACCTTTCTAAGAATTTGTCCAGTTTTTCCAGGTGTCCATTTTATTGGCATAGAGTTCCTTGTAGTAGTCTCTTAGGATGCTTTGTATTTCTGTGGTGTCTGTTGTCACTTATCCTTTTTCATTTCTAATTTGATTTATTTGAGTCCTCTCCCTCTTTTTCTTGATGAGTCTGGCTAATGGGCTATCAATTTTGTTTATCTTCTCTAGGAACCAGCTTTTAGTTTTATTGATCTTTGCTATTGTTTTCTTTGTTTCTATTTCATTTATTTCTGCTCTGATCTTTATGATTTCTTTCCTTCTGCTAACCTTGAGTTTTGTTTGTTCTTCTTTCTCTGGTTCCTTTAGGTGGAAGGTTAGATTGTTTATTTGAGATTTTTCTTGTTTCTTGAGGTAGGCTTGTATAGCTATAAACTTCCCTCTTAAAACTGCTTTTGCTGCATCCTATAGGTTTTGGATCGTTATGTTTTCATTGTCATTTGTCTCTAGGTATTTTTTTATTTCCTCTTCAATTTCTTCAGTGATCTCTTGGTTATTTAGTAATGTATTGTTTAGCCTCCATGTGTTTATGTTTTTTACGTTTTTCTCCCTGTAATTCATTCCTAATCTCATAGCGTTGTGGTCAGAAAAGATGCTTGATATGATTTCAATTTTCTTAAATTTATGAGGCTTGATTTGTGACCCAAGGTGGGATCTATCCTGGAGAATGTTCCATGCACAGTTGAGAAGAAAGTGTAATCTGCTGTTTTTGGATGGAATGTCCTATAAATATCAATTGAATCTATCTGGTCTGTTGTGTCATTTAAAGCTTCTGTTTCCTTATTTATTTTCACTTTGGATGATCTGTCCATTGGTGTACGTGAGGTGTTAACGTCCCCCAGTATTATTGTGTTACTCTCAATTTCCTCTTTTATAGCTGTTAGCAGTTGCCTTATGTATTGAGGTGCTCCTATGTTGGGTGCATATACATTTATAATTGTTATATCTTCTTCTTCGATTGATCCCTTGATGATTATGTACTGTCCTTCCTTGTCTCTTGATTCATTCTTTATTTTAAAGTCTATTTTATCTGTTATGAGTATTGCTACTCCAGCTTTCTTTTGATTTGCATTTGCATGGAATATCTTATTCCATCCCCTCAGTTTCAGTCTGTATGTGTCCCTAGGTCTGATATGGTTCTCTTGCAGACATCATATATATGGGTCTTCTTTTTGTATCTATTCAGAAAGCCTGTCTTTTGGTTGTAGTTTTTGATCCATTCACATTTAAGGTACTTATTGATATGAATGTTCCTATGACCATATTCTTAATTGTTGTGTGTTTGGTTTTCTAGGTCCTTTTCTTCTCTTGTGCTTCCCACTTAGAGAAGTTCCTTAAGCATTTGTTGTAGAGCTGGTTTGGTGGTGCTGAATTCTCTTAGCTTTTGCTTGTCTGTAAAGCTTTTGATTTCTCCATCAAATCTGAATGAGATCTCTGAATGAGATCCTTGCCAGGTAGATTAATCTTGGTTGTAGGTTCTTCCCTTTCATCACTTTAAGTATATCATGCCGCTCCCTTCTGGATTGTTTAGTTTCTGCTGAGAAATCAACTGTTAACCTTATGGCAGTTCCCTTGTATGTTATTTGTCATTTTTCCCTTGCTGCTTTCAATAATTTTTCTTTGTCTTTAATTTTTGTCAGTTTGATTACTATGTGTCTCAGTGTGTTTCTCCTTTGGTTTATCCTGTTTGGGACTCTCTGTGCTTCCTGGACTTGGGTGGCCAGTTCCTTTCCCATGTTAGGGAAGTTTTCGACTATAATCTCTTCAAATATTTTCTTGGGTCCTTTCTGTCTCTCTTCTCCTTCTGAGACCCCCATTATGCAAATGTTGTTGCATTTAATGTTGTCCCAGTGGTCTCTTAGGCTGTCTTCATTTCTATTTATTCTTTTTTCTTTATTCTGTTCCGCAGCAGTGAATTCCACCATTCTGTCTTCCAGGTCACTTATCCGTTCTTCTGCCTCAGTTATTCTGCCATTGATTCCTTCTAATGTAGTTTTCATTTCAGTTATTGTATTATTCATCTCTGTTTGTTTGTTATTTAATTCTTTTAGGTCTTTGTTAAACATTTCTTGCATCTTCTCAATCTTTTCCTCCATTCTTTTTCCGAGGTCCTGGATCATCTTCACTATCATTATTCTAAATTCTTTTTCTGGAAACTTCCCTATCTCCACTTCATTTAGTTGTTTTTCTAGGGTTTTATCTTGTTCCTTCATCTGGTACATAGCTCTCTGCCTTTTCATCTTGTCTGTCTTTCTGTGAATGTTGTTTTTGTTCCACGGGCTGCAGGATTGTAGTTCTTCTTGCTTCTTCTGCGTGCCCTCTGGTGGATGAGGCTCTCTTAGAGGCTTGTGTAGGTTTCCTGATTGGAGGGACTCATGGTGGGTAGAGGTGACTGTTTCTCTGGTGGGCAGAGCTCAGTAAAACTTTAATCCACTTGACTCTTGATGGGTAGGGCTGGGCTCCCTCCCTGTTGGTTGTTTGGCCTGAGGCACCCAACACTGGAGCCTACCTGGGCTCTTTGGTGGGGCTAATGGCGAACTCTGGGAGGGCTCACACTAAGGAGTACTTCCCAGAACTTCTTCTGCCAGTGTCCTTGTCCTCAGAGTGAGCCACAGCCACCCACCACCTCTGCAGTAGACCCTCTAACACTAGCAGGTAGGTCTGTTTCAGTCTCCCTTGGAGTCACTGCTCCTTCCCCTGAGTGCCGATGTGCACACTATTTTGTGTGTGCCCTCCAAGAGTGGAGTCTCTGTTTCCTCCAGTCCTGTCAGAGTCCTGCAGTCAAATCCCACTAGCCTTCAAAATCTGATTGTCTAGGAATTCCTCCTCCCATTGCCAGACCCCCAGGTTTAGAAGCCTGACATGGGGCTCAGAACCTTCACTCCAGTGGGTGGACTTCTGTGGGATAAGTGTTCTCTAGTTTGTGAGTCACCCACCCAGCAGTTATGGGATTTGATTTTATTGTGATTGCGCCATCCCTACCGTCTCATTTCGGCTTCTCCTTTGTCTTTGGATGTGGGGTATCTTTTGTGGTGAGTTCCAGTGTCTTTCTGTTGATGATTGTTCAGCAGTTAGTTGTGATTCTGGTGTTCTTGCAAGAGGGAGTGAGAGCACATCCTTCTACTTTGCCATCTTGGTTCAGGGCCCTTGGGAAGTAAATATTTTTTATCTTAATTTTTTTTACATACTTAAAATAATTAACTCAAGTACTTTTAATATCCTTTTTCTAAGGTACATTTTATAATCAAATTCTTTCATTAAAAGATGATAAACTTCATAAATTTCTGTCTGGGCCTTGTCTGAGGCATCATTAGTTTAGAACTTATAGAGTCTGAATTCTTGAATTTCTTTTGTTGTTCAAATATCTGAGTGTCTGTTTTTGTCACTTTGATCATTCATTCATTATGCTTTTAAAATTAAATTTATTTTTCAAATCCAGCACTCTGTTGCCTGTCAGGGATATAGGTGAGAGGTAAAGCCCCTGATGTTTAGTGGAAAAGATACAAACATATACAAATAATTGAAAGATAAAAATATTAGAGTAAAACCAAGTTATAATAAGAATACCCTTACCTCTGTCGAGGAAGTTGGATAAGGCTTTAAGACAGAGGTAACATCAGAGATGTGTATTGATATAAAATAAAAAATTTCTATTGAGTTCAGTATAAGGTTCTATCTAACACGCAGTGCAGTACTTACTAGGAACATGGTTGTTACTGAGTGAATAAAGAATGGGGAAGGTAGTATGCTGGCATAGAAAAGTATACAGGAACATGGTTTGTTGATGGTGTATGTATTGGGTGTTGCTAATATATAGGTCCATGAGATTTGGTGAGGGAATGGCCAGAAATGAACATAAAGAAGTAGCATGGAGCCTGATTACAAGGGTTTTGTATTTTTTTCACTAATATGGTTAGATTGTATCCTATACACAAACCAGGATCCGTAGAAATTTGGCAGTAGGAGAGTGATATATCTGATCTGTTATTTAGAGATGCTACAAGAGAAGAAACTGTTGGAGAGATTGTTGTGTTACGAGTGTAAGAGAGATCAAAGCTCTAGTAGAATTTTGGAGGGAGTTTTAAGAGAAGTAGGAAATTCCAGAGACATTTCTAGGATAAAACTGACAACATGTCATGATTGACTAGGTTTAGAAAGTGATGGAGAAATAGGAAAAGATTATTCTCTCCATGCATACCCTCAAACTTTTATCTACACTCTTATTAAACCCACATGGATAGACTTTGGCTTAGATATGGGGGACACAGAGATAGTTTGGACCCAATATTTGCCCTTGTAAAACTCATCGCTTGGTGTTTCTCCCAGTGAGATTTTAGTTTTGATGATCATGACGTTAATTGATTCATGCTTTCCTGATGTATAGGATAAGACTAAGCTTTCCTAAAATATAGAAATTAATCAATGGGTTAAGTCAGCTTGCTTTCTTGAAATCTTCAATCTTTTGTCTTCAATATTTTGATGTCACTGTGCTGGTATGCTACTCTCTTTTTCTTCCTAAATGACTTAGAGGTTGAAAATATGTGTGCAGGACTTCTCAAGAATAACATATTACTGCATTAGAGAGAAATAGAAAAGTATTACCCCCCAGATGTTTATTGTAGTTTGCTTTTGAGTATTTGTAGATTGAAATTGAGTAGAGAGGATGTTGATTAGCATGCAGATTTTTTTAGTTGTCTGTAATAGGAAACGAATTGGTGTTTTCCTTAAAGAATGAATTTAAGCAAATGTGGTTTGAAAAGTGTAGTGTTGTTAATCACACTGATCCAAGTAGTAGAAACTATTGATTGAGTAAAATAAGAGTTTTGATTATTTAACTGCAGGCTTCATTCTGGGAAACCAGAATTAAATGGTGGTAATAATTGCAATACTTAATACATGAAAACTCTGACCTAACACTGGGTGTACTTTTACAAAGATTAACTCATTAAATTATGTGACTTAAATTCTGCATTCTGCCCCTCTGTCATCTGCCCACCCCACCCTTTTCATTATCCCACCTCCCCTGCTCCTAATACTATTCATCTAACCCACAGCTTCTTACTGTTAGAATCCCTGTGCTCTGCAAGTAGCTGTATTACATGGAATACAATAAATTGGTACACCTCTAACTACCTTCTGTGGCATCCATGTGGTCCGCCAGAAACTCATATATCCGTGCCATGCCAAATGGTGGAAATATAGGTTGACCCACTGGTATGTCCTAGCTTAGATATACTATCTCTCTCCAGTACTCTTCTGAGACAGATCTTCTGGTTAGCTGCCCAAACAGACATCTAGCCAGGGAATGAAATACATGAATCCCTTTCTTAGGCACCCCATATAATCTCTCAGTAATATCTTCACATCCTACTCTTGGCTTTAGGGAGAGACTGTAGCCTCTCGTCGTGAACATTGATTCCTCACAAAGCAGAGAATTTAATGACAACCCTGTTCTTTTACAGATTCTACAGAGGAGATGAAGTGATGGCTAGTGGTAGCAAGGCCAGTTTTGCCTCCTTTTAGTAAGCTCATGTCTCATCCCCACTTTAGGTAGCTCATAGACCATTCCCTTTTAAGCATGGATTGCTTAGCACCTTTGACAATTCTGCATCAAAAGGAAAAATCTCACATAACATCCTGTTGCAGGTACATCCTCATATACACACCTATACACAAAATGAATTCTGGACACCTTAGTTATCCTACTCACAAAAGTAATAGAAAAGTAAGCTTCTAAACAATGAGACAACACTTTCTCAGAGAGCCATGGCTTTCATGTTGTCCAAAAGAGGAAGGTTAAAACCTTAGAATTATATACAAATTTAGTTTAATGATGTTACAAATTTGGTTGTTTGGTTTTCACTTCAGATCTCCCAAATAGAAGAGCTAGGCTGCTCTATACTTATATACTGAGAAATGACAACTGTCTAAAAGATTGGGCACATGTCCTCCTGCAGTCCTGTAGTATCAGTGTTATGAGTATAGTGTGTTTCAGAAAATAGGATAGTGTATAAAAAATAAATTTTTAATGCCTTTATTGAGATAATTCATATATCTCAAATCTACCTATTTAAAATATACAGTTCAGTAGGTTTTATTATATTCAGAGTTATAATGTGCAACCATTACCACAATCAATTTTGGAACACTTTTGTGCTCACTTTGGCAGCACATATACTAAAATTGGAATTTTAGAACACTTTTCTCACCCCCAAAAATAATCCTATGCCGATTAGCAATCACCTTCCATCTCGTCATCTTCCCAGGCCCTGGCAACCACTAATCTACTTTCTGCCTCTGTGAATTCATGTATTCTGGACATTTCATAAAAATAGAATCATATGATGTGCCATCTTTTGTGGCTTGTTTCACTTAGCATATTGTTTTCAAGGTTCATGCATGTTGTAGCATGTATCAGTATCTCATTCATTTTTTATTACAGAAAAAAATTATAAATAAATTGTAAAGACTCTCTGTTGCAAGTTGGGTTCTCCACAAAGGAGCTTAGAGATGGAATTAGGCATGCAAAAGATTTACTGGTGAGTAACAGCTGTGAAAGGAAAAGATCAGAAGCAGGGTTGTATAGGGAGGCCATCAGATCACAGTGCACTTCTCCCGCCAGGATCCCCCAGAGCAAAGCTTGCCCATTGGAGGAGTCTTCCTCTGGGAGGAAATGCTAGGCTCTGGTACTACTGCCTTGCTTGGTGATTGGCCAGGGGCTGTCCTGAGAAGAAGCTGGAAGCTGAGACAAACCATACTCCTTGCTGGTGGGCAGCAAGTCCTTTCTTAAAGAGCAGTCTGGTGTCACATCTTTATGACTAACATGGCTAAAATAAGCATCCATTAAAAACAAAACAAAACAAAACAGCCTCAGTTATCTGAATGTGCTCTCTGGGAATGCTGGATTAAAAATAAGCCTCCACTGCATATTCATTTGTTGTCTTTTCTTCCTTAGCAGTTGGAAAGCAGAGGCTCTCACTTTTTTCCTTGTTTTCAAGTGACCAAATTCTTTAAATTGAAGTATAGTTAATTTACAATGTCGTGTTAGTTTCAAGCGTACAGCAAAGTGATTCATATATACATATGTGTATACATTCTTTTTCAGATTCTTTTCCATTACAGGTTATTATAAGATATTAGATATAGTTCCCTGTACTATACAGTAGGTCCTTTTTGTTTACCTATTTTATACATAGTAGTGTATATATGTTAATCTCAAGCTCCTAATTTATCCCTCTCTCCTCCATCATCTTCTTCCTTTCTGAGTCAACTTTCTTCAAGTAAGAATCTTTGCAGACAGTGGGAGCTCAATAAATGCCATTGATTGACAGACCTGGACAAGCAAGACAAATATTTCTTACTTGGACCTAAAATCTTCTTTTTGGCACACAATAAAAGAGCCCCGTAACTCTTGTCACTCTACACCAAGATGTTCTACAGTTTACAAAGTGCATGTGAAAGTTGTTCTGAGATTGTTGGGTAGCCTCCCAAAGGGTGTGCAGCTAGGGTAATGATACGGGCAATAGAAACCATGATTCTATACCATGCTTACTGCTCCCAGCACACTGACAGATCTCATTGGCAGTGAATGCCCATGTTTAGGTTATAGGCTTTAAAGACTCACACCTTTGTTAACACTGCAGCTCCATAGCTCCAGAACTACTTCTTATTGAAATCTTCTTATGAATAACATTGAACCATGTGCTCCATCCAGTCCCCAAGTGCCCAAAACCTTCCTGAAATCCACATACCTTGTTGTGAACTGGAAAACTGATCTGTACTCCCTCAGCCATGAAATTTGCCACTCAGAAAACTACATATTTGTAATTTGAAAACCTGCAATGATGCACTGTAACTGCAAGATGATCTAATCTCTAGGCACATATTGCTTTTGGTTTTCGTTATTGAAGATGGAAGAGATTTCTCTCATTTCAATGATGGATCTCTACGTACTTCTTATGAATCATGGTGGCAGTGTGATAAAATTAAGACATTTCATTGATTCAGTTATGAAGGACTTCATTGCTCACCATGGGTGATAAAAACTGCATCACTGTTTACACATAATATACATATTTAAGAACATAATTCATTTCAGAGTGCACAGCACATTATGTGATCATAGAGAAAAGCTTTTTAAAAAATTTTCCTTAAATTCCTTTGGGGCGAAAAACAATAGAACAGCTTTGGAAAATAATAGAAAGCCATACAACATCAGGAATTAATTAACTAAAGTTTATTGCTTCATACACTTTAATTTCAATCACAGTACTAATGAGTAAAGTGATTATGTAATTTGTCAATTGTCATAATCTTTTCAAGGGAGAGAATACTGCAGTCTCCTCCTTGTTAACTTGGACACCTGTCCAGAAACTACTGTCCTACCTCCTTGTAAAGAACCTCTCTCTATGAAATATAGATTAAATTAGCAGAATATTTTGACCAAAACATACATGTATTTCATTGTTTTATATGTAGGATATAAAAAAATTATGATATAAAAAATCATAAAAAATTATGATACAACCCTTTGCCACCAAGTGTTCTTTCTCTGTTCTAACACAAGGACATGGTGGAAATTAATAAATAAAACTGGAACTCAGACAACTCAAGTGATTAAAGAGTTTGAAAATATTGAAAAAATATATTTACACTTAAAAGACTGTTAACTGTTAGACATGGAAAAGCAACAGTACATTTTTTGAAGATGATGAAAGTCAAATGCACCTAATACTATCCAATGTAGGCCTGAGAACACTATGTCTACTGTGAGAAAACAATAACATGGCTGATAAATTGCACTATTCTTTCTGTGTTGATGAGAGATTTGATTTCCTGAAGAATTGAAAGTTAAAGGAATGAAAAAATACAGCAAATGACATCTTTACTCTTAACCTGTTCTGTTTAATGTGGAGCTTGGTCCATCTGCTGTTTCTACAATTTGACCCTCTCCCTTCCACATATGTCTGCATGGGCACACTATTCTCTGTCTTCCCTTCATGCTTCAACAGGCTTCATCTTCAGTTCTCTTGTGAAAAGTTGACAAGCAGACTTTAAGGAAAATCAAGGTGGTCTTTTGAATGCCAGAAAATGGTCTAAAAAATGCACATAGACTACAGTATTATTAGGAATGAATATACGTTTCTTCTAGAGATGGTATGGTACTGGTATTCCAGGGTTATGCCAATCACACAGATTTTCAACCTGTATTGAGTGAATATTTACTATCTGCATATTGGTACTGTTCTGGGCATTAATACTGTTTCCCAAGTAGAGAGACATTCCATAATCTAAGTGTTCAGAGGAACATTGAACCCTGTTCTCAATGCCATGGTCTAAGTGTTAAGTTTTCCAAGGGAGGGTCTGGAAATTATCTTTGATGATTAAAGGGGATATTCAGCGTGGTCAAGATAAAACTTTTCATCATATGATATGTCATTTCTGTTGCTGTTCGTTTTTTTTTTAAAAAAAAACTGGAGTTTTTTATTTATTGGAGTATAATTACTCCAATGGAGTATAATTACTTTACAATGGTGTGTTAGTTTCTGCTGTATAACAAAGTGAATCAGCTATACATAAACATATATCCCCATATATCCTCCCTCTTGCGTCTCCCTCGCACCCTCCCTACCCCAACCCTCTAGGTGGACACAAAGAACCGAGCTGATCTCCCTGCGCTATGTGGCTGCTTCCCACTAGCTATCTATTTTACATTTGGTAGTGTATTTATGTCCATGCCACTCTCTCACTTCATCCCAGCTTACCCTTCCCCCTCCCCGTGTCCTTAAGTCCATTCTCTACGTCTGCGTCTTTATTCCTGTCCTGCCCCTAGGTTCTTCAGAACCATTTTTTTTAAAGATTCCATATATATGTGTTAGCATACAGTATTTGTTTTTCTCTTTCTGACTTACTTCCCTCTGTATGACAGACTCTAGGTCCATCCACCTCACTACAAATAACTCAGTTTCGTTTCTTTTTATGGCTGAGTAATATTCCATTGTATATATGGGCCACATCTTCTTTATCCATTTATCTGTCGACGGACACTTAGGTTGCTTCCATGTCCTGGCTATTGTAAATAGAGCTGCAATGAACACTGTGGTACATGACTCTTTTTGAATTCTGGTTTTCTAAGGGTATATGCCCAGTAGTGGGATTGCTGGGTCATATGGTAATTCTATTCTATTTGTAGTTTTTTAAGGAACCTCCATACTGTTCTCCATAGTGGCTGTATCAATTTACATTCCCACCAACAGTGCAAGAGGGTTCCATTTTCTCCACACCCTGTCCAGCATTTATTGTTTCTAGATTTTTTGATAATGGCCATTCTGACTGGTGTAAGGTGTTACTTCATTGTAGTTTTGATTTGCATTTCTCTAATGATTAGTGATATTGAGCATCCTTTTATGTGTTTGTTGACAATCTGTATATCTTCTTTGGAGAAATGTCTATTTAGGTCTTTTGCCCATTTTTGGATTGGGTTGTTTGTTTTTTTGATATTGAGCTGCATGAGCTGCTTGTATATTTTGGGGATTAATCCTTTGTCAGTTGCTTCATTTGCAAATATGTTCTCCCATTTTGAAGGTTGTCTTTTCGTCTTGTTTACGGTTTCCTTTGCTGTGCAAAAGCTTTTAAGTTTCATTAGGTCCCATTTGTTTATTTTTGTTTTTATTTCCATTTCTCTAGGAGGTGGGTCAAAAAGAATCTTGCTGTGATATATGTCATAGTGTGTTCTACCTCTATTTTCCTCTAAGTGTTTTATATTGTCTGGCCCTACATTTTGGTGTTTAATCCATTTTGAGTTTATTTTTGTGTATGGTGTTAGGGAGTGTTCTAATTTCATGCTTTTACATGTAGCTGTCCAGTTCATATGATCTGTGTTAAAGCATGTCTTCTGTGTGTATAGAAGCAGGCAGAACCCTAGAGTAATTATTATGAGTTAAAATGACAGAGAGCCACATTTGAACTAAGTATGAGGAAGAACTAGTTCAACGTTAGAGCAGTTCAACTTTAATATAAAGTATTTTTATTCATTCAACAGGTATTTACTGGCGCTACTGTGCACCTCTTCTGTATACGTATATTTAGTAAAGAAAGTGTGCACTTCCCATTCTTGGAAGCAGAAGGAGGTTGACAAGCCAAGCAAAGCAAGATAAGCATTTGCTGGAGGTGTGGAGAATGGCTTCCTGCACTGTTTAGGCAATTGGACCAGATATCCCCTGTATTCCCTCATAGGGCTGAGTTTCAGTGACACCATATTATATGGGCAGTAGTTAGAAAGACAGTATATGGTAAGTGCTGTAAGAGAGGTATAAAAATAAGTTCTAGGGGCTTCCCTGGTGGTGCAGTGGTTGGGAGTCCTGCCGATGCAGGGGACGCGGGTTCGTGGCCCAGTCCGGGAGGATCCCACATGCTGCGGAGCAGCTGGCGCGATGAGCCATGGCCGCTGGGCCTGCACGTCAGGAGCCTGTGCTCCATAGCGGGAGAAGCCACAGCAGTGAGAGGCCTGCGTACCGCAAAAAAAAAAAAAAAAAAAAAAAAAAAGTAAAAAAAGTTCTATAGGATTTAGTGGAGAAAAAATAATATTAGAAGTAATATAAAAATAATATTAGAAGGCTGTATAGTGATAAAAAATGAGATTTGAAGGGAAACTTTAAGGATTGATAAGACTTAGTGTAAGAGGAAATATAGGGTCTAGGAAGGGGGAACAAAATGGGTGAAGAGTTGAAGAGACAAGTGCTTGATGTGCTCAGGAGGGATAGTGTTATGCATCCTGGCCATAATCATGATTTTTATGGAGGAATAACAGGGACTTAGGCTAGAGAAATAGGCAGAGAGGGAATGCTTCTCCTCTCCTTTATGGACAGAAGGGCCAAATACCCCATGTGTACATTGGTTACTTAATACAAAACTTTTGTGCCCCAGGAGACAGGTCAGGGTCACTATTTCCTTTTACTAAAGGAAATTAAGACTTTATTAAGACTTTAGATATACTTGAGTCTTTTCTCCTTGTAGGGAAGTGTGAGAATAGATATCTATTGCTTTTGACTGTCAGCTGCTGCCGTTGGTTCACTACTGAGATAACAGTTTACTCTTATTCAAGCTGTTAAAGAACTAGATCACAGAGTTTAAGTAACAAATAGATGATCCAGAGAATGACATTGCTTCTCACTGACTACAGGGTTACACTTCAGTCAAGGGTCTTCTCCAAGTGAGAAACAGTTCAAATATTTGGAGGATAGAGAAGGAACGAATACAAAAGTAGTGTGTGTATGTGTGTATGTGGGTTTAATAGACTAGTTCTCTTACTTTTCAGTGGAACTTTTACTATTACACTGGCTTTTACACAGTTGCCTAATGTGCAAAAATAATTCCAATATTTGCATTGACACAAATGACACAAGAGGATGAAACATTTTACAGAAATCTCTGTGCTTACGTATATTTATATATGTGTTAAATGCATGTGTTGTAATTTGTGTGAACTACTCACCCAGTTGAGCAATAATGACTAAATTAGGCAATGAAATGAATGCATTCTATCATATTTAACGTGAAGGTGCTTGATGTCTCTTGGCTGGTTTTCCTCTATTTCTTAATTACGTCCATGTGTTTTCATGTAAAGATGAGCTGAACATACAGATGTCCAAAAACTTCTGTAATGCCATCTAATGGAGTCAACATTGTTTTCCATACATTTAAAAAATAATTTGCATCATTTTAAACATTTATGCCTTTTGAAACTGCCATGTTTAACTGTAGAATGGAAAATATAGTTTTTGTGACTTCTCACTTGAGGATCTCAGCTGGGTGGAATTATTTACTAGAGCTTATCGAATGACTGTAGCCTTTGTTTCCTTTCTTGGCTTGTCCCCTTCAGTCTTCTCTGAATTTCTGTTACAAGTGTTTACCTGATGACAGTGAGAATTACATCTTGGCATGAAGAGCCCAATGGATGCTGTCCCAGAGTTGAGGGGTATTGCACTCTGTAACTGCAGAATTATGGCTAAATCCTAGCCAATCCTGACCCTTTGCAGAACTTCATCACTGGCATCAGAGTTCTTTATATTTTGTGCAGTCAGATAGTGTGCATTTTGTAGCCCTGGCAAACTGCCAATCTCTAAGCCAAATTCAGCCCACAGAGTTTTCATATATTTTTTTAATACCTCAGTGGGTGCTGAGTGCTACAATTCTCATGTTTGTTTCTTAAGCTGCCCTATCTGGGTACATCTACATTATCTGTCTGGCCCTGAAATCCTGAGTGCTTGAGTCTCCTGCAGTGCTAGAGGGTGTGTTGGAGAAGGCTGCGGCAACAACAGGTTATAAACCCTACCTGCAAAATTCTTATATCAGAAATTTCAGAGGGCTTTCAGGGTATCCATCGTTTAAAAAGTACTCCCTGGCTATGCTATAGTTCAGGCAGGGTTGAGAACCATTGTGATAAGAGGAACCATTTGCCTCATTAGATTCACTAACTAGAAAATATACACTAACTCAAAGCTTAGACTGTTGCTCTAGTTCTCAAAGGAAAAAAAAAACCCCAAACTCTCAATAAATAAACAAACAAAACCACAAAACCTGTATTGAGTGATTACTACGTGCTAAGCATGTCATGTATGTTATGCTATCCTGTCTCCACACTAATGGAACGTTTTCTGGTTCTCATCTTCTCAGTTTCCTGACCTTGATCTCTATGTCATGTCCCTCTCTTACTCTTTGCATATACTAAGGCCCTCACTCTGCCTCTTTACCCTGGTGTATTCGCTTCATAAGAATTTATTTTTCAACTGAAATTATTTTATTTGTTCATTTTTTTGTTGTCTTGCTCCTGTTTTGGAATGTAAGCTCCATGAGGACAGGTCTTTGTTTTGTTCATTTCGATATTCCATGGACCTAGAATCATGGCTACTCCATTATCAGAACTGAGTAGATATTTGTTAAATTAATAAATGTCTGCTCATTTATCATTCTTCTTGACTTCCTATTGCATCTTCTCTGTTTCCTTTCCTTTTGATTAGAAAATTCTAAGACTTATTTGAGGTCAATTTTTTTAGTATCTTTGAAGAAAAAACACTGTACAACATTTTTATATTTCCAAAATAGTATCTCAGTATTGCTGTAGTTACAATCACCCAACCAGGATCATCTTTGTTATATAGGGGTGATTTTAAGAAGGAACAAATGCAGGATAAAATTTATTCTTTATTTTTAATCTTTCAATCATACTCATTTAATTGTAGTTTTACATACCTCACAAAGGTATCGTGATAATTAATGTCTGTTTAGTCATTTCAAAATAATAAGGCACCCTGAACCCCTAAGGCAAAAAGAGTTCTATGAATGTACATAATTAGTATTATAGTTTTCTCATTTGTAGAACACAGAGAGAAAATACCTATTCACAGTCACAAGGGTATTATTGAGATTAATTAATTAATGTTTGTAAAGCAGCCAGAATGTGGGGAAAAATACATTTTCTTTGCTATTTAAAGTGCATTTCAAAGGTAAAGAGGCAAATTATGTTTGCAGTTTAGAGTTATTTACTTATTTATCTTGAATGTTCAGATAAATTGCAGTTTTTACACTTGTTCTCCTGAATCACGTACCAGGTCCTAATACCCTTTTCACTTCTTCTGTACTTGAGCAGACCCTATAGCCCTTTGTTTTTTCAAAGTGGAAGTAACTGCTCAATGCATAACATATTATTTCTTCTTTTCAAACGTAGCTTATTCTGAAAAACATACAGGTTATCTTAGTCCTGTTTTATTTTTTCTTTGTCAACATGATATGCTTTATTTTGTCCTTTGAATATGATTTTATGTAAAGCTATTGAATTTGACATTTCTTTATCTAGGCAGATGTGGGTGTGATGCTACAGTTTTGGTTCTTTACCATGAGTATGACACTTGACTTCAGATTGCTGCCTTTCGATTGAGTGGTTATTAAGATGTAGGCTCTGAGAGAATGAGACACAGACTATAGTTATGTTGCTTTCCTGCCATATTTATTTATTTTGTTTTATGCTCTTTGAAGTCTTTGAAATTGAAACTAAACGTTCATGATTTTTTTAATGGGTTCCAAATGTGAATTTTGGCTCTAAACTTTGTCAATGTACTCTACTTCCCTATTCAAATTTGCCTCTTCATTACCTCCTTATCGCTGTGTTTTCAGTAGATTACAGCAGGCTCTTCTCAGTTGATATTGATCCTTTTGTCCTAATTTAGTGCATCTTCCACAGCCAGTGACTGTGTAAAGGCACAGGGATTACATGATTAGCTGTGGTATCTTTATACCAATATCTAGTTAGTTAACTGGTACCAAAGGCCAGGGCACAGCCAGGAACTCTAGTTAAATAAGCATCAAGCTGCCATCTGATTATTTTTGCATGATCCCTTGCTTGGCAAAAAGCTTTACAGAAAAAAGTAAAATTATGCTTGTTATTCTTGTGCAGAGAGGATGATTAATCTGTTTTGTATTTCCCTCCCAGACCCCCAGTTGTCCCTTCCTCTATGACAAGGAGCCCTGAGATTTTTTGGGTTTTCCGTTTAGGTTCCGTTTGGGTTTTCCTATTAACAAATAGGAAACCATTTGCTAATAATGGAGAAGAAATTTAGGGAAAGATAATACATCTTGATGTGGAAAGATCAGGTATAAAACTGAATTGTAAAGTTATATAAAAGGCGTAGGTTCATGGTGTATCGAAGAAACACAAGGTTTGTCTGAAAGTTTAGTTAAGGTTATGCCCTTCTATAGTAATAAAGATTAAGGGAACATCACTCAGCTTCCCTCCTTCTACCCTCAATATACAAAAATTAAATTTGCTTCTTCTCTAGTGCCTTATCAAATAAATATAGATATTCTGATACGAAGTTAGAACATCTGGCTAATCTCATCATTGTAATTATTACATGATGTATAAAACATAGTTCTGTAAATCAGCAGAAAATAAAGTTCACTAACTGGTTAACTAATGGGTTAATATAATATATTTGGTTTATATTCTTGTAAGGACCCATGAAGAGATGAGATGACATCTTTGGGGGTTAGAGTTGGATTTGAATTCTTAGAGATGATGAAATTTTTAGGTTTTCTTTTCCTCCCTCCAAACTGACAAAATATTTCACAAGTTAAGGAAAACATTGAAAGTGTAATGAAAACACAATGCGCAAAACTGCCTAAATGCATCTCGTTTATTTACATTTCTAGATTTTGCAAAGCTAAATTATTGGATTTCTTCATTGTTTTGACAGAGCCATGCTGAAAAGTAACTTAATACTTCTTGTAAGGTGCTTTTAGCTAGAGCCGGAACTACAAAGACTACTGGGTTAGAAATAGGCTTCATTCAACACAGGGTTTGCCAGGAATGTGCTTTGCTCTCTTGACCTCAAGACTGATTAAAGATTAATTTGTTATCTTTAACTTTTAAAATAGTTTAACAGAAGATGGAAATGTATCACTATATACCCTTAGATAAATCTTTACATTTTTACAAATAGATAAATTGTTGTATAACTATTGTCTTGTTCTGTGACATGTACAGTTGTTTGCTTGGCTAGTTGGGGTGTTATGAACTTATTTATATTCAGTAAAATAATATCACCCTCTTCCATAATGAAAGGTACTCTGCCTTGACTTGTTATTGACTTTTTTAAAAATGTAAGATAGAAAATATGTGTACATAACAATATACAACTTTGATGATGCTGTCAGAGATGTATGTGCCTAAAAAACTCCAATCACACTATGTGAAGATGAGTATTTGAAGTATAACCCAGCTTTTGGTTGAAGACCCTATGTCTGCTTTTACTTTTTTTTTTTCACAGTTTCAGTCCCTTTAATTAGGTGCTCTGAAGAGAGGGCAGAATGGCAGACAAGGGGTGGAGAAGGTGGTGCTTCTTAAGCCCCTTTCAGTAACCGGTCAGTCCTCATCCTCTGGCAGCTGGATCTTGCTGGGGTCGAAGCAGTTGGAGTCCATGATGGGGAGGCCATTGGCCTCTCGGTATTTTACAAGCCTCTCAGCTTCCCGGCGGGCCCACTCCTGCATCCTGTAGTCAGGCAGATAAGCCACAAAGGTGCTGCCAAGGACCAAGATGATGGAGAAGCCAAAGAAGAAGACGACCCGCATGTTCCAGAGGTCCACAGCAGGGTCCCTGTCATAACCGTGGGAGTCTGGGTTCTTCTCGTAGAGGTTTTCGTCCTCGGGATCTGGGTCCTCCTGCCAGCGTAAAGTCGGTTCCGGCGGCCGCTTTCCCGCCACAGCGGACGGGGCGATCACAGCCCTGGAGGAGCTGGATTCCCAGCGAACACGGGCAGCCGGGAGCCCTCGCCTCGCCGCCACCGCCAAAAGGCGGCGGCCGCACAAACCTAACATCCCGGCCACCATGACAGATCGTTCTGCAGTTTATCGGGGGCGGGGACGGAAATGTGACTGCGCAGCTGCAGCTAGTCCGAGCGCGAGAATTGTCGCTCCGCCCCTACCGCAATAAGTCCCGAGTCGAGATTTTGTTTTCAAAAGGGCGAGGCGTCCTCTTTCCCTCCCTCTGTCACGGCCTCACGGAAGCAACCATCTTCTTATCCTCTCGATCAGGCTATGGAATTTCTGACCGAAAGGCTGTGGAATTTCCTTGAAAATAAAGCGGTAGCAGTCGTGTGAATTCCGTTCCCAACCAATCGCACGGAGAGCTCCCTTGCCCTCTGGCGAGAAGGGCGGAGCTTCCGTTGCTCTTTCATCTTAGACGGAAGCCAACCTTTTTTTTTTTTTTTTTTTTTTTTTGCGGTACGCGGGCCTCTCACTGTTGTGGCCTCTCCCGTTGCGGAGCACAGGCACGGGACGCGCAGGCTCAGCGGCCATGGCTCACGGGCCCAGCCGCTCCGCAGCATGTGGCATCTTCCCGGACTGGGGCACGAACCCCCGTCCCCTGCATCGGCAGGCGGACTCCCAACCACTGCACCACCAGGGAAGCTGCTTTTACTCTTTGTGTCGCAAACCATATTTACTGAAATAGAGTTGCCCCATGATTTGATTAACATAGATCATGTACTACAATAGCTAGCACAGTGCTGGATGGAATGAAATCTTTTGTTGAATAAATGGGTTAAAGACATAATAGTCAATTTAGAAGGCATATTGAAAGTTTGTCATGAGGGGAAGAAAGCATCAAAATTGAAGTCACTGAGCAATTTTAGCAAATGTTGAAGGGTTCAGGGTACTGAAGTTCTCATCGCAGGTTTCACTGAGTTCTCTTTATTAACTGGACCAGATGTGGTACATTTTTTATGCCCAGGCAGAAGTTTCTGTATTTAGCTGGGGGAATAATCCTTTAACTCTGAATTGCAAAATGATTAGTCTCTTGTTTGCCATGACCCTTATGTTCTATACCCCTTGTTCAAGCAATTAATCATGCCTTGCAGTGTTTCATGGGTGTTCCCTTGTATAGTTATTTAGCTCTTCCATTGTTTATGGCCCCATGTAGAACATATCCACAAGTAAATTGTTGAGGCAGGGAACAAGTTGTTTGTGTGTGTGTGTGTGTGTGTGTGTGTGTGCGCGCGCGTGGTGTGGTGTGGCTATCTGTCCATGATTGTATGTTCTGAATTCATTAAATGTCAAAAATATTGCAGGTTTGATAGTATTTCAATGAATTCCAGAAGAATCAGTACTATAAAATAGGTTAGGACTGTATAATATTCATTAAAAGAGTTACTGTTGTATAATTATGAGAAAGGACATAGCATGTAAGAGTTGACCCCTAAAAAAAAAATAAACAGTTGGAAGCATGAAGGGACCCTGTGGAAGGAACTGTGAGTTGGTGGATATTGATGGGAGAGGGGAGGGGCTAGCTCAGTATTCGGCAGGACCTTATCAAAGCACATTGTATTTTAAGTACCTAAAGTTTTCAAAGCCTTGGAATATATTAGTATATTAAGGAACTCAGCTTATCTAGGTTTATCTGTGATCAATCTGATTTCCTTCTTTCCTTTCCTTCTTCCTTCTTTCCTGTTAAGTTGATTAAGAGAAATGTGTATTATTTGGTGATAAATGAAGAACACAGCACAGCAGAGGCATATTGCATTTGTAGATTTAAAACTCATTAAACATTTGCTTTAGACAACACCATGAAGAAAAATGACTTTTCATAGATTTCCATGAGCAAAAGTGTCTGGAAAGGTAGCCTAAAAAACAGAAAGGAAGTCAATGTACACATGAATGGAAGAAAATTATTGCTATGGCAACTGGTGTGTGGCATTAGAAGAAAACTTATACTGTGCTTAAAAAGATGATCCTATAAATGAATGGATAAACTGTATTAGAAAATCAGCACAGACTAAATAATTTAAAATGTTTGCCCTTTCTTAACTCAAATAATTCAGAAGTAGCTCCCTGAACAAAATTGCAGTCTGAGAATTGTTGGAAAACCATAGTTGTTAATATCCATTTTATCTCTGGAATAGGGCTTAAATGTATTTTTTAAACCTAGCTAGGACAGAGATATGTCCTAGGGACATATCAAGAAGGGAATACATCTTCTGGGTTTTTATAAATCGGTGATCAACTTGTATGTCAATTTCTTATACTTAAGCTGAAACTTCATGTGCTTTCTGATAACTTTTATACCTTGTACTTAAGTATTTGTCCCTACCTATACTGGAAAAGAAAAGACAGATTAACTTGATTAATAACCAAATCAGTAGTTCACAATCACTTTTAGAGTGTTTGTGATATGAAGGTTAGATAATAGATAAATAGAGGGTAGATGATATGTATATATGAATAAATACCCTTGTTGCTCTCTAAAGTAGACTAAAAAAGAAATGTTAGAGCCTTTTGCTAAGTTCTTTGAATATGAGTTCAGGTTCTCTTTTGAAAGGCTGACAAGTTCTTCCTTTAACTTCCTGAGGGAGAATAAACAATGAGAGATCCTGGGAGTTTGATTTTAACCAGGGGAGTCTCAACAGAACTTGGCATCTTAGGCACAGCAAAATATAGCAACGAAGCACCATGGATTATGACATTATTGGGAGGTATTTTTCACCCAAATCTATTTTACTAATGAAAGGACAAAGAGATGAGAGTAAGAAAAATGCTGTTATAAAGTGCATACATTCTCAATATTACCTCAAATTGAGGTGAGCCAAATACAGAGATCTGTCTTGGGAACCAAGTGGAACAGAGGGTCCAACCCAGACCAACTTGCACAGGCAACACTACTGATTACCTAGATTACAGGGCTCCCTTCTCATGCTCAGGATATTGTAATACAAATGTTTGAGAGGTTTGTGTTGTAGAAAACAAATGATCACAAAAGGATGAACTAGGTCTTAAGTAGAGAGATCATAATGAGCCTGTGAGATTGGAATCTTCTTGAGTAATGGAGACTTATAGTATCTTCTGCTGCTGAGATTATTGTCATTGTAAGAAAACTGTTTTCATTAACCCATATGACCTCATTTGTTCTGTCTGGTGGCCAACAATACATGGACAGAACACCAGGACTAGAATAGAAAACAGCTTACAATATTGGTGTGGTGGCTTCTAGGACTGGCTGGAGTTGCTATCTATTGTGGCAGTTTGTCGTGTTTCATTTACTTTCTTTGCACTTTGCTGCCACCAAAGAAAGTTAAGTCAGCAGCTGGGGTTGGGATTGGGTAGGGAGGAAAGGGAGAGTCAACAGACCCTACAAAATATTACTGAGTCTTGTTGCCCAATTGTGACTTAAGAAAGATTTTAAGTAAATTCTTTTAAAATGCAATTATTTGAGAAAACTAAAGTATCCTAACTATGTCTATAGCTCTCACCAGGAACCCTGGTGTGAAATGCCTTCTAGAGATGGTGCTGGGGGTTAACAGGGAACTCATTAATTGATTTAAAGAAACAAAACCTAGAAGATGTTTTTAGACCAGTATTTAAGGAGGTGAGAAGGATCTGAAATGCAAAAGGTAGATGAAAAGCCACAGAGATGGCTTCAGGACACTGCTTTCTACCAGCAGCCAGTGTTAGAACAGCAACCACATGGAATAGCTGACTTAGCAACAGCTGCTGAGAGAAGTCAACCATGGACGCCGTTGCTGAAAGCTGCCACTTAGAGACCATGTGGAAGCCGAGCAAAGTTAGAGGTACAAACTTTGAGATCAGCCGTCACAAAGGCCCTGCTGGAAAATGCTGACCACCAGGTCTGATTCCAGAAGCATTAGATGGAGTGTACCTGCCAATGGGACCTTGTCATGCTAAGTGAAACCTCTAACATATTTCCTTCACAACAGGAGTGGCCCTTGAGGAAAAACGGGGTCTTTGACATCCCTAAAAACTAGGGACTTCTCTCTTTTACTCTATTCAAGGGAGGAGGCTGTATGACAATTTTACACATTCCTACAGGAGCCAAGTGGGATTTCCTGACAATTGTGGACACTTGGGCCCCAGTTTCCTGGTAGAGCGTTGTAGCCTTGTAAAGGGTCAAGATCCTAGAAATCTCCCCATTTGTTAGGTTCCTAATATTGATACTCTAGCTTATTATAAAATTGATCAATATGGCATGCTTCATCTGACCTGATTTCTTTTCCTCTTCTCCATTATGTGGTTCATTAAAAACAATAATCTGTAAAAATGCGCATAAGTAAAGAATAGTTGTGTTGTATCTTGTTGAAATATTTCTCTATAAAATGTAACAACATGCAGAAAAATAATAATTTGTAAATCATTAATATCCCCATGCAACAATGTGTACCCAGTGGATACTCTAAAGAATGCTGATAATTTATTTAGAATCAAGGACATGTTGTCAGTTTTATTATTATTTACTTCAGTTTTATATCCACTTAACATGTGTCCTGGTAGACATCGGTGAGATATAGTGTACATAGAAACAAAAAATATAATATAGGAAAATATAAAGTATACTTTAGTTCATGTTTTGAGTTTTAGAGTTTGCTTTAGGGTTTATTAGCTTTGGAGTACTTACTGTAGGAAAGTGCAGTTTCAAAAGAACATTGTGTTGAAATAAGAGTTGTGAACATCTACTACATCTCAGAAAATTTCCTATATAGGGTAAAAAATTTCACAAGTTTTCTGAGTGTTTTTAGTTTTTGTAATGTTTTGGACCCTTTCCATAAAAAATTCTCATGAAATGCAGTTGGTACTCTTCTGCCCTTCACTTAGACCTGGACAACCAGGACCCTGCCTTGGGCTGCATTCTTTCCAGATCCTTGGCTGACCCTCCTCCCACCACATCTCTCCCAAAGGGACATGCCCAACTGGAGCCCATGTCCCTCCCTGTATCCCCCACATCCCAATCCCATAATGTTGGTACCAGGGAGCCAGAAATTCTCTGCCCCAAATATACCCTTAACCTGCTTCCTGGCCTTGCACAGGTCTCTTTCTGAATCTGTCTTGGCGGAGGGAGCCAGGGGCAGGGAGGAGCCAGTAGGGCTCAGATGCAGCTGGTGGTCTCCACACACGCACCAGGCTTCTGATTTTCCTGATGGAGCCTGGTTTAGGAAGAGAATGGGGTGAGGCTGAGGGCTGGGTCCTCTGTTTGTACTCTTGCTCCGGACTTGCAAATGTTAGAACTGGGCCGAAATACTTACACTTCAACAACGACAGAAGAAACTGTCAGTTATTTTTGGATATAAGTTATTTTTGGATATAAGTAACATTAACATGTTTATATTTAATGAAATTTAATGAAAGTGACTTAAGATTGCATGAGCTAATTCTTTAAAGTAAATGAGTTTATTTTTCAAATGGCATCTTTATTAGAATACTTATGTTCCATATGAGTATGATATTTACTTGTCAATTGTCAATAACTTCATCCATTGAAGAATTAGGACATTGTATAAACTCATTATCAATCAATTCTAGGAAGAAAACTAAAAGCAAACAAACAAACCAAAACAAACAAACAAACAAAAACCTCCTGTCAAACCATAAGTAATGCCGTTCTATTGTTTTCATGTAGCCTCTCTCTAATTTAGTTAGGCATTGTAAAAATAAAAATAAGGTTTATATTCTTTTCATTTGTTTTTATTTACTCTTAAAAATATTCTGTTTACCCAGGACTAATCTAATCAGCATGTTCATGTGTTTAGTGTGGTATATCTTTATAAGTGGCTACTCAAATACTTTGTAGGTAATACTTAGGAATTTATGATGACATAAGTTATTGCAACACAGAATCAAAATGAAGGAAATGTAAAATAATTTTGAAAGTTATAAAAAGTAACTTAGGGATGGATTAGAAACTGAGTGTCAACATAAAGATAGTTTCCATTGTCTAAAAAGCAATTAACTGAGGCTGGTGATAAAGACTTCTTTGGGGTTGGGGGAAGATGAGAAGAACACATAAGAATCATGTTATAGAATAGGAAATGATGATTCACCAATACATTGTATGTAGGAGATAAAATAAACATGGGTAGAGAATTCTTTCATTTTAAATTGGGGTTGAAATTAGACAGAGAATGACCATGAGAAACCTGGGTAGTAGATAGCAAACTGTGAAGCCTTATCTGGCTTGAAAGCAGCATCTGAAGTAAAAAGAAAATAACAGAAGTATTATGGGCTACCACAAAAATATAGACAGCAAAATAGTCATCATTTGTATTTCATTCAACAAGTATTTACTGAGTACCTCATACATGTCAGCTACTGAACTAGACACAAGATATTTCAATGAGCAGAACAAAGATTGTTGCCCTCCATAGAGCATGCATAAGTGGCTTTAAAACCAAGCTTACTGTTCAATTGTTTCCTAAAAGATCCAAATTTAATGTTATATTTTCCAAAATCCCATGAAGAATATGTATTATACACAGGAGGATATCAATATGTCCATACGTTTTAAAAAAGTCTTGCAATAATACAAACTTTTGATACACATACAAATGAAACACTGATGGAACTAGGGAAAGATTTTTCTACAAGTAAGCAAACATCTGAAGAAATTGTTATTGACCATACTGACACATCAAATAAACAGTTTGACAAATCGAGGATTGATTTAAAAGATATTTTTCCTATTGTAATTATTGCTTCTCTTTCACTTTTATAAACCTGATTGATCTAGGAAGTCTCTATTTTTACCCCTCAGTTCACTACATAGTCTTTCTACTTATACTGCTCAGGTTCTAGTTCTCACTGAAATCTAATAATGCTGCTTGATCTTCTTGTCCTGTTAGACTTAGGGGTGGTAACAGCTTCCTACTGTTGCTAGGTCCTGGATGCTTCACCATCCCCTGTTGGTTCCCATAGCCCAGTCCATACTTCTGTAGATTATCTGTTAATTACATTGTCAATTGACTCCTTCATGTGTGCTATCTGCCAGAACTCTGCATGACACAAAGATAAATAGCAGAGTTGAAGAGAAGCTCAGGGCTCAGATTGTCCTCTCAGCTCTTGCTCCATTTGGAAAATGAGAGAATGGGCCCTTTCAAAAGATTTCGACATTGAGAATGGTTTCGACAGAAACCATTAAGAGAGCATCTTCAGAGACCACATAACTTTCCTGCATGCATTTAAAAAACACTTAAGCCCATAGGCAGTGTTAGAGCCACTTCTTCCAAAAGCTGCTCTTCTGTAACATTTAAAAATATTCTCCCCAGATGAGGAGAATGTTGTATCACATAACACTATGTTAATGTTGTATTAACATAGTGTTCCAAGACCAAATCAAAGCTTAGGGCTAAGAATTCTGTTTTTCCCATTTTTTCTGTTGCTTAGATGGGTGGTGACTGACCCATCTTGTGTGCCAATTCTCTTGACATTTGTTCGATCCCTTTTTATCCATACGGGTGTGGTGGAGACAGTATAGCCCCACTCAACACTGTCTTCTGGCCCCATTTTGAAACACCTACCCAAAGGTAAGCTATCTAACATAGCAAATGACCTATATTTGGTTTGACTATCACCACTCTCCCATAATGTTTTTTTGTCCCTTCTTATCATTCTTAAAAAAGAAAGCTAGCTCCATCCCTTGTACAATTTTAAGTTTCCCCCCAATTTTCGGATCTTTCATAATGTTGGCATTGTATTATATTATAGCCTTATTTGATGCCTCAAATCAGTTATCTTTATGTGTGATTGACTCTTCTTGAAAAAAAAAACAGTTAAAATTTCAAAGTTAAAAACAAAATCTGACAGTTAAGAGTAAAGATATTATCTGCTCTAAGGGAGTAAGGGATAATAGCAAGCATAGCTAGAATATTCATTTTGAGTTGGCCTTGCTAAAATAAGCCCTCTCTGTCTACAGTATAAATATCTTTCAGTTTAAATTGCCAGTTTAAAGCGTTTGCCAATGCATTTTTTTGAACTTAGCAGAGATTTGGATTGATTTATGTAAGATAAAAATAGTCACTTTATATGATAAAATGTGTCATAAGCATTGAAATATGAAGGTTCATTTTGAGTCATTGGAACCACTGCACTTATAAGGTGTTTACAGGGATAACAATGTCCTTAAGTGCATAAGTACTTAGATACAGGTTTTTGGATACAGGTTTTTAGAGAAATAAACAGTATCCTAATTTATTTTGTCTTGCCATATTCTTTTCTCTTATGAGACAGAATAATTTATCTGTATTGATAGAAGATGATTTATCATAGTATTCATATGAATTATCTGGTAATTTGTGTTTCTTTTTCATTAAATTCTCTCTATTAGTTTTCAGATATAAAAACTGTGTTGAAATGGCTTTATTTTTTAACAGCACAAGCCCATTAGAGGCTAGTCATGGTAAATAACCTCTAGCCAGAATTGGGTTAATTCAGGTTATTTAACAATAGGTTTTTTAGAGTATATTCTATTGATTATTTTATTCATTTTGATTCAGAAAACACTTACTGGCTAATAATGTAGGGTGGTCATCATGATAGGTTCTTGGTAAACTCTGTAAATAAGGCACAAATCACCACCAAAGTTATGGTCAAATCATTTGTTTATTGGTAGTTCTGAGTAGTAGTAAGTTATATGATGCTTCTGAAAATCATCCAGAAGCATTGGCTTTTTTGTAGAACATTCTACCAATAAGTGTGGATAGTCCTTTCTTCCAGTTATAAAATAAAACAATAAAAAATAAATCCAATCTTAAGTATTTTTGAAAATTTGTTGATTTATAATGAATTTATTTCTATGGTCAGCTTTTTCAAAAGAGAGCATAATTTAAATAATTATATCAACTAAGACTCTTTTTTGAAAAAGGATTTATATTAGTCCTGAGTTTTTTCAGGTCTTATCACACAAGACACAAAAGTACATAATCCAACTAGATGTTTTATATCTGCATAGGAGTGATTTGAATTGTGCAGGTTGAAAGATACACTTGAGCCCATTCAGATTCAAAATGCTGCTACCTTTATCCTCAAATAAATTATTTGGTTTAACAATAGCTCTCCTTTTGTAAGAAAGAAAAATAAAGCTTGGTAGTATCTAATGTTAATATAATGATTCTAATACAATTACAGTTGCTGAGCAACTGGAGAGAATGTGAGAAGTCCAAGCTCCAGAGTAGCAAGAAGCCCAGTTTTTAGTAGTTGTGGATACATTTTCTTCCTTTTCAGAGTAAAGTATATGGAAAAACTTGATTTTATGAAACTTTACAATATATTTAATGTTTAATGACAAGTAGGTTATATTCAGAGAGTGACAACCTTCTACCCAATGTAATTGCTCTAGTATTTGCTCAATAAATCATGTCAAATGACATTAACAATTTTACTTTTTCTTTAGTTTTAGAGGTACTAGACAAAACTTATGGTTTTATAAATTAGAATTATTGATTATATAAGGCCAAGCCAATATATTATTATAATCGTTTGTCATATTTATTCTTTATATTCTAGCCCTATTAATATAGGAAGAGGAATGGGAGAGAATAGAGAAAATATAAGAATGAAATTTCTAAAGATGAGTAGTTTTCTACAGTTATGGATATTCAGTTGCTTCTGCCTGGTAGTAGTTCTTTTTCAGTCATTGGTTGGTTGCCAACTGAGGGTATCTTTTTCTGTACTTAAGTTTTACTATCACTATCTGTATCACTTTTTCTGTACTTAAGTTTTACTATCACAGAGAAAAATATGCTCTGCAGAGAGGCTATCAAATGATAGATATTATAGCTCTTCCCATGTGGCATTTACTATCAAATTTAGATTTTTAAAAGGTTTTCGTTTTTCATTATTTTTATTAACACAACAATTTAATGATATTTGAGTTGTGGAGAAATAGGGTACTGTGAATATCTGATAGCCTTAATATTATTAAGATATTGCTGATTCTTTAATATTTTTTCTCTCTTGATTTGTGTTTTTATTACTTACTAGAAAATCAAAATTATGATCTATAGAAAATCACTGTTCTCATGAGAAAATTTGCAACTTGGAAAAGTTAAACAATGAATTTACCAAAAAGTAAACAATAGATTTTTATAAAAATAGAGCTATCTCTTATTTAATTTAAAAGTTGAAATTACTAGCTCAGCATTTTTAATATGATTATTTAAATGTGCTGTAATAGTGTGCGCTAGTTGTTTGAGTATATGTGTATTATTTCCTGAAATATTTTTATATCCCTAGAATAGTCTAATGCCAAAAGATTGACATTTCTCCATCTAATAGAGAAAAAGATCGCTATGCATGGAATATCCATGAGATGATTTCATTATTCTCTCTCTGTCATTTTCTCTTTTTTACATTTTTGGGGGGTTGTCTCACAATGGAAGTGGTAGGATGGTTTGAAATGTGGAATTAAGTTTACGTGTTGGACAGCTGTGTAGAAGTTGGCATTTCCAGATCTAGATTCTTGCCTAGACCCATTTCTTTAAGCAATTATTCTATTAATTAAATCCTGTGTGCTCAATTGGGGAAGCAGGTAATGACCTGTAGAGATCCATCCAATTTTGAGACTTTGTGAAGTGTCTTTGAACTAAAATCATTGGCAGAAAGAAGACCAAAGCTTACTGTATTTTTTTTTGCTATTGGTATCATTTGTATTACTTAACAGAACCCAAGGGATAGAATTTGCTTAAGGAAACAGGAGGGTCTTTTAAGTTAAAATTTGAGAACAAAATAAGAACAAATAGCTCTGTAAATATTCTATAAAGTCAACATGACAGTGAACTGACAAACATGATAATTGAAAGAGATATTGAGTGATTAAACCTTCAAACAAATTGTAAATAGCTTAGACATAGCATTAAGTAGGAGATATTCACTTAACATTTGAAAAGCCACTAGATATCCATAGCTGAAGAAATGTTATTTTTTTCTTCATTGCTTTTCCACATGTCTTTTAATAGGTGATACTTTCTTCATAAGTAGACTAGTAATTATTATTGAAAAGCCACCTAAATGATGTAGAAAATGATTTAATAGAAATGAAATTATATCTTCCATCTTTATTGAGATATAGTTCACATATCATACATTTCACCAGGTTAAGTGTACAATTTAAAATGGTTTTTAGTAAGTTCACAGGGTTGTGCAACCATCACCACAATCTAATTTAGAACATATTTATCCTCTCAAAAGGAAATCCCACAGCCATTAGCAATTGCTCCCACTCTTCCCCACAATTCATCTCCCCTACCTAGACCTAGCCCTAGCCCACCACTAATCTATTTTCTATCTCTATAGACATGCCAATTCTGGACATTTCGTATATATATAATTATACAATAAGTGATTTTTTTGTGACTGGTTTCTATAATTTACTGTAATATTTTCAAAGTTTATTCATGTTGTAGCATATATCAGTACTTCATTATTTATTAATGAAAAATATTCCATTATATGGAATACCATATTTTATTTATTCATTCGCTAGTAAACAGATAATTGGGATATTTTCACTTTTTTTTTTTTTTTTTTGTGGTACGTGGGCCTCTCACTGTTGTGGCCTCTCCTGTTGCGGAGCACAGGCTCCGGATGCGCAGGCTCAGCAGCCATGGCTCACAGGCCCAGCCGCTCCACGGCATGTGGGATCTTCCCGGACTGGGGCACGAACCCGTGTCCCCTGCATCGGCAGGCGGACTCTCAACAACTGCGCCACCAGGGAAGCCCTATTTTCACTTTTGATCTATTGTTAACATTCATGGACAAATTTTTGTGTGGATTTATGAACACTTGTGTACACATTTTTGGTGGATATATTTTTTCATTTCTCTTAGATATACCTAAGATTGGAATTGTTGGGTCATATAATAATTCTATGTTTAATGTTCTAAGGAGCTGCCAAACTGTTTTCAAAAGTGATCGTATTATTTTACATGTCTGAGGAATCCAATTTTTCCACATCCTCACCAACACTTGTTACTGTATGTCTTATTTATTATAGCTCTACTAGTGAGTATGAAAGTATGAAGTGATATTTCATAGTGATTTTTGACTTTCATTTTCCCAATAACTAATGGTCTCAAACATTTTTAAAATGTGTTTCTTTGTCTTTTGTATATATTCTTTGGAGAAATGCAAAGAGGTAATTAAGGTTAAATAAGGTCACATGGGTGGACTTAGGACTAGTGTCCTTATAAGAAGATGGAGAGTCACCAAGGATGCCTGCTTCCTTTCTCTCTCTGTCTTTCCTCTCACATGTACCAAGGAAAGGCCATGTGAGGGTACAGTGAGAAGGTGGGCAAACCAAATAGAGAGACCTCAGGAAAAAACAAGTGCTGGCGCTATGATCTTGGGCTTTTAGCTTCCAGAACAGTGAGAAATAAATTCTATTGTTTAAACTACCTAATCTGTGGTATTTTGTTAGAGCAGCCCTAGCAGACTAATATATCCCCTATCAGATATAATAATTTGCAAATTTGTTTTCCCCACTTCACAGATTGTCTTTTCACTTTCTTCATGGTATTCTTTGTAAGACAAAAAGTTTTTAATTTTGAAATAGTCAAATTTTGTCTTTTTTGTTTTTGTTGTTACTTGTGCTTTTGGTGTTGTATCTAAGAAACCATTGCCTAATCCAAGATCATTAAGATTTATTTATATATTTTGTTTTAAGCATTTTATAGTTTTCATTCTTACAGTTAGGTCTATAATCCAAATTGAGCTAATCTGTGTGTGTTGTGTAAGGTAGAGGTCCACCTTTATTCTTTGGCATGTGGATATCCAGTTATCCTAGCCCAAGTTGTTGAAAAGAAAAGACTGTGTTTCCTCTATTGAACTGTCTTGGCACCCTCATCAAAAATCAACTGACCATATTTGTATGGGATTATTTCTGGACTCTCAATTCCATTCCATTTATCTACACATCTATCCATATGCCAGTACCACAGTAAGTTTTTAAATTGGGAAGTATGAATCCTACAAACTTGCTCCTTCTTTTCATGCTTATTTTGGCTATTCTAGGTCTGTTGAATTTCTATATGAATTTTAGGATCAGCTTGTTTACTCTGCAAAAAAGGCAGCAGAAATTTTGATAAGGATTGTTCTGAATCTTTCAGTCAAGGGCAGCATTGCCATCTTAACAATATTAAGACATGATCAATGAACGTGGGATGTATTTCCATTTATTTATAACTTTTTAAGTTTTTTTCAACGATGTTTTGTAGTTTTCAGTGTATAAGATTTTCACTTCTTTTGTTAAGTTTATTTCTAAGTATTTTATTCTTTTTGATGCTATTTTAAATGCAATGGTTTCCTTAATATCATTTTCACAAAGTTGATTGTTAATATGTAGAAATATAGTTGATTTTATACATTTGATCTTGTATCCTGCCATCTTGCTGAGTTTATTAGTCCTAATAGTTTTTCTAGTTGATTCCTTAGGATATTCTATATGCAACATAATGTCACCTGCAAATAAAAATAGTTTTACTTCTTTCTTTCCTAGGTCGACATTTTTTTGTTCTTGTGTAATTGCTGTGTCTAGAACCTCCAGTACAATTTTTTAAATTAATTAATTAATTTATTTATGGCTGTGTTGGGTCTTCATCGTTGGGTCTTCATTGCTGTGCACGGGCTTTCTCTAGTTGCAGCAAGCGGGGGTTACTCTTCATTGTGGTGCACAGGCTTCTCATTGTGGTGGCTTCTCTTGTTGTGGAGCCCAGGCTCTAGGCCCGTGGGCTTCAGTAGTTGTGGCACGTGGGCTCAGTAATTGTGGCTTGTGGGCTCTAGAGCTCAGGCTCAGTAGTTGTGGCACACAGGCATAGCTGCTCTGTGGCACATGGGATCTTCCCAGACCAGGGATTGAACCGGTGTCCCCTGCATTGGCAGGCTGATTCTTAACCACTGCGCCACCAGGGAAGTCCTGAGAACCTCCAGTACAATGCTGAATAAAAGTAAAGAGTGGACATTTCTGGCTTGTTCCTGATATTAGAAGGAAATCATTTAGGTTTTTTTACCATACCATTAAGTATGATATTAGCTGTGTTTTATTTGTAAATGCCTTTTATCAGGTTGAGGAAATTCCTTTGTATTCATTCATAGTGTTTTGAGAATTTTTATCATGAAAGTGTATTGAATTTTATCAAATACTTTTTGTTTGTCTATTGACATGATTATATAATTTTGGTTTTTTTCTATTAATATGATATATTACATTAATTAACTTTTGGAATTAATATGATTTTAAAGTATGTTTTTAATGAGTTCCTTATCAAGATGGTTTAAGGGGCCACCAAAAAAGTTGTACCTACACTGTGGCATCTCTAACTTGGTTAATGGATTGTGATCGGTATTTCAGAAATTAGTGCTGAAATTAGTTTTGTAAACTCATATCTTTGCCACCAGCTAATAATTTAATCTGAGAATATTTTTATCCACATTTTAAAATATTTCAATTGCCATTTTCAAAGATGGGATCATACCTTTTCAAAATTTTCTCCTGTAAGTTTTCAACATCAAAGTCTATATCCACACTTATTAGGTATAATATATTCTTTTAAAATACGTCATAATGTATGTATTGATCTTTATCATGTGCAAAGTGAATTCTCAATCTCTCAGGAGCTGATTTTAACTAAGTTACAATGTGAACACCTCCTTCCTTTCTAACTTTTATTCCTACATTCAACAATAATTATTGTTCCTCTACTTGGTACAAGCCCATGCCAAGTGTTGGGGATACAATGTAAACAAAACCAGCAGGGTTTGTTCTTTTATGAAGTTTACAGTATTGTGTGGAAACAAACATTAAACAAATGACCCGAAACTAAATGTATAATTACTTATTGTGATAAGTGCTGTAAATAAAATACAAGATAGGAAACAGTGTAATTAAATGTTACTGAATATGGGAGAGGGAGGGAAAATTGCTTATCATCCATGATTACCCTTGAAAATTTCTCAGTGGGTAAATTTTGATGTATATGACTTCTGTATATAATGCTGTACACAAATTTTATGGTGTGGACTCTGAATTAGACTAAAGAAAGGAATAAAATGGAAAACTTGTATGTGGTTGTCAGGACTGTTTAAAAAAAGTAACTCTACAATTCATAGGATAGAAAGAGTATGAATGGGTAATTCGAAACTATTCCTGCTTTCCAGAAGGATTTACTCTTTTTTCATTTGATAATTCATATTAATATATTTAATAGATTTACATATTATAAAGATTAAACAAGATGCTATGCTCATTTAATTTGGTTTAGGTTTTAAATTTTCCAATTATATATATGAGAGGTTCAACTTCTGCCTATGGCATTTGGGCAATTAGTTAAGCTTTCTATTTTTCTTTTTTTTTTTTTCAATTTGTAAAGAAGGCAATAATCAGAGTTCCTACCTAATAGTGTATTTGTTAGGGTTAAAATGAAATTATCCAAAAAAGTATTTTAGCATAGCATCTGGCACATATTAGGACTCAATAAATGTTAGCTACATCTATTAGTAATTAATTTGTGGGATCTTTTTGTCTGTCAAAATGGGAAAATTTAGAAGAGGTAAAACCAAGAGTAGTTGCCTCTTACCCCATTAATGATTCTAGGATTAGACAAAATTAGATTTGAAGAATGTCATGTATTTCATATATATACAATTCTCCTGTTTTTACTATCTTAGATAATGGTAAGAAAAAGGATATATCTCGAAGGATTACTTAGTTGCTCTAATATTATGGTGATGAACTGGTTTTTGTGAGTTTGTTTCAGTGTAGCACATCTAAACATGACTTGTTGATTACTGTCCAGCATTGCCTGGAACAGCTTGGAATAAAAACATAAACTTTTAGCATTATTTATGTTATCTTATTAACTGATGATGCCTATCAAGTCTTTTCTTATTTCAGTAATAAGATTTCATATTAACATATCAGGAATTATTATGTATCAGTTTGACTCTATTCTGTCAAGTTTCCATTGTGGCTTTTTTTTTTTTTTTTTGCGGTACTTGGGCCTCTCATTGTTGTGGCCTCTCGTGTTGCGGAGCACAGGCTCCGGACGTGCAGGCTTAGCGGCCATGGGTCACAGGCCCAGCCGCTCCGCGGCATGTGGGATCTTCCCGGACCGGGGCACGAACCCATGTCCCCTGCATCAGCAGGTGGACTCTCGACCACTGCACCACCAGGGAAGCCCTATTGTGGCATTTTTTATTCACTAATTTTCCTTAAGCATTTTGTTACAAAAGCATAATCAACTCAGTGAGAAATAAAGACCACTGTTTAGATACCACTGGAGAACCCAGTGAATTATTTCGTCAAAGTTTGCCATCTTAGACTATATTTACATTTTGAAAACAAATAAAAATATGAGATAATTCATAACTATCCAAGAAAAAAATTCTGCTTCAGTTGTGTAGGCATTTTATGTAAAAGTATATTTCGACCTAAATTATCCATGTGATGACCCTAGTTCTCTATAACCTATATTGGGCCTGAATTATCCTATTAATTATCAAAGTGATTGAACTAACTTTGTTTTTGATTATATACCAGTATCTTCCCTGCCTTCATAGCAGCAGTAGTTATTAACCACTGTGTAATTTATTGTTTACTTGTTTGAGGATAACCACAGCAACCTTTACTTATCTGATGATGAATGGTTTATCAGGGCCTTTCTATATATCATCACTAATCCTATGTCACAGGTTGGCCTCCACCCAAAGCTGACTCTAACACAGAGTTTAGGGTACAGGACGTTTGGAATGGTGTGCCCTGGGACCAATACCTGTGGAAGGGAGGAAAGGAAGCAGGATTGGGCCAGAGTTAAACTACTCCATAGTCCCAATGACCGTCTTCGCCAGCACCACATGAAGATCTGGAGCTAGATTGACCCATGAGAGTTTTCCTGAGTTGGGCTTAGAGGGGCAGAACTTTTTTTTCCATGTAAGTCAGTCATTTGATGTGGGACACCCAGGATATCACTGTGGGCCAGGTGAGTCTCTGCCTCTAAGTCTGACCTTTGAAGGGACTGATAGCTGAAAGCTGTTTCCCAACAGCACTCTCAGGAGTGGAGACCACAACTCCTTTCTTTTTTTTTAAATCTAAATATTTTAATTTTTTTCTTCCAGTACTGTATAAGTTTAAGGTATACAGGATAATGATTTGACTTACATGCATCATGAAA
Source organism: Leucopleurus acutus (assembly GCF_964270905.1). Classification (NCBI taxonomy): domain Eukaryota; kingdom Metazoa; phylum Chordata; class Mammalia; order Artiodactyla; family Delphinidae; genus Leucopleurus; species Leucopleurus acutus. The sequence goes on along the minus strand of NC_139147.1, from coordinate 92,128,310 downwards.
TCGTTAGCACAGTAAGTTTAATGTCTATCGATCATCTCATATAGAGAGAAAATGAACAAAAAAGAAAACCAAATTTTTTCCTTGCGATGAGGACTTGTAGGGCTTACTCTCTCAACAACTTTCATGTATAACACACAGCAGTGTAAATTATATTAATCATGTTGTACATTACATCCCTCATACTTACTTATAACTAGCAGTTTATACCTTTTAACCACATTCTTCCAGTTCCCTTCCCTCCGCCTCTGCTTCTGGTAACTACAAATCTGATCTCTTTTTCTATAAGTTTATTTGTTTTCTGAAGTATAACTGAGCTACAATACTATGTTAGTTCCTGATACACAACATAGTGATTCAATATTGCTACACATTACAAAATGATCACCACAGTAAGTCTTGTTACCCCACACTGTACATTTTATACTTGTGACTCATTTATTTTGTAACTGGAAGTAACTGTAACTCCTCATCTTCTTCACCTACTTTTCTTGTTCCCACATGCCACTCCTTTCTGGCAACCACCTTTTTGTTCTCTGTATCTATGAATCTGTTTCTGTTTTGTTATGTTTGTTCATTTGTCTTGTTTTCTAGATTCCACATATAAATGAAATCGTATGGCATTTATCTTTCTCTGTCTGATTTATTTCCCTTAACATAATATCCTATAGGTTCATCCATGTTGTCAAAAAATGGCAATATTTAATTCTTGATCATGACTAACATTCCATTGTGTGTGTGTGTATCTGTGTATACACCACATCTTTATCCATTCATCTATCAAAGGGCACTTAAATTGTATCCATATCTTGGCTATTGTAAATAATGCTGCAGTGACATTGGGGTACATATACCTTTTTGAATTAGAGTTTTTATTTTCTTCAGATAAATACCCGGGAGTGGAATTGCTAGATTGTATGATAGTTCTATTTTTAATTTTTTGAGGAACCTTCATACTGTTTTCCATACTGGCTACACCAATTTACATTCCCATCAATAGCAAACAAGGCTTCTCATTTCTCCACATCTTTGCCAACACTTGTTAGTTGTTGTCTTTTTGGTAATAGCTATTCTAATAGTTGTGAAGTGATACCTCATTGTGGGTTTGATTTTCATTTCCCTGACGATTAGTGATGTTGAGCATATTTTCATGTGTCTGTTGGCCATCTGTATGTTTTCTTTGGAAAAATATCTATTCAGGACTCTGCCCATTTTTTAATTGATTATTTTGTTGAGTTTCTATGAGTTCTTTGTATATTTTGGATATTAATCCCTTATAAGATATATCATTTGTGAATATCTTCTCCCATTCAGTAGGTGGCCTTTTTGGTTTCTGATAGTTTCCTTCACTGTGTATAAACTTTTTAGTTTGATTTAGTCCCGTTTGTTTATTTTTGCTTTTGTTTCCGTTGCCTGAGGAGATACATCCCAAAAATATTGCTAAAACCAGTGTCAAATGCATACTGCTTATGTTTTCTTCAAGAAGTTTTATGGTTTCAGGTCTTACATCTAAATATTTTATCCATTTTGAGTTTATTTTTGAATATGGTATGAGAAATGAGTCCAATATGATTTTTTTTTGACACCAAGAATTAAAATCTTTTCTGATTCCAAAAGAATCAAACAAGTCTTTCCTTGATGATGGATCACAGATTTAACAACCCAGCAAATTCTGCATGGAAAATACTATTATCCCCATTTTACGGAGAGCAAAACTGAGATTTTTCTAGTTGCATAGACAATGGTTGCCTGAAAACGGGATTCAAAACTAGGATTGTCTGATTCCATAGCCCTATACTTTCCACTGTACTTCATTGCTTTCTCAGGTTTTTGTGTGGTGATAGAATTTTCAGAAACATACCAGTCTTTTTTTTTCAAGCCAAATATATATCCAAATATCTTCCTACTGATTTGACTATAGCTAATTTACATAGCCCTTTTATTCTGCATTACAGTTTATAGTACATTTTCTCAGACATAGTATGAGCAGGTAAGGTTATGTGTTCTTACAGCCATTTGGTAAACAAGACAGGATAAGCATCATTATTTCCAATTATAGACTAGGGAACAGACAAAAAAGTAATAAGGTGATTTTACTCAGTCACAAGATAAATGAGAAAACTTGAAATTGAGCTTGAGTGTTCTAAGTCCAGAGTACGGATACAGTACACTTCATTAAGAAGTCATTTATTAGGAATGTGCTTGTGTGTTTTAGTGTTTCAGCCTTTAGAGGATTTGAAATGTTAGTTCACATACGAGGTCTTTATGAAGTGCCACTTGAATTGAATATGAACCTATCTCTTACATCAGCATTTTTTTTTTTTTTTTTGGTGGTACGCAGGCCTCTCACCGCTATGGCCTCTCCCGCTGCGGAGCACAGGCTCCTGATGTGCAGGCCCAGCAGCCATGGCTCACGGGCCCAGCCGCTCCGCGGCACGTGGGATCCTCCCAGACCGGGTCACGAACCCGTGTCCCCTGCATCGGCAGGCGGACTCTCAACCACTGCGCCACCAGGGAAGCCCTACATCAGCATTTTTACTACTCTACTTATTTTCCTGCATGAATACCATAATAATCTTTCTTTGAAATATTCATCATTTGCTTCTAGTTAACAAAAATGTATACCGAAATTGCACACTGAAGTGAAATAACACTGATAACTCTATTGGATAGAACTTACATTTGTTAGCAATAGGTTCTGGTTCTTGCCCATACAATACACTCAACTGTGTCTGAGTTGAAGTGTAAGGATAACAGCCACCCAATTTTATCAGATAGATACAGTATCCACTGGATGCAGAATTTAATTTGTGCTAAAATATTCTTCTTTTGTTTTTTCCCTGTATGTATTTTTTCTTTATAATTTGCTTGTTTGACATGTGGCCATGATGATAGCTTCAGGAAGTCTTTTGCCATGAATTTATAGCTTGAAAGTATATATAAATAGTCCAAATACTAGAAGTAGACATGAACAGATTTGTTTTTTTTTTGTTTTTTTTTTTTTTTGCTGTGTTAGGTCTTCGTTTCTGTGTGAGGGCTTTCTCTAGTTGCAGCAAGCGGGGGCCACTCTTCATCGCGGTGCGCGGGCCTCTCACTATTGCGGCCTCCCTTGTTGTGGAGCGCAGGCTCCAGACGCGCAGGCTCAGTAGTTGTGGCTCACGGGCCTAGTTGCTCCTCGGCATGTGGGATCTTCCCAGACCAGGCCTCGAACCCGTGTCCCCTGCATTGGCAGGCAGATTCTCAACCACTGTGCCACCAGGGAAGCCCCAGAACAGATTTTAACAATAAAAAACTTTATTTCTTTCTTTTCCTCATTCTTTTTTGCATATTATTTTTAATATTGGGCCTTACTTTATGTTTCCTTTTTAGCTAGACTCTACGTAATTAGTGATATTTGAAACATTCTCATAAAGATACCCTCAATTAAAATAAATCTGAAAAGAAAGGCAAGTTAAATTTCTATATAGCCTTAAAGTTCAAAATAATACTTTGCTTATCTCTTTTATTCTCATTGTTTTATACACACACACACACACACACACACACACACACACACACACACACAGTGGCAGCAGTGGAATTTACCACTAATATGAAGCCCAAACTAAGTTACTATGTGGTTTCATCTAAGGCATGGAATTTTATATTTTGTCCACTAAAATTATCTGGCTTTTGAATTTTTATATTGGTGCATAACCCTTAAAAAGAAGTAAGATTTACTTGAAATTTGCAGTGTTTTTCTAGGATTGTGGAAACATTATTAGTGACAAATGAATAATTTGATGTTTGAATCTTCTAAGTATTAATAAAAACCATACAAATTAAAATTACTGTGCATAGGTACCCCTTAACATAAATTCATTAGAGGAGTTAACACTTATGAAATAACAAAATAGACTGTGAATTAATTCTCCACAATATGAAAGTTAAGTGTCAAAAAAATCACTAAACAAGGCCTCACTGTATCTGACTCAACACTTCTCTCATGGTGTTCTATGGCTATTCAGTTCTGCTAATATAATATGCAGAGACACAAATGGTCAAATGAAGCAAAAGAGAAAAAGAAGGCAAAACTGGCAGTCTAATTTTTAGTAGACTTTCAAGAATTTTAGAACATTCTCATTTATGAAAATATGTGAGCTAGTGTATTTAATATATATTGTGTCATAGAATTGAGAAAATGCTGCAAATGAAAGTCAATAGAACAACTACCCTTATTTAACAGGCATGATAAATTAGTTGAGCTTTGCTGAAACTCCTAGCCTTCCAGGATCCTGGCCATCACTTCTGGTACCTTTATCGTTACACATTTCTACTTGGTATATTATTTTCTCCTGTGAAGAAGCATCTCTGCTTATTTAATGGAATATGGTGGAAAACCAGGATTTGCTTTAGAGAAAGCTTTAATAATCTACTTTCCAAAATTATATTCATTTAAAAAAGTAAAACATTGTTGTGTGTGTAGTGGCAGTGATGTAGGAATGACTGTGTGTTTATCTGTGTATGTGTGTTTGTATGTATTTATCTATGTTTATGTAGTCCATCCAAATTTTGAGACCTTTAGCTTGTGTGTTATGAAATCACTTTTAAAATCACATTTAAAAGTATAATTTATACAACTACAGCTTTCTGTAAACCTTCTCTCATGTATATTGACCAATTATGTATCCTATTTTGTTTTGTTGCAACTACCTAATGAGTCCCCAGTGATTTTGAAAAGTTGAATGAGTATTAAATAAGTAAATAAATAAATATTTTGCTTGGAAATAATTTTTAAAAACCTATTAAAATCTGTATTCTAAACCTGAAGCAAGTAGGAAATCAAAACAGGCAATATGGCATGTAGTCAGATATGGAAATGGTACTAGGGATATATATAGTCTCCATTTGCACTGAAAGTGTCCTGGACTGTAGTATTCTTTTTGATTGTTAGAATATAGTAGCAGCAGCTTCTATTAAAAAGAACCATGTTGTGTGAAAGCAACACAATTTATATGTATAATCAATGAAATTTCTGTCCAGCATACTAGGATGCAGCTTAAAATAATATGGCAAGAACCTAGGGATCTATCTTCCTTAAATTATTAATATGTTCATATTCCACCAATTTCACTTTACAATAACACAATAAAAGCTTTGATGAGCATCGGCCTTTCTACAGTGACCAAATGCTTATAAAGTGCCAAGAATTTTCAGTGAATCCTTTGCAATGAGTCAGTTTATACAAAATATTTTTACAGCATCATATTCAAGGAAGTGACATACATAACTTACAAAAGAATCATTGGGAAATAGATTGACATTTTGTATCACAATAAAGACTACATGAGAGTAGATAGGTAATACTTAAGTAGTGTATAAGTTAGTTGATATTTCTTGAAACTCTCTACTAATTTTATAAAATTATTTATTTTTCTGAGTCTCTCTCTCTCTGGATATTATTACTGGCCAAAATAACTTACTTATCCCCATAGTTAGTACCCCCATTGTTTTCAAAAAGTAAAGTAGAAAATAATATATGTTTAAGCTCTCAGACTTTTACCATAAGTATATAGTATTAAATATTTCTTCAACAGATAGTTAGTGTCTAATATGTGAAAGCATAGCATATGCCCCTTGTCACCATCCCCACCCCAATATACTGCATTATAATAAGAACTATTTCTCATGGAAGTTTAATCAAAATGTGAATGTTGTGGATACAGAAGGCTGAAAACTATCAGCCTAGGTAAATATTTGAGGACTTGGAAAACTTTAAGCATGTATTTTGTGCATAATTTTTATATATGGAATCGTATAATTTTTTCTTTTTTAGGCCATCTTACTGGAACAATTAAAAGCCATTTTGTGAAGTGAGATCAAAAGATGCTAGGCTTTTCTATTGATTCCAGTACTCCCAAAACAGCACAAGTTCATTTAAAGTTCCCTGAGGGGAGCATTACCAACACTTCAGTTAGAACTTGAATCTTGTGTTCTTTTGGGGTTTTTTATTTCATTTGGACGACAATTCCAGCAAGTTCATTCAGGAGCTCAAAATAAACCTTATTAAGAGTGTTTTCATCTACCATAAATATGCAAGAGATATGTGTCCTCCTATGCTTTGGGGGGTGTGTGTGTGTGCGTGTGTGTGTGTGTGTGTGTGTCTAGGGATTGCTCTAATAATTATGTCCAGTTTAACTACTACTGTCAGAAATAATTCTTTAATATCAGCTATTCTGAAACAAAAGTAGTTTTTGGCAGATATCTTCCAAAATGTAATTGGCTTATATATAACTATACCATATGGCCAGTCAACTCTTTCCATTACTTAGAGTATATTTTGCAATTAACTCATCCTGGAACTTGAACTGCAAAGCTATGTTTCTCACAAAGAGATGGCCTATGGGTACATTATTCAAAATATTTTGTGCCTTAGATAAATGTCTGGTAACTCCAGCTTCAATGATTATACAGGGCAAAACAATGTCAGACATGCCCTATGACATAACATGTGTTTCTACCACACATTGGGTATATTTTATATAATTTGTCATTAGTAGATAGAAAATACAAAACTGAGTTTTCTTTGGCTTATGCAGGAAGGGAACCAAACTATTTTAAGAGTCTTGACCCTAGTTTTACAACATCCTTGGGCTCACCTCTTTACAGAAGTAAGTGGCCATCCATTTAGCAAGGATGTCAGTTTAGACAATGTATTAGTTTGCTAGGGCTGCCGTAACAAAGTACCACAGACTGTGTGGCTTAAACAGCAGAAAATTATTTTCTCAAGTTCTGGAGGCTAGAAGTCTCAGATCAAGATGGTCAGCAGGGTTGGTTCCTTCTGAGGACCATAAGGGAAAGTTCTGTTCCAGGTCTCTGTCCTTGGCTTGCAGACGGCTGTCTTCTCCCTGTGTCTTTACATAGCCTTGCCTCTATCTGTGTCTGTGTTCAAATATCCTCTTTTTATAAGAATACCATTGATATTGGATTAGGTCTCACCCTAATAACCCCATTTTAAACTAAATACTTCTGAAAGGAAAGACCCTATCTCCAAATAAGGTCACATTCTGAGATTCTGGTGGCTAAATCTTCAACATAATTTTGGGGGACACAATTTAGCCCATACCGTCACTCATATAAAAAGGTTGTGTGGGCTTCCCTGGTGGCGCAGTGGTTGAGAGTCTGCCTGACGATGTAGGGGACACGGGTTCGTGCCCTGATCCGGGAAGATCCCACATGCCGCGGAGCGGCTGGGCCCGTGAGCCATGGCCGCTGAGCCTGCGCGTCCGGAGCCTGTGCTCCGCAACGGGAGAGGCCACAACAGTGAGAGGCCTGCGTACCAAAAAAAAAAAAAAAAAAAAGGTTGTGTTACAGTTATGTTTTTCTGTCTTTTTAGAATATTTCTAAATAATGAGAAAGACTTTCCAGAACATTTTCTACTACCTTTAAAATACTATAGTAAGAAAAACTCCCTAAGTTCTCTAACAGTGTTTTTTAAACTCAATAATTTCATTAAAGTCAGCACTAGAGCTGAGGGGAGAATAATTGGGCTGTTTTTAGTCCTGGCTCAGTCACTAACCACTGAATTTGCCCTGGTCACAGTATTTACATAATTTGAGCTTCAGTTCTTCATCTAGAAAGGGAAGTCTGTGTCCAAACTTATTCTTTTTACAAGGACATTAGTCGTATTGGATTAGGGCCCACATTAATAACCTCATTTTAACTTAATTACCTCTGTAAAGACCCTATCTCCAAATGTGGTCATATTCTGAGGTACTGAGGGTTAGGACTTCAACATATGATTTTAGCATTCAACCCAAACAGATATTTAGACCCTTAAATTAGTAAAACAAACATTGGGCCTATTAATTATCCTGTTCATAGCAAAATATATGCCCATAGATAGTAGATAATATATGCCTTTACTGTATAGAATAGTATGTGCACCTCAGTAATATAGATAGATGGTAGATAGATAAAATCTCTCTCTCTATATATATGTATATATATGTACATATATATGTTGATCATATTAAAAGGTGACCAACTTCAATTATAATAAGAAAAATACAAATTAAACCTCAGAAAGGCACCTTTTTCACCTATAATATTGACAAGTATTTTAAAGTTTATTATATCTGTGTTGGTAAGGGTTTGGGGAAATAAGCACTCATACATTGATGGTAGGAATATAAATTGTTATAACCTCAATGGAGGGCATTATAAGAAATACAAATGCATATATTTTTTATCCAGAAATTTCACTTCCAAAGTATTTTCCTGTAGATACATACACACATGTGAAAATACTTATATATAATATTATCCTGAAGATTATTATTCCATTTACACACATATATATGTGTGTAAATGGAATACACCTACACACTCAATCATTCCTTTAATAATCTGAGATATGGTATTACCAAGGAGGACACTGAGACTCGTAAGTAAGTTGCCCAAGGTCACCCTATGGTATCCCAAGCAGCAGAATTTGATTTCTAATCCACTTACGTTAGATTCCCAAACTTGCTTTTAACCACTATTTATTAGGACCTTCCTGATTTTGTCTTATTCAAGCTGCTTTTCTCCTAGCCCTAACAGTTCTGTACTTACATTTTATAGTATTTGTTGCTGCAAGCCAGCACTGGAATTTCTGAAACCAGGTCAGTGATTAGCAGTGCATCAGGGTATTAAGTGACCTAGTAGCAAACCATACCTTGGAACATCCCAAGGCTCTTCATATATTTGAGGAGAAAACCATCATGGATAATGCAAAATGTGGTAATATTATTTTAGTCCATGCATTTAGTCAGTGGACATTTTACAAAAGCACCAACTTAAAGCTGATAAATTTGACTTCAGTTTTTTTTTTCTTTTTTTGATTTCCCTTAGTAGAAGTGTTAGAGATAGCAAACAGACATCCAGAAAAAGGGAAACAAATTGACTGACTGGATAATCCACAGGAATCAAATAAAATGACAAAATCACCTACAATCTTAATAAATCTTAGAATTACTTAGTTGGTTATTTTATTATAGGGTACTCAGCAAAATATTCCTGAAAACACCTTATATGAAAATATGATAATGCAATTCTTATCAAAAGCTCTTGAAAGTAAAAGTCAATATAAGTACATAGTAACAAAATTAAAAACAAATACTTTCTAAAGAGGATTAGAAATGTTTTATCACCTTCCTTAGAGTAATGCATTTAGGATTTTAATTTTACGAGCATAGCTTTTAGCTTCTTACAACCCCCCAGTTTACCTCCATTGTCCATCAGCATTTTAGAATTACTTCCTAGCTCTCATGCATTTTTATCTTTTTAAAATAGTCTTATCAGGAAGCTTGTTTTCTTCAGATTGCAGATAGCTACATGTTCACTATCAGTAATAAAAACAGCTCCATATATTTCTATAGTAACTTTATTCCCCAGAAAGTTCATGATTGCAATTGGCTCTTCAAAATGAAGCTCCCTGGGCTTCCTTCATCTGATAACCATTTCGGATTAGTCATCGATTGGTCTCTGTTGTCAGTACCAGGTTGCAGGCTCTTAAAGGACACAGACTGTGTGCTCCATTATACATCTTTACCCCATAGTGTCCCTTGAAATGCTAAGGACTCTGAAGTTGTTTCATAAAAATCACTTGGATTGATTTTTATCTTTGTAGCCAAGTACAGGAGACAGGTGCCATTTCCTCTGACTTTAAGACAGTCAGACACTCTAGAGCAGAGATTAGGAGCCATGTCTCCAGCTTTCCTGCCCAATCTGAACTAGTAGCTTAAAGCAGGGCTTCTCCCTGAAATACTCCTAACTGCAGACATGAATGAAACACATACCTCTCTGTGCAGGCCCTGGTGTCCTAACAGCAGTTGCCTGTGGCCAGCTGGAATTTTCTTTGAAGTTATGTATTTTATCTTCAAAAATTCTGTAAATATTACATTGTGTTTGTTGTTGTATTTATTTGAACATAAAAATACCATTGCATATACTTAACATCAAGTAAAACAGATATACCCGGAAACCGTGCCACTTTTATCTTGCAGGTCCTATTATTTCTTTCCTTTACCTGTGACCCCTGGAACATAGGTGTTCCAGCTTAAGAAACCCTGGTGAGATGTTTCACAAAAGTCCCTTTGCTTTAAGTTTTGCTATAAACATGTTTCAGGTAGAGAAATTCACATGGATAGTACAGATTCAGGAGGAGGCCCTTGGTCTATGGGATAGAACATTGGCTTTCATGAAACCCTAAATTATAAATTCTGCTGGAGTCCAAGAGGGTCACTGAAGGGTGACAGGGAAGAGAAGGGAGCGAAGGTAACTTCTTTGTTTTCTACTCCTTGCTTCAAACTAAGCAGCTCCATTCCCATCTGCTTTTCTTTTAAGATTTTATTTTGCAAAACATCTTCTTTTTCTATTTTTTCTTTGTTTCTTAAAAGAGCCACTGAATTAAGGAGAAGAAAGAATGCAATTCAACATAAGATTTTGAATTTCTTTGAATAACTGAATTTCTTGACTCTATTAGATATTGGTTCTTGGTACTGGCTTTCTTTTTTTCAACCAAATTCCTATAAACAATAAGCAAAAAGGAGCTAATGTGTCAAAGCTAAATATCACAGTGACTTATTGTAAGGATCATGCATGGATTCCAGACCTGACCTCTCATTCGGAACGTCCCTTCCAGATGTTATAGCGCTTTTCAGTTGAACTAGTTTCAGTAACAGGAGTTCACAACTTTTTGATGCAGCCCTTTATATTGTTGGACACCTCTTTTTGTTAGTAATTTCTTTCTAAAATGGAACCAGAAACCTCTTGCCTATAATTTTTGTCCCAAGCTATATAGTCCCATGTGCTACAGAAAAGCACAAAACACAGGTGTCCCTCATCCACACAGTAACCCTTGAACAGAGGCAGATTTACTGTGAAATCAATAAAGCTTAAGATTCAAGCCCCGCATGTGCATGAGCCACTTCCAAAACCCTGGGAGTGGCCCCAGAAATAGTTCTGAAGGCCATATGTATTTCAGATTAGCAAAACTAGGATATTTTAAGCACAGTCAATTAGGACAACTCTCTATTCCCACTCCAACTTCTCCATTACATTTCCTCTCATGTCACGTGATGTCAGAGGAGCTGGGGCAGTTTTGGAACTGATTACGGGGAGCTTCAGTTGGGAATACACTTAGTTTGGGCTTAGGGGGAGATGTTTATGGGGCTTGCAGTAATTCTCATGTATATCTAAGTTATCAATAACCACTCCAATACATAGGAATGGTTTCTAGAAAATTGCTATTGCTCACTCTGTTAGAACACAAAGATGTATGGCCAGAGCTCATAACTCTGAGGTGACTCAGAGGTCATACCATTCATAATATGAGTACATCCTAAGATGTCTCATGCCAGAAGTATGTGGGTTGTGGATGCTTGAATGTATGGAGTCAGAAGCTAGCTGATCAAGATTTGTCTAATCATCAGGTGTGTAAAATTGTTCAATGGAAGCTTCTCTAGCTACATTTTCTGTTCTCAGGAATATACTCTATAATGGGGCATATACAATTATAAACACCATATATTGTTTTCTATTGGAATTGCACAGACTATAATTCTTCAGAATTCTTGTAATTGTAGTGTATAAAATTGTAGCAGTACTATATATAAACACTGAGTTCATCTGTGACAGCTCATAAATGAAAGAAACTTGACAGAGATTTTCCCTAATTTGCTAACAAACCTAACCATTTATATAGGATTTTCAATAATGACTTGTGAGACTGATAGAAACCTTTCTAAAATATCATTAATAAAAAACAAATTTCAATCAACCATGCCAAAAAAGCTAATTTTCTCTCTGTAGAAGATATTTCAAAATCTTTGCCATAAAGTGATTAAAGAGGCAATCACGAACACAGAGCAAAAAATACAGGGAAAAGAGTGCTATAAAGGTGTGCCATACAGTTAATGAATAAAAAATAGTATTATATTATTTTTCTGGATTTTTAAATAAATGTGGTACATGTTCACATTTTTTAAATTTGAAAATTTTTGTCATTCTAAATATTCTCTTTAACAACTAATTTTGCATTCGTAATTTTGTATTAATTTTCATAGAAAGCCCCTCTTTCCAAATTGCATGAACTTTAAGCCCCCAAACAATTGATTCATCCCTCAAATATTCATAAACAGCAATTAGGTCTTTTTTCTTCTCTTCCCCAGGTAAACATCCTCAGGTGCTTTCCAGTATGATTCTGCTTTCCAGGTTTCTCATCAGCTACTGATTTATGGCCCATTTGCTCATTAATTAAGGCCCCTAAGGAGACTGGGGATGAGAAGGCTTTAATGCTTGGGAGAAGGCACAGCATAGCTTGGTAAAATCAGAACATACTTCGCACTGAACCTATGTCGGTTTGCATCCCAGGCTTTCAAGTTACTAATCCTATTATACGAGGCACTGTTTCACCTTTACTTGAAGATTCAACTCCCTTATCTATAGAAATATGAACAATAATACGTAGCTCAAGGTGGAGCAATAAAATATAAAAAATGTGTATCACCTAGTTCAGTGCTTGGCATATAGTAGATGATCAGGTAACATTTGCTCTTCTTTTCATTAGTGTTTAAACAGAAATGCATGCTCTCTTCTGTACCTTTCACAGAGACTGGAGAAAGTTTGATTACATTTTTTAAAAATGTAACATTTCTCATTTAACAAGTGATGAAAAGCCTGTTTTCCCCTGGTGAGCTATCAGACAGATTGAGCAAATGAACCCACTAGTCACTGAAATCAAGCCTAGTTAGGCCTGGAGGAGTTTCAGGCAATTATACCAAATTCTAACTTCCCAGAGGACCCTGTGGTTGTCAGCTGACTCCAGAAGCTTATGCTAGAGCTTCTGGTGCTTCTCTGCGCCTTCTGTGTTCAATCCTGGGCGGGGAGCAAATTATCTGGAAGGAAGGTAAGAACGTGGGATACTATTTACTAATTTCTTTATAAATGGATTTATTAACCAGATTGAGAATTATCAATAGCTTTACGTTCTGACAGCCTCTATTTTGGTCATCACATGTTTAACACATTAAACAGAAGAAGAACAGCTGGGAAGGGGATAAATAGTTTTTTGTTTTTTGCTTTTTTTTGCGGTACGCGGGCCTCTCACTGTTGTGACCTCTCCCGTTGCGGAGCACAAGCTCTGGATGCACAGGCTCAGCAGCCATGGCTCACGGGCCCAGCCGCTCCACGGCATGTGGGATCTTCCCGGACCGGGGCACGAACTCGCGTCCCCTGCATCGGCAGGCAGACTCTCAACCACTGCGCCACCAGGGAAACCCCTAAATAGGTATTTTTGGTTGCACTGAAAATGAAGTGAAGTAATGAAGAAGTCATGGTTAAAACTGGTTGCAATAATGAAGGTAATGGTAGTAATACATGATGTATGTATTTAAAGTTTCTGTGATGTTCATGTTCCCACAGTCTGGGGGTGCGGGGGGTGGGTATCAATGTCAAATAATATACAGGCTATGTTGACAAAAATAAGATGAGTGGACTAGGTACAGAGAAATAGTTCTCCATGGTAAAAATGGGTGCGTGCGTGCGCGCGCGCACGCGCACACACACACACACACACACACACACACACACACACACTGTAGATATAACACTATGTGAAAGCTGATAGACCCAGGGGAGATGGAGAGGGTGGTGAACCTGACAGGTCCTGCCTATTGCACCGGAGCTGCTCTGATCCAAAGTATTTCTGAGTGTGAAAATGTGGCAGATCATTTTTTTCTCCAGCAAAGTTGGAAATCTGGAATTTTATGGTAGATCACGTAATAAAAATATTGGACCAGTTTAAAATGAAAACAACACCTTCTAGGCCAAATATAAAGTTTTCCAGGGCTGCTCTGGCTCCTGCATAGACATTTGTAACTTCTGCCCACAGCTGAACTGCATCACTGTGAGAGGAACATACAGCCCCAGACAGGCGCTGGGGTCAGGGATGAGGGAGGATGCCAGAGAAAAGCAGCTCAGAGGAGTGACCTGATATGTGGTGTATCATGTGTCTGTGGATATATTTATCTGTGGCAGATGTAGGTGTATCTTCAGTGCAGAGAAATATAGGTGCAAAGGCAGGGAGGTGTGGATGTTGCATTTTGTTCTCAGATGCTCAACCAAGGGTATCACTGTGGGCACTTTGAGGATATGGGGAGAGAATTGATGGTCTGCATGGTTGAAGAATGTACAATGTGGACTCTTTTATTTTGTTTTTCTGGCAATTTAATTTTAGTCCCTGTTTCTTTATCAAAAGTATTTAGTATTTTTTTCTTGATCTATTTACAGTGGAAAGACAGAATTTTTTCCAAATAATAGGATAAAAAAAGAAAGCGAAAAACACACAGAATTCCTGTGTCCCTGTCTTTTCACTTAATTATAACAAATATGTGTACTTTATGAAAGTAATTTCTGCTAAAGCTGTTAAGAGGATGTAAAAGATTAAAGTAGTTTGTATCTTTATAAATGCATACTTTTGGAAGAATTTCCTGCCATGAAAGTAGATGTAATTTAAAACTAGCTTTGCTCTTCCTTTCAAGTGTCTTGGTTTTCTTTCTTTTGTGTGTGTGTGTAAAAACAGAGAAAATACAACTCCTTTTCCTTAAAAAAAAAAATCCTTATAGTTTTTATTATTGAGAGACCCTAATTAAAATGTTTCATTCGAAGGATTTTCTGCCAACCCAAATTCTTGTTAAGCAAATTCTTTATATTCCTTGCCGGAATATAAGACTGCAGTATTCCTAGCGGGCAAATTTACAAAAGACCATCGAACCCAAATATACAGCAACATATATTATTCCAATATTTTAAAACATAGATTGTTTCAGAAATGTTTAACACCTAGGAATGTATTAGTGAACAGATTTTATACGTATTACTTTGTAAAAATGAAATGATACATGAACATCATCTTTAACCAATAGTATGTCCATCTAGTAAATATAAGAACAATCCCATTCTCACATGCCTCTGTTCTTCTTTATCATCAGGAAAGAAAATTGATAAAATTTTCTCTGTAACCCAAATTATTCTTTTTGCAATATCATTTTAGAATCTGCCTTTTTTGAAATTTATTTTTTAATCTTTGAGGAGGCCAGTACATATTTGGTGATTTCTGTAAAATAAACTTTAAATTTAGTTAATATAAGTTAAAAATTTACTGATTCTTAGCATGCTGTATAAGCCAGGTGGATTCATTTTTCCATGTTTCACACCTATTATTCTTGGGGATCAGAGATAGAGAGGAGTCATCACGTACTAATTGAAGTGAATTATTAGTCAGATTGAGTTTCATAAACTAATTATTTCTTTACTCCTTTTTATGATTGTAATTGCATATAATTTTGTTTTGTGATACATCATTTATTTGCAATATCAATTACATTAAAATTATAACTGGAAAAAGTTTCTGTGTAGGGAACTCAATATTTTAATTTATTAAATATTAGTTATTATAAGGGATTACTATTTGGTTTTATTTTTAATGAATTCATGTGAAGTAGGCACTCTAAGTGTATACCCTTAAAAACAAAAGAATATTATGATAATTCATTCCTTTCCACAAAATTTCTGAGCAAAATTCTGATTTTGGCTATGAATTTAAGTAGTATGTCTAAATATAATTAAATAAAGCAAGCTTTTGAAATATGCAATATATCACATTCCAAATGTATGAGAGGATATGACTGATTTCTTTCTGAATTATATTGTTAAGGGTTATCATGTCCACCTGTAGATATTTGCAATAGCCTATATATCATGCATCAACATAATTAACTTATAACCAAAAACGAAAATGATAAGGTTAATTTAGTTTATTTACCATGAGCTAAAACTGACCAGATAATCAGTAAATTAAGAGTGAATTGACTTTGTGAGCTACCGTTATTATTTATGCAGTAGAGGCCTTTGGATCTGCAACAGGAATAGGAACCACTCAGTAATGTCTGTGCTTTGGTCGCTTATGGGACCAAATAACAATGGTTTTCCTCCAACAAAAATAAATGGAAGACAGTTGATTTCTTTTATTAGACATGCATAATTCATTTTGAAAATAAGGTTTTTTGATTAATAATTCTTACTATTAATTTTGTGGGGAAATTTTATTTCAAGTAATGAAGAACCATAAAACCAATATTAAATCTATCCATTTCTCGCTGCAGTTCTCATTGTTTAATCCTGTTTAACTAAGCCTTTGCTTCAGGCAGAGTGGCCTTCCTTCAATTAAAAGGAAGGGCCGAGTTCTTTTCTATCTCTAGGCTGTCTCTCATACTGCCCAGTATGCTCCCCACACTACCCTTCAAACATTCCTATGGCTGGCTCCTCACATTTTATCTCTCTGTTTTAAATGTTATTTCCCTAAAAATCTTTTGACATCTTGTTATTCTTTCACATCACATGCTGCCCTTGTCTTACGTTACCCTATTACAATGAATATTTGTTGGTTTGTTTGTTTCCTTTGTGAGAGTAGACTTTATCTAGATATTCAGCACCTAGGACAGGCAGCAGCAGAGATAAATGGCTGAGTCACAAAGAACCACACTGGCTGGTTTGAATCCTAGCTCAGTCATATGCAAAATCTTAGGCAAGCTTCTTATCCTTTCTGGGTGTCATCTGTAAAATGGACACCATAATTAGAACAATTAGAATAATAGAACAAAGATTACATGAATTAATATATGTAAATTACTTGGTACAAAACGAGGCCTTGTTAAATGTGAGCAAGCTAGATATCACAGTGTCGGGTACAAAGTAATTAATCAGTAAACATTTGCTGAGTGAATGAATGCTATAATAGAGCTCTAATATCAGAAAGACTGGGATTTGAATGTCAGTTCTATCACTTAGGACCTTGACAAAGTTACTTAACTTTTTTGAACCTCAGTTTCTCAGTGTATAAAATAGTGTTGACTTTCTTGACACTTTTGTTAAGGATGAAAGGAGGTGTTTTTTTATAGCATGTTTTATGATTTCTTCTCGTTAAAAAAAAAAGAAGCCCTAGTACTGTTCCTATTCTAGGACTGTGGTGTTCAACAGCCTTGCCTGAGGCCATTTGTACCTGTTGTTAAGATAATTATCCTTAACAGTTTTTAGTCATTAAAACTGTTAATTATCCTTAACAGTTTTTAGTCATTAAAACTGTTTGTAACAAAACCAAATTCAAATTAACTTTAGCCTAAATGAATTAAGGAATTAATGAAAGCACATATATTATAACTAGCAGATTGAACAATAATTATTCATGGTATGTTCACAACCTAAATTTACTGTTGTTCTTCATTGCACCTTTAAACTTTATGGATTTGGTCTTTTCCTTTCTTGGATGAAAATCCTAGCTTTTCTTTTCACTCCCACAGGATAGAAGAGTCCCTATAGTCATCTTAAATCACAAACATAATTTCAATTTAGTAATTAGAATACACTGGAGTATTTGCTTTCTATTGTTGCTATAGCAAATTAACAAGAACTTGATGGCTTAAAACAAATTCATTGTCTTACAGTTCTATAGATCAGAAGTCCAACGTGGACCTCCCTGGGTTAAGACTGAGGTGTCTACAGGATTGTGTTCCTTTCTGGAAGCCTGAGGAAGAATCTACCTTTTCCAACTTCTAGAGGCCACTTGCATTCATTGGCTTGTGTCCCCTTCCTCCATCTGAAACATAGACAATAGCAGATCAAGTCTTTTTCACATCGCATCCTTATGACCCTCTTTTCTGTCTGTTCCTCTTCTGCTTTTAAGGACTCATGTTATTAGATTGGGCCCATCAAGATAATTCAGGGTAATCTCTCCATCTCAGGGTCACCTGATTAGTAACTTTAATTGCATGTACAACCTTAATTCCCTTTTGTCACGTAACATAATAAGTACACAAAAGTTCAAGTGATTAGAACTTGGATATCTTTGGGGGCCATTATACTGCCTACCATATCTGGCCTGTCTAATATTAAAGTAATCCAGGCTTCCAGATTGGGATTTTCTGTACATTAAGCCTTATAAGGTATGAGCCAGGATGTTTCCATTTTTACCTTCCAGTGGTAGCAAATGCATTGTATATTCTAAAACTTTCCACATGGTCCCACTCAAGTCCCTCTACTCAGGCTCATGAGTTACCATTCTCCCAATCTTTCCCCCAAAAGATGGATTAGTGTCACAACACAGCAATTGCTCTCTACAAAGATAGCCGTTCATCAATTCCTTCACCCAACGTTCTCTTACACTCCCTCTAATTAATATCACTATCACTGGTCAGGCTAAAGGATCTGAGAGTTTACAGAACAGGCTCTTGAACAATTTCTTTGTGAATTAAAGAAGAATCCAAATAGCCTGGTACATAAGTTTAAGTCACTGTATCACGGAATCTAAAGGCTAGGTCTTCTGAAAGACTGAAACTACAAAAGGCCATGAGTAATCCAAACTAATTTCTCTCTTTATCTTTTATCTCTCTTTCTTCCTACAAATCAGCTTCATTATTCTCCCTTCTGGGAATAACTGTTCTATGGTCCTTGGCCTCATGGCTGTGTATATAGCACCTGGTTTTACATATTACAAGAATTACCTTAATTCTCTTTCAAATTTCCAGGAGGCAAAATCTCTGCTCTCTCTAGCTGGAGCTTTACATACATACTGGTCCAATCAACTGTAACCTGTGGAGTGAGCTGTATTATACAGAACAAAATGCTCCACTCCTGTAGATTTGGGGAATAGATAAGAGAGGATCATTTTGTCTTGGGAAAACCTTCCAAAAACTGTATCACAGTAGTCTGTAAATCTTATAATAACAATAAAACAAAACCAATAATCATTAGTATAGTCAAAGTTTGTTCAGAGCCTTTTAAGACCAAGGCCCTTGATAGTTCCACATGGAACTATCACCTCAGCCCCATGTGGAGGTTCAGTTATTTTCTCCATTTTAATGAAGAAAATACTAAGGTGCAGAGAAGTGGATTAATTTGCTTAAGGTCACATGGGGAATAAGTAGTGGCTGGGACCTAAATCCACATTTTTCTGACTAAAAAGATGTATTCCATCTAAAAGATGTCAATAGAATGATATCCACTGTATAATTTTAACCAAAAAAAAAAACCATATTTCAAAATGTTTTATGCATTACTAGAATTTATATCTCTATTCCTGCCTACACCAGTGACTGTATGTGTATCTCTATCTCTCTATACATCTATATCATATCTACCCATATAACTGTCCCTTCCCTCTCTTTCTCTCTAACATATACATTTAAAAGTGAATACAGTATACTTCTGAGAACAGAATCATTTGTTATTTAAATTCTATTTGGGGGGCTTCCCTGGTGGTGCAGTGGTTGAGAATCTGCCTGCCAATGCAGGGAACACGGGTTCAAGCCCTGTTCTGGGAAGATCCCACATGCCGCAGAGCAACTGGGCCCGTGAGCCACAACTACTGAGCCTGAGCGTCTGGAGCGTGTGCTCCACAGCAAGAGAGGCCGCGATGGTGAGAGGCCCATGCACCGCAATGAAGAGTGGCCCCTGTTCGCCGCAGCTAGAGAAAGCCCTCGCACAGAAACGAAGACACAACACAACCAAAAATAAATTAATTAATTTTTAAAAAATTCTATTTTTTCTGTCTATATTTTTGTTAATGATGATATATTGTTAATGATTATAAGAAGATATTCTCTTTTTTTTTTTTTTTTTTTGGTATGCGGGCCTCTCACTGTTGTGGCCTCTCCCGTTGCAGAGCACAGGCTCCGGACGTGCAGGCTCAGCAGCCATGGCTCACGGGCCCAGCCGCTCCACGGCATGTGGGATCTTCCCGGACCAGGGCACGAACCCGTGTCCCCTGCATCGGCAGGTGGACTCTCAACCACTGCGCCACCAGGGAAGCCCTAAGAAGATATTCTTTATTTGTTTTCTAAAGAACAGGAAACGTTAAGCTCATTTTAAAAAATTTTGCTAGGTCTCTAGAGAGTGACAGTTTTTCCTTAGGTGGCTTCTTGTTGTCTGCTTTCTTCCATAGCTCAACCAGAATTGTCCTGCTGTTTCCCTTTTCTAACTAAAATCCCCCAAATCAATGTGGTGGCTAAGACACTTGCATTATTCTTTGTAAAAGTATGGGTTTATAAGAAACAAGCTGTGAAATATCTGCTGCGTGACATTTATAGCCACCCTCCTGCCCAACAGAACATCCAAGTTTTATAGCTTTTAACTTATATGACAGTTTTTCGTCCTAGGTCCCTTTTAGGAATTCTTATTAAAGTTTACAAAAATTTCTTTCTTATTAATTAAATTTATCAAATACTTATTAAATACCTATTTATGCACATATAAATATGTTTAAGTTAGCTATTTGCCAACACTAACAAGCTCAGATTCCATTTAGAAAAATCAGAGACATAAATTATAGATAAAACTCTATGGATCTCTTTGGCAGTTTTTGAAAGCACAGTTTAGAATCTCTTGTCTTTTATCTTTCTAATTTAATATAAAGAACAGTCAAGAATTATAAATAAGGCTTTTTTCTCTTAAAATAGTAAATAAATGCTTTCTTTCTTTGATTATTTAAGTAATACATAATTTGTTTTAAAATATCAAAAGTCAAGAAGGATGCAAGGAAGAAATTAGATGATAACCAATAATTCTGTAATGTAGCAATAGTTATTTTAATATGTTTAGCATGCATGATATATCTTGATAAAAATATACCACAACAATGTGTTAAACATTTTGTAAGTCAATGAATAGTTCTGCATTAACAGTTGCAGATTATTCTACTTTACTATTTTACAACTTATTTTATTTTTAAAAATCTCCTATTGTTAGCATTTGATTGCTTATATTTTTATATTATAAGCAATACTGATAAATATTGTTATGTAAACTAATTTGCACACTTTTCTGATTATCATCTTGGAAAATTTCCTAGGAATGAAATTTCAAATTGTATGATTTTTATTTAATACTTTAGATATATTTTGCCATTTGCTGTTCAGAAAGCTTGCACCATTTCTGTTCTGCCTATGAAGGAAATTCTATTTGACTTGCCTTCTGACATAAAACGAGTCAATTGGATGAAATATATAAAACAGTTGTTTTCAGATATTGGACAATAGGGAGCTCAGGATTGTGATCCCTGAGAAAAAGGAATCAAGTAAGGTGAGCCTTATAACTGCCTTGGATTTCTACCCAGAAGCAATTTCCAGAATATGATGAAAGGAGGAAGGGCCCAAATATATCCTGAATTGAAAAGATAGAGATTAAACTTTGGAAAAAATGAGCCACCAGTATATGTTGAAACAATATTGGAGATAAGAGAGCTAAACAAACAAAGAACTCCAGACATCTGCAAAGGAATACTTTGAAGTCTTTAACAGAATAACAATCAGTGCAAAGGATGAAATTCCATGATGTTGTGCACAGAACAGCTGTTGGGAAAGTACAATTACCAGAGAGCTCTAAATTGAACAATTTCCAGAGTTCACACAGGGCTAGGAATCACTCATGTTCCCACCAACAAGAGTGGAGAGACCCATTGACTGCACATCCAGCTGAGCTACAAAAGTATCACATACCTTAGTGGTGTGGCTAAAGTAGTTTTAGAGTAAAGGTTTCTCTAGGGCTGCCTTCAAAAACTACAGAACGTTCTCAAAATTATCAGGCTGATATACAAATAACAGCCCACCAAAAGTCCAACATCTTTAAAGGAGTACAACAATGTACAAGTCACAGAGTCAAAATCTTCTACATCCAATCAAAAATTAATAGACATGCAAAGAAACAGAAAATTGAGACTCATAATCAAGAGAAAATTAATGAATAGGAATAGACCCAAAATGATAAAATTAGGAGATAACTTTAAAGTTACTATTACATATTTATATATGCACAATGATGTAAAGACAGACATGAACCTAATGAGGAAAAAATGGAAGATATAAAAATGTTAGAATGTTAAAAATGTTAGAAGTTCCAAATAGAACTTCTAGAAATAAGAAACAAAATATTATAAATGAAAATTTCACTGTACAGGATTTACAACAGAATAGACTCTGCAGAAGAAACCATTAGTTAATGGAACGTTATAGCAAGAGAAATTATTTAAAAATAAATACAAAAGAAAAAGTACTGAAAAAATTAACAGAGCCTCAGTGACTTGCTGAATATCTATATCTATACCTGTATATCTGTATCTATATCTAATCTATGTTTTTATTTATAACATATGTATAGAGTACCAGATGAAAGAAGAATGAAGAAAGGAGAGACAAATATTTGAAGATAGCAATTAGTGGCAGAATTTGTTTAGAATTTGGAGAATATTATAAACTGAAAAACTCAAGAAACTCCAAGCATGATAGACACAAAGAAAAATCACACCAAGTCACATAAAAATTAAATAAAACAAAGAAAAAAGTGAGTGACAAAGAAAATAAATAAAACCAGCAAGACACAAAAGACACATGGTATACAGAAGAGAAAGGATAAGAAAAACCATAGATTTCTTGTCACAAACTATCTAAGCCAGATAGCAAGGGAAAAACATTTAAGATGCTGAAAGAAAAATAAACATATCAACCTAGAAATCCAATATATAGGAAAAATATCTTTTGAGAATGAAAGCTAAGTAAAGATTTTTTCAGATAAACAAAACTGTTTAAACTCATTGCCAGCATACAGGAATTATAAGAAATGTTCTAGGGCACTTTTCAGGTGGTAAGAAAATGAAACTTGGGTCTACACAAAGAGCACAAAAATGGTAAATATAAGAAAATGTTTTTCTCACTTTTAATATATTTAAAAGTGACAAAAAATAATTGACTATTTAAAGCAAAGATAATAACAGTGTTTGGGAGGGGGTTATAACATGTAGTGATAAATGTATCATATCATATCACAAAGGACAGGAGGGGGAAATGGTAGTATGCTGGTATCAGTTTCTTATATGTGAAATTATATATTATTTGAGGGTAGCTTGTGATAATTTTAAGTTGAATATTGTAAAACCTTAAGCCACAAGAGAATCAGAGAGGAGAGAGCAAAATCAAGAAACTGAGAGACAGAAAAAAATGGCTAATAAGCAAATAGTACAGCTGAATTTGAATACTAAGACAGACAGACCCAATCGAAAATCAGGAAGAAAAAGAAGAAAAAAAGACAAATGCAACAAATTGAAAACAAATAACAAAATGGTAGAATTAACTCCAACTATGTTGATAATTACATTCATGTAGCCTAATACTACAATTAGAAGGAAAAGACTATTAATCTGGATTGAAAGAAAAAGAAAGCAGTCCCATTTTATCCTATTTGAGAGAGGTTCACTTTAAAGACAAAAACATATTAAGTAAAAAAAACGGAAAAAGATATTATGAAAACACTAAATTAATATCAGATAAAGTAGAATTTAGAACAAGAAATTTTCAAAGTAAAAAGAGGGCCATTTTATAATAACAAAGGGCATAAAAATCCTAAATGTGTTTTCAACTAATAATAAAGCTTCAAAATACATAAAGTAAAACTTGTAGAACTAAAAAGAGAAAAATAATCCACAATTATATTTGAAGATACTAAGATCTCTCTCTCAGTAACTGATACTAAAAATAGACAAAATATTTACAACACTGCAATCAAGAATCAAATTACATATTCTTTTTCAATGCACATAGAATATTTACCAATACAGACCTTGTGCAGGACCATAAAACAGGTCTCAATAAAGTTTAAAAATTGAAATTGCAGAATATATTCTTTGACATCAACAGAATTAAACAGAAATCAATAACAGAAAGATATTTGGAAAATCTCCAACTTTTTGGAACTTAGTATACTTCTAAATAAGCCTGGATCAAAGAATAAATTACAAGTGAAATTAGAAAATATCTTAAACTAAACTATATTGAACATACAAACTTGTCATAATTTGTGAGATGCAGGTAAATCAGAGGTTAGAAGGAATTTATGGCTTTAAAATGCTTTATTAGAAAAAAATAAAAGGCAGCTAAAATCAATGTTGTAGACTTCTAAAATCCAAAGTAACTACAAGGAGTAAATATTAAAGATATGAATAGAATTCAACAGAATAGAAAACTGTCAAACAATAGAGAAAAACAATGTAAAAATAACTATTAAAAAAAATTGATAAAGCTATAACTAGTCTGATCAACACAAAAAGGAAGGTACAAATTGCTATTATCAGAAATGAATGAGGGGATATCACTACAGATCCTATAGACATTAAAAAGATAAGTGAATATTATGAACAACTTTATGTCAATTCATTCAACAACTTAGATGAAATAGACAAATTCTTTGAAGGACACTTATTATAAAAAATGACTCAAGAAGAGAAAGAAAATCTTAATAGCCCTATTACAGTTAAGGAAAATTAATTTATAGTTTAAAACCATTCCACAAAGGAAATTCCAGGTCCAGCTTGCTTCACTGGCAAATTTTATCAAACATTTAAGAAAAATAATACCAGTCCTAACTAAGTCTTCTCAAAAAATAAGGGAAGAGGGAAAACATGCCCACCAATATTATGAGGCCATTATTACCTTAATGTTACCAAACCAAACTTGGGTCCACTCTCTCATGAGCAGTAAAGCCAATGTACTGATACTGGGTTGTGGTGAAGTAACATTTATTGCAAGGGCGGCAAGCAAGGAGTCCTGGGCAGCTAGTGCTCAAAACACTCAAACTCTCCTATGGGTTTCAGGAAAGCACTTTTAAGGACCAGTTGAGAGAGGGGAGTCACAGGGTATGTGATCAGCTCATTCACAATTTCTGATTAGTTGATGATGAGGTAACAGGGTGGTGTCACATGGGTTAACATTATCAATCCTCAGGCTCCAGTAGGCCTGGGGCTACATGCTCATGGTCATCAAGTAGTTAGCATCTTCCATTTGGTGAGGGTTTTAGCAACTATAAAACAACTCGGAAAATGTGCATCAGATACTGTTATCTAGGTACT
The DNA here is from genome assembly GCF_964270905.1 of Leucopleurus acutus. Taxonomy (NCBI): domain Eukaryota; kingdom Metazoa; phylum Chordata; class Mammalia; order Artiodactyla; family Delphinidae; genus Leucopleurus; species Leucopleurus acutus. The sequence goes on along the minus strand of NC_139147.1, from coordinate 92,103,343 downwards.
CCGGAGAGGAGCTAAAGCAGAGGATATGGGGGAGGAGTCTGTCCTGGGAAAGCCCTGTAAGGTCCTCCTTGGTTACACTAATACTAAAGTGAGGCAAATAAAATGATTTACGAGAAGAGAAAAAAATAAACGTAGACACAAATATCCTTAGCAATATACCAAATTGTATCTAGTAATACATAAAAAAATAATACATCCTGACAAATAGGCATTATTCCACAAATGTAAGTTTGTTTTAACATTTGAAAATCAATGTACTTTATATATTTAGAGAATAAATGATAAAAAGCCATCCGATCATCTCAATAGACAAGGAAAAATCATTTGCCAAAATTTAATACCCATTGACTAGAGCCAGAGGTGGGGTGGAGAGAGGAATTAAGTATAAAAGGATATAAAAGAACTTCTTAGGATGATGAAAATGTTCTGTATATTAAATGTTGTGGTAGTTGCAAGGGTGAATTTGGTTGGGGAGGAAAAAAATATTTTTTCTCTACACATACGAGGTTCTCTGTCTGGGGCCCTATAAATTAGACCGGCAAAAGATAGGTTAACAGGAGAAAAACAAACAAAAGATTTATTAACATGTACATCACGCATATATGCATGGAAAGACCCAGTGATGAGTAACCCAAAGGGGTGGTTAGAACTTGGGCTTGTATACCACCTTAGGCTACACAAAGGAAAAGAGGTTTGGGCTTCTGGGTGGGGAAAGAAGGTTATGGGAAGGTAACAAGGAAAAGTATGTTAAACAAGGGTTGTCTCATGATGTTTGTTATGCAGATTTAAATTCCTGCCTTCTCCTTTAGTAAGAGTTGCTAAGAATTCTCCTCTTCCTCTGTATGGGAGAGGGACACACATTTTGCAAATGGAAAATTTCCTTATAAATGTAAATTTCCTTTACAAAAGGAAAACTTGTGTCCTGTTTTTAGAGCTTTTACTCGCTGATTCTCAATGGCCTTTAGCTAAAAATAATCCATATGCTAAAGAGGAATATTCTGGGGTGGCATATTCTGGTACCCTTCAATACCTTTATCACAATTTATCTAACAATGCACTTAAAGGGGATGCATTTTGTTGCATGTAAATTTTACCTCAATAGAGTAACAAAATTATACCAATATTTATTGCCATCGACAGTGAAAGAATGTACGGTAAACATTAAAAAAATGTTTTTGTTACATTACTAAAGGCAAGTTTCTCTTTATATCAGAAGATTTCTGAATTTACTGTTGAGATTCACCACTTAATGGAATCAGTTTTTTTTTCTTTGAGGTGCGGGCTGTTCGTTGTGGTGTGCTGGCTTCTCTCTAGCTGCGGTGTGTGGGCTCCAGGATGCGTGGGCTCTGTAGTTTGTGGCATGCCGACTCTCTTGTTGAGACATGCAAGCTCAGTAGTTGTGGTGTGTGGGCTTAGTTGCCCCGCGGCATGTGGGATCTTAGTTCCCTGACCAGGGATCCAACCCACGTCCCCTGCACTGGAATGTGGATTCTTTACCACTGGACCACCAGGGAAGTCCCTGGAATCATCTTTAGTGCATTAACAATTTGAAATTCAAATAAAGCGTGTCTAATATGCTAATTTGGTGGTCAGGATGAAGTATCATATTTATATAATTTTATATATTTACATTGTAATATTTGGAAACTGAAAATGGGAAGAAAGCTCAAATGACTTGGTTATTAAAAAGCCAGTGGTTATATAGGCAAATGCTTCAGTGGGTAGGCAAGTAACATAAAACAAACAGGACTGTACAGAGAGAACTGGACCCATTGGAAAGTGAATAACTCACCTAAAATCATTCAGATACTATTTTTTAAGAAACAAGTCGCCAGACAAACAAAATTTTCTGAGGACAGATAAGTTCAGAATTTGTGATGTCATAAAATAACCTTTAAATTAGAAAGTAGAATGTTCTCTTTAAATTTAGCTTCAATATAAGTTGCCTTCCAAGTTTCTTGATATATTTTACATTTGCATCTTTGTTTTCACCATTTAACTTTTAGTAGGTGCTATGTTGCAGGAAAATGGGGTGTGAAAGGATGGTCATGTCACAGGTCTTGGGCGAGTTCCTGGGACAGGCCACCAAGTAAGATTTCTTGGCTTCGTGCAGGAAAGAATTCAAGAGTGAGCCATAGTAAGGTGACAGCAGGTTTATCAAGAGAGATACAAATTCCATAGGCAGAATGCAGTCCATCTCAGAAGGTGAGAGTGGCCCCGTGCTGAGGAGGTGGTTAGTTTTTATGGGCTGGGTAATTTCATAGGCTAATGAGTAGGAGGATTATTCCAACTTTTTGGGGGAAGGGGTGGGGATTTCCAGGAATAGGGCCACAGCCCACTTTTTGGCCTTTTATGGTCAGCCTCAGAACTGTCTGAGGCGCCTGTGAGCGTGTCACTTAGCATATGCTAATGTGTTACAGTGAGCTCATAATGAGGCTCAGGGTCTACTGGGAGTTTGAATCTTCTGCCATCTTGGGCCTCACTGGTTCTAACCAGCTTATTGTCATATCCTCAATGGCTATGTCATTCTTTTAAAGGTGGTACCCTTCCCTCCTGTATCACTAATAGGAGGAATTCAATCTCAAGTTCATTTTTTCAAAACATTGTGAATTTTTAAATATTATAAGTTTTGATTTGTCATCAATCTCAAGTAACTAATGAGTTTCTTAGGTTTTAGGAAAACTAAAGAAATTAATAGCTCTCTCAAAGTGGAAATCTGGTAATGTACAGGACACTTTATGAAAGAGGTATAGGGGAGGAGGAGAAAACTTTTTTTCTTTACTCCCCTAGGTTCAGTGGCTGAGGGCCCTGCAAATTAAACTGACAAAATAACAAGAGAGAAAAAAATAATTACATGCATATGTACACATGTTTGTACAGGGAGCTTGCACAGGCATGTGATTCTAGGAGTCAGAATTTGAGTCATATATCATCTTAGGCTAGGCAAAGGAGAAAGGATTTAAAACAACTGGGGGAGGGAGGTAAGTTATAGGAAGATGAGGGGAGGAATTGTATTGTAAAATAATGGTTATTTAGCAGGTTTATCATGCAGATAAGAGTCTGCTCCCGTGCTAAGAGCTGTCTCCAGAGTAGTTCTCTTCCTGGCAAGGGAGAGGGAGACACCGTTACAAATGGACACTTATGTCCCGCTTTTAAACAGAAAGGGGGGAAGGCAGAGACCTGATTGCCTTCAGCTCAAAACAATCAGTATGCCAAAGTGGCATATTTGGGAGTGGCATGTTCTGGCCTCTTCAGAGGGAAGCAGGAGTACTAGAAACATTGTGAATTAATCATCTCCCTTATGCTCTTTATTAATTCTATTTTAAAGTTTTTGGAGCAAGATGAAATATAATTGTGTTATGTTTTCAATTAACCAATCATTAAGTGTTTACTAAATGCTTATAAATCTGGCAGGTCTAAAATAGCAACTAAAAATTGCTCTAAATGTGTGCCTTGAGAGTTGGAAGACAAGGCCATGTTTGCCCTGCATATTTTTAAAGATACTAAGGAAATAAAAATTAATTGTTAGGGTAAAGGAAGACTAAAGGGTTTAGAAGAGGTGTGAGGGCCATGATGAAATAAGTATTTAAATCTAACTTTAGCCATGGCGGGCCTATCTCTATGTTTATGTTTATTCATGCTTAAAATTTCTCACATGTTGTGAGTCCCTCGTTGCCCAGGGTGATCAGATACCACATTTTCCAGTGTCATCCTGGGACTCTTTTTTCCTGTATAGATTTTTTCCCATTCAGCCTATTATTCTGAAAAACAAATCTGTCTAGAGAATCTATGGTTATCCCTCTTCATTTGTTCTCTTTTTTTTTTTTTTTCTCACTTTGTAAATCTGGTCACCATAGGAAAGACAGCAACCATTCACTTTAGAGAGAGTCTATTTTAAGTACTAGCTGCTGGGGGAAGGTTAGAGACTTTAATCCTTCATCTCCTCCTTTTCTCTAACAATGCTAGCTGGTAGGTAGTCAGCGGGAAAGTAGAAGAGAAGCTTTCAGAAAGAAAACATTCTCTGTAGAAAGTAGTGGCCCATTATGATGTTGAACAAAAGTAGTTCTCCTGGAATCATTTTTCTAGGAAAGCTTGTTATGCCACTTGACTTTATTAAAAAATAATAATAATAAATAAATAAATAAATAAATAAAAAGAAGAAAGAATAGGAAAAAAGAAAAGAGATAAACTGGTTTTTCTTTGATCCCCCATAGTTAATTTGTTATTGTTGACTACTACTTTTGTTGATACTTCATGAATTGAAACCATAGCATAGTGTTAATTTAATAAGTGTTATAGTTACTGTGTTTATTTTGGACATGTTCATCTATTATTGATATTTTAAGATATTAAGTGAAAGGAGTGGAATGTTTGTAAAGACTTAAGAAACCTGACCTTTTACCTCAGCTTCACCCTAGAAGAGGAAGCTGTTACTCCCTGAACAGCTGCTAAATGTTTTTTTCATTTAGTTAGTATTTGCCAAATTCCTGTAGCACAGTTGGCATTAATTGCTGTCTTTTTTTTTTTTTTCTTTTTTTTTGAGGCTATAGTGAAGAGGCTAAAGACTGGAAGCTATTTTACCTCTCAGCATGAATGTGCTCTACTTTTTCATATTATCAGAGCTGTTTTAGATCAGTCTTTGTCATGGAGATGAAACTTCTATTTTCGGGATTGGTCATTTCAGGGTGTTTTGAGGAAATAAAATTATCTCCAAGCTAATGATACCATTTAAGCATTTTCACTGCATTTTTAAAAGATGACAGAGATAAATCATTTTGTCACCTTGGTGTTCCTATTAAACCTTAGTGTTCTGGGGTTTTAGCTATAGATGTTTTTTTCTAGCATTATTGTAGATTTTTAACATGCCCTAAAATTCTCAAATTGATAAGTTCACCATTCTATGCTATATCAGGCAGTTAGCATGCATATTCCTTTGCTTTAATGCTCTTCTTTGGGATCCTCTTGAGGGAGTTTTGCCACAGTTTGTGGAACAATTGATTATTAGATTAGATTAGGCAAGTGTGTGTGTGTGTGTGTGTGTGTGTGTGCACGTGCACACGTGTGTATATACCCTTCATTTTGTAGTTCCATGATAATAGTATTAAATATACAGTTAAACTTTTCTTAAACTATTTTCCCTTTTTCAGATGGTACTTAGATGGCTATCACAGCTAGTCTTCTTACTATAAGTAGACTCACGTGGATGAGGCTGAGATTGCTAACAAGAGTATATCACTTTAAAACCCTGGCATTTGAAGCCAAGATTTCATGGGATCCTCATAAAAAGTGCATAAATCATTACATCAATACACTATGATTACAAGCTTGTATTTAGTGTTGTGTTACACAGCTCTTCCACAATCTGAAACAGCGCTGTTCCCAGCAGTAAATTAGAATGATTTGTAATATCAGTCCTACCTTACTTTCCACCTGGCACCTTCATATGTCTGGTTTTTTTTATATGAGTGTCTTAATTACGTGAAGCAACCTACAAACCATCAGTAACTGTTAAGCAACTCTGTTGTGTGTACATATGTGTGTTAGCATAAAATGTATATAGTTCCTTGGTTTCTTTGTTTAATAAAACTATAGTGGAAAGATCATTAAAATGACAATACTCTCCTTGCTGTTAATTACAACTTATCTTGTTTCCTTGTTAACGGATGCTTCTTACTACTGGAGGAAATAAGTACTTTCTTGGTTCTCCATCAATATTAATTCTCTTAAGATTCTATATGCAATCTTATGAAATAAAATTATAGAGAATTAAATGTTTAGTTATAGTAGTATTTAAAGGATACTTTTGCCCACCAGTCAATCCTAATACAGAGCACTGAGTAGGCCTTAATTTTCTTGACCAACTTTTTCTTTTATATTCACAGGTATAGGGAAGTAAATATGTGCATATTATGTATTCAGCTGTTTAGAATTTAGTATCAAGTGTGCTTGGGGATGTCAGAGAAGCCTGAGTTAAATGAACTGGTTGTTAATGGAGGGTTAGGAGTCAGAAGGATGAAAAATTGTGGTGATAAAGGAGTGACATTATTGATTGGGCTGCTGTGAACATGGAAATAGCATGACTATGTTTTAGAAAAATCACTCTGGCACATATAGAAATGATGGATTAGAGGAAAGGAAGAATTCATTTTTAGGGAGTTACTGTCTTGGCAAGACATGATAATGGCCTCACCTGCAGGAAATGGAAAGTTAAGGAGGTGGATTTCAATGGCATTGAGCAGACTTAGTGACTATTTGGGGAATGGGGGAGGTTACACGCAAGGATAAATCCTAAGTTTCTGTCCAGGGCAACTGGGTGGATAGTAATACCCAGATCCGGAAGAGAGGGGGTAAAATGTGTTGGACCAGCACTCCCAAGCATGAAAAAATCTTTATTTTTACCCATTGTTCTTGTATAGTACGTGCTCTTTCCTCCACCCCACCCCTGCTTACCTAGCTCTCTCTTTTCTAGGACTCAAAAGTATTTAGCAGTTATGAGGAGCGGGAATCACCCTAGGAATTCTTGGCTGCAACCAACCAACAATGTGTGATGAATAAGGGCTGTGTTTTACGCAGATGAGTTTCTCAGGTGGTAAGAGTTGTCTCCAGGAGCAGTTCTCTTCCTGATAGGGAGACACTTTTCCAAACAAAAATTTCCCGTATAAATTTAGGATACTCTGTTTGTAGATAGTAAGGGGAAGTAAAGAGCTTTTCCTGAGTCTGCTCATTCTCAATTGCTTTTAGCTCAAAATATTCTTATACCCTGCAAGCGCATCTACCTAATTCTTGGAACTGTAATCTCAAAGATCCATCCTGGTTGCTGAGCCTGGAATTTCCTTCCAATGATGGTTTGCAGGATTGCAGTTTTGAGAGGTTCTAATCCTTTTCTCTCTAGCCTTTTCTCTCCATGGATATCTATGCTTTTGATCAAGTTGTTGTTCTACTTGTGTTATACATTTTACTGTGAAAATGAGTACCATGTTTCTGTAATTATTGCATGTATTGTGACATTTTACATACCCAGTGTCCCATGTTCCATAGCATACGATGCCAACATTTATAACTTTGAGTAATTACTTCCTATTTTTTTTCAAATCTTCACATATATCTTCCCTTGAAAATCAGAACTAAATAATCAATAACTAACCACCCACAACAAATTTAAACTGTAACATTGGTTTCTTCTTTGTTTGTAGTTCTAGGTAGAACCCTTAAAATGAGTGATAAAGGATAGCATTTATAACACTCTCTTTTGCCCACTCTCTCCTTGGAGTGCTTTAGAAATACAATGTTGGAAATACAAATAGGTGATGTGGCTGGAAGTCTTGTTTTTTGTTATGTCACCTGAGTTGTTTAAAAAATGTGCACAGTAGTTTTTATAGCAAAGTCTCAGAATGCGTATAAAGGACACATTCACTCTTAGAAGCGTTCTTTCAAAGATTTTGAATTTTTTTCTTAATAATTATATTAGTTTCTTCTTCACCATTCAGTGAAGCTATTCTGCCTAATGCCACTCGTGCCTTTTGTTTTTGGTGCCTGTGTGTGTGTGCTAACTAATGCATACATTTTTTTTTTCTCTTTCATCTACTTCTTTTAACTTTGATTTTTTTTTTCTTTTTGGAAATTCTCATGAGTGTCCTCATGAGACATGTCCTTCTAGCTCTTAGTTATTTGCTCTTTTTTTTAAAGTATTATTTATTTATTTATTTATATGTTTGGCTGCGTTGGGTCTTCGTTGCTGCACGCGGGCTTTCTCTAGTTGTGGCGAGCAGGGGCTACTCTTCCTTGTGGTACACGGGCTTCTCAGCAGTGGCTTGTCTTTGTTGTGGAGCATGGGCTCTAGGCACACGGGCTTCAGTAGTTGTGGCACGCAGGGGCTCAGTAGTTGTGGCTTGCAGGCTCTAGAGCACAGGCTCAGTAGTTGTGGCACACTGGCTTAGTTGCTCCGCAGCATGTGGGATCTTCCTGGACCAGGGCTCGAACCCGTGTCCCCTGCACTGGCAGGTGGATTCTTAACCAATGCGCCACCAGGGAAGTCCCTAGTTATAACTTACCTACTTCCCCCTCCCATCTCTTTTCATTTTTGAAATTTAATTTGTCGTTTTTCCGTCCTCGAATATCTTCCATCATATTCTTTGCTAAGCAATGTTCTTTTCTTTGAGATCCTTTAATTCACCCTTTTTGATGATGGTAATTTATTCATCTTTACAATATTTGTTGAAGGCATAGTATGTGGTTGAAACTGTGCTAAGGTGCTAGGGATGTAGTGATGGACACAAAAAGGCTCTCTGACATACACCTTTTAAGGACGGAAATAATTAAGCTGTACATATAGTACAAGGTGATAAGAGCCGTGGCTGAATGAAAAGTTCTGAGTTGTTAAGGGACCTCTGGAAGCACATAGAAGAGACTTCAACCAAGATTGGATTGAAGAATTCCTGCATGTGAAGTAGTCAGGCAAAGGGGACATGATGAAGGCAGAAGTTTTCCAGGGAGCCATGGCCCAGGAGAGAGGGAGAGCGAGAGATCGAGAGCGAGAGCGAGAGTGAGAGCGAGAAAGTGTGTGTTCAGGGCCCTTTATTAGTATTGAAACTGTTTCACTATGTATATTTATGTTACTTTCTGTGCAGCTACACAAACTTTGGAGGTTTCTGTTTATGTTTTACCTCTGCTCAAAAATAGGACTTCTCTGTTCTACTTTCGTAATAACTTCCCACGTGCCATAATTCAGCTGGTAGATAATCGGTGATTTATACCCGTTATTGACTAATTTTAGGTGCCTGGGGCAGGTATGTAAATGCATTTCCAAGTTTGTGAGTGAGAATTGATATGTGTGTTTCTCCTTTTATGGGGAAGTCAGAATGTGATGATTATAGTGTTTTATTGGCAAACATTCAATTTCAGTTTACTCTCGGTAAAGAATGAGCTGGCTATATATATTACATTATGCAATTGTGCTAGGCAAAGACTGCTTTAATCCGGAACAAACCATAACCTGGATTTTAAATCAGAGGTTTATGACATTATGAAGATAAAATGGGCCTTAATTAATAAATGGTCAGCTCATTTCATAGATGAAGAAACTGAGACCTAGAGAGGTTAATGAAAGAAAGAACTGTAAATTAACTGTGATGAGGATTTGTGTGTGTGATGTTTGTTTTTATTCTGATACTTTTGAGAATCACTATTCTACTTGTTTGCCATTTCTTTTGTTTACACAACTTATATAATCATTTTTTCATTAACAATCTAGCAGACATAGTGTATAGATTACTTTTAAGTTGAAAATTAAAGAACTATTAAAGTAGGAGATGTTTGAACCTCAGATTTTTTTTTTTAACTAGTGTGACCAAAACTAAAAGTTAAGGAATTCTAGAGGAAGGAAGTAGAGATTGTTTTGTATTCAAATGTCTTATGGGAGAGCTTAAATAAATTGACTTATTTTTGTCATCTACCTCCTCTCTTGTAAATGAATAAATTTCTAAGTGTTGCTCATCTTTGCTAGGGATTTTTTTTTTGTTTGAGGCAGAACAGTTTAACTTAATATCACTATGTTTCTATTTAAAAGGCAATGTAAATATCAGTATCCTTCTTTAACCAGCGAGGACCTTGAGGGGCTCTAAGATTGGATAAAATCATTTCTTTAAGGTCTCTCAGTTAGTAAGTAACAGCTGATGTCAGAACATAGTGACATCAGTGCTCTGGTTCCACATTCTTTCCATCCCTCAGAAGGAGAGGAACAAGAGGAGGGAGTAAGGAGAGAAGGAAGAGGGTGTAGGAGGAAAAGGAAGAAGAGGAGGGGTGGAGAGAGGAGGAAGAATGTTGCTTGTTGTGTTTATTATTCACAATGTTTAGCACAGTCATACATTATTGCTTTGAATCTTTATAACAACTTTCTGAAATTGGTATTTTACTTTTTTTTCCCCAATATACAGTTGAGGAAACTGAGTCTCAAATAAGTTATATTCCTCGTTCATAGTTACACAGCTAGTACTAGAGCTACTCCAAAGCCTGTCTTTCTACCACTGCACAAAACTGATTCCCATGCTGTCACTTATTTCCCTGTATTTTTTTTAATGGACACTGCAAACGTCACTTTAAATTTTATTTTATTTCTATAAGAGAAGCAGATTGGAAACAGTAACAAACAAACAAAACTCTGGCTCTGCACCATGGTGTGTTGAACACTATTTGGAGGGGGGAAGTGTAGAAACGTTTCTGGACTAAAGTGAAAGTTGGGAATTAAAAGTTAACATCAAAATTGAAACAAAGCCACATTTTGTGAAGTGCACACTAATAGCAGTCCATTCGATCAAAGGATGTGATCTCACTTCACAGTAAAACAGGTCCTGCAAGCCCAGGTAACTCAGGAAGCAGAATGGTAATTATTCACAGAAGAAAGCAGGTAGTATACTGTTACATTACTACAGGAGAAAGTCAGAAGGTCACAAAGCTTACAGGGTAACTGACACAACTGAAACTGCTTGGCCCCCTTTAAAAAGAAATAATAAAATGGGAGAGAATGAAGCAAATTTACCTAACACAGCTTTGCAAGGTAAGTGCCAACAGCTTCTGAAATGGTAGCAATCAGACGTGTAAGTGGTGTCGATTACAAAGTGTGTGTATGTGCTTGCGCGCGCCCCCCCCTCCACCCCGCTGAGTTTCGAGGTGTGCTTTGAAGGTGGGGAAAGAGGTGGGGATTGTTGTTTCTGAAGAAGCAGCTGTGTCGGTTTTGCTCAACTACTCAACCTACACAGAAACACCAATTTGGTGGAGTAGGGAAAGCCTTATCCTTACTCCCCACTGTAGTGCTGGAGAAATGGTACAACCTACTTCCAGTGCATTTTCATGTTAAACTTTTGCTAGCATTGGAAGAATATCGATTTGTGTCTCTGTGGGATTTTAATTTGTAATCAGATTTTACCATCTCTGGGGTTTACCAGCTAAGTGTCCTTGTAATTCACATAACCATTTTTTTAAAGGTAGAAAACAAGTCTCAGAGGGCAGCGTATCGTTAGGGAGAGCAGTTGGTTTTACAGGTTTTACTTCATCAGATACCTTTGTCCTTTGAAGGGACTGGCTTTGTTGACATTGGCTTGACTAGGCTTATATGGTTAGGCTTGTTGATAGACACAAATACAAGTTCTCTTAACACTTTCCACTTTTTTGAATGAAGAAAGTTCCTTTTAAAAAAAGAAATAGAAAATGGGCTGAATGCGTATTTGTTGCCATGATTTCTAGTAGTCTTCTCTCTTATGAATTATTTACCTCCTTTACAAGTGACATTTTGAACAGGGTATTTTTTAAAAATCTACTTGATAATGATATTTTTATTTGTTTAATTATGTTCTTGTGAAGCTACCAACAAGAAAATCCCCAAACTACTCAGTTTTCCATTAAGTACACATAACCAAACATGTAAGTACATCTGTGAAATACAGCACACCTGAGAATAACAATAAGATGATCATAGACACGCCTGGTCATAAAAGTATATCACCCATTTTTATAGAGTTAAATAATCTTCCAGAATACCTGTTTTTTTCTTTATTTTCTTTAATTCTTTCTCTACCTATCTTGCTTAAGAATCCCAGAATTTTATTTCTATTTTTGCAGGTTTCCTAAAAAAATTTTTTTTGAAATATTGCATAAAATGCTATTAAAATCATTTTTAACTTAAAAATTAATTTTAAAAGTTATTTAGTGCATTCTATTGAAGAAAAACAAGGTAAAAGGCTCATTCAGTATAACTCTATGAAATAATTTATTTGTATGTGTTTTATGGACAAAATGATATTATGTACGTGATTATAACATATACCTTAACTGTCTCTGCAGTATTTTTCTGTGGAAAAGTATATGGGAGGCATCTAGGTTGTTAAAGTTGCTCGTAAAATAATGATTTTGTATCAGATGTATATGACTATTTGGCAGCCCCCTGAATAGCTCATCCTAGGCCTTGTGGGTTCATTCCCTGAGTCTGTGTTTGGGATTGAAATAAACTGAGGAGTAACCTGGCCTCTCCCCTCTCCCCTTATCATCCCTCTTTGTGTCAGGATCAGAGGTAATATTTGCTTCTTATTTTAGAGTCCTAGATTGTGTATAGATCTTCTGTTGTTTTGGGTTTTTTTCTTTTCTTTTCTTCTGGCCCTTTTATGTATGTTATGATTCTGGTAATATGTTCCACTGTGGAAGGGTAACTTTCCCTTCCTCCTATCTACTGACTTTTCCAATTATTTACAGAATTAATGATTAGCATATATCAGAAAAACATGCATAAAATTTAAAACAAGAGCTATGATAAATAATTTGAATGTCATGGTTTGAGTTAGAAAACAATGTGCCTTGGTTCATAGTTGGGGAATACTTGTGAAATCAGTTCTATCCTGGGGTATTTTCCTTTGTGCACTCTGTGAAAACTTTTCAGTAGGAATGTGTACTCTTCTGATCTTATCTGAGTTGAAATGCATCCTTGGTAGGTCTACAAATAGTTCAGATCTATCTTCTTGGAGTGTTGAAATGCTTCCATTCCGGACATATTTGCCTTAAGATTATTAAGTGAACCTATTAATCAGTGAGAATTAATGAGAAACAAAGGTGCTTCACCTTGGTTTGAAATTATTTTTGGATTTTTTTTTTTATATATATAAAGGAAAGCAGTGTGGAGATAACTTGTACCTTTACTTGTATGTGTGAAGGTAAGAGATTTTTGATGTTTGTTTAATATCTTATAAGACAAATCAGGATATATCCTGGAGTCTTTATTTATGGGTTGCTCTAACAGTATTCTGTTTTCTATGCAATACCCTGTCCTATATCTGAGCTTGAGTTTAAAAATTACCAAAGTAAATGAAAAAGACATTTTGAAATGTTGTTTAATCCTGCCTTTGACTTAACAGCATTTATAAAAGATTCTGAAGTTCTCTAAAATAATACTAATTATTGTCAGCTCTGCTTACAAATGAGTGTTCTCTAATAGAAATGACTATATTCAAATGTTTTGTACATTCAACCTATGGGTGATAGGTTTAAGAGTTTTGGCTATGAAGATAATAAGTAGATAATAAACAGAGGATTTTCATTAGAACTCCATCTTGTGCCTTGAATAATGGTTTTCTAAGGCCATGTATCTAGATTGTCTAGATTCATTGGACCATCTCTAATTACAACTTGGAGCGCTAGCCATAGACGTTCAGAAATTATTCATTTTAGCACTACATCCTTTAGGTCTCTGACCCATTATTATACCCAGGGAGCTGGTTGATTGTGCCCTGGTTAGTGGAGCCCTTAAGCTATCAACAGTTAATGTTTCCAATGCTATTGGGAACCTATCTTTTCCTGAATGAGAGTGAAATCTTTCCAAGGTTATCTTCAGCTTAATGTGAACAGATCTCAATTATCTTTTCAAGTATAAGAAGCAAACTCTCCCTTTCAGTCTCAATGATACAGTAACTCCACAGACATTTATGTAAAAATTTCTCACATGAAGGTTCATAATATTCTCTGGATTCATAAAATAGAATTATCTTGGGGAGGAGAGAATACTAGAAAAAATGTTTTCTAATTTTTGAAAATACAAATAAAATGGACAAATCGTATGGCATCAGGAATAGGGGTAAGTGCTTTCTGAGCATTGTTATTTGCTGAGGAAAGAAAGCAGAATTTCCTTACATAATATCTATAAACACATGTACCACTGAGCGGCACGTTGTCAGTTTGTGACAGTAGTGAAAGGCCGTGGCTGGGATGACAGGAGGGTGGAAACTCCCTTCTTCGCTGGGAGTTATCTGGAAAATGCCTTAGCCTAAGGCTCTCAAAAGACTACCCTTGGGCACCTAAGGGACCCTTACCTATTGTCTCTCAGGAAGGACAGGCATTTTCTGCTTCTCCCAGGGTTCTCATTAACAGGCAGGGCAGACCCTAATCAGAACTAAAATAAATAAATAAATAATAAGGGAAAGACTCTCTCACTACCCAGCTGTGTTCCTCGTCCACTGAGTCTCTCCTACCTCAGGAACTCAGCCCCATGAGCTCTTCTTTCTCTCCTCCTCTTCCTTGGTCAAAACATGTCCAAGGCCACATGCTTCTTTGTAAAGAATATGAGATACTAATTTATCCTCAGAATTATTTGAATAACAGGAATCTGAGTTCTGTGCCAGAACAACCTTGTGAGAGGAGGTTTCTTTGAGTGGGGTCTCCCCTGGGCTACTCAACACAACCTCATCACTCAGGCTGCCTACTTCTCTGCTGCTCGGATGTTTTCCACTAGGGAAAAGAAATCTGTAGAATGTTAACATTTTCAAGGTAGAGAGGAGCTTAGAGGGCCTCAAGTCCAAAATTTTTACTTTGTAGAGAAGCGAACAGAGATCCTTTGAAGGTACAAAAATTTCCCTTGGTTTCTCAGAAGCAGTTGCCAGAACCCAGATCTCCACCCTAGCTGCCTAAAGCCTATAATTTGATGGAGGAATTTGGCACATTATTTTCTAGGGGTATTTACTTTCCTATTTCAAGAAGGGAAATCAGGCTTGTAAATGCTTTCCATATTGACATATTTAGTTTCTACAGTCATTACCTGGAAATCGTTGTCCAGTATTCAGTCTGGCTTTTATAGGACTGCTCCATCCAGGCTCGGGTTCTCTCTTGACTCCAAAGAAGTTACTTTGGCTTTTGAGACATTTACTTATCTTTCATCACAACAAGGAGGAATTGGCTTGAAATTCCATAGGCACATGCAACAGATGTTTCTCATGATACAGCCATTTTTTAAAAGAAATTGTACTTATTCTGTTTGGCTAGTGTAAGAAAAAAAAAAAATCCAGGTGGGAACGTACCTTAGTGTCTGTGCTTCTCAGTTGCAACCCAAGGGCAGCAGTACTGCATACCCCAACCAGTTATACTGGCTTGGTGTGCATGTTTACTTTCTATGATGGGAAAAATATCCCTGCGTTCATCATCATAAACCATGCCTGTGAGTGATTTGAAAGCTTTCTAAAACCCCAAAGAGAACTCACCAGTTTGTGAATCTTCCTTCCCACCCAATAGAACTTTAATAGCATTTTCAATTAAGAGAAGTGCACAGAGGTCTTGTGTAACCTACTTGTTTTCTAGGAGGAAGCTTTCACCAGCTCTGAGTGAGAGGCTGGTATACTTGAAAACCTGAGGCACTTTGGAAATAAAATTTAGATATTGAGGTAACAGGGCATTTTGGAGTTGAAATTTCCAGAAGCTCTGCTGGAGAGGTCTTATAATCTAAGGACAAAATCAAGCATAATCGGAGCAAGTAAAATTGCAGAGAATGTCAAGGCATGAAATCCCAAGTGAGTCTGACCGAAGTGTGTAGGCAAAAGAGCATGAGAAGATGGATTGGGGACTTTTCCCAAGTACAAGGCAAAAAACCCTTGCAGCAGGCAAACAGGTACTGTTATAAAGCAGGTATTGTTATAACCACAGACACATATCCAGGAATTTATAGAGAAATCTAGGAATTTATAGACAGTTTCATAGAGGAGATATGATGTGAACTGACTCTGGACAAAATAAGTGGCAGAAAGAAGAAAGTCTTTCCTGGCAAAATGAACAGCAGAGACAAAAGGCATAGAAATTGTATCTGTCCATGCATTTACTTGCTTTATTTTCTACTCTTATTGAAAACAAAGGATTTTCCAAAAATTACTATAGTAGAGCCTTGAACAACATGGGTTTGAACTGCACAGGTATACTCATATGTGGACTTTTTTCACTTAATACATACTACAGTACTACACAATCTGAAATTGGAACTCGGTTTGAAACCACAATCTGGAGGGCTGGAGGGCCCACTGTAAAGTTGTCTGTGGATTTTCAACTTTATGGGAGGTGGGGGAGTTGATGCTCCTAACCTCTGAGTTGTTCAAGGGTCACTGTACTTTGAAATAGGCTACAAATAAATAAACCTAATAAAAAAATAAGGTTAAAATAATATGTTAAAATTTATATGTAAAATGTATGCCAAAACATTCTAAACAGCTACCAAACAAGTCACAAATTTGCTTTCAAGCTTCCTAGCAGTCAAAAGAAAGTAAGATATTGGTTTTAAGCTTAATGGTGTGCAAACCATATAAAAATGTGGCAGTTATTCAGGAGAGGCATAGATTTCTTGATTAGACATGGTGATAGAAGTCAAAATTATTTCTATAGATGACAGGAGACAGGCCTAATTAGAAGAAAGGTTTTTATTAGGCAGCAATGAGACATAAAGGTAAAAGAATCATAGAGATAAAGAAAATAGTATTATTTAACTCATCTCAGAATCTTCACATGGATGATTTTCTTTGAGCCCCTTAAGCTGCTGCACTGTCCTATCAGATGTTTGTCAGAAAAAAAAAAAATTACGCAGAAAAACTTTCAAACGTATAAGTCTGAAAATAAAAAGACATAAAAAGAAAACAAAAGAATATTTAAGAAATATAGACTTTATAAAAACTAAGTTTACATGATTTAAACATTCACACTTAAAGTTTCAGAATATAAAAAATAGGTCATTTTGAAAGTTAGGCTGCTATATATATTTTATAAGCATATGGTATTATGCAAGTATCTCTCCTGGAGTGGATTTTATGTGGGTGCTGTGTGTTCATGTTGGTTAATGAAGGGTTTAGTACAGTCACTGTGACAGGTTTGGTGGTGGGGCCGTGGGTAGTAGGTGGGTCAGGGATAGAGAGTAACAATAAAGAAGAGCATATGGTATTGATAATATTCATGTTGCATTGTAAATCTACTTTAAAGACTTTAATCTGTAAACTTCAGATACAATGAGGTAATAATGTTGCCTTAAGTTTTTATTTTCCATACATTTAAACAGTAATTTGGGGGAAGAAATTTAATGAGAAAATAGTAATGGTTTTTCATTCTTTCTTTTTTTGTCGTTTTTAAACATCTTTATTGTAGTATAATTGCTTTACAATGGTGTGTTAGTTTCTGCTTTATAACAAGCTGAATCAGTTACACATATACATATATCCACATATTTCTTGATCTTGCGTCTCCATCCCTCCCACCGTCCCTATCCCACCCCTCTAGGTGGTCACAAAGCACAGAGCTGATCTCCCTATGCTAGGCGGCTGCTTCCCACTAGCTATCTCTTTTACGTTTGGTAGTGCATATATGTCCATGCCACTCTCTCACTTTGTCCCAATTTACCTCTCACTTTGTCCCAACTTACCCTTCCCCCTACCCATATCCTCAAGTCCATTCTCTAGTAGGTCTGTGTCTTTATTCCCGTCTTGCCCCGGGCTCTTCATGACCATTGTTTTTCTTTTTTTTTCTTTTTAGATTCCATATATATGTGTTAGCATATGGTATTTGTTTTTCTGACTTACTTCACTCTTTATGACTGAGTCTAGGTCCATCCACCTCACTACAAATAACTCAATTTCGTTTCCTTTTATGGCTGAGTAATATTCCATTGTATATCTGTGCCACATCTTCTTTATCCATTCATCTGTCGTGGGACACTTAGGTTGCTTCCATGTCCTGGCTATTGTAAATAGAGCCGCAATGAACATTGTGGTACATGACTCTTTTTGAATTATGGTTTTCTCAGGGTATATGCCCAGTAGTGGGATTGCTGGGTTGTATGGTAGTTCTATTTTTAGTTTTTTAAGGAACCTCCATACTGTTCTCCATAGTGGCTGCATCAATTTACATTCCCACCAACAGTGCAAGAGGGTTCCCTTTTCTCCACACCCTCTCCAGCATTTATTGTTTGTAGATATTTTGATGATGGCCATTCTGACTGGTGTGAGATGATATCTCATTGTAGTTTCAATTTGCATTTCTCTAATGATTAATGATGTTGAGCATTCTTTCATGTGTTTGTTGGCAGTCTGTATATCTTCTTTGGAGAAATGTTTATTTAGGTCTTCTCCCCATTTTTGGATTGGGTTGTTTGTTTCTTGATACTGAGCTGCATGAGCTGCTTGTAAATTTTGAGATTAATCCTTTGTCAGTTGCTTCATTTGCAAATATTTTCTCCCATTCTGAGGGTTGTCTTTTGGTCTTGCTTATGGTTTCCTTTGCTGTGCAAAAGCTTTGAAGTTTCATTAGGTCCCATTGTTTATTTTTGTTTTTATTTCCATTTCTCTAGGAGGTGGGTCAAAAAGGATCTTACTGTGATTTTCTACCAATGTTTTCCTCTAAGAGTTTTAGAGTGTCTGGCCTTACATTTAGGTCTTTAATCCATTTTGAGCTTATTTTTGTGTACGGCGTTAGGGAGTGTTCTAATTTCATTCTTTTCCATGTAGCTGTCTAGTTTTCCCAGCACCACTTATTGAAGAGGCTCTCTTTTCTCCACTGTATATTCTTGCCTCCTTTATCAAAGATAAGGTGACCATATGTGTGTGGGTTTATCTCTGGGCTTTCTATCCTGTTCCATTGATCTATATTTCTGTTTTTGTGCCAGTACCATACTGTCTTGATTACTGTAGCTTTGTAGTATAGTCAGAAGTCAAGGAGCCTGATTCCTCCATTTCCGTTTTTCTTTCTCAAGATTGCTTTGGCTATTCGGGCTCTTTTGCATTTCCACACAAATTGTGAAATTTTTTGTTCTAGTTCTGTGAAAAATGCCAGTGGTAGTTTGATAGGGATTGCATTGAATCTGTAGATTGCTTTGGATAGTACAGTCATTTTCACAATGTTGATTCTTCCAATCCAAAAACATGGTATATCTCTCCATCTATTTGTATCATCTTTAATTTCTTTCATCAGTGTCTTATAATTTTCTGCATACAGGTCTTTGGTCTCCTTAGGTAGGTTTATTCCTAGATATTTTATTCTTTTTGTTGCAATGGTAAATGTGAGTGTTTAGGTCTTTTCCTTCTCTTGTATTTCCTGCCTAGAGAAGTTCCTTTAGCATTTGTTGTAAAGCTGGTTTGGTGGTGCTGAATTCTCTTAGCTTTTACTTCTCTGTAAAGATTTTAATTTCTCCGTCAAATCTGAATGAAATCCTTGCTTGGTAGAGTAATCTTGGTTGTAGGTTTTTCTCCTTTATCACTTTAAATATGTCCTGCCACTCCCTTCTGGCTTGCAGAATTTCTGCTGAAAGATCAGCTGTTAACCTTATGGGGGTTCCCTTGTGTGTTATTTGTTGTTTTTCCCTTGCTGCTTTTAATATTTTTTCTTTGTATTCAATTTTTAATAGTTTGATTAATATGTGTCTTGGCATGTTTCTCCTTGGATTTATCCTGTATGGGATGCTCTGTGTTTCCAGGAGTTGATTAACTATTTCCTTTCCCATATTAAGGAAGTTTTCAACTATAATCTCTTCAAATATTTTCTCAGTCCCTTTCTTTTTCTCTTCTTCTTCTGGGACCCCCATAATTTGAATGTTGGTGCCTTTAATGTTGTCCCAGAGGTCTCTGACACTCTCCTCAATTCTTCTGGTTTTTTTTGTTTGTTTGTTTATTCTGCTCTGCATTAGTTATTTCCACTACTTTATCTTCCTGGTCACTTATCCGTTCTTCTGCCTCAGTTATTCTGCTATTGATCCCTTCTAGAGAATTTTTAATTTCATTTAATGTGTTGTTCATCACTGTTTGTTTGCCGTTTAGTTCTTCTAGTTCCTTGTTAAATGTTTCTTGTATTTTCTCCATTCTATTTCCAAGATTTTGGATCATCCTTACTATCATTATTCTGAATTATTTTTCAGATAGACTCTTTCCTCTTCATTTGTTACGTCTGGTTGGTTTTTGCCTAGCTGTTTCATCTGCTGTGTGTTTCTCTGTCTTCTTACTTTACTTAACTTACTGTGTTTGGGGTCTCCTTTTCTCAGGCTGCTGGTTCGTAGTTCCCATTTTTTTGGTGCCTGTCTCCAGTGGCTAAGGTTGTTTCAGATGGTTGTGTAGTCTTCCTGGTGGAGGGGACTAGTGCCTGTGTTCTGGTGGATGAGACTGGATCTTGTCTTTCTGGTGGGCTGGTCCACGTCTGGTGGTGTGTTTTGGGCTTTCTGTGGCCTTATGATTTTAGGCAGCCTCTCTGCTAATGGATGGGGTTGTGTTCCTGTCTTGCTAGTTTGGCAAAGGGTGTCCAGCACTGTAGCTTGCTGGTCGTTGAGTGGAGCTGGGTCTTGGCGTTGAGATGGAGATCTCTGGCAGATTTTCACTGTTTGATATTACGTGGAGCTGGGAGGTCTCTTGTGGACCAGTATCCTGAACTTGGCTCTCCCACCTCAGAGGCACAGCCCTGATGCCTGGCTGGAGCACCAGGAACCTGTCATCCACACGGCTCAGAATAAAAGGCGGAAAAAAAAGAAAGAAAGAAACAAGAAGATAGTATAAAATAAAGTATAGTATAATAAAATAAAGTTATTAAAATAAAAAATAATTCTTAAAAAATTTTTTTAAATAATAAAAAAGAAGGATGAAAGAAGAGAGCAACCAAACCAAAAAACAAATCCACCAATGATAACAAGTGCTAAAAACTATACTTAAAATAAATAAATAAATTTAAAAAATAACTATGGGCAGCCAGAACCCTAGGACAAATGGTAAAAGCAAAGCTGTACAGACAAAATCACACACAGAATCATACACACTCACAAAAAGAGAAAAAGTGAACAAAATATATATATTGTTGCTTCGAAAGTCCACCTCCTCAATTTGGGATGATTCCTTGTCTATTCAGATATTCCACAGATGCAGGGTATGTCAAGTTGATTGTGGAGATTTTATCCACTGCTCCTGAGGCTGCTGGGAGAAATTTCCCTTTCTCTTCTTTGTTCCCACAGCTCCTGGGGTTCAGCTTTGGATTTGGACCCGCCTTTTGCATGTAGGTTGCCTGAGGGCATCTGCTCTTCCCTCAGACAGGGTGGGGTTAAAGGAGCAGCTGATTTGGGAGCTCTGGATCACTCAGGCCTGGCGGCGGCAGATGCCAGCATGACGTTGCACCAGCCTGAGGCGACCGTGCGTTCTCCCGGGGAAGTTGTCCCTGTATCCCGGGACCCTGGCAGTGGCGGGCTGCACAGGCTCCCGGGAGGGGAGGTGTGGAGAGTGACCTGTGCTCGCACACAGGCTTCTTGCTGGCTTTAGCATCATCCTTAGCGTCTCATGCCCGTCTCTGGGGTCCACGCTGATAGCCGTGGCTCGCGCCCATCTCTGGAGCCCGTTTCAGTGGTGCTCTGAATACCCTCTCCTCTTGCACCATGAAACAATGGTCTCTGGCCTCTTAGGCAGGTTCAGACTTTTTCCCGGACTCCCTCCCGGCTAGCTGTGGCGCAGTAGTCCCCTTCAGGCTGTGTACATGCAGCCAACCCCAGTCCTCTTCCTGGGATCCGACCTCCGAAGCCAGATCCTCAGTTCCCAGCCTCCACCCGCCCCGGGGGGTGAGCAGACAAGCCTCTCGGGCTGGTGAGTACTGGTCGGCACTGTTCCTCTGTGCGGGAATCTCTCCGCTTTGTCCTCAGCACCCCTGTTGCTGTGCTCTCCTCCGCGGCTCCGAAGCTTCCCCGCGCTGCCACCTGCAGTCTCCGCCCACGGAGGGGCTACTAGTGTGTGGAAAAACCTTTCCTCCTTCACAGCTCCCTCCCACTTGTGCAGGTCCCATCCCTATTCTTTTGTCTCTGTTTATTCTTTTTTCTTTTGCCCTACCCAGGTACGTGGGGGACTTTCTTGCCTTTTGGGGGGTCTGAGGTCTTCTGCCAGCATTCAGTAGGTGTTCTGTAGGAGTTGTTCTACACGTAGATGTATTTCTGATGTATTTGTGGGGAGGAGGGTGATCTCCACGTCTTACTCTTATGCCATCTTGAAGCTCCTCCCCCTGTTTTTTCATTCTTGAGTCTGAGTTTTCATCAGTTTTAGGTTCATATTTTATATTATTTTCAGTTTATCATTTGATCTCTATGGATTTCCTTTAGGCATCATCTTTTTTCTACATATTACATTTTTCTAGAAATTAGTAATTGCTAAGTTATATTTATCAAAATACTTTTACATAACAACATAATTCCTAATGACATTGGTTACATTTTTAGAAATTAGTAATTGCTAAGTTATATTTTTAGAAATTACATTTTTAGAAATTAGTAACATTTTTAGAAATTAGTAATTGCTTACATTTTTAGAAATTAGTAATTGCTAAGTTATTTTTATTGCTAAGTTATATTTATCAAAATACTTTTACATAACAACATAATTCCTAATGACATTGGTTAATAGAATGTTCTAGAAAGGTGGTCATCACATGAAATTTTCATTTTCATAGGTTGGTTAGTAAATAATTTTTCATAATTACATAAATAAAAAGGAAAAAAAAACAGTATTCATTGGGTACTAAATTTAAGTGGAAATTTACTAAGCTTATTTGAATCTCACAACAATCGTGGCCTTTTCTCTTCCCCTCCAACAAATACACTAAGGCGATTCCCCACTAAAACCTCTGCCTACTGGTAATGTCTGCTGAACTTCCTATGGTTTGTTCCTTCTTGTCATTCAATCATCAGATTAAATATCATCCCAGTGATTCTTTCTCTAGCCTCTCAAACTAAAGCAGCCCATCTCTGTCTTAATGCCTGATTTTAAATATCTTACCATGAGCCCTGTTTTTTGGGGGAGGGAGTGTATATTTGTTTATTGCCTATTTCCCTGCAATAAAATGTTCTCTCCCTGAGATAAAAGACCATGGCTGGCTGTATTTCTAGCCTAGAACCATAGCTAACACGTCCTTTATTTTTCAACAAGTATAAGTTTAATATGCTCAGAAAAAACAAACATAAAATGCAAAATATTTGTGTCTAGCCAATTTACATTTGTTGTAACATGAAAATTAGTTGAGCATAAAGTAGCAGTCACTTAACATGGTAAAGACAAAGCAGAATGAAACAAGAAGACTTAATTAAAAATTGACAAATAAAAAAGTGTTAAAATTGGAAAAGATCTTTGTCCAGAATGATAATTGACATAGAGTTTCTATTCTAAGATATGGGGAGCAGAGTCTTGTTCATTTTCATTTCCTCTGGTTCTGTGTTACAGTGACTTTGGTTGGGGTTAACTTCAAGAGCTCTCAAAGAGTCCAAGTATGAAACTATGATGATGATGGTGCTGATGGGAGAAAACACTTAAGTGTATACTCTGTGCCAGGGACTGTTTCAAGTGTTCAACATTTATTATTTTATTGAATATTCATAACCATTTAATGAGGAGGATATGCTCAATAAATACAAATATAAATAATTATGTGACTATATTTTCCTTCTGCTTTATTTCTAATTCATCTTCATCACTGTCATCATCTCATAGTGATGGAGAGCTGAGTTCATGTGATAATGATGGGATTTGACAAAAAATAGATGTGACATATACTTAGGTTAAATTGGTGTTTGCTTGTATTAAATGCTGAAGGAGGAAGAGATTGTAAAAACTGGGTTTCTGGCTTAGGTGACAGAGAGTAGTATTGTTAACTGATTTAGGGAGTGTAGGATGAGGAATAGTTTAGGGGAGAGAAATATGAGACTTCTTTAGACAAAAATGATTTTAAGCTTTAAGTTTAATTGTTGAAAATGTCCAGGACTTAAACTATTAAAATGAGACTAGACCTTGAGAAAGAGAACTAGGATGGAATTAAGGAGTTGGAAGTTATTAAACCTTAAGTCATAGATGACATTTTGGATAGATGAGATTGTACAGAGATGGGAGTTAAAGTAAGAAGAGAAGACTGATGGTAGAGTCTAGGAAACACTGACATCTAAATCTGAGTAGAAATGAAAGAAAGTGAGATGGGGTCACGGGAGAGAGAGAAGATACAGATGACAGAATTTTGGGGGAAATGCACTGTGAGGGGGGGGTGGTTTCTATATAAGAAGGGTGAAATATGTCAAATGATGGAATAGTCGAGTAGCTTGGACTTGGTGATTCAAGCCTGGAATTAAGGTGAGACATGAGGAAGAAACAATTCGAAAATGATCAGGAATGAGGTCAAAGGAGGAGACAAAATTATAAAATCTAAGGAGCTTAAAATAGTAGAAGTTCAATAGTTGTACCCTGGGAAATGACTGTTCTTAGGGAGTTGGAGAAAGAAAAGTGAACAAAGGAGGCAATTGCATCACAGCAGTTCTGTGAGTTAAGTATAATTTCCAGTTTTCGCAAATGAGGAAACACTGTCAGTGAGGGAGGGGATGAAGGTGCCAAAATAGAAGGAGTGTGTCTGATGAAGACGAGGACTTTGATCATTAGAACCACTTTAAAGAGCCGGAGGGCAGCTTTCTTTCTATAAGGAAGAATAAGAGTGAGTATAATGACAGATTCCCCGGGTTACAGAGAAGAGTGGGTGATGGAACTCATGCCAATGGCCTGCATCTTTGCAGTCAAGGATGAGTCCATCCAGCCAAAAGTTGGGGTGGGGCTGGGTGTAGGGTATTGAATCCATGAAAGATAAATAAAAGGATTGACCAGAAGCAGCCTCAGTCACGTTAGACAGGAGATACTGTCAGTGAATGTGGGAAAGCAAGAGGAAAAAAAAGCAGCCTGACTATTAAGCTAGTTTTCACAGAGACATGAGTGAGTTTGTGTGAGAGTGAGTGTGTCTGTTTTATTGGCTTGTCTACAGATTTAGCTAGAGATGGTTATTTTGGAATACGTAGGCTTCCTCATTTAGCACACCCAATAAGCCTACTCTAGCTAGTGTTCTTCAGATTGCATGCCACTGCCCTATAGCAGAACTAGAAGAGAGAGCACATTTCATTACAAATCCATCCAGTTTTTTTGTTGTTGTTGTTTTGTTTTGTTTTGTTTTGTTTTTGCTGTACGCGGGCCTCTCAGTGTTGTGGCCTCTCCCGTTGTGGAGCACAGGCTCCGGATGCGCAGGCTCAGCGGCCATGGCTTACGGGCCCAGCCACTCCACAGCATGTGGGATCTTCCCGGACCGGGGCACGAACCCGTGTCCCCTGCATCGGCAGGCAGACTCTCAACCACTGCGCCACCAGGGAAGCCCCATCCAGTTTTTGAAAAGCAATGGAACACCTAGGCTTGACTGCAAATCAGCTTTTGTAGTGGTATCTTCTCATCTATGTAACATTTGCAAAGCACCAATATATACCACTAGCCGTACAGCAGGAATGTGACAAATGTATGGGACTTTGGGATGAGGGGGATGCACTTCCATTTGACTTTGTTTGAAGAAAGCAAAATGAGTTTGGGATCAATGTTTATTCACTCAAAGATTTCAAGACTCTTGGATAATCAGTGATTCACATCAGGGTTTGTATGATAATGTTATTAGCATCATTAATAATAATGAAAAGAATAAGTAATACCATTGGACATTTAATAAATACCAGAAAGAGGCAAAGCTAGAATTTAAATCTAGGACGTATATGACTTTATTGCTTCTTAACTGCTGCATTTCCCAGGAGTAAGTACCATTTTAAAAGAGCTACTTTAAAAGAAATTAGGCTGTCCAAGGAGAGTGTTTCAAATATTTACTATTTATATCCCTGTGCAAAAATTAGTGATTGTTAATTTTTACTACTGAAAAGAGTCCATTCTATAGCTGATATATCTTCTTTTCTATGAATATTGTATTTTATAAAAACTCACATAGCATGATGTATACACATAGTGTTTTCTGTTTGGATGCATCATGATTCCTCGTGTCCTACCTACCCTCACATCCTTATGATATTTCCATCATATCTACATTCCCGGCACTTTTATTGAAGGTGATAACGCTCTGAAGAAGTAGTTTGAGGTAAATGGGTTCTACTAAATTCAAGAATGTTTGACCATTAACCTTAAGTTTGAAGTTTTAGGTGACCACAAACCAGTATAAAGGAATATAGATTTACCTCTACAAAATATACCGTACAGAGGTTTTTAAACAATTGATGCTTTGCTGAATGTAGGGAATATTTCCTCTTCAGTGTTTCTAACTTAACAAATTACATGTAAAAGCCATAAACTCCTTTATATTATCCATAAACACAATAAAAAATGTTACACCACATATACTTTGACTTAGTCAATAATTCTAGGCTTAGCCTTAGGGTTTGAAGAGAAAATTATTCCTCTTACACATTTTAATTATGCTATAAACTTTGGGAAATAGCTATTGATCTTCAGCATCTGGCATCAGAAAGTTGTTTGTTTCTTGTTCTGTAGCCAGTGAAAGGATGCCAGACAGACTAAAAATGAAGAATTTCAGGGGAATCAAAGGTACAGTTAAGGATATATTTTGGTTGCATTTGAGTAACTTAAAAGTTAAGAGACTTAAAGATCATCTCTAAATATCTTTCTGCTGGAAGCTAGGAACCATTGAGGTAAGAAATACATTACCTTGTTTTAAGAAAAAGCTGTTCGCTAGTGGAACTCTTGATTATCTCTAGCATTTTAATACAGAAATAGGAGGGCCTAATCAGAAAACTTTTTTTTAACAACACATTTGAGGTTCTCCAGTGCTTATAGAGTGATGGACATTGTGATGATCATTTTAGAAGTAATTATTTCACAATTTTTTATCATCAAATCAGTAAAATGGGTAAAACCCTCCATTCTGCTAAAATTAAAGAGATATCTAGCATCTATGGTGATGATAATGAAGAAGAGGAGGAGGATAGAAGAGGGAGGGCGAGGAGGAGAGAATAGTTACTATATGCTGACCTTTTATTGGGGAATGGGCATTGCTATAAACACTTTTCTTATATAGCCAGATTGAAGCCTTATGTCCATCATGTAAGAATGGAAGGCTCAGCCAGGTTAAGTAACTCTGTCAGGGTTATATAGGAACTAAGAGGTAGAGCTGGGTTTCAAACCTAGGTCTGTCTGACTCATATAATGAAATAGGCTCCTTCAGTGCCATTTTCAACAAGTTGAAAATTCTTTCACGTTTCGAGCATTTAAAATAGATTTATATTTAAATTTAAACATATCAAATTTAGTATTAAGCATTTGTTGATTCAACAACTATTTACTGCTGTATGATTATGTACCAGACATAGTGTTAGGAGCTACTGAAGCTAAATTCAATGAGTCATGGACAACAGCAACTCATGATCTGCTATGGGAGATATTACACAATAATACAAAACAGAAAAAAATGTTTATATAAATACATACACATACATGTATATATATGAATATGTTGTTTATGGATCTTCAGAGTTCTCTGATAGACATTCTGTAATTACCCCCTCTTGAATTTCAGAATCTAATTAAATGTATGGTCATTTAACTTTGATGCTATGATGCCTTGTTTGGTCAGTTTGGGAGCCTCAGTATCTTTATAACCCCAGCCATTAAAGATGCTATTTTGAGAGCATCAGTGGGGAATCTGTATTGACTTTTCTTGCCACGAGGCACCCCCTACCTTTTCACAGTAGGAACTAATGAGTAGTAATCTTCATCCATTTCTTCCCTACCCATTTCTTCCAAACTCACCATGTAATTAAATCTATTGGTTAAAGAATCTGTTAGTATTCCATGTATCTAATGCCTTTAATATTTGTTCTGGATGCAGTGGTTAGCACTAATCTATTTATTTTAGTTTTATATAAAATATAAAACTAAAACTCAAAATATAACTTTTGAAAGATAATATACACGTCTGTATTTATGAAAAAAGTGCTAGTTTTTCCAGCTATGCTTTAATTTGGGGGCTGTCATCCAGCTTTCATTGAAAGTTTTGCTCATATTAGGGATTTAATCTGGTAAAGATAGGTAATAGGCGGTCAGTTTTTAGCCATGGCAGGTATAAGCAAAATTTTCAACCCTGGATTTATTTTTTGTTTTAATCTTAGACATTGAAGACAGAAGCTAATGATAGGTGCAGAGTCTCTCATCTGCTTTATAACTTTCTCCAAGGTAGTATAATAAGTATGTGAGCTAAGGTACCTTAGCCAGTTCAGTGCCTTTGAGCAAACATTAGTCATGGGATTTAGGCATTTTATAATAGTTCATGTTTTTAAAAGACATATGTGAAGGCTACTATATGCAATGTACTGATCCTCGGAATTTTATTAAGTCATCTTATTTCATTCTCACAACAATGTCTAAAGCTATTATCAGCTTTTAATTTACTATATGTGTGCAAGTCATCTTGCCTGGAAGCAAATGAATGGAAAGAGGGAAGTTTAAGCCGAAGGGTGATATTTGATTCCTCCTTAAACAATGAAGATTTCTCCATTCAGGTAAGTGGAAAGGTTACTGGAGGGATCCAAAACCAGCTGTGCAGGGCATGCTGGCATGACTAGTGTGTTTGTAGAATTTCAAACACTGGTTTATAGTATGTGCACAAAAAACAGTAGCTACTGGAGTGCTGACTTTGTTTTTCCGGGCTAGTATCAAACATGTTCGCTGCCCACTGATTACAGTGGAGTTTTAAGGCTAGTTAAATTGTCAGCAGAGTATATGGTACTAGGCCGTCTTACTTCATCTCAGCCTATGTGGGCCTGTATAGTGAAGGCTTTGTGCCCATTCGCCAGATCGCATGTGAGCACATGTACACATGTCACAGATGTTAACCACAGTTTAGGTGAGTTGCTTTTGTGGAAAGCATCAGATTTCTTCATAAATTTGCTCTTATATGAGAACAGAATATCACTGCCTCTCGACTTCACTCTCCCCGACTGGTACTTAATATGCCAAGTTAAAATACTTGCATAGTGGACAAGAAAGCAGCATGGGGATCTCCTGGCTCTCTTTCCTGCCAAATTGACAGGTTGCATTGCAGCAGGTGTACAGCAAAGCGATTAAGGATGCACAGGTTGACAAAGCATGTCTTGTATGACTGCAAGCATTTTATGTGAAGGACATGTCATGGCAAATACTGGCCTCAAGATTATACCTAGGGTTCTGGGGTGTGAGGACAACCTATATGCATATAAAAGCATCACTGAAAAGGTGAATACTCAGGAAAAATAACCTTGACTAGGAGTCTATGTAAAATATACCTTACATTGCAATGTAAGGTATATTTTTTGCTACTTAGATATTTTACAAATGTCCTATTTATATGAGTAGATGCAATAAGCATCTGTCTTGGGTGATGTGAGTTTTTGACTCACATCAGCTGAACAACTCATTCAGCTGCCAGCAGGACAGAGAATCTGGTTTGTTAAAATTCATGTTTGGAAAAAAATCCAGTGTCATCCAATTCACTTTAAGAACACAGTTAGCCCTTGGTATCAACCTCTCCACTTGTAAGATGCCTGACTTATTTCACATGTAATAAAATAACTTAATGTGAGTGTCATTGCCTTGCTCACTAATTTTCAAAAATAATCAAAAAGCAAGAGAGAAAAGAGTAGATTTTAGATGATAAGTAAAATAATTGTTCACCATGTATATACCCACAAACATTTGCATAGAAATTTAAGAGCAATATGGATTTCCAGAAACTTTTCCATAGAGCATCAGTTGACAGCCCCCTCCCCCCATTAAGGATTTCTGTGTTCACGTGCATTTTTTTTTTTAATTATTTTTCTGAGGAACTGTAAGCACACCAAAGTTTTTTATTTTATTTTATTTATTTTAAAATTATTATTATTATTATTATTTTGGCTGCGTTGGGTCTTCGTTGCTGCGCGTGGGCTTTCTCTAGTTGTGGTGAGTGGGGGCTACTCTTCGTTGCGGTGCGCGGGCTTCGCATTGCGGTGGCTTCTCTTGTTGTGGAGAGCACAGGCTCTAGGCACGCAGGCTTCAGTAATTGTGGCACACGGGCTCAGTAGTTGCGGCTCCTGGGCTCTAGAGCGCAGGCTCAGTAGTCGTGGCTAATGGACCTAGTTGCTCCACGGCATGCAGGATCCTCCCAGACCAGGGCTCGAACGGGTGTCCCCTGCATTGGCAGGCGGATTCCCAACCACTGCGCCATCAGGGAAGTCCCTCACGTGCATTTTTAAAGAGACAGGGTAAATAGATTTCATCAGATTTTCAAAGGAATGCATAATCCGAACAGCATTAAAATGACTCCTAAAATCCTTTTAATATGAAAAATTAATTCACTTTATTTCCCAATATATTCCTGTTAAGACTTACTAAATTTTCTCCAGAGGAAAAAAATGTCTTAAATTCTAAGAAAAAATCATTCTGTGCCCCCTAATTTATGATTAAAATAACTCTAATTTGAAGTATAAAAAACTGTGATAGCAAAGAATTTTCGGTAATTTCTGATCAGCATTTAAAAGCAATCTCAAAGTAAAGTAATATATTGCCAGTGAGGATTAAGATGGAGTGTTATTTGACTATTTTTCATTTTACTGGACTATTAAAACTATATATGGGGGGCTTCCCTGGTGGCGCGGTGGTTGAGAGTCCGCCTGCCGATGCAGGGGATGCGGGTTCG
Source organism: Leucopleurus acutus (assembly GCF_964270905.1). NCBI lineage: Eukaryota > Metazoa > Chordata > Mammalia > Artiodactyla > Delphinidae > Leucopleurus > Leucopleurus acutus. The sequence goes on along the minus strand of NC_139147.1, from coordinate 92,073,046 downwards.
TGCCCCGGTCTGGGAGGATCCCACATGCCGCGGAGCGGCTGGGCCCGTGAGCCATGGCCGCTGAGCCTGCGCGTCCGGAGCCTGTGCTCCGCAGCGGGATAGGCCACAACAGTGAGAGGCCCGCGTACCGCAAAAAAAAAAAAAAAAAAAAAAAAAAAAAAACCTATATATGAAAGTGCTATCTATATTTCTAATATAGAGATAAATGCTTAGGAGAAATAAGCATAGTGCTATATTAATGCTCTAGTGCTATATTAATAGTTAATTTTTGTAAGTTCCCTTTTACTAATCCACTTCAAAATGGATTAAAGTGAAATCCTGAATATTTTTGGAAGGAATAAAAGGTATATCTTGCAACTTGTACAAAAATCTAATATTTCTATCAGACTTGTTCCCAACACATATGTTATAATATATACTATATATTCATTTTAATGTAATCAGATATTAATAGCACAAATAATCTTGGTCTTTAGCAGAATGATACATTTTACACAAAAATATAGTAAGAATCTTTTTCTTCTTTATTGTATATGCAAAGGTAGGAAAGGATACTGAAAAGCGTTTGGGTTCTTATTCTAAGACTCCATCAGAGTAATATAGTAAGAGATACAGGACTCATTGACAACAACTGCAGAATAGTTGAAGTGTGTTTTGGTTTTGATTTTACTGTTTAACTTGTTTGCCGCATTTTCTTTCTAACATGGCTAACCACCCTCTAACCTTTTTCCCCCTCTGTTCCTCCCATCATATACCCTTCTTAAGATACTTTGGCATAAAATGATCCAATAAAATCCTTCACAGTAAGTGGTTATTATATTTGCAATGATGGAATTTCAGGCATAAGTGGGAGATTTATTTTTGTATGGTAACACTTGCTCTACATCCTTAAAAAAAATATCACACTGATGACATCTGTTGGTATTTTAAGGTTAATGAGGTCTCATTTCACCTCCTACTTAATTTTTCCTTATTCACTGGGTCATACGTGAAATTCCACAGCCTGAAAATCTTTATAGCCAAACAAATGCTATTGACTAAGTTAATGATTTATTATCTTTCTCTATTTTATTGCATTTTAATGGCCATCTTTTGTAGGATGGCCTGAAGAGGAGGTATTTTGGACTGTGGTCTTAGTTGTGTGCTGCCTTAGCTTGGGCTACCATAACAAAATGCCATAGGCTGGGTGCCTTAAACAGCAGATGTTTATTTCTCACAGTTCTGGAAGTTGGGAAGTCCAAGATCAAGGTGCCTGTACATTCAGTTCCCACTGAGAGCCTTCTTTTTGGCTAGAAGATGACTGCCTCCTTGCTCTGTCCTCAAATGGCACAGCGAGAGGGAGAGCTTATGTCTCTCTTCTTATAAGGACACTTATCCCATCATGCGGGTCCTACCCTCTTGACCTTATCTAAACCTAATTACCTCGCAAAGGTAGTACCCACCTCCAAATACCATCATATTGGGGCTTTGGACTTCAACGTATAAATTTTGGGGGACACAAACATTCAGCCCATAATGTATATCATTCCAACCAATGACTTAGACTCTTACCTTTCAGCTCTATTCCATATATTTTCCATCTGTGTAGATATTCCTTTCCTCACCAAGCTTTGTACCTTGGTAATTCAATACAATAGTTAACAAATTTATGAGGTTGATTAATATATGCTTAGAGCTAGATGAAATTCGTCTCCAGTTATCTCGAGTTGAGCTTTCCTTTCATAAATCAGAATGTATAGTAAAGAGAGGTTTCCTCAGTCTCTGCTCAGTTCTCAACCCTGCCAATATTAGGCATGTGGAAAAAGTCCCCTCACCCCCACAAAAGAAAAATCAAGCCCCCAAACAAAAGAAAAACATCATTTTGAATACAACTATTTAGTTCCAGGACTTTTTATCACCTTTCAACTTTAGTTTTTAGGATTCATTTCATTATAAACACATTTTCTTAGATTAAAGAGCCACAACTTTTAGTGTCTATAGCTATCTAAATAAGTATTTGAAGATATGTAAGGTAGAATATTAATTAGAATCATTAAGTAGAATTGCAAGGAGGAAGTACAAACACCAATAGATAGTAGCTACCAGGCAAGAGATTTTAGCTGAATGTAAGGAAGGACTTTTATAGAGTTAAAGATGGTATTATTTTCTCCTAAGAAAAAAGAAACAGATATTTACTCTCATAAGACAGTGAATTCCTTGTAAACAGATATAATCCTGCTTAAGTTGAATTACTACTTGTTAGGAGTGATACAGAGGAGACTCGGGGTTATAGATGATGACATTTTAGGGTTCTTCTAAAACCAGGAGTGGTCTATTTAAATGTTAAGTTTTATGTAAATATGTGACATGAAATGAACTTAAAGAAGAACACAAAGTGATACACTGTACCCTCACATTTGGTTACTTAGCATCTGATTTTATAATGGCTTTGCAGTTAATTCTCGATATATAATAAAATGATAAATATCTAGGCACAGTTTAATAAGATCTTCAAAAATCAACAAATGTCAGAAAGTACTTTGAGAAAAAAATAGTATTTAAATGATTAAACACAATGCTTGAACTGAGAATGTAGTGAATTATTGATTGGCAAGTTGAGAACTTGGATGAAAGACTTCTGTATATTTAGTTAATGCAAATATTTGTGTCCAATTAAATCTTTTTTTTTCAACTTTTTTGCACCTTAATGGTCCCTGAGATTTAACCAAACTGCTGAATTATTGCCATAAAGAAAATTTATGGCCTAGCCAGCTAAAACTGCATAATATTGCATGAGAGAACGTGTCCCTGTGAAAAATCAAAAACATTACAAAAAAACTTCATGCTCTGGATTAGATTTTAAAAGCATCTTAATTGATAGGTTTTGCTTCCTGGGTTCAGGAAGGACCATGTTACTCTATATCTAGTATATGTGATGATTGTTTAATCCGTTTATGAGCATGGAATGACTCTCTAGCCTCCTTGAAATGCTTCTGGCAGTAAGCTCAATATCTGTTCTGTTCTCTTCTTTCCGCCCCTGCACAGCACAGCAAGGAAAGGTTAATTCTGATATTTCCTCATCTTCCCCCCACCACCCTCTTCTGCTATTCATTAAAGACAGTAAATCTGATGTCTGACTTTCTTTTTCATTAGTGTGTTTCAGAAGACATGTTAAAAAAAAAAAATTGGCCGGTTAGATGAAAGAGGAACCATGTGTCTATTTATCATTTTTATCAAAAGAACGAGTAAAAAGAGAGCTCCATGTGCCAATGCCATGCTTTCCTGCAGGCCTTTTGTGGCTTTCAATGTTTGTATACAATGCTGTATTACTATCTATCTTGCTTCAGTCTCAATAAGCATATATAGCTCGAGTTATTTTGTGTAGCTGTGCATGAAAAAGAATTTATAGCTTTTCCAGCCCAGGACAAGCCAAAAGAGCATTGGGTTTTTTGAGTTTATAAAAGCATAGATAGCCTTTCAGCACTTAAGTAGAGCTTTCAATTATTTTATATATGTCCCTCTAAAATATGAATATATTTACTAAATACATATCCTTCTATGTATATTTTTTCATCTTTGTTAATGTGGCATGCAGAATAAATAAGTCTATTTTATTAAAGAACACCTTGACTATAGATAGTTTTAATTGCAAAGATAAAGAAGAAAACCAATTTTGCTCCTTAATCATGTCAAAGCCAGATTTCCTAGTTAATCCCCTTTACTGTAGATCAGCACAATACAGTCTCCAATCTAAAAGCAGAAAGAATCAGATTCTGATTTTTAATGACCTTGTCTTTAAGTGGCTTCTGGTTATGATCTCATAACATGATATTTTTGTTTTTTTAGTTTTAATGTTTCTGGGTTCTTTTTTCCCTCTTGAGGTAAACACTTCGTAAACAGTTTTGAAATATAAATTATTTGCTTTTCTATATGATTTCAAAATTTATATGTATTAAATTTTTATAAATCTAGCAATACATTCTGTATGATAACTTGCTTCAGAAAAGTTTTAAAATCTATAGTTAGAAAATCAAGTGAATAAGAAATTAATCATACTTCTCTTGGCCTCACTTCTCATCACACCAGCTATAGCCCTTTTTTTCTTACTTCCTTGTAGCCAAAGGCCTTTAAATAATTGTCCCCATTTGTTGCCTCTTATTTCTTTCTTCTTATTTTGTCTAAAGCCTATTCTCATCAGGGATTTGCTCAGACCATTCACTAAAGCTACTCTTATCAACGTCACTAACTACCTTTGTTTCTAAATCCATTAGTTAATTATTAATCCTTACCCTACTTGATCTATGAGAGCAGTGATTACTCTTCCCTCTTTCCATCCCTGGCCTTAGGGTACCACAGATTCTTGGTTTTCTCCTACTTTGCTAGCAGCTTCTTGTCAATCTCCTTGGCCAATTTATCTACTTATATTTAATCTCTTAATGTTGGAGTGCCCAGGGGTCAGGCCTTGATTCCTCTTTAGAGACCTCATATCATCTCTATGTTAGCAACTCTCAGCTTTCCATTTCTACTCCTGACCTTTCTTCTGAACCCGATTCATATGGCCGATTACATACTCAACATCTCTACCTGGATATTTAATAGATGTCTCAAGCTATACTACACTTCTGAGAGTCTCCCCTAGACATGCTTTGGTATTCTACATCTCAGTAGGAAGTAACTACATTCTTCCAGTTGTTCAGTCTAAAAAAACAAAAAGCATAAAACAAACAAAAAAATCCTCTTTTTTTTTTTTTAATCACAGCCTACATTTAATTCATTGAGAAATGCTATTATCTCTGCCTTCAGAATACATCCAGAATTTGAATACGTCTCTTCCACTAACACCACTGTGGTCTCCATACCAGCATCTCTTGTTTGCAGTATTTCACTAGTGTCATAACTGATTTTCTGTTTCTATCCTTGGCCCTCTTACAGCTTATTCTCAACACAGCCACAGTAGCCATCCTAAAATATTCCTCACATGCCTCTACTTGAGGGCTTTCTATTACCTTTCCCCTCTGCCTAGATTGTTGTTCTCACAGGTATCCACTTGGCTTGTTCCCTCACCTACTTTAAGTCTTTGCTCAATGGTTACTTTCTTAATTAGGTATATTAGTTTCATAGAGCTGCCATACAAATTAGTATAGACTAAGTGGCTTTAAACAACAGAAATTTATTCTCTCAGCTCAGGAGATTGAAGTCTGCAATCAATGTGTTGATAGGTGTCTTTGTTTGTTTGGCTGCTATAACAAAATACCGTAGACTAGCTGGCTTATAAACAATAGAAATTTATTTCTCACAGTTCTAGAGGTTGGAAAGTTTCAAGCTCAGGGCATGGGCAGATTCCTTATCTGGCGAGGGCCTGCTTCCTAGTTCATAGCTGTCATCTTGCTGTGTCCTCACATGGCAGAATGGGTGAGGGATCTCTCTGGGGTCTCCTTTGTAAGGGCAATAATCCTATTAATGAGGGGTTCACCCTCATGACCTAATCACTTCCCAAAGTCTCTATCCAAATATCATCACATTGGGGATTAAGTTTCAACATACGCATTTTGGGAGGGACACAAACATTCAGTCTATAGCAATAGGGTTTATTCCTTCTGAAGGCTCTGAAGGAAAATCCATTCCATGCCTCTCTCCCAGATTCTGGTGGCTGCTGGCAATCCTTGGCTGTCCGTGGCTTGTAGCTGTATAACTCCAGTCTCTGCCACCATCTTCACATGGCCTTCCTCTCTGTGTAACTGTGCCTCAAGTCTCCCTCTTTCTCTTATAAGTCATCTGTCATTGGATTAAGAGCCCACCCCAAATCCAGGATGATCTCATCTCAAGATCCTTAACTTAATTACTCCTGCAAAGACTCTATTTCCAAATAAGGTTACAATCATAATTTCCTAGGAGACATATGTTTGGAGGAGGGAAGGCACCATTCAACCCACTTCATTTGGGCTCCCTGACCATCTGTTTAAAATTGCAATCTCCATTCCCCACTCTACTTTTTACATTAAGTCCACAATCCCTTATACAAAAGGCTGGATGTGTTTTGGAATGTGGAACTTTTTGGATTTTAGGAAGATTATATGATGCACCCCACATATTATACACTAGCTTCAGTGGGGTTTTGGGTCTCACAGCATTATCAAACACGTTAATGTTTCTACAGTGAAACATATGGATATTCACATAATGAGATAAATAAAGTATATAAATAACTTTACATCAGTTCAGGTCAGGGTTTGTTCCTCAGTTAGTTTGTACCAAACTTACAGGACAACTTTCTAATCTTTTTGTTCATTTTTTATTTACTTGTTTATTTTGTTATCAATTGTTTATGATTTGTTTCCTGTCTATCCAACTTTTTCTCTGTGAGGGAAGAGTCTTTGTTTTATTCCTGTTGTATCCTAAGCTCTTTGAATAATCATTGGCATATGGTAGGTGCCCAATAGATATTTGAGCACCTTCTCATGTTGCTTGTCTTTGGAATGTTCCTCTGGAAATCTGGGTCAGAGAAGAATCCATAAAAACAAGAGAGAAAAAGAAGATTTCAAAAAGAGATAGAAGGAGAATTGAAATTTAATATCTCTTTTAGATCTGCTGTCACATCTCATTTCAGATTTGGGGGAAGGCCTTTGGTGCATGAGCATGTGTAAATTAAATTATATAATTTTTAAATCATTTATACTTATTTAAAATATCTTTACTGTGATAGATTTTAGGCATGAGAACAATATTTAGTTCTTTCTTCCGTAAAGCTTTAATAGCTTATTGGGAATAATTCAGAAAACAAACTGTCTTCTTCTTGGATTTAAGGTGACACAAAACACATGATACTCCATCTATATTTATGTAAGACATCTGAGTTTTGAAACCATATAATTTACCACCGACTTTCATAATCAACACAATTTCTTTCCTTATCTCTTTGTAGGGGGTGGTTCTTAATAAAAATGCAAAGCTATACAAACACTGTAGAGAACTTTAAATATAGGTTTTGGTCACTGATTATAGGGAGGTCAGAGAGTTTTGCTGTTGTTGTTTTATTTTTGGTAACAGTATGTCCATGAAACAATTATAAAAAATGACACAAAATAATTACCTTGCTACGGGGTGTTCTTACATATTGTAAATATTTGTTAATGACCTACGGGACCAATTGAGGATGACTAATTTTATCAATATCTTTAGTCGGATAGCCATATTCTCCTGGTGCCAGACTCTAAGGATTTGAAATACAAATGCACCTTTGAAAGCTATATTAATTTTTTCCATACATCTGGAAGTCTGTTTAGAAAGGATAAATGTTTCTAGATGAAGTTGATGATAATCAAATTGAGAGGTGAAAATTTAATCATGTATTTCAGATGTAAGTCCCAGTTGTAAGTCCCACTCAGTAGCTGACACTGAGTGATGTTCATTCACTTCCTCTTTCGTATTACCATTCCATTTCTATTGGGTCCTTTGTCAATGTCTTTTTTTTTTTTTTTTTTTTTTTTTTTTTGCGGTACACGGGCCTCTCACTCCCGCTGTGGAGCACAGGCTCCGGATGCGCAGGCCCAGTGGCCATGGCCCACGGGCCCAGCCGCTCCGCGGCATGTGGGATCCTCCTGGACCGGGGCACGAACCCGTGTCCCCTGCATCGGCAGGCGGACTCCCAACCACTGCGCCACCAGGAAAGCCCTGTCAATGTCTTTTAAAAGTACTCCACTTCCTCTGTTCCTTTCACAGGTAAGCAAACATATAAACCCACCTACCAAATAAACAACGACAAACCACAGACATTTTTGAACTAGACCACCGCTCTAATTATCAGGCTATACCTCTGTCTTCTATTAGTTCCAAAACCCTGATCCTGTAGCTTATATAAAGATCTGTTTTCACAGTGCTCTTTGCGTAAGCCCTCCAAAGCCTGATTTCTTCTGCTACTGATACTTTTGATGGGACCCAGGGAAAGGTCACTAATTGTAAGACTAGAGATTTGCTTCAAACATCTTACAGTTTGGCTGTTCAACAACACTGAGCGCTATCAGTGTCCAATTAATTACATGTGATTTAGATAGTCTTTGTTAATCTTGTGATTAGTGTCATCATCACTTAACTAAATACTAAAAGGTTGCTTCTTAAGCATATATGATTATTGTTATGTAAATTGAAGTGATTATATCATTATTAGTAGGCTACTATATGCATTCCTCAAATTTACCCTGACCAGTTATTTTCTGGGCTTAAGTTAAAAAAAAAAAATGACTTCCACATTCATCCATTCAAATATTGTTTGAGCACCTTTCATTGTTCTAGGTGTGGATAAAAGGGGGACCAATACATGTAATGTCTCTCCTCCCAAGGAGCTTACTTTTTAATGGAATGTAACAGAAGGGAGACAGATAATTTACAAATAAAACTACACAAACATGAGATTATATTGGCTGGTGATCAGTATTAAGAGGAAAATATAATAGGGTATTGCACAGAGAGGGAGGGTCTGGGGCTCTGACCTCTTTAGATAGGATTGTCAGGGTGAACCTCTTAGAAGATTTAGTATTTGACCTGAGCCCTAAATGATAGAAAGAAATCAGCAATGTGAAGATCATGGGAAAAAGTGTACCTAGCAGAAAAAATTGCAAGAACTAAGACTCTGAAACTTTTGAGGAAGAAAAAAAAAAGAATGTCAGGGAGTCTGGAAAGTTGTAACCAAGGACAAAAGAGCTATGAGACAATGAGGTTAAAGAGTAGGCAGGGGCCTGGTAAGAGAGGGCTTTGAAAAAGCCTTAGAAGTTTGCATTGGATCCTAAGTATAATGGGAAGTCATTAGAAGGTTTAAAAAGTGAGGCAGTGACATGAGCTGATTCATGTTTTGAAAAGATCATTCTCACTTTGTGTGGAGAATAGAAGAAAAACGGCAGTTTTTTTTTTTTTTCCTCCCAGAAAAGTTTGTCATGTTTGTAGTTGGAAATGTAATATGTTGGAAAGCAAAATGACCTGCTTTCCTCTGTACCACTCATTGGAATTCAGCCTTTGGCCAATTCAGCCACTTGGCCAATCACTTGGTAAGCATTCAATAAATAGACCTAATGGTCTATAAATACAATGTAGAATTGAATTTTTTTTAAGCATATATACACTGAATAAATGCATGAACAAATGGTTTTTAAATTAATTTAAATGTTTCTCAGATTATAAACTCACCTTTGTAAAGAAGTGCACAGAAACAAATTTAAATCATTTTTATAATGAATTTTCATTCAGTCCCTCAAATACTTGAGTGCTTAGCTTGTGCTACATACTTTGTGGCAAATTACAAAAATAAATCAGATATAAACATTTCCTTAAAGAAGTTTGTATTAAAACTCAAAGGCTCAAAAAAAAATAAAATCTACATGTTTTGTGATAAATTTTATTTATTTTTTTTCAATATTAACAATCTAGTTAGATAATCACTAAACTTTTGTTTGAATTATACTTGAAGACATTGGACATTTCAGATTTCTGTGTTATTTCTTTGTTTCATGTTTCCACTGGTACTTCTTTGACAATTTCAGTTCTAAGTGAGAACCCAGACCAGTTCTACTATCTTTCCCTCAATTTGCTTGATCTCCTTTATTTTGTAACAAAATATGATAACATTTATTTTTCTATTCCTATATTTTACATCTTTGTGGTTATTTTTCTACACAATTTGTAGGTTTAGAATTATAAATCACTTAAAGGATGATCTTAGCTGCAGTTTTGCTATGTCCTATAATCATTGTCATTTTCTATATTGAATGCATTGATTATTACCTATACAAGTAAAAATTTTAATATCTTTTCCCTTCACTTCTTGTATTACTTTCAGTTTTTATTCATGTAATCTTGATTGCTAAATCCATTTTACTTTACTGAATTATTATGTTTCATTTTTACATCTATTCTTTCAAGACTTATTTTTGAGATTTGCATAGAGCTTGTAACTAACAATAGTTATTTGCATTTTGTTCTATGTCATTCCAATATCAAGCAGTTCATAATTATATCATGATGGTAATTTTCTTGGTTTCATTATTTTATCTCCCAAGTAGCTCTTCTCACCTCCAACCTCTTTGAGTAAAGGGCTTTTTGTGAGGAATCGACTAGAAGCTACTCCACTTATTTCTTAGGCAGAATTTTACTCAGGGCTCGAAACATTGACCTCAGTGTCTTCTTCAGTCTAGTTGCATGACTGTTGAAAAGCACTGATGTTTCCGGCTTAGGAATAACACCATTTCTTGGTTTTGAGCCCACATGTAAAGTTTTTTTTATTCTTATATACTAGTATTTATTTTTAATGGGCATATGGGGCAGGGAAGTGTAGACATCTGTGCACATGTATCAACATCTGGAAGTCTCAGTTTGAATTTATTTTAGCAATATAAACATTCATTTTCAAAATAAAATCTGTCAAGGGGCACAATAGTCCGATGTAGTATGTTTGCATTAAAATGATCATGGAATCCAATTAAGATACTGAAGTAGTATATGGGAAAGTCTAGGAGCTATTGTTTCTTAAGGTTTAGGAATAATTTCATGAAACTTAGCTACATCATGCTTTTTTTTTTCTCTTCTGAATTGTTAGTATGTTAATATTTAAATGATACCAAATGTAAAGAAATGGTGATGTTTAAGAATGTGTTGGTTATCTGTGACCTCCTCTTCAAGGTGTGGTTCCAGGCAACAGTGACTGATGTTGCAGGCACAGTGGGTGAGGGCTACACATCTGCAGAGCTTGGTGGTGAGGGTAATGCATCCAAAGTGAAACACTTAGGAACTTGGCTGATTTCATTTTTTCCTTCAGGACTCCATACTCTTGGCTAAATTATTAAAATTATGATAGGAGGTTTTCCTTTTATGGATTATGATTATAAAGTATATTTTAGCTCATATTTCACAGAACCAAGTTTGTTGTCATTGATATTTTATTGTCGAATAAGCTCACTGGATTTAAATTCAAAGCATGATAGTATGGAATAATACCAATCGGATTGGTATTTGAAGGTCTAGATGAGGCTGGGCCGAAAAATAAAAGATAGGGTCAAGAAAGAGTAGAAGGGTAAAATAGGAAATTGTTCAATTATTATAGTAAAAGTAGGCTGCTGTTATCAGTGAGTGCATGAGTCTTCAGTTCAAATAGCAGACTTGCACTTCACTCCAAGCTAATCAAATATCTTCCTACTCTGCATCTTCCAAAGTTTCTTGTCCTTCGTTTTTATCGTAGCCAATATCATCAATTTACATAAGAGAAAAGGATGGACTTGCTTCTCTTAGGATGTGATCCTAAGAGAGAACAATCTGAAGTAGTGACCCCTATCATTTGGGGCATTTATTTCATCGAGCTTACCAATCTTGCTCTGAACATTTGTATTCCATGCATATGTCCTATTGTCTAGAAGTAACTAGCATAAATGTGTAATTACATGGTTTGTTTTGTTGTAATAGATTTCAAGATACTCTATTATTATGGTGCTGTTTGAATTGTGTTTACTATATCAACATAAACATATAAATTGAGTCAAATTATTTGCTTGGTTAACTGCAAACCAAAAGTCATTACAGTGTGGTCAGTTTCAAAATGTTGTGTGACAATAAAATCATTTGATTCCCTTTGCTCAGACTTGGACCTCAAAAACTTCATTTCCTATAGTATCAATATAGTAGGCACAACTTTTGGAGAAACAGTAGGTATTTTCTGTAGCACCGTGCAAGGGCCCCACATAATTATTTAAGCATGCCTTTTAATTCCCATAGTGGCTTGTGTCTTATTTGTAGTTGAGATAATTTCTGTTATTCTAAAGCATTTTTCCCTTTGCCTAAACCGCTGACTCTTCCAACATACACAGACACAAATATACCATTAGAAAATTTTGGATATTTATGTTAAAAAGTTAGCATTTCTCATAATGTTTCTTTGAGTTTTCATTAAGTAACCCAATCATACTGTAAACTGCTAGTCTATTAGGCAATAAAATTGCTTATAAACCTTGCTATTTTATAATCTCTTTTAACTGCTTCTCTTTTCTTCTTCTTCAGGGTTTTAAATAAAGACAAACAAAAGGATGTGGGGTTTACATCTAGCTTCCTCTAGCCTCTGATTCCACCACCTGCCTTTAGTTTCCTGCCTCCTCTCCTGCTGGCCGCCACTGTCTGCCCTGTGTGTGCCCTTATCTCTCTCGTTCTCCATCCTTGCTTCTCTGCCTCTAGTGAATGAAATGGGCAAATCTAAAAATCAGATCCAACACTCAGAGCCAGAAGACACGGAATACTTCATTTCATAATCCATGCATTAAAAAAACATTGCATTAATAATTGACAAGACCTGACTGAATTACCTTGCATTTCTATTGAAGAGGAACAGAAAGCTTCTAGGAATTCAATGGTTTCTTTTAATCGTTTTTCTGATCTTACAATTCTCTTCCTCTTGTATACCTGTATTTAACTAAGACCAACATCCATGTGATTATATGAGAAGTCTTTGTCACATGCATTAAAGGACATCTTCTTAATGTTAAACAGCTGTGAAAGAAGTTTCGTTTCAGTTTATTGCAAATGCAATAAACATCGGGGTTATCAAAGCATGATTTGAAATAAAATGGGTGACTTGGCTATTATTCCAAACCATTCTGTTTCCTTTAGCTTCTGGCAATTTCTGGATTATAAGTCTAACAATCTATCCTAGCTTTCCATTTCTAAACATATCCTCCCACATGAGTTAAGTTTTGTGACAGTTGCCCAAATCTGTGGTCCTCGAGCCTATGTGAATTAGTACCAAAACTTATCACTTTGGGGTAAAATAAGATTATATACTCACAATGTAATATAAGATTTTTCACTTGCCACTATCCCTCAGCTTCCTAACACATCAAAATTAAAGGCTTTATTATACACAGAGATACAATCCAAGACTGTGTCTGAAAATTATCTTGTGGGTCTCACAGGAGGGGAGTAGATTTTGTGATATTTAAAGGGAAATATGTCATGCACAGTTAAAGTTAGCGTTTTAAAACCTTGAGAAAATTTCAAAAAGCAATTTGAGTAGCATACTAATACATTTTAAGATTAATATTATTGGCCCAGTAAACACTTAGGGTGATTCTTGGCTGATATATATATATATATATATATATATATATACATTAGCTATCTATATAGATATAGTTTTAGTTATAGTTACATATATATATCATACCCTCTTCTTATACTTATTAGTTTATGACTTTGGACAAATTACTTAAATTCCATGTCTCTCAGCTTTCTCATCTGTAAATTGGGAATAATAATAGTATCTACCTGTATTACATTAAGGGCATTTAATAAGATAATACACATAAAGTACTGAGATGAGTTTCTGGCAAATAAAAGGGCTATGTAAGTGTTACCTATTATTACCATTATTATTTTTTTTGATTGCCAGCATATGTTGAATTTTTAACTAAATCTTACATTTTAGAAGTTTGTTACATAATGGCCTAATGCAGTCCTTGAGATAGAATAATGCATTTCAATGTAAATAATACGTTACATTTTAATAGCAAAAACATCATATTATCTCATTTTATTCTCATCATTAGCTATTAAATTAAAAAAATAAGTCTATTTTCCCTGGTTATAGAGTTAGTACATGTAATATCTGGGACCCAAATTCTAATTTCAGACCTTCCCAAATATGCAATTGTGACTTTTTAACCTAAATTTAGTATTTAATTAATCATTTAAAATATAATTTTACAAAAATAAAATCCAAGTGATTTTGAAGGCAGAGGGTTAAACACATAAAGACACTTGTATACTTGAATGTTTTTACTTGAAATCAGGATATCCAACTGTCTTTCAGAAGTCAAGCCAATTTGATAATTTCATTTACTTAAATCTCTGATCCCATGCTTGTTACGTGGACAGGGGTTGAAAGTGTCAGTTATGAAAATGTAAATTATTGAAGTGCATTTTAGAGAGAATTGAAGGCGTTCAGACTTAATCAATCATGTGGCAAGTAATTAATCTAACGTGTACAGGGAATGTCATTTCAGATAATATGGAGAACTATTCAACCATTTTTAAAATGCTTGTGTGATGAATTATCTGAGATACAGTACTTGATGGAGCTTCTGAGAAGTACATAAGCCCTGTTCCTATGGTACCCTAGTAGTACTGGGAGAAAGTGGTTAGGAGGCCTAATATTCACCCCCTAACCAAAAGACACAGAGGCTACGAGCCACAAGTGGGCTGTGGGATATGTTTTATTAATGGATGGGATCCTAGTACTCTTTCCTCAGTTATACACATAAATTGTCTTCAGTCAAACTATCTTGGAGAATATAGCTTTGATCTGAAACCAAACAGCAGCACCTATTCCAAGTTCAATTTTAGGCCTTGGGATCTCCTGGAGAAGAAAATCTGAGTCTATCAAGTAGACCCTGAACCAACCTGGCCAACTGAAAAGTCCAAGGCCTGCCTGGCACACTTATTACCAGGCAGGTCAGAAAGACATTATGCTGGAGGGGATGGGTGGGGAGTAGGGTGATTTGGTATGTGTACATCTGTAACAATAATTAGGGGAACGGGCTAGTGATTTGAAAGCAACTGTATGTGTGCAGGCAGATCTAAGGGCACAAGACATTTGAGCACACATGAGCATTGACTTTACACTGTGACCCATGTATAACCCAGGATTAGCTCCCTTGCAGAAGAACAAGAGACCAGTAATATTCACCTAAATGATCCTCTGTTACGGAAAGGAAGTGGATATCTGAGCAGATGGTGGTACAGGTTGTCTCTACTAAGACAGTGCCTCTCAAACTGCAATACATACATGACTGTCTTGGAGATTCAGTTTAAATGTTGATTCTGATTCAGCAAGCCTCGTTTGGGGCCTGAGATTCTGCCTAGGTGAGCTGATGCACTCTTTGTATAGCATGGCTCTAAGAGAAATGTTGAAACCTCTTTTGGTCCCTTTTCCAATATCTTTTGGAAAAAGAAGATGAAAGATACCAAAAGAGATACACAGAATAGTCATATCTGTGCATGTCTTTTGAACCATGTACTTTAATTCTTTGAGCCTCCATTTATTCATCTTTAAAACAAATGATAATTCTTACCTTGTTATGTTATAGAGTAGGTGACAGATAATGTATATGTAAAATACCTAGAACAGATCCTGGTCCTTTGTAAGTGCCCTCCACCCAATAGTAGCTACCAATGCACTTATTATATAAAAGAAAATGAGAGTTCAACTAAATAAGTTATGACTGATCATTTGAACTCAGACTCAAAAACTAACTCAAAAATAAAAGGAGAATCTCGTGACAAAGGGTATACATAGAAAAGTAGCAGGACTTATGGAAATAAAAAAAGTGAACACAATCTTAGGCTGCATTGATAGGTGTTAGGTACCTATATTAAGGAAGATGCTAGAGAGAAATGTCTAGAATTTCCAAGGAGATATTGTAAACTCAAAAGACACTTATCTGTTGGTTGGTAAGTTGTATTTGGAAATACTGTGGTCAACTCCAAGTTTATTATTCCTGGTCTGGTTCGTTGACAGATGGAACATCCCCAGAGGAGGGCAGCATTGGTGGAAATTTATCCAAAAGGCGTTTCATGAGAAATGTTTTAAAAAAAATTAGTGGATATTATCCCAGAAATAAGAAAGTTGGAGAACTGGTGGGTGGAATAGAACAGAGAACCCTATCAAATGGATAAAGGTGTAGTCTTATCTTTGTCTTACTCCTGGTGGCAAAACTGAGACTGACAAAAATTATAGTTTGGCAGATTCATGCTTAATATAAAAAAGCTATTTCTCGTTGCTTATGTTTCCCAAAAAGGGACCAGTTTACTCATAAGGTGAATCCTTATTGTAGAATGTGTAAGCAAATCCTTCGTGACCTCTCTGTAGGGATGTTTTAGACCAGGCTTCTGCTAACACTGGGGAGTTGGGCTAGGCCCTTCAAGTCTAAATTCCAATTCTAAAGTCTAGTATTCTAATACAGTAGATACTACTTAAGAAACAGTCAAGAATTACTTCTTAATTGGTTTGAAAGGCATTAACAGAAATGATCTTTTCTTAAACATCTTTAAGAGTTTTATAGTAATAAGAAGACCGAATAATCTGTAGTATTTTAAAGTTTTTATGAAATACTTGTTTGCACATTATCTCATTTAACTTAACTTTTGAAATTCATTAATTTTAGTTTTTATTTTCAAATTTCTTAATTTTCCTCTTTTGATTTACCTTTTTACAACTTTTCCAAAGTTTGAGATGAAAATACACAATGTTTACATTTTAAAGACTGATTTTTGAATCTTGCTGACATTTTGACTGATTTTTTTTTTCTAGAGAATAGTGGGAGCTCTTTTATTTAATTCTTTCAGGGACAGCATTTGTTGATTTATTAAAAGAATAATTTTAAGTGAGAAATCTTTAAAATGATGCATATATACCTAACTTTTATTGTATCTATCAATCAATATCAATTAATACATATTTATTCACTAATATTCTGGGTCCATTAATTTGACTTACATACATCCCATTTTCCTTGCGTCCATCACATTCATATGATTTGCAATCTTGTTAATTTCATAGTGGAACATAATTCAAGAAAATTATGAAGTAATCTGAAAGAAAAATGCTCTGAGTCCCTCTCCACCTCTTCCCCAACCATTACTGGGTATCAGGGAGGAATGCTTTCAACTGCAAATAGCCAAAAGAATCTTTCTATGGCTTATGCAAATTCCTTCCTTCCTTTCTTCCTTCCCTTTCTCCATCTTTCCTGTCTTCCCTTCTTACCTTCCTCCATCCATTTCTTCCTTCCTTTGTCTCATTAAACAAGAAATCTGGAGTTAAGTGACAGGATAGTAGCATTCTCTCTGAACTTCTCATGGCCTTTTCCTTATAGTCATAAATGGCTGCCACAGGTTCAAATAGTAAGATCATGTTCTAAGGACATCTGCCCTCTTTATGAGGAAAGCAAAACTTTCCTACTTGCCACCAATTAATGAATATTTATATCTCATTTGCCAGAACTGTGCCAGATGACTACATCAACTTGCTCGTATTTTAGCTGATCCCATCACTATTGTGAAGTCTCAGAATGGAGAAGGGTCTAGGAATGGATGTTGGGTTAGTGAAGCAAAAATATCTGCACCTCCTCTCTTTTACTAACTTGTCTTTATTGAATTTTGACCTAAAGGTTTTGACCTAATTTTCACAGATGAAACTCCTCCTTTTTGTACACATCTCTTATTAGTATTTGTAATAATTGAGTTGCATAATTACAATGTTAATTACAACTGGCAAATGAATGTTTTGAGAATAAATACAACTGATTTTGTTAAGCATACAACTCAGTGATGAGACCAGAAGTGCATTGGGTATATTCCAGAATCACTAAGAGTTGGGAGAGTGGAGTTTTTCCTGGACATCAGTAAAATATATTTTAGAAGGAAATTTTCAGGTAATCCAGGAATCAGATTCAATGGTGGCTGATTAAGAAAATAAAAATGATCATACTAGAGTAGTTTTTCATCATTATCAACATCACTTATATTTTTTTAATATAGAAACTTTTTTTAACTTCTTTATTAGAGTATAATTGCTTTACAATGGTGTGTTAGTTTCTTCTTTATAACAAAGTGAATCAGTTATACAATACATATGTCCACATATCACTTCCCTCCTGCATTTCTCTCCCTCCCACCCACCCTATCCCACCCTCCCTATCCCACCCCTATGGTGGTCACAAAGCACCAAGCTGATCTCCCTGTGCTATGTGGCTGCTTCCCACTAGCTATCTATTTTACGTTTGGTAGTGTGTTTATGTCCATGCCACTCTCTCACTTTGTCCCAGCTTACACTCCTCTGTCCCCGTATCCTCAAGTCCATTCTCTAGTAGGTCTGCATCTTTAGTGCCATCTTGCCCCTAGGTTCTTCTGACCATTTCTTTTCTTCTTTTTTTAGATTCCATATATATGTGTTAGCATACGGTATTTGTTTTTCTCTTTCTGACTTACTTCACCCTGTATGACAGTCTCTAGGTCCATCACCTCACTACAAATAACTCAGTTTCGTTCCTTTATATGGCTGAGTAATATTCCACTGTATATATGTGCCACATCTTCTTTATCCATTCATCTGTCAGTGGACACTTAGGTTGCTTCCATGTCCTGGCTATTGTAAATAGACCTGCAATGAACAATTTGGTACATGACTCTTTTTGAATTATGGTTTTCTCGGTATATGCCCAGTAGTGGGATTGCGGGTCATGTGGTAGTTCTATTTTTAGTTTTTTAAGGAACCTCCATACTGTACTGTTCTCCATAGTGGCTGTATCAATTTAAATTCCCACCAACAGGGCAACAGGGTTCCCTTTTCTACACACCCTCTCCAGCATTTATTTATTTATTTATTTATTTTTACATCTTTATTGGAGTATAATTGCTTTACAATGGTGTGTTAGTTTCTGCTTTATAACAAAGTGAATCAGTTATACATATACATATGTTCCCATATCTCTTCCCTCTTGCGTCTCCCTCCCTCCCACCCTCCCTATCCCACCCCTCTAGGTGGTCACAAAGCACCGAGCTGATCTCCCTGTGCTATGTGGCTGCTTCCCACTAGCTATCTACCTTACGTTTGGTAGTGTATATATGTCCATGCCACTCTCTCACTTTGTTCCAGCTTACCCTTCCCGCTCCCCATATCCTCAAGTCCATTGTCTAGTAGGTCTGTGTCTTTATTCCTGTCTTACCCCTAGGTTCTTCATGACATTTTTTTCCCTTAAATTCCATATATATGTGTTAGCATACAGTATTTGTCTTTCTCTTTCTGACTTACTTCACTCTGTATGACAGACTCTAGGTCCATCCACCTCATTACAAATAGCTCAATTTTGTTTCTTTTTATGGCTGAGTAATATTCCATTGTATATGTGCCACATCTTCTTTATCCATTCATCTGATGATGGACACTTAGGTTGTTTCCATGTCCTGGCTATTGTAAATAGAGCTGCAATAAACATTTGGGTACATGACTCTTTTTGAATTTTGGTTTTCTCAGGGTATATGCCCAGTAGTGGGATTTGCAGGGTCATATGGTAGTTCTATTTGTAGTTTTTTAAGGAACCTCCTTACTGTTCTCCATAGTGGCTGTATCAATTCACATTCCCACCAGCAGTGCAAGAGTGTTCCTTTTTCTCCAGACCCTCTCCAGCATTTCTTTTTCTAGATTTTTTGGTGATGGCCATTCTGACTGGTGTGAGATGATATCTCATTGTAGTTTTTATTTGCATTTCTCTAATGATTAGTGATGTTGAGCATTCTTTCATGTGTTTGTTGGCAGTCTGTATATCTTCTTTGGAGAAATGTCTATTTAGCTCTTCTGCCCATTTTTGGATTGGGTTGTTTGTTTTTTTGTTATTGAGCTGCATGAGCTGCTTATAAATTTTGGAGATTAATCCTTTGTCAGTTGCTTCATTTGCAAATTTTTTCTTCCATTCTGAGGGTTGTCTTTTGGTCTTGTTTATGGTTTCCTTTGCTGTGCAAAAGCTTTGAAGTTTCATTAAGTCCCATTTGTTTATTTTTGTTTTTATTTCCATTTCTCTGGGAGGTGGGTCAAAAAGGATCTTGCTGTGATATATGTCATAGAGCGTTCTTCCTATGTTTTCCTCTAAGAGTTTGATAGTTTCTGGCCTTACATTTAGGTCTTTAATCCATTTTGAGCTTATTTTTGTGTATGGTGTTAGGGAGTGTTCTAATCTCATACTTTTACATGTACCTGTCCAGTTTTCCCAGCACCACTTATTGAAGAGGCTGTCCTTTCTCCACTGTACATTCCTGCCTCCTTTATCAAAGATAAGGTGACCATATGTGTGTGGGTTTATCTCTGGACTTTCTATCCTGTTCCATTGATCTATCTTTCTGTTTTTGGTGCCAGTACCATACTGTCTTGATTACTGTAGCTTTGCAGATATAGTCTGAAGTCAGGGAGTCTGATTCCTCCAGCTCCGTTTTTGTCCCCCCAAGATTGCTTTGGCTATGTGGGGTCTTTTGTATTTCCATACAAATTGTGAAATTTTTTGTTCTAGTTCTGTGAAAAATGCCAGTGGTAGTTTCATAAGGATTGCATTGAATCTGTAGATTGCTTGGGGTAGTAGAGTTATTTTCACAATGTTGATTCTTCCAATCCAAGAACATGGCGTATCTCTCCATCTATTTGTATCATCTTTAATTTCTTTCATCAGTGTCTTATAATTTTCTGCATACAGATCTTTTGTCTCCTTAGGTAGGTTTATTCCTAGATATTTTATTCTTTTTGTTGCAATGGTAAATGGGAGTGTTTTCTTAATTTCACTTTCAAATTTTTCATCATTAGTGTATAGGAATGCAAGAGATTTCTGTGCATTAATTTTGTATCCTGCTACTTCACCAAATTCACTGATTAGCTCTAGTAGTTTTCTGGTAGCATCTTTAGGATTCTTTATGTATAGTATCATGTCATCTGCAAACAGCTTTACTTCTTCTTTTCCAATTTGGATTCCTTTTATTTCCCTTTTTTCTCTAATTGCTGTGACTAAAAATTCCAAAATTATGTTGAATAATAATGGTGAGAGTGGGCAACCTTTTGTTGTTCCTGATATTAGTGGAAATGGTTTCAGTGTTTCAGTTTTTCACCATTGAGGACGATATTGGCTGTGGGTTTGTCATATATGGCCTGTATTATGTTGACGAAAGTTCCCTCTATGCCTACTTTCTGGAGGGTTTTTATCATAAATGGGTGTTGAATTTTGTCAAAAGCTTTTCTGCATCTATTGAGATGATCATATGGTTTTTCTCCTTCAATTTGTTAATATGGTGTATCATGTTGATTGATTTGCATATATTGAAGAATCCTTGCATTCCTGGAATAAACCCCACTTGATCACAGTGTATGATCCTTTTAATGTGCTGTTGGATTCTGTTTCCTAGTATTTTGTTGAGGATTTTTGCATCTATGTTCATCATTGATATTGGCCTGTAGTTTTTTTTCTTTGTGACATCTTTGTCTGGTTTTGGTATCAGAGTGATGGTGGCCTTGTAGAATGACTTTGGGACTGTTCCTCCCTCTGCTATATTTTAGAAGAGTTTGAGAAGGATAGGTGTTAGCTCTTCTCTAAATATTTGATAGAATTCTCCTATGAAGCCATCTGGTCCTTGGCTTTTGTTTATTGGGAGAATTTTAATCACAGTTTCAATTTCAGTGCTTGTGTTTGGTCTGTTCATATTTTCTGTATCTTCCTGCTTCAGTCTCGGGAGGTTGTGCATTTCTAAGAATTTGTCCATTTCTTCCAGGTTGTCCATTTTATTTTCATATAGTTGCTTTTAATACTCTCTCATGATCCGTTGTATTTCTGCAGTGTCCATTGTAACTTCTCCTTTTTCATTTCTAATTCTATTGATTTGAGTCTTCTCCCTTTTTTTCTTGATGAGTCTGGCTAATGCTTTATCAATTTTGTTTATCTTCTCAAAGAACCAGCTTTTAGTTTTACTGATCTTTGCTATCATTTCCTTCATTTCTTTTTCATTTATTTCTGATCTTATTTTTATGATTTCTTTCCTTCTGCTAACTTTGGGGTTTTTTTGTTCTTCTTTCTCTAATTGCTTTAGGTATAAGGTTAGGTTGTTTATTTGAGATGTTTCTTGTTTCTTAATATAGGCTTGTTTAGCTATAAACTTCCCTCTTAGAACTGCTTTTGCTGCATCCCATAGGTTTTGGGTCATTGTGCTTTCATTGTCATTTGTTTCTAGGTATTTTTTGATTTCCTCTTTGATTTCTTCAGTGATCTCTTGGTTATTAAGTAATGTGTTGTTTAGCCTCCATGTGTTTGTATTTCTTACAGAGTTTTTCCTGTAATTGATATCTAGTCTCATAGTGTTGTGGTCGGAAAAGATACTTGATATGATTTCAATTTTCTTAAATTTACCAAGGCTTGATTTGTGGCCCAAGGTATGATCTATCCTGGAGAATGTTCTTGAGCACTTGAGAAGAATGTGTTTTCTGTTGTTTTTGGATGGAATGTCCTATAAATATCAATTAAGTCCATCTTGTTTAATATATTATTTAAAGCTTGTCTTTCCTTATTTATTTTCATTTTGGATGATCTGTCTTTTGGTGAAAGTGGGGTGTTAAAGTCCCCTACTATGATTGCGTTATTGTCGCTTTCCCCTTTTATGGCTGTTAGTATTTGCCTTATGTATTGAGTTGCTCCTATGTTGGGTGCATCAATATTTACAAGTGTTATGTCTTCTTCCTGGATTGATCCCTTGATCATTATATAGTGTCCTTCTCTGTCTCTTGAAATCGTCTTTGTTTTAAATTCTATTTTGTCTGATATGAGATTTGCTACTCCTGCTTTCTTTTGATTTTCGTTTGCATGGAATTTATTTTTCCATCCCCTCACTTCAGTCTCTATGTGTCCCTTGGTCTGAAGTGGGTCTCTTGTAGACAGCATATATATGGGTCTTGTTTTCATATCCATTCAGTCAGTCTATGTCTTTTGGTTGGAGCATTTAATCCATTTACATTTTAGGTAATTATCAATATGTATGTTCCTATTAACATTTTCTTAATTGTTTTAGGTTTATTATTGTAGGTCTTTTCCTTCTCTCGTGTTTCCTGCCTAGAGAAGTTCCTTTAGCATTTGTTGTAAAGCTGGTTTCATGGTGCTGAATTCTCTTAGCTTTTGCTTGTCTGTAAAGCTTTTAATTCCTCTGTCAAATCTGAATGAAATCCTTGCTGGGTAGAGTAATCTTCGTTGTAGGTTTTTCTCCTTCATCACTTTAAATATGTCCTGCCACTCCCTTCTGGCTTGCAGAGTTTCTGCTGAAAGATCAGCTGTTAACCTTATGGGCATTCCCTTGTGTGTTATTTATTGTTTTTCCCTTGATGCTTTTAATATTTTTTCTTTGTATTTAATTTTTGATAGTTTGATTACTACCTGTCTTGGTGTATTTCTCCTTGGATTTATCCGTTATGGGACCCACTGTGCTTCCTGGAGTTGATTAACTATTTCCTTTCCCATATTAGGGAACTTTACATCTATAATCTCTTCAAATATTTTCTCAGTCCCTTTCTTTATCTCTTCTTCTCCTGGGATTCTTGTAATTGGAATGTTGGTGTGTTTAATGTTGTCCCAGAAGTCTCTGAGCCTGTCCTCTATTGTTTTCATTCTTTTTCCTTTATTCTGCTCTGCAGTAGTTACTTCCACTATTTTATCTTCCAGGTCACTTATCCATTCTTCTGCCTCAGTTATTCTGCTATTGATCCCTTCTAGAGAATTTTAATTTCACTTTTTATGTTGTTCATCATTGTTTGTTTTCTCTTTAGTTTTTCTAGGTCCTTGTTAAACGTTTCTTGTATTTTCTCCATTCTATTTCTAAGATTTTGGATCATCTTTACTATCATTTTTCTGAATTCTTTTTCAGGTAGAGTGCCTATTTCCTCTTCATTTGTTAGGTCTGGTGGGTTTTTGCCTTGTTCCTTCATCTACTGGGTGTTTCTGTGTCTTCTCATTTTGCTTAGCTTACTGTGTTTGGGGTCTCCTTTTTGCAGGCTGCAGGTTTGTAGTTTCCATTGTTTTTGGTGCCTGTCTCCAGTGGCTAAGGTTGGTTCAGTAGGTAGTGTAGGTTTCCTGGTGGAGGAGGCTAGTGCCTGTGTTTTGGTGGATGAGGCTGTTTCTTGTCTTTCTGGTGGGCAGGTCCACGTCTGGTGGTGTATTTTGGGCTGTCTGTGCCCTTATTATGATTTTCGGCACCCTATGTGTTAATGGATGGGGTTGTGTTCCTTTCTTGCTAGTTGTTTGGCATAGGGTGTCCTGCACTGTAGTTTGCTGGTTATTTAGTGGAGCTGCGTTTTGGCATTGAGATGGACATCTGTGGGAGATTTTCACTGCTTGATATTACGTGGATCTGGGAGGTCTCTTGTGGACCAGTGTCCTGAGCTTGGCTCTCCCACCTCAGAGGCACAGCCCTGATGCCTGGCTGGAGCGCCAAGAACCTGTCATCCATACGGCTCAGAATAAAAGGGGGAGAAAAAAGAAAGAAAGAAGAAGATAAAATAAAATAAAGTAAAATAAAATAAAGTTATTAAAAATAAAAAAATAATTATGAAGAAGAAAAAAATTTTTTAAGTAAGAAAAATAAAATAAAATGGACAGACAGAACCCTAGGACAAATTGTAAAAGCAAAGCTATACGGATAAAATCACACACAGAAGCATACACACACTCACAAAAAGGAAAAGGGAAAAAATATATATATATCATTGTTTCCAAAGTCCACCTCCTCAATTTGGGATGATTGGTTGGTTATTCAGCTATTCCACAGATGCAGGGTACATCACGTTGATTGTGGAGATTTAATCCATTCCTCCTGAGGCTGCTGGGAGAGATTTCCCTTTCTCTTCTTTATTAGCACAGCTCCTGGGATTCAGCTTTGGATTTGGACCCACCTCTGCATGTAGGTCGCCTGAGGGCGTCTGTTCTTCGCTCGAACAGGACAGGCTTAAAGGAGCAGCTGATTCGGGGGCTCTGGCTCACTCAGGCCGGGGGGAAGGGATGGGTACAGATGCGGTGCGAGCCTGCTGCATCAGAGCCCAACATGACGTTGCAACAGCCTGAGGTGCACCGTGTATTCTCCCAGGGAAGTTGTCCCTGGATCATGGGACACTGGCAGTGGCGGGCTGCACAGGCTCCCAGGAGGGGAGGTGTGGATGGTGACCTGTGCTTGCACACAGGCTTCTTGGTGGCGGCAGCAGCAGCCTTAGCATCTCATGCCCTTCTCTGGGGTCCGCGCTGATAGCCGCGGCTCATGCCTGTCTCTGGAGCTTCTTTACGTGGCGTTCTTAATCCCCTCTCCTTGCATACCAGGAAACAAAGAGGCAAGAAAAAGTCTCTTGCCTCTTCCTCAGCTCCAGACCTTTTCCCAGACTCCCTCCCAGCTACCTGTGGCACACTAGTCCCTTCAGTTTGTGTTCACGCGGCCAACCCCAATCCTCTCACTGGGATCCAACCTCCGAAGCCAGACCCTCAGCTCCCAGCCCCTCCTGCCCCAGCGTGTGAGCAGACAAGCCTCTCGGGCTGGTGAGTGCTGGTCGGCACCGATCCTCTGTGCGGGAATCTCTCTGCTTTGCCCTCCGCACCCCTGTTGCTGCACTCTCCTCCGTGGCTCCAAAGCTTCCCCCATTTGCCACCCGCAGTCTCCGTGCGCGAAGGGGCTTCCTAGTGTGTGGAAACCTTTCCTCCTTCACAGCTCCCTCCCACTGGTGCAGGTCCCGTCCCTATTCTTTTGTCTCTGTTTTTTCTTTTGTCCTACCCAGGTACGTGGGGAGTTTCTTGCCTTTTGGGAGATCTGAGGTCTTCTGCCAGCATTCAAAAGGTGTTCTGTAGGAGGTGTTCCACATGTAGATCTATTTCTGATGTACTTGTGGGGAGGAAGGTGATCTCTCCATCTTACTTTTCCACTGTCTTGAAGCTCTTCCTCCAATATAGAAACTTTTTGTAACTGTCTTGATATCCTTTCTGGGTCTATAGGGAATATAATGTATAAAAGTTTTAAAAATGTATATTTAAAAATCCCTAATTTAAATCCAGTATTCTAGAGTAATGCAAAATACGTAGTAATGCAAACTCATTAAGCCATGAGTTTTCAAAGAGATAGTCTATGTCTTATTCAACCTGTGTCTCCAATAGCCAGCCTATATCTAACACAAAAAAAGTTCTCCCTAAAATTTGCCTTGAATAACGATGATGAAGAAGATGTTAGAAAACTATATTGGGTGATATGGCACCAACTTATTAGGAATTTAATAGAGTTTTTTCTTGTCAATTTCATGTTTATAAGTTCTCTATACATTTGTGTAAAGCAGTTATCACTCTCATTTGTCAGATGGAAAGTCTACCTTGGTGGTTTAGCATTCTAGGATTTGGTATTGCTTACTAGGTTAAAGTAAATGACAAAAGCCATCCACTGCCTGTATAATCAAAATTTCTTACACATTACTAAAATCCTAGATTGTTTAGCTAATTGCAAGAAGGCCTATTATTGTGAAAGATAGCAAGAACATTCTAATAATCTAATACATAATAGTAAATAATTGTAATTGGGAGAAATGTTGCATGGTTTTCTGTTAGAGACTAGAAAACATGTGTCATTTCCTTTACAAATGAAAGGGCTTCCTATTTCTGTTTATATTAACAGCTGGAGCTGCTGTTACTTTTATTTTGTTGTTCCCATATTCTTTATAGCTTGAGGCAATAATTCTCTCAATTTATGTGAAATAGTAGCATCGCCATTTTTGCTGCTTTGTGTATATTCATGGGGTTTGATGAACTTGTTTTAATTATTAAGGATTTTTTTTTCTATTGTGTAGGATGAAGGGAGTTTTAGTTTTAAATAGTCTAAATTCAGGGTAGGTCATATACATGACATTAAAACTTTTGTTCCTGTTCCTTATGGGATTGCTATATGGATATTTTTAAGGCTGTCAAAACTAGTCATCTGTAGTAGTTTTCTTACTTTGTAATAACAGAATTTATAATTAGTCTAATGGTAAAAATTTATATATCCAATAAATATCAATAATAATTATCAATGTTCTAAATGTACTATAATGTCTTTAGTTCTAGTTCTTCCAGAAAACTATGTTAAGTTTTTCAAACCATAAAGCTTTGTATAGCTGACAACACGAAAACTATTCAGTGGTTATCCATATGCTATATCATTTAACTTAGTACTTAAATGCTAATTGCTCTGGCCAACAGCACAACCAATCAATTTTATATCACTTACCTTGGAATATAATTTTGCATAAGATCATCACTTTTCTAGACATCTTCATACCTTAAAAACATATATTTAAATAAGAATTTTGGCAAACTTGAGAATAAGTTTTAGACTTTCTGTGTTTTCTACTGCATATTCTTGAGGTTAATTGATAGCAGTTGTAACAGGTATGAAAGATTGTATTCGTGGATAAAACTTGCATAAGATACAAACACCATAAGCATAATGACAAGTAAAACTTTAAAAATAAAAACATGAAACTCAAATGTGGAATTCTGTAATAGCTCTTAATTCCTTGAATTCTATCAATTAAAAAAACAAAGAATTTTATCTCAGTTTTTCTTTTCACATTCTGATTTTTTGTTTTGCTTGATACTGATTTGGAAATTTTCACCAACTTGACCAGAGAACTGCATGCTGAAATGCCTGCTACCGAGCCAGAAGGGTCTTTATTGTATTATCTGCCAGGAATGTAGAAGAGACAATTGACAGTTGAGAGGGACTGTATAAAGAAATGTTTCTGTGGTTTCCAAATCTGATACATCAGAATTATTTGGACCACTTATAAAAAGTAAAAAAAAAAAAAAAAAAAAAGAAAAAAAAACTATGCCTATCTCCCAGAGATTTCATTTAGTACAACTAATGTGTACCTGGACATTTACTTTTGTACGTGAATAATTTAATCTTAAGCACACTAAAGCTTTGAAAACTGCGGACATATTAATTCTCTATTTTTTCTGGATTCTTTATCATATTAAATTCCTAGCAAGTAACATTAGATTTGTTCACATTTAAATACCCTCATTCATAGTTTACTACTTTGATATGACTAGGAAGGACATTTCTGACTATTGTACAAAGCAACTATTGAGGACTTTATATATTACATTGGTCAATGGTCTTTGCAAACAAATGCATACAAAAAGTCTTTTAAAACTATTGACATGAATAAATTTCCATAAAGCATAAATAATTATCATTTTATCATCTAATAAGAACTGTACAATCAGTGTGTTTACATCTTTTTGCTTCAAATGTACAGAGCTGTTTTAGGCAGTCTCTAAGATGGTCTCCCATGATCCCTGCCTCTCAATATTTATGCCCTTTTGTCATAATCTTCCCTTCAGTGTGGCTGGACTTACTGACTTGCCTCTAACTAATGACTTGCCTCTGGCTTGAGTAATGGAATGTCATTTCTGGTATTAGGTTATAAAAAACACTGGCTTTCATCTTGGGTGTTCTCTCTCAATTGTTCTGAGGAAAGTCAACAGACTGTTGAGAAGCCCACATGGCAAGGAATTGAGGGAGACCCCTAGCCAACAGCTTAGTGAGGAACTGAAGTCCTCAGTTCAACAGCCTGAAAAGTACTGAATCTTGCCAACAGTATATGAGCGGACTTGGAAATAGAACTAACCACAATAGTGCTTCAGATAAGATCAAAGCCCTTGAACACTGCACTGACTGCAACCTCATAAGGGACTTAGAACCTGAAGACCCCAGCTAAGCCGTGCTCTGATTCTTGACCCACAGAAAGTATGAGATAATATTTGTTTGATGTTTCAAGTTGCTGAGTTTTAGAGTAATTTGTTTTGCACTAATAGAAGACAATGTAGAAGCTAAGAGCTTCATTAATCACCTCATCCCAGATTCTAGTATCATTCTTTGCTTTCTGTGGGACTGACTTTTTTTTCTTTAAATATTTGAGTTATTATAGGTGAATTTTTATTTTAAACCACTGAGTCCTTTTCTAAAAATGAGAGTGGTATTGTGAAAAAAAACTTTTTTTTAATTAATTTTTTTGGAGAAGAGTAGAAACTTTTGCACAAATAACTCATAATTATTTGTGCCTAGCAAGTACAATTTTCATCCACATAATTTCTATCACTCAATCTGAATCATAATTGCAAACTCATTTATTTTTTATTGGAGAATCCATCATATTTTTTTTCAGCAGAATTACCTTCCTAGTTCTTAGACCAAAATCATAGTACCAGCCCCAGAATAGATTTTAATATTCTGGAAGTTAGAGGTTTTGTTTTATGGATGAGAAATCTTAAGTCTAAAAAAAAAGATGAAGTGACTTACCCAGGATGAAACTACTACTTGAACTGAGATCTGATGACTCTTTTCTAGTGCTTCTTTAATTATTTGACCATAATACTGAATGGTTAGAAGGAGACACTCAGAAGCCTTTTGGGAGATGAGTGACATCCTGCCTGAGACTTGAACCTTGTCGTGTATAGCTTCCAAAATGGATAGCCCATTTGTATTAATATTTCAAAACTGTTCTCAAATTTCCCATGATTCTTATATAATATTACCTACTTCTCACTGCTAAACAACTTTTAACCAAGTCTCCAGTGTCTGTCTTTTCTATGATGGCATCTATAAAGGTGTTATGGTACTGGTCTTCAAAGTAAAATATTAATTGTGTTAATTAATAACCTAAATATGATTGCACTTGGATCTGTTGTATAGAAGATGCTTTAGATTTATTTTTGTGTGAACAAAACAGAAGGAAGTTTGAGACAGAGTCATTATTCTAGTAGAAACTCCCTGAGTAAAGAGCCAGATCTGCAGTAGTTGACCTTCTGCAAGACTCTGAGAAAACTATTTTGTGTTGCTATGAATGAAATTTTAATGATATACTGTGTAAAAGTGTGTTTTAATAAGTATTAACTGCTTCCCCAGCACTAAGTAATAGATGTCATATTTATATCAGTGATCTCTTTTCAAAACACAGAAGGTGGATTTGTTTTGGTCTGAAATAAATTAATTTCCTCCATCTTCCTGTTCATTTTGCAAGCATTGCCCACTTCGCTTGTTAGTTTTATGTAAGTGCATGGAGGTTTCTGGAATATCTCTCTGATTGTACTTGATGGTGGAGTTATTACACATATAAATGCCAGGGAGTCAGGGATTTGCTTCCCCATCACCATATACCATTGGAGGCATTACCTTCATTTCTTGTTTAAATAAACTTCCCCCAAGCCCCCAGGCATAAATTAAATCAAAGTAGTTTTAGAGCTCAAGGACAAAATAAGTCACTGTGGGAAAGTGGGACAAAGGAAGTCAGACACACCAGAGGGAAAGTTCAGACTGGCCAGTATCTTTAAAATGTCAGTGCTGTATAAAATGGCTTTGTAAGCCATCAATCAACTGTGGCTCTAGAAAGAGGCCAGTGGCTATAGAAATTAGTCTTTTTTTCACTAAGCCTTAGAAAATTATTTTCAGAGTAGGCTGAATTTGAGGATACTTATGCAGGTATAGCTAAGGAACTGAAGAAAAGAGAGATGGAGGAGGAATTTCTAGTAAAATCTTATTAGAAAAGTAATTCCTTGTTTTCATAAATATTAGGGTCTGGAGTTAAACAAAATTCCCTGTATTTATTTTATTATCGTGTTGAAATTTGACCTGTTTGCTAAAACAGGCAAGATTTAACCTGGCTTTCTTATGTTTTTATTTAATTGTTTGAAATGAGACTAAAGATTGATATGTTTCCGGTTTGATTATGATAACCAATCCATAATCCTATGGCAGTATCTGTTCATTTCAAAATAAAAATGTAAACCAAAGCCTCTGGTTTTTCAAGAAAAGAGGATTTCAAAGAGAAATGTCTACAGCAACCTTAATTGTACATGAAAGCTCTTCCAAAAAAGCCTATAGTAAACAGATTTTCTTAGGGTAGAGGCATGTTTTTAGTTCACACTTACTTCTATAAAAAATCTGCTTAATCTTATAGCTATTCCAAGCTAACTGAGTTCACACTAGCTACTACATAAATGGCCTAATATTAATATTAGCATTTATAGAACACACTGTATGTACCAGGCACTTGTGCTAAGTCATGATCACATATTTATTTAATTATTAAAACAGTGCTTTGAGGCAGGTACTCATATTATTCCTATGAGGAAATGGGTGGTAAACAACCTGTATAAATCCCTCTTCATCCTTGTCCCATGGAGATTTTACTGTTGTTGAAGGATGAAAACTATTGTGTGGTGGTTCAGATCACAGACTATGGGGTCACCTAGTTGGTTTCAAATACTGTTTCTGTTACTTCCTAGCTGTGAAACATTAAATAATTGATCTGTCCCTACATTTGAGTTTCCTCATGTATAAAATGAAAATTGTTAAAGGATAATTCTGAGGACTAAATGGGATAGAACATGTAAAACTGCCTAGCACAGAACCTAGTATATAGTATGAACTCAAAAAATGTCAGCTGTCTTTATTATTTGAATCTCCTTCAAGATTCACAAGCAAGAAGTGTACAATTTTAGAAGTCATTTGATTAATTACTTTGAACAAGTTAATTATTAGAAGATTTAAAAAGATAAAAACATGTTTTTCTGCCTTCAAATATATAATTTAGTTAGAAATAATCACACATACAATATATCATGTTTGTAATGCATTATGTAATATTGCAAATAAAGTAATACCTTTTATTAAATTGGGCTAATCAAGGAAGATTTTCATCAAGAGGTAGATTTTCTTAGAGGTTAGTTTTAAGAATATATATAAAGCATGCTAATTGTCAAAAATTTAGAAGATACAAAAAAGAATGAAAAGTAAAAATCACCTGTAAGATGGCAACTCAGATTTTAAAAAATCTATTAATATTTTGGCATATTATCTTATGGTCTTTGCATGTGTGTATAACGTATTTTAAAATACTACTTGATCATTTCTTATACAGAGATTTATTAAAATTTTCCCCACTCAACATTATGTTATAAGAATGTTGCCAGTTTATTAAATGTGGGTCTTATGAGTGAACTAAAGAAAAGAAAGAGGCATTCCTTGGCTTTGGGGTGGGGACTGAAGGATAGGCAGTGAAGATAAGAAAATAGTGAATAAGTTTTATTCATTGAAGGATGGGGTAATTTTTTTGGTTTAAAAACAGCAGGAGATAAAATTGCACATTTGAGGGAGAGGGTTAATGTCCAGCCCTGCAGTCCAGGCAGGATGACACCCTTTGATACAGTGAAGAGAGCAGTGGGGGGCGTATGAGAGACCTCCATTCACACCACATTCAACACTTCAACAACATCAAGTTTGCTACTTAACAGTCACTTCACCTTTGACATGGGGCCCGACCCTCCGCTTTCCTTGTTTCTTCATGTTTAAAATGAGACTTATGAATGATGGGTCCAAAATCAATAATGTACCCTTCTAAGCAAAATATATACCAGAACCATTGTGCAGAGCAGAGGAGGTAGAGTCTGTGAAGGTTTCTACAGAACTAGAAAGCCTTGCAAAGGAAAAACTCCGGAATATAAGCTGTCAGGGCCACACTTGGATCTTGTTCACCTGTGTTCCCCTTGCCATCACCAGGCACAGAGCATATGTTCCAGGAATGCCTGAGACCATGAACCATGAATAAGTTTAGAATGGAATTGACATCCCCCCCAAAGTCATTTTTTTAGATAAAAACATGTTTTCTGAAGTGGAGTCTAAGAGCTATTAGTTTTGGTCGTCTGGCAAATAGTTTTACTTTTTCCCTGAAACTAGGAAGAGAACAAATAGATCCACTGGTTGGATACATGACTCAGCTCTTGCTAATCATGTTGTCCCCTTGGCTTGGACATAGTGACTGTCCGTTTAGGAGAATAGAGCACAAGCAGGGGCAATCAATCAGTGTTCCTTGTGGAATTAAATGCTGGAGGAGAGAAAGGACTTGCCCTTCTGGTTAAGCTAGAATAGCAGAGACTAGAAATACCCTCCTGCTTGAAATAAATACATATTGTACACAGCTTTTGAAGCAACAACACTCAAGACGTGGGCATTAGGCAATGAAAAGATGTGAGTCCCGAGAGACAGCAAACAAAAGAGGTGACTGGTCAGATTGCTCAGCTCACCACCTACAGAAAGCTTCCAGGCCACTGTGCCAGGAGAAGGAACCCAGGCAGAGCAGGGCTGGCTCCCAGCCTGGAGGAGATGAAGCTGGGAATTTGGGGAAGCCAAGGTCATGAGAGTTTATATTCCTTTTCATTGTCAAGCTGCTTCATTTTGGGTTCCAGTCATTTTAAGGAAAAGAGACCTAATATGTTTTCTCATATTTCATTTTCTCATCCATTTCCCTTATTCCTGGGTTGATTTTTAAAGTCAATCATACCTCAGGCATTGCTGAAGTCACAGGCTAAGATCTGACAAGTGCCCTTTACTATGTAGCCTCAAGTATGTAAGCTGCAAGAACCGTAGCCCTTAGAGTGATCTTTGAATTAAATTGTTAAAATGTGTTTTTAAGTTAGTACTTTCTGAAAAATCTATTCTTCTGCAGACAGGCTTACAGCTATCTCCTATTAGGGCTAGAAATTGACTTTCCCGCCACTGACACTTGACCGGATGTTTATTTTCCCGTTATAACAATTGTCCACCAATTTCTCTTCTCACAGAAATAACGAAGGTCAGCTGTGATGAACTACCCGCTCTGTAGCCTGTCTCTGAGAGTTTCTTTTTATCCATATTTGATATCAGTGATTCCCTCATTTCTCATAAAAGAAAAAAAACTGAAGACAATCAATGCAAAGTACTGTCACTGAGAGTGGGGCAGAAGGAAGATAAAGGTATTTGCATGTTATTCTCACCGTGACTACTAAAGCCATCACCCAGTGAGGATGGGATGTCAGCACTGATGCACTCTTTTTTTTCCCCCCCAAAAGCTCTGCAGCTTCGAGATAAAATGTAACCTTGCAGTTGCTAAGGTAACTGAGGTTTTTTTTCCTTCTTAGGAATAGCAGAACAAATTAGGTGAAGAAAACTTCTGTAAATTGCCAATACATGGATGCCCTAAGGCTGCGATAGCTAAATGGTTCATTGGAATCCTAGGTAACCAATAATGGGGACAAGTCACCTAAAAGATATTTTTGCTGTTGATCTGATTTGCTTCTTGAGCAATTTAATGCAATGGATAAAATCATAGTCACCCCTCCTTTTCTAGTTTTACAGCCTTTCTTCCCCTTGTTAATTTTTTGTAACTTAATGGCTATCAATGTTCCTAAGTATGAGGCCCAGGATAGAAAATATTTAGATACAATAAAATATTACAAGGTTAATTGTTGGCAATGGTCTGCTTCATAATCAGAACACATTTAGAATTATGTATTGATATTTCCCTGTTGCTGCTGTTCCCGGGGGCTTCCTTGTGGCATGGCATCATTAATCTCTCATAACTCTGCTGGCAGGATTATTTATAAAAATATTTGGAATTAGAGACTAGTGGCTTGTACATGAAAATCCAGTCATTGTGTTTGCTTTCAAAATATCCCAATGTATTTTGACATTAAAATGCATTGAGAATATCTATGATACTTCATGTGTCTAAGATGCATATTTTTCTATATTTTAATATCCCTGAAATTTGGATGCATCTTATAACTTATAACTACTAGT
This sequence comes from Leucopleurus acutus, assembly GCF_964270905.1. Lineage (NCBI taxonomy): Eukaryota > Metazoa > Chordata > Mammalia > Artiodactyla > Delphinidae > Leucopleurus > Leucopleurus acutus. The sequence continues at coordinate 92,038,852 of NC_139147.1, read as the reverse complement.
GGCCCCTTCACTTTTTAAGTATCTTGTAATGCATGTGAGAATCAATGATATCATAGACTAGATGAAATATAGTATTATGACATTTATTTGAAAGAGTTTTGGTAAAACTTTCTCCACAAACTATTTTCACTTGTCTTGCCAACCAGTCTGTTACCAACAAAACATTATGATTTTCAAGACTCATCTTTAATAAGACCAGCTATCACAGCAGTGTTGCTGATATACATGTTTTCATCTGTAAGTTGTTCCAGTGGATTCTTGAGGATCATAGGATCGTCTCTTACTATCTTCCTATGAAAACATTGCTTCAAATGAAACCACTTAACAAAAGGGGTTCACTCTGAATATATGAGTGAGGAAATCTATGTTTGCTAGTAACTCGTGTTTCATTGACTTTGTCTCAGTCCTGTGGCAGGGCATCTGATTAATGAATAATACATATTCATAGAATACCTGCGCTGGGATAGGAGTTCTGGGTTGTGGTGGGCTTTGGAGGGAGTTGCTTCCAAATCAGGTCACTAGCTGTGTCACCTGCCAAGTCAGTCAATCTCTCTCAAACTTGGATTCCCATCAGGAAAAAGGGCTAATGTTCAAAGATTAAACCAAGTAAAACAATATATTGCACCATAACTGGTACTCAATAAATGGTCTTTTTGTTTTTTAATCTTTCTTTTCTCTATACCTGCCAATTGGGTTAATTTTTCTTTTGTAACAAATTAATGAAAAATACAAAGTTTTATGTGTTACAATTTTGAAATTATTACTACTATTAATATATTCTAATATTTTCTAATATGATAAAATGTTGTAAAGAGGAAATATTAGTCTTGCCTAAGCTGGGAGGTTTGGAAGACTAAAGCAGTTGACTTATGAAGCCCAGATGGAGGAAAGTAAAATTCTAGAAATAGTCTTCAAAAAATTCTATAATTTCTGTAAGCAAAAGATTACATATTTCATATGCAGAGTCCACTTTTTCTGGTTTTACATTTGATTGATTAAAAATCACATTAGAGAATGAATATTTGGTTCCATATAGAGTGCAATGGGCATGAACTTTGTTAGTAGATAGATCTGAATCTGTAATAAGTTTGATATCTCTAGGTGTGAGACTTCCAGTAAGTTACATAAGTACCTTGAGCCCCAGTTTCCTATAGGTAATGTTAAAGTAATAGTGTTGTTGGAAGAATAAAAGGTAATAATGTATGTAAAGTGTCAAACATGAATTAGAAGCCATGAATTAGAATAGGTAATAAATAAGTGTAAGTTCCTCCAATATCACAGAAATCTCCTTAGAAAGGAAAATTTTCTCCTATATGAAACATTTAGTTATAACAAACTTCAAAAGACATTTTTTAAATGCAGTCTTATAGACAAGCTGCTTAGATAGCCTCATCCACCAGAGGGCAGACAGCAGAATCAAGAAGAACTACAATCCTGCAGCCTGTGGAAGGAAAACCACATTCACAGAAATGTAGACAAAATGAAAAGGCAGAGAACTTTGTACCAGATGAAGGAAGAAGATAAAACCCCAGAAGCACAACTAAATGAAGTGGAGATAGGCAACCTTCCAGAAAAAGAATTCAGAATAATGATAGTGAAGATGATCCAGGACCTCAGAAAAAGGATGGAGGCAAAGATCGAGAAGATGCAAGAAATGTTTAACAGAGACCTAGAAGAGTTAAAGAATAAACACCTAGAGGAATTAAAGAACAAACAAACAGAGATGAACAATACAATAACTGAAATGAAAAATACACTAGAAGGAATCAATAGCAGAATAACTGAGGCAGAAAAACGGATAAGTGACCTGGAAGACAGAATGGGGGAATTCACTGCCATGGAACAGATAAAGAAAAAAAAAAAACAAAACAGCCTAAGAGACTTCTGGGACAAGATTAAACGCACCAACATTCACATTATAGGGGTCCCAGGAGGAGAAGAGAGAGAGAAAGGACCCGAGAAAATATTTGAAGAAATTATAGTTGAAAACGCCCCAAACATGGGAAAGGAAATAGACACCCAAGTCCAGGAAACACAGAGAGTCCCAGGCAGGATAAACCCAAGGGGAAACATGCCAAGACACATAGTAATCAAATTGAAAAAAATTAAAGACAGAGAAATTATTGAAAGCAACAAGGGACAAATGACAAATAACATACAAAGGAACTCCCAGAAGGTTAAGAGCTGATTCTCAGCAGAAACTCTACAAGCCAGAAGGGAGTGGCATGATATACACAAAGTGATGAAAGGGAATAACCTACAGCAAAGATTACTCTACCCAGCAAGGATCTCATTCAGATTCGATGGAGAAATCAAAAGCTTTACAGACAAGCAAAAGCTAAGAGAATTCAGCACCACCAAACCAGCTCTACAACAAATGCTAAAGGAACTTCTCTAAGTGGGAAACACAAGAGAAGAAAAGGATCTACAAAAACAAACCCAAAACAATTAAGAAAATGGTCATAGGAACATACATATCAATAATTACCTTAAACATGAATGGATTAAATACTCCAACCAAAAGACACAGGCTCACTGAATGGATACAAAAAGAAGATCCATCTATATGCTGTCTACAAGAGACCCACTTCAGACCTAGGGACACATACAGACTGAAAGTGAGGGGATGGAAAAAGATATTCCATGCAAATGCAAATCAAAAGAAAGCTGGAGTAGCAATACTCATATCAGATAAAATAGACTTTAAAATAAAGAATGTTACAAGAGACAAGGAAGGACACTACATAATGATCAAGGGATCAATCCAAGAAGATATAACATATATATCTATATCTATATATATGAGCACCTCAATATATAAGGCACCTGCTAACAGCTATAAAAGAGGAAATCAACAGTAACACAATAGTAGTGGGGGACATTAACACCTCACTTACACCAAGTGGACAGATCATCCAGACAGAAATTGAATAAGGAAACAGAAGCTTTAAATGAGACAATAGACCAGATAGATTTAATTGATATTTATAGGACATTCCATCCAAAAACAGCAGATTACACTTTCTTCTCAAGTGTACATGGAACATTCTCCAGGATAGATCACATCTTGTGTCACAAATCAAGTCTTGATAAATTAAAAAAAAATTGAAATCATATCAGGCATCTCTTCCGAACACAATGCTATGAGATTAGAAATCAATTACAGGGAAAAAAACATAAAAAGCACAAACACATGGAGGCTAAACAATATATTACTTAATAACCAAGAGATCACTGAATAAATCAAAGAGGAAATCAAAAAATACCTAGAGACAAATCACAACAAAAACACAATGATCCAAAACCTATGGGATGCAGCAAAAGCAGTCTAAGAGGGAAGTTTATAGCAATACCAGCCTACCTCAAGAAACAAGAAAAATCTCAAATAAAAAATCTAACCTTAAACCTAAAGGAACTGGAGAAAGAAGAACAAACAAAACTCAAAGTTAGTAGAAAGAAAGAAATCATAAAGGTCAGAGCAGAAATGAATGAAATAGAAACAAAGAAAACAATAGCAAAGGTCAGTAAAACTAAAAGCTGGTTCTTTGAGAAGATAAACAAAATAGATAAACCTTTAGCCAAACTCATCAAAAAAAACAGAGAGAGGACTCAAATCAATAAAATTAGAAATGAAAAAGGAGAAGTTACAACGGACACAGCAGAAATACAGAGCATCCTAGGAGACTACTACAAGCAACTCTATGCCAATAAAATGGACAACCGGGAAGAAATGGACAAATTCTTGGAAAGGTATAACCTTCCAAGACTGAACCAGGAAGAAACAGAAGATAAAAACAGACCAATCACAAGTAATGAAATTGAAACTGTGATTAGAAATCTTTCGAACAAATGAAAGTCCAGGACCAGATGGCTTCACAGGTGAATACTATCAAAAAATTTAAAGAAGAGCTAACACCCATTCTTCATAAACTCTTCCAAAAATTGCAGAGGAAGGAACACTCCCAAACTAATTCTAAAAGGCCACCATCACCCTGATACCAAAACCAGACAAAGAAACAATAAAAAAAGAAAATTACAGACCAATATCACTGATGAATATAGATGCAAAAATCCTCAACGAAATACTAGATAACAGAATCCAACAACACCTTAAAAGAATCATACACCATGATCAAGTGGGATTTATCTCAGGCATGCAAGGATTCTTCAATATACGCAAATCATCCAGTGTGATACACCATATTAACAAATTGAAGAAGAAAAACCATATGATCATCTCAATAGATGCAGAAAAGCTTTTTTTTTTTTTTTTTTTTGCAGTACGTGGGTCTCTCACTGTTGTGGCCTCTCCTGTTGCGGAGCACAGGCTCCGGATGCGCAGGCTTAGTGGCCATGGCTCACGGGCCCAGTCGCTCCGTGGCATGTGGGATCTTCCTGGACCGGGGCACGAACCCGCGTCCCCTGCATCATCAGCAGGCGGACTCTCAACCACCTCACCACCAGGGAAGCCCCAGAAAAGCTTTTGACAAAATTCAACACCCATTTATGATAAAAACTATCCAGAAAGTAGACACAGAGGGAACCTACCTCAACATAATAAAGGACATATATGACAAACCCACAGCAAACATCATTCTCAATGGTGAAAAACTGAAAGCATTTCCTCTAAGATCAGGAACAAGACAATGATGTCCACTGTCACCACTATTATTCAACAGAATTTTGGAAGTCCTAGCCATGGCAATCAGAGAAGAGAAAGAAATAAAAATTGGAAAAGAAGAAGTAAAGCCATCACTGTTTGCAGATGACGTGATACTATACATAGAGAATCCTAAAAACGCCACCAGAAAACTACTAGAGCTAATCAATGAATTTGGTAAAGTAGCAGGATACAAAATTAATGCACAGAAATCTCTTGCTTTCCTATACATTAACAATGAAATATCAGAAAGAGAAGTTAAGGAAACACTCCCATTCACCATTGCAACAAAAAGAATAAAATACCTAGGAATAAACCTACCTACGGAGGTAAGAGAACTCTACTCAATACTATAAGACACTGATGAAAGAAATTAAAGATGATACAAACAGATGGAGAGATATACCATGTTCTTGGATTGGAAGAATCAATATTGTGAAATTGAGTATACTACCCAAAGCAATCTACAGATTCAATGCAATCCCTATGAATTTACCAGTGGCATTTTTTACAGAACTAGTACAAAAAATCTTAAAATTTGTATGGAGACACAAAAGACCCTGAATAGCCAAAGCAGTCTTGAGGGACAAAAACGGAGCTGGAGCAATCAGGCTCCCTGATTTCAGACTATACTACAAAGCTACAGTAATCAAGACAATATGGTACTGGCACAAAATCAGATATATAGATCAATGGAACAGGATAGAAAGCCCAGAGATAAACCCACGCACCTATGGTCAACTAAACTATGAGAAAGGAGGCAAGGATATACAATGGAGAAAAGACAGTCTCTTCAATAAGTGGTGCTGGGCAAACTGGACAGCTACATGTAAAAGAATGAAATTAGAACACTCCCTAACACCATACACAAAAATAAACTCAAAATGGATTCAAGACCTAAATGTAAGACCGGATACTATAAAACTCTTAGAGGAAACCTAGGAAGAACACTCTTTGACATAAATCACAGAAAAATCTTTTTTGATCCATCCCCTAGAGTAATGGAAATAAAAACAAAGATAAATGTGACCTAATGAAACTTAAAAGCTTTTGCAAAGCAATGGAAACTACAAACAAGATGAAAAGACATCCCTAAGAATGGGAGAAAATATTTGCAAACAAATCAACAGACAAAGGATTAATCTCCAAAATATATAAACAGCTCATGCAGCTCCATATTATAAAAACCAAACAACCCAATAAAAAATGGGCAGAAGACCTAAATATACATTTCTCCAAGGAAGACATACAGATGGCCAAGAAGCACATGAAAAGCTGCTCAACATCACTAATTATTAGAGAAATGCCAATCAAAACTACAGTGTGGTATCACCTCACACCAGTTAGAATGGGCATCATCAGAAAATCTACAAACAACAAATGCTGGAGAGGGTGTGGACAAAAGGGAACCCTCTTGAACTGTTGGTGGGAATGTAACTTGATACAGCCACTATGGAGGACAGTATGGAGGTTCCTTGAAAAACTAAAAATAGAATTGCCATATGACCCAGCAATTCCACTGCTGGACATATACCCAGAGAAAACCATAATTCAAAAAGACACATGCGCTCCAATGTTCATTGCAGCACTATTTACAATAGCCAAGTCATGGAAGCATCCTAAATGCCCATCGACAGACAAATGTATGAAGAAGATGTGATATATATATATACAATGGAATATTACTCAGCCATAAAAAGGAACGAAATTGGGTCATTTGTAGACACGTGGATGGATCTTGAGACTGTCATACAGAGTGAAGTAAGTCAGAAAGAGAAAAACAAATATCATATATTAACGCCTATATGTGGAACCTAGAAAAATGGTATAGATGAACTGGTTTGCAGGGCAGAAATAGGGACTCAGATGTAGAGAACAATCGTATGGACACCAAAGGAGGAAAGTGGTGGGGTGCTTGGTGGTGGTGGGTTGAATTGGGAGATTGGGATTGACATATATACACTAATATGTATAAAATAGATAACTAATAAGAACTTGCTGTATAAAAAATAAATAAAATAAAATTAAAAAATTAAAAAAAAATGCAGTCTTATTAAAGGTGAGTTTATTGGAGAATCAGTATCCCAGTCTGCATGAGTTTGGAGACAAAACAAATGACAAAATCTTTGTAGCTGATTGCCAAAGACTTTGAATTCAGTAAGGGAATAAAAGTAAACTATCATGCACACCTGCTCCAACCCTACAATGCTTCACTTTGGGATAATTTTGTGCATGAGTTTTGGTGAAAAGGCTGGGATTTAGCAGAGTCTTATTTTAGTTTTTTGGAATGTTTGAGATGGGAAAATATAAAGGGAGTTAAGCTTAATTGCTACTTGATAGACAAATAAGAAGTAAAAATAGCTCTGCTATAGTTTAACTCTATAAACTCTCTATCAGTTATGGACAAGTTCTAAGCATTCCAGAAAACAAGGCAATTTTGGGAATATGGTGTCTGATTGCCTACTTATTAAAATATTTGTCAAGCTCAAATGGTCTAATTGTAAAGCTTACAAAATTTTAAAGCAGTAAGTTGGATGGATTATTTCATGTGAGATAGTGTATGTGTTGGGGGGGTGATGCATTCTAAGAGAAGGCAGCAGAGGAGGTGTCATATTGTCTTCTGTGTTGTTTTGGTATTAAGGCTTACTCAGGTAATTTTGAGATTATTCATATTAAAGCATCAGGCTTAGTGATTAAGAGCCAGATTTTGGAATCAGGCTCTGCTAGCTCACCTCTGTCAGTAATGGGGTTTGACGTTGTAATGTTAGGTAACTTTCTAAACATTAGTTTCCCAAGCTTTAAAGTAGACACAACTTCATAGAGCTGTTGTAAGTGGTAGAGTCTGTTTCTGAACCCAAGCAGTCTGGTTTCAGCACTCATGCTATTGACTGTTATGTCAGATATTCAAGGTATATTTCTTTTAAAAGGATGTGTTCAGATCATTTTATTAGAGTAATAGAAAGGAAAACAAAAATAAATCAATACTTATTTTAATTGATTAAAAATTAAATTGTATCATAAAATGAACAATTTTAGGAAAAAATGTGACCTAACTTTTCACCCAATCCACATCAAGATCTTATGGTTAGAGTTCATATTATATATTATAGTTCATTACATCAAAGAGGTTGAAGATGCAAAATAATATCTATAGAGTCTAATACATAGTGTCTAGTGTATTTACCTACATTAGATTTCATATGTGATATTTTTAGCACTGTTTCTGCCTTTTCACCATCCCTAGTACACCGGCAGTGGCAAAGTGTTTCAGGCAATAGTTCTCATTTGAAACTTTATTTATTACATGCTGGAAGCTCTTTTAAAATTAAGAACTTGATTTGACTTTGTTTCAGCAATTACTTCCAATTTTACAAGTGTAAATTAATATCAATCCATAAGAGGACCAAAGATTGAATTTTTACAATGTCTATTAAAAATGTTACTTATGTATTCTGCAAATAATTCTTCATTCCCAATTCTTAATGAATTTAAGAAGGAACCCAAGAACCTGCTGATCAAAATAAAGATAATATCAATGACAGCATATTTGCATTATGCTTACTGTCTTAAAGTACGTTATACATGTCAAGGCAAAATATATATTGAAAATGCTTGGTCGGGCTTCCCTGGTGGCGCAGTGGTTGGGAGTCCGCCTGCCGATGCAGAGGATCCGGGTTCGTGCCCAGGTCTGGGAGGATCCCGCATGCCACGGGGAGGCTGGGTCCGTGGGCAGTGGCCGCTGGGCCTGCGCGTCCGGGGCCTGTGCTCTGCGGCGGGAGAGGCCGCAGCGGTGAGAGGCCCGCGTGCCGCAAAAAAAAAAAAAAAAAAAAAAAAAAGCTTGGTCATAACTTTAATTCAATGACATTGAACAAAGACCTGAAACTGAGGGTAAATGTAGTGTAACTGTAGCTTTGGTTAAGATGTTCTTTAATTGTGGTAACATATGGTGCAGAAATATCCTGTGGGTTTCATTTCAGTCACTCCAAAATACTATTATTTAGTTTACTTGAATACCTCCAGCACAACAGAACCTTGGTTAGAGACAGTATATATAACTATTTTGTCCATTGAAAGCTGTTTATTAAATACTTGGAAAGTCTTTTCTAAATCAAATAAGATTAACCATTTGGAGCTTGTACTTGATGGTTTAATAAAAAGAAAGTTGCACTTCAGTCTCACTTTCATTTGTTTTAGATCTATTTATTACTCTCTATTTTGGGCCATCAATTTTAGAGCATTAAAAATAAGGAAAAGCATCAATTGCAACCTGACTCCAAAGATATTTGTATTTAATAGACTGATGAAATAAAGATCCTACAAAATTTTCATCATAATATTCTAAGTTTAGCTGATAATTTACTATGTATATTTTAAAATTGAGAATAAAACTGTGTCAAATGTCTTCAAGAATGTTTATGATATTATATTTATACTGTAAAATCCATATTAAATACTCATGATAAAAATAAAATGTTACTTAACAAATAAATAAAGAGGCATATTTTGAAAGCATCCATTGTGATACATAGTAATTGTTATTAGGTAACATATTTGATTTCATGTTAAAAAAAGAATGTAGGATGATTATGAAAGCATATCAAGTATAATAAATGTATCTTTAATCAGAACAATATTTAGTATGTGGTTATTCAGATTATTCACCTGTAATTGGATTTAATAATTGTATAAATTGAGCCTAAGAAAGATATTTAATATGCTTACAGGAATAATGAAAATAAGAACACCCTTACAAGAATGTGAGAGACAGCAGTGCATAATGGAAAACATACATTTTGGAGTCAGACAGATGTGGGATTGTACCTCTGCACTTCATCTTGGTGCAAACTTGAGCAATTTATTTAACATTTCTGTACCTCATTTTTTTGTGTGCACAGTGGAAAAAAAAAACAGCCTTCCATCAGTTAACTATTGCTGCACAAGTAACCACCCCAAAACTTAGTGACTTGAAATGGAAAGGCTTCTTACTGTTCGCTAGCCCCGCAGCTCAGCCAGGTTTGCCTGTGCAACTGCAGTCAGTTGTGTGGGTCAGGTAGGTAATTCTGCTGATCTAGGGTGGTTGACGGGCTGAAGTTTGGTCTAAGGTAGCCTCTGCTGGGACAGCTGGGCTCTCTTCCATGTGACGGCACTTCAACAGGTCAGTCCTGTCTTCTTATGGCAGAGAAGGAGCACACAAGGTGTCTTGAAACTGTCGTACTGTCAATTCTGCTGTGTTCTTTCGGTCAAAGCAAGTCACAAAACCAAGCCAGATTTCAAGGAGTGTGTAACAGACTGCTTCATGATGGGAGTAGCTGTGGAGTTGCATTGCAAAGTATATGGATCAAGGAAGGAGTAAAAAGTTGTGTCCATTTTTGCAGTATACCATAGTCCCTATCTAGCAATTTAATATTATATCTAGAAGAGTATTTGGCAGAAATATGTACTCAATAAAGTTAATCAATTTAATTATTTTTTAGAAATAAGCCACTTAAATTCTTACAGTATTTTTGTTCTTTTGTTACTTGTTTTTCTTTTACAAGGCCTGTGTATGATTTTTTTAGATTAATTAATTCATTTTTGGCTGTGTTGGTTCTTCGCTGCTGTGCGTGGGCTTTCTCTAGTTGCGGCGAGCCGGGGCTACTCTTCATTGCAGTGGCAGGCCTCTCATTGTGGTGGCCTCTCCTGTTGTGGAGCGCGGGCTCTAGGTACATGGGCTTCAGTAGTTGTGGCGCACGGGTCTAGTCGCTCCACAGCATGTGGGATCCCTCCAGACCAGGGATTGAACCCGTGTCCCCTGCATTGGCAGGCGGATTGCCAACCACTGCACCACCAGGGAAGTCCCCTGTGTATGATTAATCATTTAATTTTTTGAAAGTTCTCCTTCTAAAACTGCTTAACATAACTTGACTCAAATGTAAGATAAATTCAAATATGGCAAGGTTTCATTATAAGAATTCATGGAAAGTATTACTGTTAGAAATTATGTTCTTAGAATTTTGAAGATCAAAACATAGATTCGGTGGGAAAATACTTTCATTCAAAATTCTTCGGCATGGATTGAAACTTTTTATGTGTCATTCATTTATTAGTGTCTGTTTCATCTTTTCCTTTGTTGTGGGAGAGAGTATATCATAAAATATAAATTGTTTCATCTGAATAAGTTACATTATCTTTGATAATTAAAAAAAGTCTTTTTATTTTAAACTAATTTTAGACTTGCTGAGATGTGGCAAAAACCCCCCACATTTCCCTATATCTCCCACTTCCTCTAGTATTAACAGTGTTCGTAGCCACTGAGTAACTTTCAAAACTTGGCAATTAACTTTGGTACAGTGCTATTAAATAAACTGCAGATCTTATTTGAATTTCATCAATTTTTCCCCTAATGCTTCTTTTCTGTTCCAGGATCCTATCTATGATCTCACATTGCATTTAGTTATTATTTCTCCTTACCCTCTCCAGTTTGTAAGTTCCTCAGTTTTTCTGTTTCCTTCATGAACTTGACTCTTCTGAAGAGCGCTGATCAGTTATTTTGTAGAAAGTTGCTCAATTTGGATTTGTTTGGTTGTTCTCATGATTGAAATGAAGTGGTGTATTTTTTCATAGTAGTACCACTGAAATGATGCTGTGTCCTCCCTACATTATGTCAAAGGGTTTATGATGTCAGTGTGTCTTCTTGCTGGTGATAATAGCCTGATCACTTGGTACAGTAGGCCTGTGAAGATTCTCATATAAAGTTATTATCTTGCCCTTTTTAATTACTAAATACAGTGGGCCCCTCTGTATCTGCAGGTTCCTAGGAACAGACAGATACGGAGGGCCTACTATATATACTAAACCATTTTATATAAGGGACTTGAGCACCTATGGATTTTGGTTTCTGTAGACCCTGGAACTAACCCCCCTCAGATACCACGGGGAAACTCTGTCTTGGGGACATACTTTGAGATGATGCAACCCCCAGGTCCTAGTTTCTCAACATCATTCTTCACTAAAAGAGCAGGGACTCCTTGGAAAGATAGTTGATTCCAGATGGGGCAAGGTAAATACAAGATGAACCTGAAACATCTTGTAGTGAGAGAGTTTAAGGAAGTGCTAAGAAGAGGTGAGGATTGTCAGAAAAGCATGAGAGCCAAACAGAAGAAGCTCCTGATGGCTGAAGTTGAAACAAAATAAATGATAGTTTTGGGTATTAATCCATAGGATTAAAGACATCTATGAGTCCTTATTGATAAAAATATGTAATTGAATAAATAAAGATTAATCAAGGTGGATGTCTTAGCTTGGGCTACTGTAACAAAATAAATACCATAGATTGGGTGGCTTAAATAACAGACGTTTGTTTCTCACAGTTCTCTTAGACTGGGAAGGCTAAGATGAAGGTGCCGGCATGGTTGAGTTCTGATGGAGGCCCTGTTCTTGGCTTGTAGACCGCTGCCTTCTTGGGGGCAGATCCTTACATGGGGGACAGAAAGAGAGCTCTCGAGTCTCTTCTTCTTCTAAACAAGGGCACTAATCTTATCATGAGGGCACCATTCTCCTGATCTCATCTAAACCTAAAGTCCTCACCTCCAAATACATTCATATTGGGGCTTAGGATTTTAACAAAGGAATTTGGGGGGCATCCAAATATGCAATCTGTAACAGTAGAGAAAGGACAGGTATTCCTTACAGTAGAATTCAATTAATAAAAGTAGAAGAATGGGAGGAAATAATCACCATTAGGCAAACAACATGGTAATGAATTTTGTCCACTGATGGATCTTAAAATTAGTGAGCAAAAGTTTGAGGAGAGACAGGATTTGCATAGTATCTTTGATTTCAAAACCTAATTAAAAAAATCTTCTAAAACATAGAAGTATTTCCCTTTTTATGCAGTTCTCTTACCACATAGCCAGATGCCATCAATTCTCAATACCCTCTTAAATAATTAGAGAAAATCTTCAAGCTTTTTGCTTAATTACAGTCTCTGGCTAGGCACAGAGGTATAGAACCAAGAAAAAAAAATCAGGTTCTTTGGTGCTTTCAACATCATCTTCTATAGTTTTTTTATCTTGGCACAGGTGTAAAATACAAAACCTCAATTTGTGCTACCTTTTGGAAGTTCACCAGTTCAAAAAGGCCCATGTCCTGTTCTGTGGCAGGGTGATTATTAGAGGAACATATGCTGTAATGACGTTCATAAATCTAACCACCTGTGCATGACATTGAGGCTTGGGACTAGAGTTGTAAAAGCAATGTAAAATGGAGAAAAATACATAATGATATCTTACTTGTTCTAGAACATTCTATGCTCTGTTACATATTTTTTGACTAGAGGAAGTAGAAATATCCCCAAAATTAAAAGCAGATGGCCATAGTCATCATGGTAATTGTCCATGTATTTTTTCTCCTTTATCTAAATAACTTTAAATTACAAAATGTAAGAGCTTGAAGGATGCTAGGAGTCATTCAGTTCAACGTGTTCATTTAATAGATGTGAAAGTTATAGCACAGAGGTTAAGGAACTTACAAGATTTACTATGGTCTCATACTTTTTTGAAGTTCACAGCCGTCTAATCATTAAGGAAGTCTGACTTGTTTAGAAGTGAGGCACAACTTTATTTGCAGTATCAGTTATTAGCAAACAAACAGAAGAGCAAACTACTAATGATAATTTTATAACAGCCAATTTTAGCACTTAGCTCATCAAGTTATAAAGCACTTTTAGCACTTAGCTCATCAAGTTATAAAGCATAGTTAAATTAGAATACTCATAGACTACTCTAAAATTGTAATTTTAATAAAAAGGTTAGAAATAGGTAGTTGTACAAAAAATATATATATTTCATTGGAGAGAGTAATAGTTTGAAATAATAATGCTTAAATCTAAATATCATTATTTTTGCACATTGCTTTATTCGTGGATGATTAGTTCACGAGTACAATGAGAAATGAAACTCATAAGGTCCCTTGACCATGTAGAACTTATAGTCAAATGGAGGAAAAGTAGTAAGAAGTAGATAATTAAATATTTAATTTTTACTTTTAAAAGCTGTTATATGGGAGATGTGCATCTCTTAGGAGATGACATTTAAGCTGAGACTGACCGAAAAAATGGAGTCGTGGGAAACTAGAGTCAGAGCATTCCAAGGAGGCATCAGCATGTAATGAGGCATCAAGGCTGGAAAGAGGGAGGTGGATAGGGACATGGCGGGCAGAGGAGAGACGACTTGTGGTAGGCCAACTTAAAGAGTATGGATTTTACTTAAAGTTTCATGGGAAATCATTGAAGGATTTTAGTGAGGGGACTTTTATTTATGTTTTTAAAGAATTATTTTCATTTCTATATCAGGGAAATGATGAATGGCACAGCTAGTAATAATGCTCTGATTTGTTCTTCACCTTTATACTTAGTGTATCTTTATTATCCTCCTCCTTTAAAAATTTTAGAATTATGATTATAGAATTGTAAATAAAGAATTGTATGGCTGTAAATCATCCTTTTAAGTATTATATATTAATACATATGCAAGTATGTTTGTGTGTATGTATACATATATGATACTATGATCACATAAATATGTAATGTACCTCATATATATTATTCTGAAAATAAAGTAATTGTATTTTTGCTACAATTTGATTGAGAAAACACCATCATCCCTTTAAATAATTCCTGCAGTTAATACCATCAGACTGTATATGGAATTACTGTCTTTGATCAAGTTAATTGACATTTTTTGAAATTTCTTAACCTTTTCTATAAAATGGTACCTATTTCAATAAAGAATAAATGACATAATAAATGTAAATAAATATTATTATTATTATTGTTTTTTTAAACATCTTTATTGGAGTATAATTGCTTTACAATGGTGTCTTAGTTTCTGCTTTACAACAAAATGAATCAGTTATATATACACATATGTTCCCATATCTCTTCCCTCTTGCATCTCCTTCCCTCCCACCCTCCCTATCCCATCCCTCCAGGTGGTCACAAAGCACCGAGCTGATCTCCCTGTGCTGTGCGGCTGCTTCCCACTAGCTATCTACCTTACGTTTGGTAGTGTATATATGTCCATGCCTCTCTCTCGCTTTGTCACAGCTTACCATCACCCTCCCCATATCCTCAAGTCCATCTTCTAGTAGGTCTGTGTCTTTATTCCTGTCTTACCCCTAGGTTCTTCATGACATTTTTTTTTTCTTAAATTCCATATATATGTGTTAGCATACGGTATTTGTCTCTCTCTTTCTGACTTACTTCACTCTGTATGACAGACTCTAGGTCTATCCACCTCATTACAAATAGCTCAATTTCGTTTCCTTTTATGGCTGAGTAATATTCCATTGTATATATGTGCCACATCTTCTTTATCCATTCATCTGATGATGGACACTTAGGTTCTTTCCCTCTCTGGGCTATTGTAAATAGAGCTGCAATGAACATTTTGGTACATGACTCTTTTTGAATTTTGGTTTTCTCAGGGTATATGCCCAGTAGTGGGATTGCTGGGTCATATGGTAGTTCTATTTTTAGTTTTTTAAGGAAACTCCATACTGTTCTCCATAGTGGCTGCATCAATTTACATTCCCACCAACAGTGCAAGAGGGTTCCCTTTTTTCCACAACCTCTCCAGCATTTATTGTTTCTAGAGTTTTTTGATGATGGCCATTCTGACTGGTGTGAGATCATATCTCATTGTAGTTTCGATTTGCATTTCTCTAATGATTAGTGATGTTGAGCATTCTTTCATGTGTTTGTTGGCAGTCTGTATATCTTCTTTGGAGAAATGTCTATTTAGCTCTTCTGCCCATTTTTGGATTGGGTTGTTTGTTTTTTTGATATTGAGCTGCATGAGCTGCTTATAAAGTTTGGAGATTAATCCTTTGTCAGTTGCTTTATTTGCAAACATTTTCTCCCATTCTGAGGGCTGTCTTTTGGTCTTGTTTATGGTTTCCTTTGCTGTGCAAAAGCTTTGTAGTTACATTAGGTGCCATTTGTTTATTTTTGTTTTTATTTCCATTTCTCTAGGAGGTGGGTCAAAAAGGATCTTGCTGTGATTTATGTCATAGAGTGTTCTGCCTATGTTTTCCTCTAAGAGTTTGATAGTTTCTAGCCTTACATTTAGGTCTTTAATCCATTTTGAGCTTATTTTTGTGTATGGTGTTAGGGAGTGTTCTAATCTCATGCTTTTCCATGTAGCTGTCCAGTATTCCCAGCACCACTTATTGAATAGGCTGTCCTTTCTCCACTGTACATTCCTGCCTCCTTTATCAAAGATAAGGTGACCATATGTGCATGGGTTTATCTCTGGGCTTTCTATTCTGTTCCATTGATCTATATTTCTGTTTTTGTGCCAGTACCATACTGGCTTGATTACTGTAGCTTTGCAGTATAGTCTGAAGTCAGGGAGCCTGATTCCACCAGCTCTGTTTTTCGTTCTCAACATTGCTTTGGCTATGCAGGGTCTTTTGTGTTTCCATACAAATTGTGAAATTTTTTGTTCTTGTTCTGAGAAAAATGCCAGTGGTAGTTTGATAGGGATTGCACTGAATCTGTAGATTGCTTTGCGTAGTAAAGTCATTTTCACAATGTTGATTCTTCCAGTCCAAGAACATGGTAAATATCTCTCCATCTATTTGTATCATCTTTAATTTCTTTCATCAGTGTCTTATACTTTTCTGCATACAGGTCTTTTGTCTCCTTAGGTAGGTTTATTCCTAGATATTTTATTCTTTTTGTTGCAATGGTAAATGGGAGTGTTTTATTGATTTTACTTTCAGATTTTTCATCATTAGTGTATTGGATTGCCAGAGATTTCTGTGCATTAATTTTGTATCCTGCTACTTTACCAAATTCATTGATTAGCTCTAGTAGTTTTCTGGTAGCATCTTTAGGATTCTCTATGTATAGTATCATGTAATTTGCAGTGACAGCTTTACTTTTTCTTTTCAGATTTGGATTCCTTTTATTTCCTTTTCTTCTCTGATTGCTGTGGCTAAAACTTCCAAAACTATGTTGAATAAGGGTGGTGAGAGTGGGCAACCTTGTCTCGTTCCCGATCTTAGTGGAAATGCTTTCAGTTTTTCACCATTGAGGACGATGTTGGCTTTGGGTTTGTCATATATGGCCTTTATTGTGTTGAGGAAAGTTCCCTCTATGCCTACTTTCTGCAGGGTTTTTATCATAAATGGGTGTTGAATTTTGTCAAAAGCTTTCTCTGCATCTATTGAGATGACCATATGGTTTTCCTCCTTCATTTTGTTACTATGGTGTATCACGTTGATTGATTTGTGTATATTGAAGAATCCTTGCATTCCTGGAATAAACCCCACTTGATCATGGTGTATGATCCGTTTTATGTGCTGTTGGATTCTGTTTTCTAGTATTTTGTTAAGGATTTTTGCATCTATGTTCATCAGTGATATTGGCCTGTAGTTTTCTTTCTTTGTGACATTCTTGTTTGGTTTTGGTATCAGGATGATGGTGGCCTCGTAGAATGAGTTTGGGAGTGTTCCTTCCTCTGCCATATTTTGGAAGCGTTTGAGAAGGATAGGTGTTAGCTCTTCTCTAAATGTTGATAGAATTCACCTGTGAAGCCATCTGGTCCTGGGCTTTTGTTTGTTGGAAGATTTTTAATCACAGTTTCAATTTCACTGCTTGTGATTGGTCTGTTCATATTTTCTATTTCTTCCTGATTCAGTCTTGGCAGGTTGTGCATTTCTAAGAATTTGTCCATTTTTTCCAGGTTGTCCATTTTATTGCCATAGAGTTGCTTGTAGTAATCTCTCATGATCTTTTGTATTTCTGCAGTGTCAGTTGTTACGTCTCCTTTTTCATTTCTAATTCTATTGATTTGAGTCTTTTCCCTTTTTTTCTTGATGAGTCTGGCTAATGGTTTGTCAATATTGTTTATCTTCTCAAAGAACCAGCTTTTAGTTTTATTGATCTTTGCTATTGTTTCCTTCATTTCTTTTTCATTTATTTCTGATCTGATCTTTATGATTTCTTTCCTTCTGCTAACTTTGGGGGTTTTTTGTTCTTCTTTCTCTAATTGCTTTAGGTGCAAGGTTAGGTTGTTTATTTGAGATGTTTCCTGTTTCTTAAGGTAGGATTGTATTGCTATAAACTTCCCTCTTAGAACTGCCTTTACTGCATCCCATAGATTTTGGGTTGTCGTGTCTCCATTGTCATTTGTTTCTAGGTATTTTTTTATTTCCTCTTTGATTTCTTCAGTGATCACTTCATTATTAAGTAGTGTATTGTTGAGCCTCCATGTGTTTGTATTTTTTTACAGATCTTTTCCTGTAATTGATATCTAGTCTCATGGGATTGTGGTCAGAAAAGATACTTGATACAGTTTCAGTTTTCTTAAATTTACCAAGGCTTGATTTGTGACCCAAGATATGGTCTATCCTGGAGAATGTTCCATGAGCACTTGAGAAAAATGTGTATTCTGTTGTTTTTGGATGGAATGTCCTATAAATATCGATTAAGTTCATCTTGTTTAATGTATCATTTAAAGCTTGTGTTTCCTTATTTATTTTCGTTTTGGAAGATCTGTGCATTGGTGAAAGTGGGGTGTTGAAGTCCCCTACTATGAATGTGTTACTGTCACTTTCCCCTTTTATGGCTGTTAGTATTTGCCTTATGTATTGAGGTGGTCCTATGTTGGGTGCATAAATATTTGCAATTGTTATATCTTCTTCTTGGATAATCCCTTGATCATTATGTAGTGTCCTTCTTTGTCTCTTCTAATAGTCTTTATTTTAAAGTCTATTTTGTCTGATATGAGAATTGCTACTCCAGCTTTGTTTTGGTTTCCATTTGCATGAAATATCTTTTTCCATCCCCTTACTTTCAGTCTGTATGTGTCTCTAGGTCTGAAGTGGGTCTCTTGTAGACAGCAAATATATGGGTCTTCTTTTTGTATCCATTCAGCCAATCTGTGTCTTTTGGTGGGAGCATTGTCCATTTACATTTAAGGTAATTATTGATATATATGTTACTATTCCCATTTTCTTAATTGTTTTGGGTTCCTTATTGTAGGTCTTTTCCTTCTCTTTGTTTCTTGCCTAGAGATGTTCCTTTAGCAGTTGTTGTAGAGCTGGTTTGGTGGTGCTGAACTCTCTCAGCTTTTGCTTGTCTGTAAAGGTTTTAATTTCTCCATCAAATCTGAATGACATTCTTGCTGGGTAGAGTAATCTTCGTTGCAGGTTTTTCTCCTTCATCACTTTAAATGTGTCCTGCCTGTCCATTCTGGCTTGCAGAGTTTCTGCTGAAAGCTCAGCTATTAACCTTATGGGGATTCCCTTGTGTGTTATTTTTTCCTTGCTGCTTTTAATATGTTTTCTTTGTATTTAATTTTTGACAGTTTGATTAATATGTGTCTTGGCATGTTTCTCCTTGGACTTATCCTGTACGGGACTCTCTGTGCTTCCTGGACTTGATTAACTATTTCCTTTCCCATATTAGGGACGTTTTCAACTATAACCTCTTCAAATATTTTCTCAGTCCCTTTCTTTTTCTCTTCTTCTTCTGGAACCCCTATAATTCGAATGTTGGTGCGTTTAATGAGACTGTCCTCAGTTCTTTTCATTCTTTTTTCTTTATTCTGCTCTGCAGTAGTTATTTTCAGTATTTTATCTTCCAGGTCACTTATCTGTTCTTCTGCCTCAGTTATTCTGCTATTGATCCCATTTAGAGTACTTTTCATTTCATTTATTGTGTTGTTCATCGTTGTTTGTTTCATCTTTAGTTCTTCTAGGTCCTTGTTAAATGTTTCTTGCATTTTGTCTACTCTGTTTCTAAGATTTTGGATCATCTTTACTGTCATTATTCTGAATTCTTTTTCAGGTAGACTGCCTATTTCCTCTTCATTTGTTAGGTCTGGTGGGTTTTTATCTTGCTCCTTCATCTGCTGTGTGTTTCTCTGTCTTCTCATTTTGCTTAACTTACTTTGTTTGTGGTCTCCTTTCTGCAGGCTGCAGGTTCATAGTTCCCGTTGTTTTTGGTGTCTGTCCCCAGTGGCTAAGGTTGGTTCAGTAGGTTGTGTAGGCTTCCTGGTGGAGGGGACTAGTGCCTGTGTTCTGGTGGATGAGGCTGGATCTTGTCTTTCTGGTGGGCAGGTCCACGTCTGGTGGTGTGTTTTGGGGTGTCTGTGGACTTATTATGATTTTAGGTAGCCTCTCTGCTAATGGGTGCGGTTGTGTTCCTGTCTTGCTAGTTGTTTGGCATAGTATGTTCGGCACTGTAGCTTGCTGGTCGTTGAGTGAAGCTGGGTGGTGGTGTTGAGATGGAGATCTCTGGGAGATTTTTGCTGTTTGATATTATGTGCAGCTGGGAGGTCTGTTGTGTACCAGTGTCCTGAAGTTGGCTCACCCACCTCAGAGGCACACACTGACTCCTGGCTGCAGCACCAAGAGCCTTTCATCCACACGGCTCAGAATAAAAGGGAGAAAAAGTAGAAAGAAAGAATTAGTAGAAGTAGAAGGAAAGAAAGAAAGAAAGAAAGAAAGGAAGGAAGGAAGGAAGGAGGGAGGTCCAGAGGGAGGGAGGGAGGTAGGAGGGAAGGAAGGAAGGAAGGAAGGAGGGAAGGAAGGAAAAAAGAAAGAAAGAAGATGAAGTAAAATAAAATAAAGTAAGATAAAATATAATAAATTATTAAAATAAAAAAATAATTATTAAGAGAAAAAAAAAAGGACGGATATAACCCTAGGACAAATGGTGGAAGCAAAGCTTTACAGACAAAATCTCACACAGAAGCATACACATATACACTCACACAAAAAGGAAAAGGGGAAAAAATCATAAATCTTGCTCTCAAAGTCCACTTCCTTAATTTGGGATGATTCGCTGTCTATTCAGGTATTCC
Source organism: Leucopleurus acutus (assembly GCF_964270905.1). Taxonomy (NCBI): domain Eukaryota; kingdom Metazoa; phylum Chordata; class Mammalia; order Artiodactyla; family Delphinidae; genus Leucopleurus; species Leucopleurus acutus. The sequence goes on along the minus strand of NC_139147.1, from coordinate 92,018,338 downwards.
ACAGATGCAGGGTACATCTAGTTGATTGTGGAGCTTTAATCCGCTGCTTCTGAGGCTGCTGGGAGAGATTTCCCTTTCTCTTCTTTGTTCTCACAGCTCCCAGGGGCTCAGCTTTGGATTTGGCCCTGCCTCTGCGTGTAGGTCGCAGGAGGGCGTCTGTTCTTCGCTCAGACAGGACGGGGTTAAAGGAGCCGCTGATTCGGTGGCTCTGGCTCACTCAGGCTGGGGGAAGGGAGGGGCACGGAGTGCGGGGCGGGCCTGCGGCGGCAGAGGCCGGCATGACGTTGCAGCAGCGTGAGGCGAGCAGCGTGAGCCGTGCGTTCTCCCGGAGGCGTTGTCCCTGGATCCCGGGACCCTGGCAGTAGCGGGCTGCACAGGCTACCCGGAAAGGGGTGTGGATAGTGACCTGTGCTCGCACACAGGCTTCTTGGTGGCGGCAGCAGCAGCCTTAGCCTCTCATGCCCGTCTCTGGGGTTTGTGCTTTTAGCCGCGGCTCGCGCCTGTCTCTGGAACTCCTTTCAGCAGCGCTCTTAATCCCCTTTCCTTTCCTCGCGCACCAGGAAACAAAGAGGGAAGGAAAAGTCTCTTGCCTCTTCGGCAGGTCCAGACTTTTCCTGGACTCCATCCCGGCTAGCCGTGGCGCAGTAACTCCCTGCAGGCTGTGTTCACGCCACCAACCTCAGTCCTCTCCCTGCGCTCCGACCGAAGCCGGAGCCTCAACTCCCAGCCCCGCCCGCCCCGGCGGGGGAGCAGACAAGCCTCTGGGACTGGTGAGTGCCGGTCGGCCCTGATCCTCTGTGCGGGAATCTCTCCGCTTTGACCTCTGCACCCCTGTTGCTGTGCTCTCCTCCAGGGCTCCGAAGCTTTCCCCCTCCGCCACCCGCAGTCTCTGCCCACGAAGGGGCTTCCTAGTGTGTGCAAACCTTTCCTCCTTCACAGCTCCCTCCCACTGGTGCAGGTTCCGTCCCTATCCTTTTGTCTCTATTTATTCTTTTTTTCTTTTGCCCTACCCAGGTACGTGGGGGGGTTTCTTGCCTTTTGGGAGATCTGAGGTCTTCTGCCAGCATTCAGTAGGTGTTCTGTAGGAGTTGTTCCACGTGTAGATGTATTTCTGGTGTATCTGTGGGGAGGAAGATGATCTCCACGTGTTACTCTTCCGCCATCTTCCCGGAAGCCGTAAATAAATATTATGCCTAGCATATAGTATGTACTCCATAATGTCATTTTAAAATTTATTATGCATTGATATGATGAAATCTTTTAATTTTGATCTTTGCTGTAAGCAAAGCCATCTTTGTTTCTCTCTTACTACACTTTGCATAGATATTTTTTGTTGCTCTTGTTTGGTTTTTGGAACTTTTATTAGATTCTTGTTACTCTGGACATATATATATATTTTAACATCTTTATTGGAGTATAATTGCTTTACAATGGTGTGTGTGTTAGTTTTTGCTTTATAACAAAGTGAATCAGCTATACATATACATATATCCCCTTTATAAGCTTATCTTTCTTGCCTACTGAGAGAAGGCTGCATATGGTATCTAGCAAGGACACAAAGGAGGGAAGGTTCATGTCAATTTAGAATGTAAAAAGAAACTGACTAGAGAACATTACCTGTATTGCCTAATTTTAAAAATAAACAGAATGTGGAAGTTCAAGAGCAAGGTCGATTGGAACATTTTATAAAACCATGGAAAGAATTGATATGGTGGGTTTATTTTTTTAGATTTTACTTCCTATAATAGTTTTAAAAAAGTGTTTGTATAACATATACCTCGTATAGCTTTATCGTTGCTACTTACATGAACTGTAAGTAGCTTAAATTGATTGTGAGTAATTCTTTCCAGAAAAGGTAGGGGTGGTTATTATTGTTATTTCTGTTGTTTTCATTACTTGGCTATTCAGCAAATTTCATTGTTGTGTCTTGGAGATAGCTGTAATCAAAGCTTTCTATAGACCTTTAACCAAAGTGGAAAAATTGAGATATGGTATGAACAGCTTTAAAAAACTACACAATATAGTGTACTAAATTTATACACTAAACAATAATAATTTGGTGTCTCCTTTAAGAAAAAATAATATTTTCAATAATCTTTGCATATATTACACTTATGATTGGATTAAATAGAATCCCTCTTAATCCAACAAAATATCTGATATGAATTTGGGTTCTTAATGAAAGATAGTTCTTTCCTCACACTTTGAAGGGGACATAGTTTTATGCAAATGAAATATGTTACTTCTGTTAAATAGGTGTTTTGGAGGCTTAGCCAATCAGAATACATTTGTTGACTATAGCACTATGCCTGTGTATTGCCTAAAACCATGTGATGATCACTAGTAATCAGTGACCAATCCAGATTTTGGGAAATAGTATTTAGTTGATAAAATTATAATTCATATAAAATAATATAAAATGCAATATAGGGTAAAGGTTAAGATCATTGGTTCTGGTACCAAACTAGTTGAGTTTGATTCCTGTTTCTACCATCTCAGGAGCTTTGTGACCCGGAGGAAGTCACATAACATCTCACTTTCCCATACATAAAATGGGAAGGGTACTCTCAGTGCATATATCATAAGGTTATTATGAGGATTAAGAGAGCTGAATTGTGTAAAGCAATTAGATTAGTTTCTGGTACTAAGGTAAAGGTCCTGTAGCATTTACTGTTATTATTAAAGACTTATTTGGTTCTGTCAAGTAGAAAATGTGAAGAGTGGTTTATTATCAGAATGCAGGGGAAAGAAACAAATCACCATGGGACATCCATGTGTCAGTATTCAAATGTTAACTGCCTCTTTAGATAAGATTTATATTTGCTGAGTTACAAGAACAAAGATGTGGAGTTGGAAATTTAGAAAATGTTTGGGACACAAGGAGTTTGTTGATTAGAATAGAGTGGATGATTCTTGCAAGTGTGTAGTGAAGGAAGAGGTATGAAAACCAGGTTGACTTGTCTCTATGTTGTGAGGAATTAAGGCTGAGTAAATTGCTAGCCTGTGAGATAAGGTGACTTCTACTGCATAATGATTTGTTATCTATTTTCACCTCTAATTGTGTAATTCAGAAGTTTAGACTTATTTAAGCATGGAGAGATGATTGAGGAAACTCAACTTCAACAACTTTTATGTGTTTTTAATAGGTGAAATCAATCCAGTGGTGGCAGAGTTTTGTGTTGAGATGAGTTTTTCTTCTGGTAGTATTTTAAACATATTCACCAATGTCAAAGTTTCACAATTTATTGGGAACTTTAAAGACATAAAATTATTTTTGTAATTTCGACCCCTGATGGAGGCATTCAGTGCAGCTTACAGTGTCTCTTTCACCAGAGCTGCAGAGTATAACGTTTCATTACTTTCTCCCCAGGAGTTGCTGCATTACCAGTTAGGGTATATCTAACAGAATATCATTAACCAGGCACCATCAGATCATCAACACAAAGAAACTGCTGAAGCTGAATTAGATGTTCTCACTCTAATAATGAGCCTAGTGACACTCTATAAAATCAAGACAGTAGCAACAACATAGAAAGCCCAGGCTAATTTCCTCTATTTCCAAACATTAGATTATTAACTTTATTTCATCATCCTGGTTTAATTTTTCTGTATCTATTCAGGTATGGAAACCACTGGCTAAGAAAGATATGTGCAGAGGTGATTGAAATAGAAATTAAGTCTACTGAAATTTAATGGTATTAAAATGAACAGTCATTGGGCATATTACTTCAGTACCGATTGGAGAATTGCTAGGCTTCCTTAGCTTTCCACTTACTTAATAAGCCCTACTGGATACTGGAGTGTCTTTGATGCTCCATTGGCATGGTTTGTAAGCAAAAAAATACCGTAGAGTTCTCTATTTTTGTTGAAGACTGCATAAACTTTAGTACTCCTTAAAATTCCCAACATTTAATTTTGTGACTCTGACTTACAATAATAAATTCAAGATCACCTTTAGTGTAATGTGTTATCTTGAAAGCATTACTTTGACATTTGTAATAGAAAAGATTAAAAGATTATCTGCCTGTTCACTTTGCTGTACCTTGGTGCCTTTTTGCTCTTCTAATTAAGGGTACTTCTTTTAAATAATAAAGTAGCTTCTATTTGAAGAAGGAATTATTTGGAACTTTAGTTTTCTACAATCAACCTTTCCTCGCATGGTGTGGACATACTTTTTTTTTTCAAATCCTGGATAATTGAAATGCTTTTTTCTCTACATTGAGCTACTCTTTTTTTCATAAGCTCCTGTTACAAATAGATCTTCCAGTTTCTTCTGGGAATCTCTTTATGATCTTGGGAGTGTTCAATTATTAAATTATATCAGGTTTTTGAAAAGATGAATCATGTCTTCTCATTGTAGATACTGACACTTAGTTAATTTTTATAGGTTTTAGACCAACTATGGTGTTTTTCTTCAAAGCTTCATCACAAAGTTTCTTTCTTCAGATAAAATCATCTATATGATGAAGTCTTAGCAACATCACAAAAAGCCATTTAAATAGCTCAGTTAAAGATTGATTGTTTGCTATGTATCTTCCCTAAATAGACAACCATTTGTCCCCATGAGTTAGAATAACTGATGTTATTCAAAGATATTTGTTCTAGGGTACTTTTAATTTTTTTAAAATTTAATATAATTAATTTATTTTTTATACAGCAGGTTCTTATTAGTTATCTATTTTATACATATTAGTGTATATATGTCAATTCCAATCTCCCTATTCATCCCACCACCACTTTCCCCCTTTGGTGTCCATCTGTTTGTTCTCTACATGTGTGTCTCTATTTCTGCCCTGCAAGCCAGTTCATCTGTACCATTTTTCTAGGTTCCACATATTGCGTTAATATACGATATTTGTTTTTCTCTTTCTGACTTACTTCCCTCTGTATGACAGTCTCAAGATCCATCCACGTGTCTACAAATGACTCAGTTTCATTCCTTTTTATGGCTAAGTGATATTTCATTGTATATATGTACCACATCTTCTTTATCCATTTGTCTGTCAATGGGCATTTACATTGCTTCCATGATCTGACTATTGTAAGTACTGCTGCAATGAACATTGGAATGCATGTGTCTTTTTGAATTATAGTTTTCTCTGGGTATATGCCCAGCAGTGGGATTGCTGGGTCATATGGTAATTCTATTTTTAGTTTTTTAAGGAACCTCCATACTGTTCTCCATAATGGCTGCATCAATTTACATTCCCACCAACAGGGCAAGAAGGTTCCCTTTTCTCCGCACCCTCTCCAGCATTTGTTGTTTTTAGATTTTCTGATGATGCCCATTCTAACTGGTGTGAGGTGATACCTCATTGTAGTTTTGATTTGCATTTCTCTAATAATTAGTGATATTGAGCAGCTTTTCAAGTGCTTCTTGGCCATCTGTATGTCTTCTTTGGAGAAATGTCTATTTAGGTCTTCTGGGTTGGACTGGGTTGTTTGTTTTTTGGACTGGGTTGTTTGTTTTTTTAATGTTGAACTGCATGAGCTGTTTATATATTTTGGAGATTAATCCTTTGTCCGTTGATTTGTTTGCAAATATTTTCTCCCATTCTGAGGGCTTCTTTTCGTCTTGTTTGTAGTTTCCATTGTTTTGCAAAAGCTTTGAAGTTTCATTAGGTCCCATTTGTTTATTTTTGTTTTTATTTCCATTTCTCTAGGAGGTGGATCAAAAAAGATCTTGCTGTGATTTATGTCAAAGTGTTCTTCCTATGTTTTCTTCTAAGAGTTTTATAGTGTCTGGTCTTACATTTAGGTCTTTAATCCATTTTAAGTTTATTTTTGTGTATGGTGTTAGGGAGTGTTCTAAAAAAAATTTCATTCTTTTCCATGTAGCTGTCCAGTTTTCCCAGCACCACTTACTGAAGAGGGTACCTTTAATTTTTAAAGAGAAACAAACTCCCAAATTATATAAATAGGTTTTCTTTCAGTGGCACTGAATTGAAATGCTGCATTGAATATACTGAATTGACATATTGCCCATATTCTGATCTATACTTTGGTGAACAGCATTTGGGTTTGGGAATTAAATAGAACTGGGTGCCAGTACTGAATATGTTTTATAGCCTTAGCCATATATTAAACCTCTTCACACTTCTGTGATATGTGACCTTAGGCAAGTTTCTCAACCATTCTGAATCTGTTTCCCAATCCTTGAAGTTGTAGTAAATACATGTTACAGTTGAAGTAAGGATTAATATGCTATCTTAACTAGATGTATCATAAACTACTTAGGATTCTGTCTGACACATAGGCTTTCAACAATCACCGATTCATTCACTCCATTTATTCAACAAATATTTATTTACTTCTACTACTACTTCTGTTTCTAGTACTAGTATTACTGACAACAACAATAGAAATCAACAATTGTAATCTACTTTTAGCACCAACAGTAAGATTTCTCAGCCTTACTGTGCAATTGAATCTCTTGGGAGTTTTCTTTTTGAAAGATATATATATATATATATGTAAAATATATTATACATATGTATATATATTATACATATATATTTTATATATATGTATAATATATATATATGGAGAGACAGAGTTTGATTCCATAACCAAGTAATTCAGATGGATTACATGTAAAATGGATAAAGAAGTATCCATTTTTAACAATTAATCCAGATGACTTTATATTGGTAGTTCTCAAGTCTCACTTTGGGAAACCTAATCTAGAGTTATAAATGACTACTTAAGAAATATTTTCAGTTTCTTATTTAGTAAGAACAATAACGTAAGAAAGCTTGAGGTATTATTCTATTGATTTTGTGTTATGTTTAGTCATTCAAAATATTTATTAAATACTAACTATGTGACAAACATTGTATTAGGCACTAAGGAAATAGTGCTGGACAAGAAAAAAAATTATCCTTGTTCCAAAGAACACATAGTCTAGTGGAAAAGATAACTAAAAGGTAATAAAAAAATAAAGTTTAAAGAATATGATGATAGGAAAGTACAGGATATTGTTTTATGATCTTAAGTTTTTTACCTGCCATCCTTTTTGGTGGAGCATTGATAAGGTTCATAAAAAGGCATGCCCATATAAAGGCATGTAATCTATGCACTGTGCAAGAAGAGTAATTTATTTTTTTAAATGAGTACTACAGATGCACTGCCCTGCCTCACATAAGATTAAGGTCTTGCTTTTCCATTTCTAAGGTATTAGCTTATTCAACTTCAGACATTTCTAAAACTGAAGGGTTTTCTGTAAAGTTAATTTGATATGATGTTCAGATAGAGTTGGGAATATCAACTGCAAACCTGCCCACTTGCACGTATAATATTCTAACTGAATAAGTGTTTGTCCAGTGTAGTGGCTCTAAAACAATATTAATAAGGGATGATCTTGTAGTTGTCCGGGTGTGCTTTGTGGATGTTGGGTGCCTATAGTAGATGCCTCAAGCTTTCTCACATTCATGTAGAATGAAAATATGGTTCATATTAAATATTCTGGCTTATGCATGTTTGACATAAACTGTTACCAATTAAGAAGAAAAGTAAAACAAAACTTTATATTACCTTCTATAAAATACTTTGATCTTTTACCTGTTTGATCCCCTATTTCAAAATTTGCCATTGATTGGGAGTGGTGGAGGTAATATGGGGCAATAGCCTGGGGAAATGTTAACTTTTGTAATATATACACACAGACTCACACATGCACACACATGCACACGTATAGTTGTGACTTGTAAACTTTTGAGTAACAATAAGTATAGGGTTTCCAATTGTATACTTCTAGATATGTTATTGTGTTCTTTTAAGCCTTCTTCTCCAGTGAGTACCCTATATATGTCTTCTGATGTACAAACTAGCTAATGGGAAATAATACTGCAATGTAAGTTAAGGAATGGTGTTCTACTTGAATCTCAAGTTTTATAATCACTTCTTCTAAAATACGTTTTGCAAAAGTGTACAATTAGTAGGGATCTAGAAAGTATGATAAGCCTAGCAAACTTAAAAAATAGAGATAGGATATTTTGGATCATTGCCATGTTATTGCTGCTTTTCATTTTCTGCATTTCTTTTCCTATAATTACGGTAGGGCAATGTGTATTTATTTTGCAAAACAATATACAGAAAAGCATTGCTGCATAACCTGATGTTATTGTGATTAATATACTGTATTCTGGGGAAAACTGTGCTCTGATGGTTGAAAAGCTAATTAATTCTTTGGTAACTCAGATTTCTTTAAGCCTAAGGGTGATTGTTCACTGTTCATAATTTCAGAATATTTTGTGGGGCGCAGGGACAGAAACATTCTTATATGTGTGTTTCCCATTTCATAGAGATGGTGTTTTGGAACCGACTATTCCTCCATTCCAGGAAAATCAAGGGGACTGTTTACTTTGTACTCTGTAAATCAGAGAATTATTCCTCATATAGTGGTCTTGATCAATTTACAGTCCAAAATACCTACCCCTGGACACTGAATATTTTGTTATAAAATTCCCATGACTTGTTTCTTCTATGCAGAGTCATATGCTTAATATAGCTAATTTTTAAATGAAAAGCCAAAAATAAATGAATTTGAGAATCAAGCAACAGTAATAAGAGCTACTTACCTGCTATGATTAGTAAACATTGCTTGATAAAGTTAAACCCAAACAAGTTCTGATGTAAAGGCTTATTTCAAAACAGGAGATAAGCTATTATTAGAATTGTTTTGGCAATACTTTAATCAGGTTCCATGTAATTTTAGGACCAAAAATCCAGCCGTTTTTGTTTGTTACTCTCTTTGTTTTTAAATCACTTATATGTGCTTTTCAAAGTCAATGGAATGACTGTAAAGCAGAGGTCAGCAAACTACAGACCACGGGCCAAATTCATCCTGATGCCTGTTTTTGCAAATTATTCTTCTTGAAACATAGTCACATCCATTTGCTTTTTACTATCTATGGAGCTGGAGAGAGGAATAGCTTGCAAAGGGGCATAAGAAAACTTGTGAGAGTGAAAAAATGTTTATCTTGATTGTGAAGACAATTTCATGGGTACATACATATGTCAAAACTAATCCAGTTATTCATTTTAAACATGTGCAGTCTACTGTCCTTCACTTATACCACTCAAAGTTGAAATTTTTATTTATTTTTTAATCTATATAAAAGCCCCCATTTATGTATTTATTAATTGAATAGTTGATTTACAGTGTTGTGTTTGTTTCAAGTATACAGGATAGCGACTCAGATATATATATGTACATGTATATATACATCTTCTTTTTCAGACTATTTTCCCTTATAGGTTATTAAAAACTATTGAGTATAGTTCACTGTGCTATACATTAGATTCTTGTTGGTTGTCTGTTTTATATACAGGACTGTGTATATGTTAATCCATCCTCCTAATTAAAAAATTTTTTTTTGATTGGAAGAATTAATGTTTTTGTGTGTGTTTTGTTTTTAAAAACATTTTTCTTTAATATTTTTTTAATATCTTTACTGGAGTAAAACTGCTTTACAGTGGTGTGTTAGTTTCTGCTGTATAACAAAGTGAATCATCTATACATAAATATATCCCCATATATCCTCCCTCTTGCACCTCCCTCCCACCCTCCCTATCCCACCCCTCTAGGTGGACACAAAGCATCGAGCTGATCTCCCTGTGCTATGTAGCTGCTTCCCACTAGCTATCTCTTTTACATTTGGTAGTGTATATATGTCCATGCCACTCTCTCACTTCATCCCAACTTACCCTTCCCCCTCCCCGTGTCCTCAAGTCCATTCTCTACATCTGCATCTTTATTCCTGTCTTGCACCAAGGTTCTTCAAAACCACTTTTTTTTTTTTAAGATTCCAAATATATGTGTTAGCATACAGTATTTGTTTTTCTCTTTCTGACTTCCTTCACTCTGTATGACAGTCTCTAGGTCCATCTACCTCACTATAGATAACTCAATTTCGTTTCTTTTTATGGCTGAGTAATATTCCATTGTATATATGTGCCACATCTTTATCCATTCATATGCTGATGGACACTTAGGTTGCTTCCTAAGTTGCTTCCTGGCTGTTGTAAGTAGAGCTTCAATGAACATTGTGGTACATGACTCTTTTTGAATTATGGTTTTCTCAGGGTATAGGCCCAGTAGTGGGATTGCTGGGTCATATGGTAGTTCTATTTGTAGTTTTTTAAGGAACCTCCATACTGTTCTCCAAAGTGGCTGTATCAATTTACATTCCCACCAACAGGGCAAGAGGGTTTCCTTTTCTCCACACTCTCTCCAGCATTTATTGTTGGTAGATTTTTTGATGATGGCCATTCTGACTTGTGTTATTTGATAACCTCATTGTAGTTTTGATTTGCATTTCTCTAATGATTAGTAACATTGAGAATCCTTTCATGTGTTTGTTGGCAATCTATCTTTTTTGGAGAAATGTCTATTTAGGTCTTCTGCCCATTTTTGGATTGGGTTGTTTGTTTTTTTGATATTGAGCTGCATGAGCTGCCTGTATATTTTGGAGATTAATCCTTTGTTAGTTGCTCCGTTTGCAAATATTTTCTCCCATTCTGAGGGTTTTCTTTTAATCTTGTTTGTGGTTTCCTTTGCTGTGCAAAAGCTTTGAAGTTTCATTAGGTCCTGTTTGTTTATTTTTGTTTTTATTTCCATTTCTCTAGAAGGTGGGTCAAAAAGGATCTTTCTGTGATTTATGTCATAGAGTGTCCTTCCTATGGTTTCCTCTAAGAGTTTTATAGTGTCTGGCCTTACATTTAGGTCTTTAATCCATTTTGAGTTTATTTTTGTGTATGGTGTTAGGGAGTGTTCTAATTTCATTCTTTTACATGTAGCTGTCCAGTTTTCCCAGCACCACTTATTGAAGAGGATGTCTTTTTTCCATTGTATATTCTTGCCTCCTTTATCAAAGGTAAGGTGACCATATGTGCGTGGGTTTATCTCTGGGCTTTCTATTCTGTTCCATTGATCTATATTTCTGTTTTTGTGCCAGTACGATACTGTCTTGATTACTGTAGCTTTGTAATATAGTTTGAAGTCAGGGAGCCTGATTCCTCCACCTCCGTTTTTCTTTCTCAAGATTGCTTTGGCTATCTGGGGTCTATTGTGTTTCCATGCAAATTGTGAAATTTTTTGTTCTAGTTCTGTGAAAAATGCCAGTGGTAGTTTGATAGGAATGGCATTGAATCTGCAGATTGCTTTGGGTAGTATAGTCATTTTCATAATGTTGATTCTTCCAATCCATGGTATATCTCTCCATCTGTTTGTATCATCATTAATTTCTTCCATCAGTGTCTTATAATTTTCTGCATACTGGTCTTTTACCTCCTTAGGTAGGTTTATTACTAGGTATTTTATTCTTTTTGTTGCAGTGGTAATTTGGAGTGTTACCTTAATTTCTCTTTCAGATTTTTCATCATTAGTGTATAGGAATGCAAGAGATTTCTGTGCATTAACTTTGTATACTGCTATTTTATCAAATTCATTGATTAGCTAGTAGTTTTCTGGTAGCATCTTTAGGATTCTCTATGTATAGTATCATATCATCTTCAAACAGTGACAGTTTTACTTCTTCTTTTCCAATTTGGATTCCTTTTATTTCTTTTTCGTCTCTGATTGCTGTGGCTAAAATTGCCAAATCTATGTTGAATAAGAGTGGTGAGAGTGGGCAAGCTTGTCTTGTTCCTGATCTTAGTGGAAATGCTTTCAGTTTTTCACCATTGAGGACGATATTGGCTGTGGATTTGTCAGATATGGCCTTTATTATAAGTTCCCTCTCTGCCTACTTCTGGAGAGTTTTTATCATAAATAGTGTTGAAAGCCTTTTATGCTTCTGTTGAGATTATCATACAGTTTTTATGCTTCAGTTTGTTAATATGGTGTATCACATTGATTGATTTACATATATTGAAGAATCCTTGCATTCCTGGAATAAACCCCACTTTATCATGGTGTATGATTCTTTTAATGTGTTGCTGTATTCTGTTTGCTAGTATTTTGTGGAGGATTTTTGCATCTATGTTCATCAGTGATATTGGCCTGTCGTTTTCTTTTTTAGTAACATCTTTCTCTGGTTTGGGTATCGGGGTGATGGTGGCCTCATAGAATGAGTTTGGGAGTGTTCCTCCCTCTGCTATATTTTGGAAGAGTTTGAGAAGGATGGGTGTTAGCTCTCCTTTAAATGTTTGTTAGAATTTGCCTGTGAATCCATCTGGTCTTGGGCTTTTGTTTGCTGTAAGATTTTTAATCACAGTTTCAATTTCAGTGCTTGTGATTGGTTTGTGTATATTTTTTATTTCTTCCTGTTTCAGTCTCAGAAGGTTGTGTTTTTCTAAGAAATTTTCCATTTCTTCCAGGCTGTCCATTTTATTGGCATATACTTGCTTGTAGTAATCTCTCATGATCCTTTGCTTTTCTATAGTGTTAGTTGGTACGTCTCCTTTTTCATTTCTAATTACGTCGACTTGCGTCTTTTCCCTTTTCTTCTTGGTGAGTGTGGCTAATGATTTATCAGTTTTGTTTATCTTCTCAGAGAACCAGCTTTTAGTTTTTTTGATCTTTGCTATCATTTTCTTCATTTCTTTTTCCTTTATTTCTGATCTGATCTTTATGATTTCTTTCCTTCTGCTAACTTTGGGATTCTTTTGTTCTTTCTCTTATTGCTTTAGGTGTAAGGTTAGGTAACAAGCTTTATTTGAGCTGTTTCTTATTTCCTGAGGTAGGATTATATTGCTATAAATTTCCCTCTTAGAACTGCTTTTGCTGCATCCCATAGGTTTTGGGCCATTGTGTTTTCATTGTCATTTGTTTCTAGGTATTTTTTGATTTCCTCTTTAATGTCTTCAGTGATCTCTTGGTTATTTAGTAGCATATTGTTTAGCATCCATGTGTTTGTATTTTTTACAGTTTTTTTCCTGTAATTGATATGTAGTCTCATAGCGTTGTGGTTGGAAAAGATACTTGATATGATTTCAATTTTCTTATATTTACCAAGGCTTAATTTGTGACCCAACATATGATCTATGCTGGAGAATGTTCCATGAGCACTTGATAAGAAAGTGTATTCTGTTATTTTCAGATGGAATGTCCTGTAAATATCAATTAACTCCATCTTGTTTAATGTATCATTTAAAGCTTGTGTTTCCTTATTTATTTTCATTTTGGAAGATCTGTCCTTTGGTGAAAGTGGGGTGTTAAAGTCCCCTACTATGACTGTGTCACGGTCGATTTCCCCTTTTATGGATGTTAGCATTTGCCTTATGTATTAAGTACTCCTATGTTGGGTGCATAAATATTTACAATTGTTATGTCTTCTTGGATTGATCCTGTGATCTTTATGTAGTATCCTTTTTTGTCTCTTGTAATAGTCTTTGTTTTAAAGTCTATTTTGTCTGATATGAGAATTGTTACTCCAACTTTCTTTTGATTTGCATTTGCATGGAATATCTTTTTCCATCCCCTCACTTTCAGTCTGTATGTGTCCCTAGGTCTGAAGTGGGTCTCTTGTAGACTATATATATACAGGTCTTGTTTTTGTACACGTTCAGCCAGTCTATGTCTTTTGGTTGGAGCATTTAATCCATTTACATTTAAGGTAATTATCGATATGTATATTCCTATTAACATTTTCTTAATTGTTTTGGGATTCTTATTGTAGGTCTTTTCCTTCTCTCTTGTTTCCCACTTAGAGAAGTTCCTTTAGCTTTTGTTGTAAAGCTGGTTTGGTGGTGCTGAATTCTCTTAGCTTTTGCTTGTCTGTAAAGGTTTTAATTTCTCTGTCTAATCTGAATGAGATCCTTGCTGGGTAGAGTAATCTTCGTTGTAGGTTTTCCCCTTTCATCACTTTAAATATGTCCTGCCACTCCCTTCTGGCTTTCAGAGTTTCTGCTGAAAGGTCGGCTCTTAACTTTATGGGGATTCCCTTGTATGTTATTTGTTGCTTTTCCCTTGCTGATTTTAATATATTTTCTTTGTATTTAATTTTTGATAGTTTGACTAATATATTGTCTTGGCATGTTTCTCCTTGGATTTATCCTGTATGGGACTCTCTGTGCTTCCTGGACTTGACTGACTCTTTCCTTTCCCATATTAGGGAAGTTTTCAACTATAATCTCTTCAAATATTTTCTCAGTCCCTTTCTTTTTCTCTTCTTCTTCTGGGACCCCTGTAATTTGAATGTGGGTGCATTTAATGTTGTCCCAGTGGTCTCTGAGACTGTCCTCAATTGTTTTATTCTTTTTTCTTTATTCTGCTCTGCAGTAGTTATTTCAACTATTTTATCTTCCAGGTCACCTATCTCTTCCTCTGCCTCAGTTATTCTGCTATTGATTCCTTCTAGAGAATTTTCTATTTCATTTATTGTGTTGTTTATCATTGTTTGTTTGCTCTTTAGGTCATTTAAGTCCTTGTTAAACGTTTCTTGTATTTTCTCCATTCTATTCCAAGATTTTGGATCATCTTTACGATCATTACTCTCAATTCTTTTTCAGGTAGACTGCCTATTTCCTCTTCATTTGTTTGGTCTGGTGGGTTTTTACTTTGCTCTTTTAACTGCTGTGTGTTTCTCTGTCTTGTCATTTTGCTTGACTTACTGTGTTTGGGGTCTCCTTTTTGCAGGCTGCAGGTTTGTAGTTCCCATTGTTTTTGGTGTCTGCCCCCAGTGGGTAAGTTTGGTTCAGTGGGTTGTGTAGGCCTCCTGGTGGAGGGGACTGGTGCCTGTTTTCTGGTGGATGAGGCTACATCTTGTCTTTCTGGTTTGCAGGACCATGTCCAGTGGTGTGTTTTGGGGTGCCTGTGAACTTAGTATGATTTTAGGCAGCCTCTCTGCTAATGGGTGAATTTGTGTTCCTGTCTTGCTAGTTGTTTAGCATAGGCTGTCCAGCACTGGAGCTTGCTGGTCGTTTGGTGGACCTGGGTCCTAGCATTGAGATGGACATCTCTGGGAGAGCTCTCGCTGATTGATATTATGTAGGGCTGGGAGGTCTCCGGTGGTCCAATGTCCTGAACTCAGCTCTCCCTCCTCAGAGGATCAGACCTGACACCTGGCCGAAGCACCAAGGCAGTGAATGTGGCAGTCTCCATCATGAAGTCAGATTATGAGGGTCTACAATGGCTCTTCAGCTAGAACAGGCTGACTTGGGAGCATTTTGTCTATGAGGCTGTCTCCAGCAGCCGGTGGCTAAAAGAGTAATTCTCTGCATATGCGGCCAGACTCTTGAACGTTTATATAGAATTCTTCACTGGGTTTAGTCATGGAAGCCGCCCGCGTCAGCGCTCTTATGTACCTGCACAAAACCAAAAATTTTTTGACAGGTATAGAGATAGGAATCTGGTTTTAAAAATGAAACATATAGAATGCACACCCAAACACTTTAAGTTCAAGAGACATAACAGTATTCAAATTGTCATAAAAATTTTAGCAGTCTCAATGTCTGTACCTGTTTCCCTAGGGAGTAGTAACAAGTCTTTTACCAACAATTAGCATCCCCGAAAACTCTCTTTGAGTACTGCTGCTCTAGGAAATAAACGCAAAAGACAGCTGAAGTAGGGTCCCTATTTCTCATAGATATTACAATTTGTATAAAAATGAAACAGTTACATATCTGTAGGTCAGACTATGGTGTGATTCCAAAGGCACCGATTTAGGGCTTATCAGCAGATAATAGGATGAAAAACAGTAAGGTCTTTGGAGGCCATCAGGCTGGAATTCAAACTCATTTCTTTCATTTTTCTCCTCTTAGCTTATAGGCAAGTTATGAAACTGCTTAGAGTCAGTTTGTCATAGGAGGAAATGATAAAAATAATATTCCCTTAATGATGTTGTTTGTGTCTCTCCTTGGCAACATGCGTGTAGTAGATATTCAATAAATGTTTCTTAGCTGAATAAAAAGCCTGAAAAATTGCAGTTCCAGAGTTGCTAAGCAACTTGCCAGAGTATAATAGTTACTAACTATTGCTGATCTCCTGCTGGTTTATGATTTCTGTCTGAAGGCTGGTTTTAAAACATTTTCCTATATGTGAACCATTTAATTAAGAAAAGCTGAAGTAGTATTATAGGCCAATATTTGCAAAATTCAGAGGTAATTTCTCTTTATATGAGTATTTTAATTTTCAGGTTATCTGTATGCCACAGACAAATATTTGTTCCATACATATATCCTACTTTTTGTGGAATATAAAGATATTTCTAAAAAGTATATATATATTTCTTTAGAAATTAATTGCTATGTTAAGTTCACTGAGTATGTATTAAATGTAATTTTCATGGTAATATATTGTTTAAAGTAAAAACATATCCTGTGTTTCGGGGGGTTTTGTATTTCCGTAAAACAGAGATCTGAAAAGATCATGCATCACTTACTAACACTAGGTATAGATGTCTCCATTTCTTTATTTATAAACTAGCATTAGTGAAAATTCTACGTGTACTAGGCCCTGGGCCAACCACATTTTACAACATAATTTTATTTAATCCTCGTAACTAACTTACAAGGTTAGTACAGGTATTACTACTTTACAGAAAAAGTGTCTTATAGAAGCTCTCTTCCACAAAGGATGGTAAATTCAGAAGCAGAGATTCTCATTCAGATCTTTTTGATGCCACATTTTCTGTCTACTGCACTGCCTATTATCTGAGGTTCTTCCAGATCTAACATTCTAATCCTGAATCTCTGAAATTTGACAGCAGGATGAGTTACAACACTTTTGTAAAGCAAAAGTCAGAGCTGTCCAAATTCCCTGGATTCACTGAGGTTTTCCAAAGATACTCTTCTTTCTTTCTTTTTTTATTCTTTAATAGAGTTCTCAAACCTTTGGAGCACTTGTGCCCCTACACATTCAAGACTGAATAATGGGTATTGATCATGGCTTGGTTCTGTGATTGGGAGATCTAGCTTTAAAATTCCTGAAATTTATGGCCAGTGAGGATTTTCATTTTTATTAGTTAGAGGAATGAAGTTGGAGGTCTCTTGAGGACTTCCTCCTTATTCTCTAAATATTCTTCAGGATGAGATAGAAAACATAAGTAGCAATCTCACAAACTCTCTCTGGCAGTTCTGCCTACATTTCCTTGGATTCTTTTCCAGGTTTCCAAAGTCTTACAAGAATTTGAGGCCTTGGGTACTTCCTTTTTTACTTTAATGTTTATCCAGTGAATGCCATTTTTTTAGAATTAGTTAATTACTGTGTGTTTGGCCTAAAAAAATCTTTGACAGAAATTTCACTAATAGAACCTCTGGTGAAGAGGGCAGATTTTGGAGGCACAACTGCCTAGATTTGAATCCTGTTTTCCTGATTCCTAGCTGTGTCATTTGGGAAAACTAACTTTTGTATGCCTCAGTTTTTTAAACTATTAAAAAGGGATAATAATGGTACCTGTCTTATAGGGTTGTTTTAAGTATTAATTGAGGCATTATTTTTAAAAACACTTAGGACAGTGCATGATATAGTATATAGTAACTTTTGGATGTATTTACTTTTATTAAACAGTTTCATTTGTAGGGATTTTAACCTTTTCTGTAATTTTGATTTTTTTTTTCACATTTGTTGAACAAGAGTGTAAACAGTGAGGGAAGAAGGAAGTGTATCAGGAAAGGAGGGAGGGAAAAAACGAGGGAGGGAGGAAGGAAGAAAGAAGATGGAAAGGAGATGTATGTGAAATAAGAAGGTCAACTAGGCGAACACTTAAGTCTCTTCTAGTTCTAACATGTTTTGACATGCAATGAAAACTGTGTACATTCTTGCAATTTTATATTCATTCATATTGAATATGTAGATATTTCTTAGGCAAGTTGATTTGCTACTGAAGTATATGAACTTAATAAAAATAAACATTCAAAAGTTGTGAAGGTGGAACTGTCACTTACCTAACCCTTCACCTCAGCTCACAACGAAATAAAATCCTTGATATGTAACTGTGCTTAAATAAATTAATTGCCTTGTATACAGATAAAGCATCCTAACTTATCTGCAGTACATTTATCTCCAGAAGGGTCAAATGTATAATTTCTCTACCACATGATGCTGATTTTTCTGTGTTATACTTATTTTGGCCAGGTTGTAGATTAAAAGCAAATCTGAACATTTTCTTCTTTCAAATGCAACATGAATGCTTCCTTTGCACACGATTGCATGTTAAGTTAGCCCAACCCTTGCAAGGGAAAATTTATAAGACTTCCCAGAAAAGCAGAGTTGAAGATTACTATTTAATGGTTTCATTTTGATCAAATTTATAGGCAAATCTGAATATGACCTTTTTCTAAGATTAACAATTCCTCTCTTAAATGCTGACCATGGTAAGGAATGGTGAATTTTTAAAAATTCCCTGGGAGATACTGTTCTTCTCAAGAACAGATATAAGCAGAATGTGGAATAGAATGGAATGAAAATGGAATTTAGGAATGATGCTAATGACTCTTCTTTACAATTTTACTGTTCTTAGAAAAAGTCTTAGAACTTTTAAATCTTATATTTTCTTTGGTCTTCTAGTTTCCAGATGTTTTTTGGTATTATCATTGCAGATGAATAATAATATCTGATATATATGATAAACATATATATATACTACTATGTATGTATATATATTCTGCTGTCAGTTATCTCTAAGTCATTATGGGCATATCTTGGAGATATTATGGGTTCAGTTCCAGACCACCACAATAAAGCAAATATCTCAATAAAGCAAGTCACATGAATTTTTGGTTTCACAGTACATATAAAAGTCTATGCTATGCTGTAGTCTGTTAATTGTGCAGTAGCATTATGCCTGAAGAAAAGAAAGTATATGCCTTAATTAAAAAGTACTAACCATCATCTGAACCTTCAGAGAGCTGTAATTTTTATTCTGGTGGAGGATCTTAGCTTGATGTTAGTGGCTGCTGACTGATCAGGTGGTGGTTGCTGAAGGCTGGGTGGCCGTGTCAATTTCTCAAAATAAGACAACAATGAAGTTTGCTGCATCTATTAACTCTTCTTTCAGTTTCTCTGTAGCACGCAGTGGTGTTGATAGTGTTTTACACACAGTAGAACTTCTTCCAAAATTGGAATCAATTTTCTCAAACCCTGCCACTGCTTTATCAAACAACTAAGCTTATGTAATATTCTAAATTCTTTGTTTTTATTTCAAAAATCTTCACAGCATCTTCACCAGGAGTAGATTCCATTTCAGGAAACCACTTTCTTTGCTCATCCATAAGAAGTAACTCCTCGTTTATTAGTGTTTTATCATTCATGAGATCTCAGCAATTCAGTCACATCTTCAGGCTCTGCTTTTCTAATTCTAGATTTTTGTGTGTGTGTGTACTATTTTTACCACATCTGCAGTTATTTTCTCCACTGAAGTCTTGAACCCTCATCCATGAGGGTTGGAATCAACTTCTTCCAGACTCCTGTTAATGTTGATATTTTGACCTCTTCCCAAGAATTATGAATGTTCTTAATGGTGTCTAGAATAGTGAATGCTTTCCAAAAGGTTTTCAATTTTCTTTGCCCAGATCCATCAGAGAAATTTATGGCAGTTATAACCTTACAAAATGTATTTCTTAAATAATAAGACTTAAAGGTCAAAATTACTCCTTGATCCATGGGCTTCAGAATATGTTGTGTTAGCAGGCATGGAAACAGCATTAATCTCATTGTACCTCTCCATCAGAGCTCTTGGGTGACCAGGTGCATTGTCATTGAGCAGTGATGTTTCGAACGGAATCTTCTTATCTGAGTAGTAGATTTCAAAAGTGAGCTTAAAATTTTCAGTAAACCATGTTGTAAACATGCCTGTCATCAAGGCTTTGTTGCTCCATTTATAGAACACAGGCAGAGTCGATTTAGTATAATTCTTAAGGGCCCTAGGATTTTGGAAATGGTGAATGAGCATTGGCTTCAACTTAAAGTCACCTTTAGCTGCCTGTTAGCTGCATTAGGCCCTAACAGGAGAGTCAGCCTGTCCTTTGAAGCTCTGAAGACAGGCATTGACTTCTCTCTAGCTATGAAAACCCTAGATGGCATCCTTTTCCATTATGAGGTTGTTTTATCTACTTCGAAAACCGGTTATTTAGTGGAGTCACCTTCATTAACTATCTTAGCTGAATTTTCTGGAAACCTTGCTACAGCTTCTACATTAGCACTTGCTGCTTCACCTTGCACTTTTATGTTATAGAGATGGCTTTTTTCCTTAACCCTTATGAACCAACCTCTGCTAGCTTCAGACTTTTCTTCTGCAGGTTTCTCACCTCTCTCAGCCTTCGTAGAATTGAAGAGAGTTAGGGGCTTACTCTGGATTAGGCTTTGACTTAAGGGAATGTTGGGGCTGGTTTGATCTAATCCAGACCACTAAAGCTTTCTCCATGTCAGCCATAATGCTAATATCATTGCTGATATCATTATTTTGCTCTCCTATCATCTGTGTGTTTACTGGAGTATCACTTTTAATTTCCTTCAAAAACATTTCTTTTGCATTCACAACTTGCTAGTTTGGTGCAAGAGTCCTAGCTTCCTTTCTCACTGAGCTTAAACATGTCTAGCTTTTGATTTAAAGTGAGAGACATGGGACTCCTTCTTTCATTTGAACACTTAGAGGCCATTGTAGGGTTATTAATTGGCCTAATTTCAAGATTGTTTTATCTTAAGCAGTAGGGAGGCTTGAGGAGAGGAAGGGAGATGAGGAAATGGCAGGTCAGAATACACACAACATTTATAGATTAATATGGTGTCTTATACGGGAGCAGTCATGACACCTTGAAACAATTATAGTAGTAACATCAAAGATGACTGATCACAGACCTCCGTAACAAATATAATAATAATTAATAATTTTTAAATATTATGAGAGTTACCAAAATGTGTCACAAAGTTACTAGTGAATAAACACTGTTGGAAAGATGGCACCAATAGATTTGCTCATTGCAGTGTTGCCACAAACCTTCAGTTTGTAAAAAATGCAATATCTGCAAAGCACAATGAAAGGAGGTCTGCCTGTATTATAAGATTTGTGCTGAGCTTAATTTACTAATAATGAATATATTTTATTTTGGTTAACTGCCATTTTAGTGACTATTATCAATTTTTATATATCTATATAAATGTAAATATAGCTATGAAATTCTTTTTTTTTTAACGTTTGATATACTTATATTTAATTAGACATCTGACACCTTTGACATATGGGACCTTACATATTATTAGTTTTTTCCAACTAAACCCTCAACTAACTTTAATTCTTTAAAAAAATATATAGATTATTTTGGGGTTTCCTAAAACGACATTGGAGTATACATGCACTACATATTCATGGATTTCCATGTAGAATTCTAATTTTTTAATGACTTAAACTTATCAAAGTCCCTGGGAATAACATTGGATAACATTGGTCTCCTTCGCTGTTTCAATTATTATTACTTCTTAACAAATCGTCCCCAAACTGAGTGCCTTAAAACAACAAAAAAATTTTATTATCTCTCATGGTTTCTGTGGGTCAGCAATTTGGACAGGGTATAGTAGAAATGGCTTTTCTTCTCTTCATAATGTCAGAGACTTCAGCTGGGAAAATTTGATGGCTAGGGTGACTCAACAGCTGGAGGCTGGAATCATCTAGAGGTGTTTTCACTGATATGTTTGGCAGTTGATGCTGGGAGTCCTGACCTGGGCTGTCAGTTGGAGTATTTACTCATGGCCTCTTCCTGTGGGCTTCCTCACAGCATGGCAGCAAGATTCCAGAAGCAAATGTCCTCAGAAAGCCAGCTGAAGCTTTATTGCCTTCTATGACCTAGCCTCAGAAGTCACGTAATGTCACTTCTGCCATTGATACAGTCCTGCCCTGTTTCAAGGAGTGGGATGGGTTGTCATTGACACCACCTGTCAATAAGAGGAGTATCGAAATCACACTGTAAGAAGAGCATGGGTAATGGAAGATATTTTTAAGCATCATTGGAAAATACAGTCTTCTATATTGATATGTAAAAAGCAAAGTTCATAATCAGCCATTTTGTCTCTTCTTAATGTATTTTGCACTGCACTGACTTTAATTCCGTCAATAATCTTGGAATTTGGACCAGAACCAACATCTCAAATGAACCGTGGCGTCAACATACAGTGCCATTGCATTGTGCCTTTTACAGTGGATGCTAGGATGACCTTACAATTCATTGTAGACAATGATCTTTGGTCTGTCCTTTAGGACTTGGCCAAAAAAAGCAAACAAAGCAACACTTAGCTATGGTAGCTAAGCATCCAACAGAAAAATATCTCCATTGCTATCCAGAAGAAATATGGAGCAACAGTAATACTAATTTGCACTAAAAAATAGCATATTGATATAGCTACCCCACTCACACATTTCCTGGGATCCTCCTTGTACACTGATCTTGGGCAGCAATTCTCAAATTATTATCCATTGACCTCTTACTTCAGAATCATTGAGGGCAGGGGTCAGCAATCTACAGCCAATAGGCTAAATCTGGCCCAGAGTCTGTATGCCCCAATTTACTAAGAATGGTTTTGACATTTTTTTAAGACTTGTAAAAATCAAAACAAAACAAACAATAACAAAAACAATACAAAACAAAAACAAATGTGACAGAGACCACCAAAGCTTAAAATTTTTATTATCTTAAAATATTTATTTATTATCTGGCCCTTTAAAGAGACAGTTTGTTGGCTCTCTGATCTAGCATACTTGATAAAAATGCAGATTCCTCAGTTTCACCACAGACTTACTGAGTCTGAATTTTGAGGGAAAGGAGTATATTTTGGGAAACTGTATCTTTGGAAAGTTCCCCAAAAGATTTTTTTATGTCTGCTAAATTTTGAGAACCACTAATTTTGGTTGTCTACAAATACTTGGAAACATGCTTGGTTTGGCTAATTTGACCAGTTAACTGATTTTTGTTATTATGTATTGCTATATAAAACATAGACATGATTCTATTCATCACAGTGAATAGAATCATATGGCTATGTTGCATCATAGTCAAGAAACATTGAGTTGAAAATTGAAATTCTTTTTTTGAGAGCAAAGATCCTTTTAAAATTTGGTCTTTGACATTTTTGACATTTTTCTAGAGTTATTTGTAGTGTTCTTGAAGACTATAAATCCCTTTTTAGGTTAATAGTAAATTCTAGAAAGTAGTTCCCTAAATATCAAGGTTGTGCACAACTTTGTTTTTATTGTCAACCACTTGAAGCAATTTTATTATGCCACTATAAAGGAGTAATCTATACTATATTCCTAATGTGGCATACTTAGCAGTCATTAAGTGGTGTTGTAGAAAAATAATTAATAAAACAAAAAGATGGGTACAATGAAAGTAAAATTTAAGTAGGTTATAAAACAATGTATAACAATTCCATTTGTGTCAAATAGCTATGTTCATTTATTTGTCAGTAGCTCTTTATCCATCTGTGTATAATGTCTATCCATCTACCTATGTATTTTCATTCCTCTCTATTTAGATAAAAGATAGAAGGATAGAGAAAAGGATATTAAGAGAAAGAGTAGAAGGATATACCAAAGTGTAAATAATGAATTTACCAATTTGTACTTTTCATTTTTCTACTGTAATAAAGAAAAGAGAATGTTATATAAAAAAGAAAATAATGTTTAAAATCCCAAATTTTTTAATTTCCTGAACTGAAGGCCTGTAAGCCTCTACTTTATGTAGAAAGTCTTCAAAACGGGTAAAAAATACCTTCGTGAGTCACTTTCAGTTGAGGTGTGAATGTGATTTACAGGAGGTAAGGCTAAAATGACTAATGTAGTAATGATTATCTTTTCCAATTAGAACAGCAAACTAGGGACAGCCTTCTAAATGATATGGTAAGTATCAACTTCCAAGCTCATATTATGAATCAATATGCTAACAGGTATGACCCAACTGAGATGACCATAAAAAGGAAAAAAAAAAAGGCTGATTGGATTCATTGCCTCTAAGTGTGTGGAAGGAGGTTATGCTTGAAAGGATATTTCATGCTGATATTAGTAAGTGTATGTGTTTTCCTTCCCTTCTTCTTACAAACGTTTTTTTTTAATTGATAGTGGAATGTGAGGCTACATATCTTTAGATAAAGTTAATACAAAGAGTTAAGGTAATAAAACAAAAAATTGCACTTAAATAGCTTTTCTTTTTCTTTCTACTTATTGGTACAAAAATATCTTTAAGTTCTGTAATCAGAATAAACTTGTGTTACATCATTCTTACCTCACAGTAGCTAGCAAAAATGCTGCCAAATATTTTTATAACGTTTGCTAGTTATCTTTCCATTATCACATTTTTATTCTTACTGCTCAGTTTCTTCTTCCTTAAAACTACTGGTGATGTCCAGTCACAATCAAGATTGATTCACAACCTTATCTCATTATTCTCTGCTTCAAACTTTTTGTTGCAGCCATATAAAACTATTTTTAGTTTTTTGAATTTAAGATCATTTTTCATAATCCTATGCCTTTCTTCAGGCTTTTTCTCTTATCTGGAATGCCCTTCCCCTACCTTATTCATTTAGCAAACTCATAGTCATCCCCATGGCCAAAAATCAAACATATTCTTTGTGAAATTTTCTTGTTTAGATTCTCCAAATACTACTTCTTTGGGGTCACTGGTCCTCCAGATCCTATTTTGTGGTACCACTATTATAATCTGTTCCTCTGTAATGTGGTACTTACCACATTACATTGCATTCATTTTCTCTTTAACATCTCAAGAAGTTCCTTGTCTTTACATTTGAATCTCCAGCACTGAGCACCTAGTGTGCACCCAATAAATGTTTATCTCACCAGTGAACCAATATTCCCCTTCATAGCTCTTTTTACATTAACCATTCTGACCTGATATACAATTCTCAGACTATAGTTTAAGTCAGTTGTTTTATCCCCACATTTTACACAGAAATTGCATGTGACAGCAATTTCCCTATCATCTCAGAGATAATTGATTGAAGAATAAAGCCAGGGGTATTTGGACTTAAATATTGAGTTTGATAGGCTCATCTATTGCAGCTGAGCCACCCCTTTCTAGAAGTGTTGAGCCCTGCCCTCAAACTAGTGGGAAAGGTGGATGCACATGGGTAGTAGAGAGGAGTATTTGAAACACAGTAACAGGGGGATGTTAAGAAGGTTGCTGGGGCGGTTGTATTTGTAACCCACTGAATTTAACTTTCTAATTCGGAGCCTACAGTGTTGCTTGTAGAAGTGATAATAATATAGTCTCTGCTAAATATTTCTGTCTAGGTCTGGGAATAGGAAAGCCTGCCTAATATCAGGTGTAGCCAGTAAGTAGCAGAACCATGTCACTAATTGGTTGGTACTGTCCAAGTTTACACTTGAAGTAGGTCAACTGATGATTTTTAATCATTTTAGTGCCTTCCCCTTTCACTCTCAAATGTGTCTTAGTGAGAATGATAAATAATACATCACATTATAGATGAGCCATCTCCTAAAGGGAGATTAATAATAGATCATAATAGTAGGAGATAATGTTCATTCAGGGCTGCTAAATATATTTTCACATTTAGTCCTTACAACAATCCTGTGGGGAGTTACTCTTATTATAATGATTACATTTTTACAGAAGAGGAAAGTGAGACATAAAAAAGTTCAGAAATATGTCCCAAGTCAAATGGCTAATAAGCAGAAGAGGTAAGATTCAAATGAGATCTGGTTTCAGAACTTACAGCCTCAACTGTTACACCACACTGACTCCTGGTTAAAAAAAAAAAAAAAAGGTATGTGGAGAAACAGATCATTAGGACACAGATCATTCAGATCATTCTTCCTCTCTCCCAGCCTCCTCCTTCCCTTCCTCTTTCTCTTCCTTCCTTCCTTCCTTTCCTTCCTTCCTTCCTCCCTCCCTCCCTCCCTTCCTTCCTTCTTTCCTTCCTCCCATAAATATTTATTGAATATTTGTTATGTGTCAGGCACTGTCCTGGGTACTAAAAACACATCAGAAAACAAAACAAAATCCCCACTCTTAGGGAGTTTGCATTTTAGGAATTGGATGTTTATACTGTGTTTTCATGGTGCCATCTTGAAGATATTTCAATGTAAGTCAGTGTTGCTTCCTGTGTATAATGTGAGACAACAACAGAAACAAGTTTGGTTGGTGAGTAGGACGAGAGGAGGCAGCCATGAGCGTACTACACATAGTAGGTGAACAGTATCCATTCCCCTGGGCCTTGGCATTGGGCAGTCTTTTAATTCAGGAAACATTTATGGAGTACCTGTCATGTGTCAGGCTCTGTGGTGAGCTTTCTTCTGGAGCAGGCTACCACATCACTCTCAGAACAGCAAAAAGAGAGGGGTATCTCTATATTTCTATTATTTGTAAGTAGAATTAATCCTATTACTTGTAAGAGGAATTAATCACTTTCTAATTACTTTTTTTTCTTGATAAACACCAAACACACACAGACACACACACTTTGTCCCCAGTGGCTAGGTTTCAGGGAAATTAAAGAACTTAAAGCTAAATTATTAACAAGGCTTTTACTCCCACAATCATGTTTAGAGTAAAGCTCTCAGGTAGATTTTAATGTCACCATTCCTTGGAGTCTATTTAGATATGGCCTTGGCATATCTCACCAGGGGCTTTGACCCTATTAGGTATGGTCCATTTCGCAACAGTCCTATTTGCAATGTGCCTTCCAGCACATGCACTGAAGGGGATCAAGCTCTCTGTCATACTCATGCAGTTTGAGTGTGTACTGGCAAAACAAATAAATAAGACCCTGGAGAATTATACTAAGCCTGACATGCAATGTTTGGGGCATTTTAATTACCAAAAAAATTAGTTGTTTTCCACTCCCACTACTTTTAAACCATTTGGGAAATATTATGCAGATGTAACTTGAATGCAACTGTTAGTAGCTCCATTAAAGGTTAAATTTGCATAAAAATTCATTAAATGAAAGCTACTATATTAAGGATGCATTACATTGTGATTGATTAAAACTTCATTTTGTTAATTAACAATGAGACTTAGTCACACTTAGATAATACTGATAAATAGATATCAGGAGACCCTATTAAAAAGAATCAAAAATTGGAGGAGGTCATGCCATCTGGATAATTTTTTTGGTTAAGTTCGGCTAAGATACTATATTGTATGTTTCTATAGTGGAACATATTTTTTGGTGTATTTTTTCTTTTATTATAATAGGATATAATTTAGTATATTCAGTAAATAGTCATCTGAATGGAACTTAAGGACCATGAAAATGAAGATCCAAGAACACAATAGAAAAGTTAAAATGATATGAACATGGAGAGTTGCCTAGTACAATGTGAATGGGAAAACTCAATGACGTGAATAGTCTGTTATCACTCTTCTGTCACTGGAATCTGCTGACTTAAAAGACATTGTATGAGCAGTTCATAAAACATTTATATACATAATTGAAGTTTCTCTAACTTAAGAGCTGGGGTATATGTCTTCTGGATAATTCATTGAATTTGCAGATTGAGTTGTGGGTAGTGTCGATTTCTGAAATTTCTACATCCGTTAACGATAACATACTATTTATCTTTTTTTAAAGGCTCCTTATAAAAATGCTTAATGAATCTAAATGTAATTCAAAGGGTAAAATTCATTGCCCTTACGAAATGTAATTGGAAACATTTTTTCTTACTCTTAGAAAAGATTGAAACGGTTATTCAAGTAATGAAAATGGTAAAGTGAAAAATTATGGCCTTCGTAGGCCATCAGTTATGCCATTGTCTTCTATCTATATATAACCTATTCTTGAAATAAAACTACAAATATAATTCACTACAGATTTGACAAGTTGGCAAGTGTACCGTATCAGGAGATTCTACCAATTTCATTATTTTAAAAGCAATCCTTTTCACATTTAGTGCCAAATAAAATAAGTTCCAAGATGGTTTCCAGACTGATTTTCTCATTGAAGACCCTGAGGTTCCTTATGGTTTCTCATCGTTCTGAAACAACAGGTACCTGTTTGGATATTCTCTTCGAGTTTGCCTTTAAATTTTGGAAAGCAGTGAAGGGTTTGAAGATCTAATAAGGAATTCACTTAGAGATAAGCTACCAAGTCTGGTTCTTTATTTGTCTTCATTTCCTGCAGAAAACAAATGAGGATAGCCCTTAAACAGAGACACTGGCTGAACAAAGCTTGCCTGGTTGACTCATACATACCTTTGCCAGAGAGGGTGGTATGTGGACAAGAGTGGCAAAGTCAAATAGAGAAAAAGAGAGATACCAGAGCCTGAGGCAACGGGCTTCTGAGGCAGGTTGCCCTAGAGGATAAAGACAATTTGTTTTGTCCAAGTGTTTTTCCATCTTCATTGTGGACCCTCATTGAACTGAGGTCCTTTTCCACTGGAGGTTCTGACAGAGTGTGTGTGGGATACAAGGAGCACCTCAGGACACAGGTTCACAGCGGAAAAAGGAACTAAGGATTCACATGGGGGTTACCGAGGTGAAGCAGGGTAATATTTGGTAGCAATTCTCTGGAGTCAAAGGAAATGTTGAAGGGGAATTTACACCTTTTCTCAGCACAAGCCAGTTCTCCTCCTTTTTGAGGTTTGAGCTCTATCAGTTCTCACCAGTTTTGTTCCTTCCTTCTTTCTGCAGCTTCACTCTCTGTTGCATCTCTCTCTGCTCTGTTACTTTACATGTAAAGGATGTCTAATAGGTTTTTGTTGTTGTTGTTGTTTTTCTAATAGCATCAGCTTAGGCCACAGAATAGAAGTGACAGTGTCCTTTCCTCATTCTAAAGAATGGTGTTAGTGCAGCAGCTGGGCCTACAAAGAGAGGACTTAAGCAGCCCTGAGACTTGACAGCCAGGAGAGAAGGACATCAGCCTTTTCTCATTGTTACTTTCTCACCTCCGTGCTGCAAGAGCAGGAAACAGCACGAGTCTGAAGGAGAAGAGGAGAGAAGAGCTGGAGAGTAAAAAATCAAATCAACCCCTCTTTCTCCCTGCTGGCAACAAAGATGAGGTCAAGCCTCAGCTAGGGAAAGGCAAGAAGCTTGTCATGGTTTGTGAGATACATGTTTTGGTTTTGATTAGACCGGACCTTTTAATGCTTAAAAAGATTTACTTATACAATTCTTTTTTTGGGGGAATGGGTAATGGCAATGACTTTTATTTTTTATTTTATTTTATTATTATTATTTTTTAAATTTAATTTTTATTTTGTATTAGGGTATAGTTGATTTACAATGCTGTGTTAGTTTCAGGTATACAGCAAAGTGATTCAGTTATATATACACATATATCCATTTTTTTTCAGATTCTTTTCCCATATAGGTTATTACAGAATATTGAGTACAGTTCCCTGTGCTATACAGTAGGTCCTTTTGATGATCTGTTTTATATATAGTAGTGAGTATATGTTAATCCCAAACTCTTAATTTATCCCTCTCTGCCACCTTCCCCGTTTGGTAACCATAAGTTTGTTTTCTCTGTCTGTGAGTCTGTTTCTCTTTTGTAAATAAGTTCATTTGTATCATCTTTTTAGATTCCACATATAAGTGATATCATATGATATCTGTCTTTGTCTGACTTACTTCACTTAGTATGATGCTTATACAATTCTAAAGCAACCTAAGCTATGAGTTGTGCCCAAAAAGGCATCTAGACGCTGGGAAGGAAGATCCTACAGGAAGTTTTAAACTGGTGAAACGAAATAAAGTCATTACTTGATTGTATCCGTTTGAGTTCATACCAAGATATATGCCATTGGCCAGTGTAATATTTTGTTCTTTGGTTTATTTTTAGGGTTGCTTTGGAATCTTTAAATGAATAGCTTATTAACTTTAAGAGGTGTCAGATGAATAGTTTCATTCTACTGGCTGTTTTCAAGGTGAAAAGATGAATAAGAAAGTTCAATGAATTGAATAAAGATGGCTTTGAGGATCAGTGTGTCTAAATTAGATCAATGAGGGAGAATAAAAAAGGTAGGAAGGTCAGGATTTTGTCTCTGTCTAATTAATTCGTGCCCCAACTTGTAAAGTCTGCATCAACCTTGACAAACTAATTTTTTCCCCATTGCTGATATAGTTTGCTAACGTAGTTTCCTTTCTCTGGGATACCTTTTACTTCCCTGACTTGTGAAAAACACCTGTTCATCTTGTGCATCACATCTTCTATGTAACCTTTCACCATATCACAGTCGGCAGTCTCTCCCAGATAGAACTGGCTGCTTGCTTTTAGTTTCAACATTGAACATTATTCAGACTTCTCTCAGAGTCCCTTTATTGCTTTATTGTAACTGTTTATTTAGAATTCTGCTTTTGTCTAATTAATGGGTGAGCTTCTTGAGGGCAGGGGCCTTGCCATATTTCTGTTTGTAGTACTAAAACTTAATATCATGCTTAGGATATACTAGATGCTCAACAACTATTTATTGAATAAATGAAGGAATATATTCAAAGAACGGTATTGTTTTCAAATTGACAGGAGACCAGGTAGGTGGTCCAAAGTGTCAGAAATACCAAGCAAGGATAAGATTCAGGTATTATTGCCCAGAGACTCCAACATTTGTTACATAATTATCTTCTTTAGTCCCCCAGAGTTAAAGATTCTATTACTGCATTAATTATTGAAATTTAAATTTAAATGGAATGATTCAGTTACTAATTGCATGTGCATGCAAATCTATTTATCTTTAGTTTGTTTTTCCTCAGAGAACCTTTGATGTGAAACAAATCCTAATGCAAGTAGAATTGTGTAGTTGAAATAACAAAACTGCTGCATTTGTATATTTCTTCTGTTCATTGTTTTCTTTTTTTCTCCTTGTATTAAAAATAGGGTAATGTGTTTTGTTGAAACCGGAATAAATTGTAATTCTTGATGAGTACTTTCAATATTTAGACTACTTATGTTCAATCAGTGTGAAGTTGGTAAAGACTATCTTGTACAGTCATAGTAAATTTAATTATATCAGCTGTTGCTTGTAGATGGTGTGATTGCTTATATTCAGTTTGTTATGAGATATTTATAAGCAGTTAGCAGTGCAACGAATTGTTTATGCAATAAGTATTTTTCAAAAAGTAATTATTTTCAAAGTATGGGTGTATTCTCTTGAAATATAACATATAATCTACTTCTATTTGTGTTTTAATGCTGAAAAAAAAAGTCTAACTCAGAAATTGTGAAATGAATTTGATGGACATCTGCCTTGAGAGTAACTGTGGCAACCGTTCCTTAAAAATTGTTTCATGATATTATGCTTAGTGACATTGGAATACAGCAAGTTATAGTTTGTGGCAACCAGGCCAATTTTCAGCTGCTTTTGCAGCAGCGTATGTGTTTGTTCGGGACTCTTAGAGACTCAGCTGGCATGATGTTACTGGTAAACTGTTTGAGAGCTATTCACTGGGCTATGTAGGAACATAGACCACCTGAAAATAGACATTGTAAATGCCTTGAAATCTAGTAAAAATAGATCTTAATCTTAGAACTTATTATTTTGTACGTAAAGCAGATTCTGTTGTGCATTTTGCTGCCTGCTACACATAGGTCCTAGAAATGTACAATTGGCAATTATTCCAAGGAATTAACATCACAGAGGGGCATTGGTGTGGCAATTCCCCAAACTTTAACAAGATTGCTGGGCATGATACGCTGAAGAATCCCTCTGCTGGATGATTCATTTGTAATCCCTGGCAAAGATACCAAAGTATGCAGTGTGGCTATGATCATTAAATGATGATCCGGGGAATGCAAGTAAATTGAAAAAGTGTAGCATTTTGTTCTGGAAGCATATCTGTTGCATGATAAATGGTGATTTGTTATCCCAGGCAAAGTGAAGTTGCATGAGCATTGAGAATGAGGGTTCTGAAATTCAATGATCAAATGTCCAAAGTTATGCCTTTAGTCCAAATGACTTAATTGAATATAGGGCTTAAGCATTCATTCTCTAGTTTGATTATGTCATTTAAAAAAGGCAAACCAGGGGCTTCCCTGGTGGCACAGTGGTTGAGAGTCCGCCTGCCAATGCAGGAGACATGGGTTCGTGCCCCGGTCCAGGAGGATCCCACATGCCGTGGAGCGGCTGGGCCCGTGAGCCATGGCCGCTGAGCCTGCGCGTCCGGAGCCTGTGCTCTGCAATGGGAGAGGCCACAGCAGTGAGAGGCAAAAAAAAAGGCAAACCAGTCACTTAGATTTGTTGGAGGTATCTTGTGCTACTTTGTTTATGAGTTGATATTCATTGCTTTTGACAAGATTTGTCCTCATTTTTGTATCAAATGCTTAAGGTTAATTGACCCTCAAATGGTGTGCTCATTCTGAGTTGCGTGGCCAGTCCATGATGGGTTTTAGGTCTGCTGATATGACGATGGGAATCTTGGGGGAAGTCGGGTAGCTGCTAAAGTGATGCAAACTCTAGTGGATGATTGGGAGTGACTGGGGCTACCTCCACAAGGTCTGTTTAAGATGGAGTGAACTGGATACACTATCAGGCAATAAGTGGTAAAGTCTCTATTCTACATTAACCCTATTGTTTACTTTTGGTAAGCTACTTCATTATTACAGTCCTCAGGGTCTTCACCCATCAAATTAGGTGGTTGAAAGATGGTAAAGTTCCTTTTAGCTCTATTCTTCTGTGATTAGGAATTAGCATAGATACTACACAGTTGACGTACAACTCTGATACTTCCTTTTTTCTGGGAACACTGCTAGGTTATAGTTTGCAGTTTGTCTTATATTAAGTGGCTGTATACTGAGTGTCACTTCCAGGCCAGGGTGGTTAAGAAGCAGGTATACCTTTTGGCCCCTCTTTCTACTTCTGCTGGTGACTGTTAGACCAAGAAATGGCAAATCACACGATGGAGGTAACTTGGGTCTCTTAATCACCATTTGGAGGAAGAGTTACCCTTTGGCCAAGAATACCCATTTTGTGTAAAATAGATAGCTAGTGGGAAGCAGCCGCTAGCACAGGGTGATCAGCTCTGTGCTTTGTGTCCACCTAGAGGGTTGGGATAGGGAGGGGGGGAGGGAGACGCAAGAGGGAGGAGATATGGGGATGTATGTATATGTATAGCTGATTCACTTTGTTATTCAGCAGAAACTAACACACCATTGTAAAGCAATTATACTTCAATAAAGATGTTAAAAAAAAAAGAATACCTATCTTGAAATTAATATGAATAAGAAGCAACTGAGATTTTAGTGTTTCTCTATGTTATTACCCTAACTAATAGTTTGGGAGTATATAATTATAAGAAAATGTGCCAGTTGGGAGACTTCTCTGTTTTACCTATCCATATAGAAAATCCTAAAGACTCCACCAAAAAAGTAGTAGGACTAATAAGAAGAATTGAATAAAGTTGCAGGATACAGAATCAATATACGGAAAATAGTTTTGTCTCTATATGCAATCATAACAATAAAACATCTGAAAGAAAACCATCTAGATATTAATAGCCTTTATGGGAAAACATTACAGCTAGTGAATAGATAGGAGTTTGGGAAACATAATCTTTGATGGTATTAAGGAAACAAATTCTATTTTTATTTAACAGATTCCCTGAAAACTCTCCAGGGTGTTAGAAGTACCTCTAGCTAACCTAGATGATAGACTTGCCATTTAGGAAAAGAAAATCTAATGCCCTGGAAATAATAACAATTTGATTAAAGATGTTGAGTGAGATGGGGAGAAAAAGTATTTTTCCTATTTTAATTCATTCCTGAAACATTAAACAGGGGAAGGAAAAATGGTGGAATCATTGGTTTCCTGGACTAGAAGGGATAGTGAAGATTTTGTTTTAATTCTAGTACTCTATCTTCAAAATGAGGAAACTGCAGTAAGATTAAATAACATCCTCACATCCCATAATTAGGGGCAGTACTAGGATTATAGTCCTGTGTACTGTTGACCATTTGAGGGGATGAGATGATATCTTGCAGGCTTGCCCCCCCATCACACAGTTAGAGATTTCTACCCTAACTTTACCTCTCATCATGATGATGATGATACAAATATAAAACTTACATAACATTCATAATGAGCCAGATACAGTTTTTATGTTTTGGAGATATTAACTTATCTTATTCTCACAACCCAGGACTCACAGATCTTTCCTTCCAGAATTCAGATCCCTACGTAGTCTTGGTCTGTGTGATATATGATGGTATATCACTTCTGAGATTGGGTTTTGGAAGATACTGAGTCTTCTGTCTTGGGTGCATACTCTCACTTTCTGTCTCTGTCTCCCTTGGATCATTCACCCTGGGGGAAACTAGCTGCCATGTCATGAGCAGCTCTATGGGGAGGGCCAAGTGGTCAGGAAGTGAAGCCTCTTGCCCACAGCTACCCGAGTGAGTTTAGAAGATCCCAGGACCCCAGTCGACCTCTCAGGTTACTGCAGCCTCCATCAATAGCTTGACTGAAACTTCACGAGATATCATGAGCCAGAACCACCTAGCTAAGCTGCTCAGAGATTCCTGCGTTGTATTTAGGCTACTATTCCCAGCTGTATTAACACCAAATTGTTGTGTTGTTGTTAATGACATTCATTGTTTCTAGTTTCTATGACATATGGTTTTTAAAGGCTGCAGTTTAGAATTTGCCTCAACTGTGGAGGAAGGTTTGCTATTACCTGGTAATTTTAAAATAGGAAAGTCTCACAAGTAGACCAGAGAAAATATGAGGCAGAAGAGAGTTGTGCTATAAGTCACTGATGCAGGCAGGTTAAGGAAAGGTGAAGGAGTGGGATGCATTAACTGAAAAGAAGGCTGCTGAGGGTGGACCCTTATCTCAGACTGATAATTGCCTTCTGTGTGTTAAAACTGGGATCTGAAAGCTGTTTCCTTGGTTACAGGGGACTTGATGCTCAGTAGTCAAAAGTAAAATGATTTCAAGAGTGTTTGTTTCACAGCTGAGTGGACTAAGAGAAAGTATCAGCTTTCCTTGTCCTAATATACTCTGTGACCCTGGTGATGTCAAGGTTAGCACATTTTCTGGCTTGAATCACCGATACTCAACAACTGAAGATATTGGAAAACATGGTGTGTTTCATGTGACCTAGATATAAAAAAAAAAAGATTCAGAATGAATGACTTTGAGAAACAATTCATGGGAAACATTTATAGGATTAATATAAATACTTCAGTCACATTATACCTATGATGGTTTCAAAAAGATATTTAAGAATTTGTCTCAAGGATATTGGCATAAAAAAAATGAGAACTTTACAGCTGGGCTGAATGTTGTGTCTAAATAGAAAAAAGGGAGAAATTAGAAAAACATTGAAAAATTATTACAGACTGGATGCATTTTTAATTCTGGTGGGACAGACCTTATAATTATTATAACTTGTGTGATGCGTTATACCTCTGGGAAGTCTTCCCAGACTCCCTTGGCAGTTAGTTGACCAGTTACCTTTATATTCAAGTACCTGCCCGTAGACTTTCTCATGGTGTTGTGATCTTTGATTTAATGTCTGTCTCTGACTATACCTGTCATGGTATTGTCACACTATGTGTGCATTGCTTGGCATGTATTAGGAGCATAACAAAATGATAGAGAATGGAAAAAAATTAAAAAGTTAGAATTTAGAAAAGGTAGTGGTTCATAAATTTTTATTACAAGTATACATGGCTGCTATTAGAAGCTGCTAAGTTTGGTAGAACGCTACAATGGCAGGGAAGCAAATATTTGATAATAATTTAAAAAAATTTTAAATGAAGATGTATTGCATTTTTTGACAATACCAATAATTTTAAAGGTCAAAATTATTATAAGAGGGCTTCTCTGGTGGCGCAGTGGTTGAGAGTCTGCCTGCCGATGCAGGGGACATGGGTTCGTGCCCCAGTCCGGGAAGATCCCACATGCCATGGAGCGGCTGGGCCCGTGAGCCATGGCGGCTGAGCCTGCGCGTCCGGAGCCTGTGCTCCGCAACGGGAGAGGCCACAACAGTGAGAGGCCTGAGTACGGCAAAAAAAAAAAAAAAAAAAAAAAAAATTATAAGAAACAATAATGGAATTTGCTATGATAATTTGATTCTACATACTATTTTGTGTGTTATTTAAAAAGACCTACCTTTATTAGATTTAAGTAGAATCTAAAATAGATATTTATTTACACTTTTCAGGATGTTTTAAAAGATTCAACCTGTTCTTTCTTCACTTATACAAATTTCTAGTGTGCCTATTATGTGCCTGGCACTATTCTAAGCACAGAATCTTCAGAACGCAGTGCCTGGTATGAAAAACTTCCTGTATTCATAGAGCTTACATTTCAGTGGTGGGAGATATAAAATGAAATTATGCAGGATATCAAAAGTCCTTGTTTAGACATGCTAAATATAAGAAGCCTAATAGATTCACATGGAAATGTTGAGAAGGAAATATGTATATCTAGGACCTAGAGGAGGGATCAGGGCTGGAGATAAAGAATTGGTATATAGAAAAATCATGGTATATAAAGCTTTGGTATTAGATAAAATCACCTAGGGAGACTGTGTCAATTAAAAAGAAAGAAAGAGAGAAAGAGAGGGAGGAAGGAAGGAAGGAAGGAAAGAAGGAGAGAAAGAGAAAGAAAGGAAGGAAGGAAGAAAAGAAAGAAGGAAGGAAAGAAAGAAATCAGAATAGACTATGGATACTTCAGTATTTAGAGGTCTGGCAAAACAGGATAATCCATTAAAAAGACCATGAGATAGATGATACCAAAAACCAAAGGGGGGAAAAGTATTTCAATAACAGGAGAGTAGCTTGTGCTGTGAGAGGTAGAGAGGACAAGGACAGAGAACTGACTGTTGGCTTTTACAGGATGGTCCTCAGTGACTCATGTATTCCGACTGCTCCTTGTGAAAATAGTAGTAATATCACTCTTAATAACAACCCCCCCTCCACAGTTCTTAGGCCTAGACACTGTTCTAAGTGCTCAATAGGTATTAAGTAATTTAATGTATAAATTAATATAAGAACCATCTTATTGGAGTGATGATTGAAAATATCTAATTGGATTGGGCTGAAACGAAAATGAGAGGCGGTTGTATTAGTTATCTGTTGTGACATTAAAAAAATACCCCAAACTTAGTGTCTTACAGAAAATATTTACTATCTCATCATTCTTGTAAATTAGAAATTCAGAAGAATTTAGTTGGTTGGGTCGGCCTCTGAGTCTCATGAAGTAGCCGTTAGATGTCACAGGGAGCTGCAGTGGCCTGAAGGATCCTGCTGTAAGATAACTCAGTCACAAAGCCGATGGCTGGAGGGCTCAGGTCCCCACAGGCTGTTCTCAGAGGCACAGTTCCTTGCACTCAAGCCTTTCCACAGGGAAGGTCCCAACATGGCAGCAGGTTTTCCCACAGAGCAAGAGATCAAATGACGAGAAAGCTGTGACACTTCATGACTTATTCTCAGAAGTTATGTCATATCACTTCTGTTGTTTCTGTGTCAAAAAGGGAATTCCTAAGAAAATTTCTGCTCTACCTTTTGAAGCAAATGTCAAGGAATGTGTGGACATATTTTAAACCATTACTTTAGTGGTAAAGGAGTGTGGATCCCAGACATATGCAACTACTTTGAGAATTTTCTTTTGAGAAGGGTAGCAGAGAGATGAGATATTAACTGCAATGAGAGGTGAATGAAAAGTATTTGTTTTCTTTTTAAGGACAATATTAAGGCATATTTTGTGTTCACAGGAGTGGGAAATCAACATACAGGCTGGAAAGAGGATACTTCCTGGAGGGCTTGGGTAGGTTTGGTGCAGGGAGGGCTCCATACAAAAAGGAAGGAACAGGGATGCTGCTTTCACAGAAATCAGAGGGAAGGCAGAGCATGGCGGGTATGGAGACAGGTGGACTGGCAAATTTTAGGGGGAGATGATGGGGTAATTCTTTTTGATATAATGTATTTTTCCTGGGAAGTAGTAGGTAAGTATAGCCGTGGAGAATGAAAGGTAAAGAGGAAGGTACTGGGGATTTAAGAAAGGGAATGAGATGTGAGTTAGCTTGGAGAGAATGACAATGAATTTACTATGGAAGGTATAGTAGGACTGTCTGGCTTCTGCGAGTGCCCATTTGAGATTCATGATCATAAATATAAGTGAGGTCAGTCTGCACATTTGTGGGATTATGACTGTCTTAGGCCAGATCATTATTACCACACGCCTGAATAATTATCATAGTTACCCAAATGGTCTTCCTTCCCCCAGGTTTATTTCCCCTGCTACTGTCACCTCAATCGTCTCAAAATAATTTTCTGCATAAATTAAACTCTAGGCCAACAACGTCATTGATTCCTCTTGATCTTGAAGGTCAGATGCTTAGATTTTGATCCCTAGGTCTGTCATAATACAGCCTAAGACTGTGTCTCCAACCACAGCAAACCATGAAATATTTTCCATTAGACAATGACCATTTTGCGTTTTAATGTGTTTTGTATTTTAGAATGGTTGTTCTGGCAGTTGTATGGAGATCTTTTGGAATAAGACGTTAACAGATTCAAGCAGACCAGCAGTGAGACCATCACAGTAACTGATGATGACCTCAGTTAAAGCATTAGCAGTGGGAAGAAAGATGAGTCAATGAGGATGAGAGATATTAGAAAGTAAGATATCTTGACTTGGGATAAAGGGATAAAGTGATAGGGAGGTATCTGGGATCACAAATAGATATTTTTACTTACATGATTGTATAGATGGTGGTAACATTCAGTGAGAAACTGGATAGAAAAGGGAGAAACAGGATGAAGAGAAAGATTAGTTGAGTTTAATACATATAAAATTCGAGATACTTAAGTTACATGTACATGCAGATGTCCTATGGGCACCAGGGAGAGATGAGTCTAAAATTTCAGAGTGAGTTCAAAAATGGAGATCATAACTTGGGGATCATTAGCAATGAAGATTTAAAGATAGAGGAAGAGGTTTCCAGGAAGAAGAATAAAAAGTAAAAGCTATAGGGGGAGGAGAAATAAAATAATTAGTAGTATTTCAAAGGGAAGAGAAAGAGCTTTTTAAGTCCACTCATATTTATATTTTAAAAGAACTGGAACAAGTTAGACACATTGGTTCTCAATCATGACCATTTGTTAGTATCATCTGGGAACCTTCTTTAAAAAAAAGCAATATCCAGGTCATATGTCTGATCTATTAAATCAGAATACCTAAGCAGTTGGAGGTAGAGAGTTCTTTTGAAAGCTCCCTGACAGGTCTCATGCACATCAACTGAAGAGATCTACAGAGGTAGAGTGATTTGGCTGTCTGTATGTGTCACACATTATATGCAGTAGAACAAGCATAAGTGGAGTAAGGTTAAGTTTCATGTGGCAATAAAACTTAGATAATACTACTACTATGAGAGGGTAGGGAATATGAGCTAGCTTTATGTGGTACGTTGGGAAAAAAAAAGAATTCCTTTTAGAAATTTCTTTTAATTCTGTATGTACCCTTCTTTGCAATCTGTCTTTGCTGCTCTTCTCTCAAGAGGTACAGTTTATTTCTCTACCTCCATAATATGAGCTGGCCTTGTGATTTACTTTGCCTAATAGAATGTGGTAGTAATATTTTAGAAGTTCTGGGCCCAGGCCACAAGAGACCTTGTAGCTTTGGTTCTCATTTTCTTGTCTTTCTGAGACCACACTGTGAAGAAGCCAGGCTACTCTCCTAAGGGAGAGAGGCCATGTGGAGAGAGAGACCCTGCTGATAGCCAGTACCATCCTCCAGACATGTGAATGGAGCCATTTGGGGCAATCTGGCCCCAGCTGAACTACCTGCTGACTACAAGCACATCAATAACTGCAGCCAAGACAAGCAGAGGAACCTCCCTTCTTAGCACAGACCAAATCGCCTACCCACAAAATCATGAATAAAATAGTTGTGCAAGCC
Source organism: Leucopleurus acutus (assembly GCF_964270905.1). NCBI lineage: Eukaryota > Metazoa > Chordata > Mammalia > Artiodactyla > Delphinidae > Leucopleurus > Leucopleurus acutus. The sequence goes on along the minus strand of NC_139147.1, from coordinate 91,978,592 downwards.
ACCAAGTTTCAAGGTGGTTGTTATGCAGCATAGATAATGCATACACTATATAAGAAACAATTGTTAATCCTTAGATGTAACTGACCAACCAATTGGTTGTAAATCCTTTCATGAATAGATACTTTTGATGTTTCCTGAACAATCTACTTTTAAATCTCCCCTGAACACCCAAACCTTATATCAGTACTGTAACTGAAACATTGGAGTATTTTTAGACTACTGTTTAGAACTCTTTTAATTCTTTCATTTTGATGCATTTTGTTTCATGATTTATTCTCCCAAATTTATTTCTCTCCTTTCACTGTGTATATGTAAATGAAAGAAGGTGGCCCGAGATGGTTACTCCTGCTACTGCTATTATTGCCATGACCACTACAGTAATATAAATAACTAACTTTATCAAAATTTTACTATTTGTCAGGAGTCCTCCCATGAGCTTGGCCTTCAGTCTCTCATTTTATTCTAACATTCTGTGACCTGGGCCCTATTATATCCTGTCTTACAGATGACGAAACTGAGGCTCAGAGTGGATAAAATAACTTCCTCGAGACCACACAACTAGTGAGGGCTGGAAAGTGACTTGACACAGTTTTGACTGATGCACAGCCTATTTTCCTAACTAGTGGTAGTCACTTAGTTCTACATCCAAAGCACTCTCACGACATGCTCCCCAAATTTCCTTTTGTGAATTTGCAGAAAGACAGAATTTGGGGCCACTTTTTTTTTTATATAGGAAAAGAAAATTAATATTCTTTGAAGACTTGCTGTTGTGTCAGACACTTTCATATGTATATCTCATATAATCCTCACAGCCATCCTACATGGTACATATCATCTCTACTTTTATTACACATAAAACAGAGAGACAGATAATTTCCCGAAGGTCATACAACCTAGGAACTGGTAAGGCTAGACCCTAACACAAGTCTGTGTTGCTACTTGGCCTTTTTCTTTGAGTTTATATCTAGTTATAAACTCCATTTTATTCCCAGAGTCCTAGTTCTTCATCACAAGATAAATTGCTAGGAACTATTGCATCTTTAGGCTCTCCTCCTAAATGTCATTTTCTCAGGGAGGCCTTTCCTGATCTTTTGCATTAGCTGAGTTTCCCCTGTTCCATACGACCAAACCACCTGTCCATTTTTTTATGCTTTATGCAGCACCTGTTATATTGGGTTGGCCAAAAAGTTCATTCAGGTTTTTCCATAACATCTTACAGAAAAACCCAAACAAACTTTTTGGCCAACCCAATATTTAAAACTGTTTCCATTTCTGTCTCTTCCACTAAACAAGAATCTCTCTGAAGATGGGGACATTTGTCTCATGTACTATTAAAACCCAGCCCTAGCACAGGGCCTGGTGCAGAGCAGTCCTTCAATAAATATTTTGTGAATTAATTTTTGAACTTTTAGACTATGGGCAGGCCTGGAGAAATGACATTTGTGTGTTTAAATTGATTATAACTTAAGATCCCATAGTACAGTAAGAAAATCTTCTTGATAATAAGAGCAGAATAAATACAGTTTTGAGATGGGACAACACTGTCAGGGCGTAAAGGCCACATTAATGTGCAATTCTTTCTGTTTCATTAAAAGCCTGTCATGGAGCTCTCAGAAATAGCCTTGATGGCTATTTTTGCTTGCTGTGCTGTCAAAGCGTACATCTCAGGACACTGTGCTAAGGAGTCTGGCATTGACTACAGGTTTGTTTCCATGGACACCTATCAGCAGCAGAAGATAGAAAATAAACTAGACCAAAACATTAGGTAATATCATATAGCAGTTTTAATAAAGGGAGAAGTAAGGAAAATTTACATAAAAATAACTCACCTTTCCGGATCAAGAAAAGAAGTCAGATATTTCGCTGCTTAGTTCTTCTATCCTTTCTTTTTATCATTTTAAAATCTTTTTGTAAAGTAGCAATATTTAAATAAGTAGGCGAGCTTTATGCCTCTTAATGTCCTAATTATTAGTTCTGATGACTACAAAGATGAATAATTTCTCTTTTGAAAGAGTGGTATTGACTTGGAACCAGGTAGAGAAAAAATATGGTTGATTTTATTATTCAGTTTCATACTGGAACACTAACACTGCATAAAGCCAATCATAAGACATTTTAATACACGTAGAAATAATTATTTCAAATAAATACATAAATGTGAAAAATATATGTAAATGCATAGTTATAGTAAATTAGTATATAACATTACTAAGTGGATTGCTCACGGTTTCATTAAATAAAAACCACTAAAGACCTAGGTTAGCAAGAAAAAGCTTTTTTGCTCTATTTCAGTTGCTTTAGGTTGTTAATCTGGTCCAGGATGATCAACTTCTCATTAATCATAATAATTAGGGGTGGATTTACTGAGCATTAATGTAGTTTTCAATCATGCTAATAGTTGTGCAATCCTCCGTTCATTAATATCAATGAGATAAATTAGAACCGTGACATTATAAAGAAGAGGCAGAAGCTGCGGGGACTTTCATGGATCCTCCCTAAACCCCATGAATTTAATTGTAGTATGTTGTTCCTCAACACTTATTTCCACTCTCTTTATTTTCCATTGCTAATGGTTCTTCAGATTGGTTAATGAGCATACTAACCTCTTAATTGAAGTGACTGCTATGTTGTGGTCTAAATCATACATACTTATCTTGTCTCATTAGCTTTAGCCCTTTCTCACATGTTCAGTCAACAAACATTTATGGGGTAGTCACTCATGCAATTTGGAATAAGATATATCAGTGTAATACAAAAGAAATATGAGGCATCCCATCATTCAGTAGATCACAGTGTGGAAGACATTGTGGATTGGAGTGATATCATTATTAAAAATATAATAGCAATTCCAGAGTAAAAATTTCTCTTTATGGTGTCCTTAAACCTTTCATTTATATCCAAAAGATGTCTAAATGAATTCTGTCCTTCATCTCTCATTTTTGTTTAGACAGCTCCAGAGAGGTCTTTCATGAAACACTGCTTAAATTGGGTCCTCATTTTATGGTCCTTATCTCAGCTTTTATATTTTTCCTCATAGCACTTAAATTTTACAGAAGATTTGGGTGTATTGTGTGATTATTTATTTACTTTTTCTTCCTCTAGGTTGTAAGCAAATTGAGGGCAGGAAGCATAAGTGTAACCTCAGATTCTACCACATTGTCTGGTACATTGTGATGCCCAATATTTATTGGTGAATAAATGAATGATCCAGTGTATTTGTGGTGCTTATTCAGATAGTTAATCATAAAAACACTTGCCTGATCTTAGAATCTAAAATATGACCACCCTGTCCTTTTGCATAAAAGAAAGTCTTGCATTGGGCCTTAGAAGTTTATTACATTTGGTTGAGCAATATAGTCATCTTCACTGGGAGATTTATTTTTTAAAATCTGTTTATTGGAGAGGAAACCTCACCAAATTGGGAAAAAATCTCTGGACCAGGGGACTGTTTGACTCCAACTTTATTGGCTATTTGGACTTGCAGTGGCTGATCTCATTCACTCATTGAGCATACTTTTACTGCCTTCTTTGTTTTGGGCACTAAGAATGACTCTGGGGATGTCATACATGGCAGGATCCCTTTTTTAAAAAGAAATCTGGTTGGAGAAACAGTAATATGAGGTGCTCAAGCAACTAGTAAATGGCAGAACTGGGGTTTGAAATTATTGCAAAGGACTAAAGTCTGTGAAACATACAGCCATTTCAAAGGAGTTTGGACTTCACTAAAAATAGCAGCAGCAACATTAAGGTTCTAGCACAGTTTAAGTATAGGAGACATATATTCAGCATATTTCTTTGTTTAAAGTAACAAGAGAATTTGAGGGGATAGAGAGATACAATGAATACCAGGAGACCAATTAAGAAACCATTGCTTTATAATGTTATGTTAGTTTCAAGGGTACAGCAAAGTGATTCAGGTATACATATATATGTGTGTGTGTGTATATTCTTTTTCATATATTCTTTTTCAGATTCTTTTTCTGTATAGTTTATACAAAATATTGAGTATAGTTCCCTGTGCTATACAGTAGATCCTTATTGTTTATCTACTTTATATACAGTAGTGTGTATATGTTAGTCCCAAATTCCTAATTTATCCCTCCCCACCCTGACCTTTCCCCATAAGTTTATTTTCTATAAAATAAACCTTTTCTATAAAATAAACCTTTCCCCATAAGTTTATTTTCTAAGTCTGTAAGTCTGTTTCTGTTTTGTAAATAAGATCTCTTGTATCATGTTTTTAGATTCCACATATAGGTGATATCATGAGATATTTGTCTTTCTCTGTAAATCAACTATACTTCAATGAAAAAATGAATAAATTAAAAAAAAACATTGCTTACTCTGGCAAAAGGTAATAAGGCAATAACAGTGAAAATGAAGGGGAAAGGAAAAGAATGGATTTCCAATGAACAGGAGAGACGCTAGGTTTTAGTGATGGACAAATGTAGGGGTAAGAAGAGATGTGGGTGAGAGAAAGGATGGGGTTAAATAAGATCTCCCATTTGTCATTAGTCACCTGGGTGGATGATGTTGCTGTTCACTGAAGTAAAGGGTGTGCGCTGAGAAGCAGGTTAAAGAGAGAAAAGAATTCAGGTTTTTATTTCTTTTTGAATAGTGTAGGGACAGATTGAAAGAGGCCCTGAGAACTTCCTGAGATGTGATGGGCATGTTTCTGCTGTTATTGCTGTTGCTGTTGTTTACTACCACTACCATTGCTCCTCCTTTTGGATATTTTTTCTCAGCTATGCACTGAAATACGTCTCTCAGCGTATATTTTCTCGAAGTCCTCACAACAAACCTCTGAGATAAATGTTCATCTTTATTTTATACTGAGTAAACTATTAACTAAGCATTGCTGAATGACACAAAATTAAGGAATGTCAGAGTGGAGGTTCAACCTGGCTCCAATGAAGATGCTCCTTCCAGTGGCTTCCATCTAATCCATTTCAAACTATTTGTGTTTGAAGTACCTGTGGGATATCCGGGTTTGTTAATTTGTGTAGTGTGGGTAATAACAAGCGGCTAAAAGCATCTGTAAGTGTGAAACTGAGGTATGCTACCAAGTGTGGAATATTATTATTGAAAAGCTCCTAATTTTTTGTGCTGTTCAATACTAATTAATTTCTAGAAAAGAATTTGATTAAACTGTGGATTACTAAGTGGTTTTGCAATACCGGGCAAATATTTTGGGAATGCTTAATTTATCCTCTATGTAATGTCTCCAATAGAGAAAGGATTGATATGACAGACTTTAAAAAGATGAAGCTGGAAAGAACTTTAGAGATATTTAATCAAAGGGTTTATATGAAAAAAAACTGAGATCTAGGCTGAAGTTGCAACTGACAATCCTTAAGCTGTATCCAGAGAGATATGTTTTGCTCTCACCTACATAATAGATTAAAGGTGAGCAGCACCAGCATCTTTGTCCTGACATGAACTCCACAGTTAGCTGCAGTCCCCACCACTCCCTTTTATTCATCCCAGACACTTTTCACTCATTCATCTGCCTAGCCCCATAGTGCTTATGTTTGTGACACCTTATTTAGAGATTTGTTCAGTACTGTAAATTAATTAATTCTAAAGGGAAAAATGGAAGCTGTGGTTCAAGATTTATTGTCTTTTGTGGTATTAAACTTACCACTATGCTTTTCCTGTGAGGAAGAATCGATTAGTCTGCTAGAATTACCATAACAAAATAACACAGACTGGGTGACTTAAACAACATGAATTTGTTTTCTTACATCTGGAGACTGGAAGTCTAAGATCAAGGGTCCAATAGGGTTGGTTTCTTCTCAGGCCTGTCTCCTTAGCTGCAGGTGGTTGCCTTCCCACTGTGTCCTCTTCAGCTTTTCTCTATGTGTGCATCACCAGTGTCTCTTCCTCTTGTAAGGACTACAGGCACTGGATTAGGTTCCACTCATACGAACTCATTTGAGCTTAATTACCTCTTTAAAGGCCCTATTTCCAAATGCAATTGTACTTAAAGGTACTGGGAGTTAGGACTTCAATATATGAAGTTGGAGGGGAACACAATGCCACCTATAACAAAGAGTTTTTGTTGAATGAGTGAGGGAATGTTATTTTAAAATGGTTGAGACTGCACCTTCCCTAGACAGCCCATTGCACTATTTTTTAACCTTCATTATAACACTGTTTAATATTACTGTAATTTACATACTTGTATTATCTTCATTACAAGGTTGCAGATATCTTGAGGGCAAAAATTATAGCTCTATGTCCATTACAGAATACATCTTCAAGAAGTAATTATTTGATTAAAAAATAAAAGGAACACTTTCAATCTCAATTTAACACTTCCTGGTCAATTTTACTTGTTCTTCAGCATGAAAGAAGAGTAAATTAAACAACTGTTTTAGAAGGAAGAGTTAAGATTATTTTAAAATATTGAAATAAAATTAACTATATGGTTTAGTCCATCATTAAAAATGAAGGTAATATCTGATTTCAATGAGTTGCATGTGTTTATATCAAGCTTATTTTTTAGATTGTTATTTTTATGTAAGATTAATGTTGTAGTTCTAATGGATATTTCTTAAGATATCTAAATTTTAAAAGTTTATTTCATATAATTATGTTTGTAGGAAAAAACATTACTAAGTTAACATACTTTTTTTTGCCTAGTTAAAGAACTTATTTCAGGTTTAATTTTGCATTTCCAAAATCTAAATAGGAGTGATATAACCTATAAGTAAATTGGACCACTCAGCAGATTTCTCTATTAAAAATATGTATGTATTAAAATACATTTAATTTGCCATTGACCTAACTTTGTCATAGAGGTTTTCACAGATTTTGTCTAGCTGATTGAATCACAAAAAAGATAGCGAAAAATGTGGAAACGTAGCTTTTCTTTTTTTAAAATTGTATATTTGCTGAATCATTGCTTTAAGACCATGGCAATGACTGTTGAATGCCATGTCAAACCAACGGATGTAAGCCCATTCCCTTATTGATATTTTGCAAGGTTATTTATAAAATAACTTCACTGAAATAGCTGAAAATATCTGCTTTTTACTGTCCAGTTAAACTTACAGCATTTGAAGGATAAATGTTCTCTTGAGTCTTTCAGCCTTTGGCCCTGAATTATTTATTTGTTTATTCATTTGTTAATTGAGTCGCCTGTTCAACAAACCTTTATCAAGGGCCTCTCAGGTGTAAGCAATGCCCTTATTAGCTGTGTGAGCTGGATAAATCGCTGAACCCGTAATCTGCCTTGGTTTTTTCACTTGTTAAACAGGGCTGTTAATACTTCCTATAGCTGCTGAGGATATTAAATGAGCTAGTGTTGTGACAGCTCCTGGAACGTGGCTGGGCACATAGTAAGAATCATCCCAATTGTTATTTTTCCTTCCTTCCAATCTGACTCCCAGAATCTAAGTTTTACCTATGATTGTCTAGAATTTACATTACTGTACTGCAATAGAATTTTAGAACTTAAAGTTGGAGGACATTTTAGCAATAATATCATTCCTCTTCCTCTTTTTAGAGAAATTGAAAATGGAGCTGACCTATTCAGGAGATACAGTTGTTCAATTGGAGAACATTAATTTTATCCATGTGTTTTTCTTAATCATTATTATAGCAATTGGTAGGGTGGAGGGAGAGAAAGAGAGGCAAAGAGAGAGGGGAGAAAGAGAGGCCAAAAGTTTAAGGTATATTGGCTTCTTCTGTGACTTTTGCCGTGTGGCCAGATGTCTGAGTATTTAGGTTTCAGAATTTTTTTTTCCCTTTCTTTTAGTTAAAAACCAAAACCAAAAATTCTTTAACTTTCAAAATAGATTATTTTTGAAATTTTGCTAATTTGAGAAATTATGAAAACTTGCTCTATAGTCAATTTGGTTTTACTGAATTAATTGCCCTTTAAGAGAAAAGTATTTGCCAGTTTCCTTCAGAACTGGTACACTAGCATCAGGTTGCCATCTGTGTTTACTTAATACAGGAATCCTGCCACAGTACAGAGCTAGGGAAACAGCCCGAGTACAGGCATACTAGATTCTGTTCCCACTGCCTTCCCTGAGTGACTTAAAAGCTCGCTGAAGCTGGTGTGACATCTTTCTGCTTTTGTCATTTCCTCATAGTTAAGGTTAATAGTGATTATTGATGATGACAGTAATAATGTTGTTAGGATAACTAATAATTTGTATAAAGCATTCATTGGAAGAAGTCCTAAAAGGTGTCAATGTGGGCTACACTATTTCTAATCATATTGCGAATAAGACAGCATTGTTGCAGTCGGCAGAATTCTAAGATGATTCCCAAGATTCTTGCCTTCGGATATAAGTACCTCGGATGATTCTGTCCCCTCGACTGTGGGCAGAGCCTTTGAATACGATGGGATAGTTACTCCTTTGATTAGGTTACCTTATAATATAACAAATGGCGATGAGATAGTCACTACCGTGCTATCTGGAGAGGGAACTGGAATCAGAGGCTTTCTTGCTATCCTGGAAGAAAGCAAACATCCCTGTTGTGAGCTGCGTATGGGGGACACGTGGTAAGGAAAGGCAGGCAGCTTCTAGTTGGTGAGATCAAGAGTTTGAAGAGTTTGAAAGGAGTTTTGCAAAATGATTAATTAGTTGTAGTTAGTCATAATTTCTTAAAACTATCTTATACCTTTGGATCATAATGTATAGCAGAATGTTCTTGTATTTTATGAAGTACTAGAAGCAGTTGAGCTTACACATTGCATTTTAGTATATTCACAATTATTTATCTTAGTGCAAGTTCAGTTTGTTTAGTGTGTCTTCTTGTAAGTCTTCTTGTGTTTCTGGAAGAGAGCTGCGAGGAAGTCGCATTCCCTCTGGGTTTGCCTTGATTCAGTGACTGAACTACTGCTGATTATAAAGCAGCCACTTAAGCTAAAAATGAGTGCTCATCCCAATTTATTAGAATGTGATACTAGTAAGACCAAGCCCTTAAGTATGTGCCAGTTAGGTTTGCTGTACTCTATAGGATGCAAATGTGTGGATAACTGCTCTCAAAGTTCACTCTGGCTTAGGGGAATCATCAACATTGTGTCTTCATCAAAGGGCACATCAGTGGCATAGTCTTTAATCCTTTCCCTTTTTTTTATTGAAGTATAGTTGGTTCAGTGGCATAGTCTTAAATGAAGTGTAGCAAATGATGGTTAAAGGCCCACAGATATTCATTGTGTGACAGTGAAATGTTTTAATTCCTTTCCCAGTCCCAGTGAAGATGTAAAAACAAGTAAATATTAATAACCCAGGTTTTAAGTTTCTCACTTCACTTGAACTCCAGGATGTGGCAAGGGTTCTCAGAGGGCCTTTCAGACATTGCTTTCGTTTGTTTTGGGGATTTATTCCCATTCCCAGCTGTGAAAATTACCAAAATCTTGAGGCAGCCATACAGAAAATGTCTGCATTGATAATTCTCTTCTGGAGGTCAAGCACGCATGCAGGAGATGGTAGGCAGCTTTGTAGACGGCACAGTGGACTATCGGACTAAATAGGATGTAAACAAACTGAAGCTTTCATCAGCCCTAGGGCAAGCCTCTGAATAGACAGTTTTATTGCTCTTCCAGAATTTTTATGCTTTTATCAATTTTACAAAATTGTGACCAAAAAGACAAACATAGAGACTGTGAGTTCCAAGTGGGCAGAGACCATGCCAATTGTTTTCATTTTTGTATTCCAAGGGCTCAGGACAGTTCTGGAATATATAGGTGGTTAATACATATTTGTTAAACTAAAGAACTGAATTAAAATACTGGCTCATCTTCAAATGAGATAGCTGATAGAGCACAGTGTAAAGGTGCTGGCCTAATGGTTGCATTGTGACTATACTTCTGTATTGTGGCTTAATTTTATCTAAGAAGTATGTTTACCTCTGCCCTACTAAAAGGATTCTGGTAGATTCGAAGAGGGTTGAAAGATTATGTAAATAAAACAGATATTATCCTTTTCCCTACAAAGCCAAACTTCCATACTGCTACCGGTTTATCCTTCCTATTTCTTCAGGCTATCACAGCCCAACTGGATGTTTATTATCTGCTGAACCCTGTCTGCTGCTTTGTTTGTACTGTATTGTGAAGCATATAGAATTATGTTGAGCAGTAATTAATTCATGCTTTGCCTATAGCAGTTCTAGACTCTTAAGAAAGATTTGTATATGTGCTAGGGTATGTCTGTTTTTCCTGCCTAAGACATCAATCATTAAAAAAAAAAGTTAGTTTTAAAATACTAAATGAAAAAGAAATTTATATTAAAAGAATAAATTATAAATGACTATTTGTAGAAGATTGATTTTTCTCTGGCATTTAGTTAATCCTGTCATTTGCCAACCTAAACAAGCAACTAGACAAATACTAACTAGAATAAAACAGACTGTGTTAACACACATAATGACACTTTTCCAGTGGCTGTTTGAAGAATCTTGAGAGAATGCTGCATGATTTTAATTATGCTTATTTGGCATTGGTAGATATGTAGATGAATGATTCTTCCAGAAACACATGTAGTATAAATCTATATACAGACACAGATAACCAACAGTTTCTTTGAAATCCAATTGGAATTTTTAAATTCTTTAACCATATTCATTGATAATTCTTGGTTGCATTAAAATCTAGGGAGGAAAGAACCCTGTATGTGACTATAGTTGCTGCCTAAAAAAATATGTGATTAAGGTATAAAGCCCAATTATATAGTGATTTGCTCATAACAATTTTTGCCCATAAGTTTTCACACCCCATTTCCCTCCCCCTTCCCCCCACCATTGTTTAATCTACACTTCTCTCTGTTTTCCAGTGTTACTTTGCCCTGTGGTTTTAATAGAGAAACAGCTGTGATCTATGACGTCAACTTCTCCATTAACATCAACTGCCTCAATAACAGCTCTGAATCCTATTTAAATAAATGTGTCATGACTATAATTGCATTATTGTTGGGTGTGAATGAATAAGAGTCTTAAGGAGAGTGATAAAGGTTTGAAAGGCTTCTGAGTTTAAACATGACACTTTCATCCTTTTCCCTTTTTGTTTCAAAGTTGGAAATACTAAGCTGTTATGAAGGAAGAGGAAGGCACAAGTAACTTTCTCTTCCTCCTCTTTTTTCCTTCCTTTCCCTCCTGCTCCTCTGTCTACCCCATTTTGTTTCTTCTCTGTAATAGTATGGATTGGGGGAAGTATTAACATTAATATGTAAGATTGAGGTGAACAAAATAATTTCTTCTTTCTTCCATCTACTCTCATGATTTCTCTTTCTGTTCTGTGTGTAACAAATTGGGGTGTGGGTAGGCTGGAAGATTGGTGAACAAGGAGTGAAAAGGGAAGAGAATGAGAAAGATGGGAGGACAGCTATAGGAAGGGAAAGTGGAAAGTCTTCCCTGAGGCAGTGTGGCCAGGCTCCAAAGTGCATATGGGAGAGAGAACGAAGCCTGTAGCCTTGATGGTGGGTCATAATGAATTTAACAATTAGCTCTAAAAATTCTAAAACCTAACTATGTTTACAGATAGATCATTTTCCTTAGGTTTATGTGTAAGAAAAAACCCCAATCTTCCTCTTTTTTTTTCTCTTTCACTCGCACACTACTACCCCCATTGTAGCACTTCTAACACCAGAGATAGGGGATTTTTCCCCCCCTGACCAGCAAATCTCTGTGGCACCAGCTGGGTGTCCTACAGTGTAACTCTGTTCTGACACTGTTCATCTGGAGATAGCTTCAGATCCCACAGGTTAAGGGCTCAGTCGCATGAGACTGTCCCTTACTCCCCCACTTCAGACGCCAATCCCAAGTCAAGATTACCACCTATGTCTCTAATCAATTGGCTATAAATCAGAGCTTCCCATGACTCCCTTCTCAGGTTTGATTAATTTGCTAGGGTACCTCATAGAACTCAGGAAAAGAGTTTACTTACTGTTTACCAGTTTATTATAAAAGGTTATGATAAAGGCCACAGCTGAACATCGGATGGAAAAGATGTGGGGAAGTTATGTAGGGAAGGGCCTGGAGCTTGCCTGCCCTCCTTGGGGCACCACTCTCCTAGCACCTCCCTGTGTTCGCCAGCCCCAGAGCTCTCCAAACCACAGACTGTTGGGATTTTTACGGAGGCTTCATCACATGGACGTGGTCAGTTATCAACTCCATATCCAGCCCCACGTATCCAATTATCTATTGAATGGGAGAGAGCTGAAAATTCCAAGCTTCTACTCAGGGCTTGGTCTTTCTGATGACAAGCCCCCATCCAGGAACTATTCAGGAGCCCACCAAGAGTTCCCTTATAGAAGAAAAATGACTGCTGTTAATCAGGAAATTCCGAGAAATTGAGGAACTCTGTCAGGAACCAGGACCAAAGACCAAATATTAGAAAAAAAGATGCACCTAGTGCTCTTAGCTCTTAGGAAATTACAAAGAATTTTAGGAGGTCTGTGACAGGAACTGAGAGCAGATATATATATGCATATGTGTATATATATATACACATCTATCATCTTACAGCATATTTTGGTTGTAGTTTTATATTATCAATGTTTGGATCCCTTCCAATTTTATATACACCTCTAGTATGAAATCGTAAAATATGTGAACATTTATACACTTAACAAGTGTGAATAAATAAATCCATTCTTTATGCTGTAATCGAGATGAGTTAATAACATCAATATGTAGAGAGAATGCAATCTTTTTTAATATAAGATTTAGACTCCATAAAAAAATTATAATATATAGTATTGGAGAAAATTCAAGAAAGAACAAAAAGTAGAATAAAAATCACACATATTTGTAACAAAAATAGAATTTCTAAAAAATAACCTTGTCTCTAATTATAAAAGTAACATGTGTTCATTAAAGGAAATTAAAAAAAATAAACGTATAAGAAGTAAATTATCCTATCACCTAGTTTTAACCAGTATTAACATTTACATATTTTCATATATACATAAATACATATTCTGTATATTCTTAATCTTTCTTGGTATAGTTGTCCAACTTTCTCTTTATTTATATTCACTTATTTTTATATTCATGTATATTACTTATCATGCTGTTCACACTAGATTTGTGTGTGTGTATGCATACTTTTTAGTGTAATTTATTTTAGGGAAGGGGTTGGGAACAGGTACAAGTATGAAAAACACACAGCAAGTAAGAGCTCAATAGGGCTTGGATCACAGGTGAGCCCTTACTAGTTTTGTGACCTTCATCAAGTTACTTAACCTTTTTCTGCTTCAGTTTCTTCATTTGTAAATTACTGTAGTTGTAGAGATTAAATGAAATGGTAAATTTAAAAGATGCACCTCCATGCCAGGCACATCTTATGTAATCATTTAAAGCTACACTGTTACAGTCAAACCATTCTCTTTTAAGAAGAAACAGGATGCAAAACTTTGCATTAAAGACTACTTTAAATGAGATTATTTAACAGGAACTTCTTTTGTAAATATGCTGGCTTGCCTATGAAAAGAGAAAATAATTTATAAAATATTAAAAAACAATTCCTTCTTTTCAAGATTCAAGTTTTGGGCTTTAGCAAATTTTTTCTCAATGGAGGAGAGATAAGTTATGAATCCACAGCTCACAAAGACTTGGGTATCGCATTTAAGTGATCTCTATAGGTTTTCCATTCTGACTGGTAAGTATCTTTGGGAGTCTTCGCCATTCCTCTTCATGGAGAGCAGAGTAGCCCAGTAAAAGCATAGGGAGAAGATTGCTGGCCTCAAATCCTAGTGGTATGACCTTGGGATACTTATTCAACTTGTTAGCTAAAGCCTCAGCTTCCTCTGTAGAACCAACAATACCCTAAAAGTTCTTGAGGAAAAGTAAATGAAATAATGTAGTAAAAATAACATAGTTGTCAGTTTTGGAGCACTTAATGACTAACTTGCTAGGCATCCTAAACATGAGTTCTTCTCTGAATGACTGTTCAGCTGATAGTTTTCCTTTTTTTTTTCTTTTTTCCTATACATTTGAAGTTATCTTTAATGCAAAGTTTCATATAAATGTATAGTGGTAGGCTTATGGTAGAAAAGTCTGGGATCTGAAGTCAAGGAACTAGAATTTGGTTTTATCAGAACAGAAGGGCAATGGAGGGATTGTAAAGAAATGTTTTACATGTATTAATTCACGTAATCTTCACAACTATCTTGTGAGGTAGGTGATTATTATGCTCATTTTACGGACAAGGAAATTGAGGCATAGAGAAAGCTGAAATACAGAGAGGTTAATAAACTCACACAAGGACATACAAGTAAGTGGAAACATCAGAATTTAAACCAGAAAATTTGCATTAGAATTCGGTTTCTTAACACTATCCTATGCCATGTTTCAGCATCAAACATGCCAGTCTCTTTAGAAAATATGGTGGAGTTGAACATTTTTAATTTGAAATTTTCTCGCCTATGTCTTTTGCTTACATATCATTTCAAATTATTTCGTCAATTTTAATGTCAGTATTTAGTTATTTAGTCTTGGTCGAAGGCCTTGAAGAGAGGCCTACATGCTAGTTGATGAAAATCTTAGCAGAAGCAAAACTATTTGTTCAGAGCTTGCTCCCTCTTTTCTATAATACAGTTTTTTTTTTAAGGGAATGTTTGTTTGTTGTTAGAGATTCATAGCTAACAGAATGTCTATTGTGAAGTATAAGAAGTGATTTACTAATTGCTACTTTATTGGTATCCATGGCAATGGACAGGGAAAATCTGCTAAATTTGATTAATCTTGCCTTGTTAATACTTATTATAAAATATGTATTTTTCCCAATAATAGTAAAAATTCATTGTTATGAATAAACTTTGGAAGGTGAATTTATTTTTCCTAATATGGCCAAGATAAAAGCCTTAAAAATTATCATTAGTATTTAAATGTAATTGAACATTTAATTGTAAATTACTCTATAATATTATGAAACCCCATTATGCCAATAATTCAGAAAAAGAACCAATTACATTTTATTTATTTATTTTTTAAACGTCTTTATTGGGGTATAATTGCTTTACCATGGTGTGTTAGTTTCTGCTTTATAACAAAGTGAATCAGTCATACACACACATATGTTCTCATATCTCTTCCCTCTTGCGTCTCCCTCCCTCCTACCCTCCCTATCCCACTCCTCCAGGCCGTCACAAAGCACCGAACTGATCTCCCTGTGCTATGCAGCTGCTTCCCACTGGCTATCTACCTTACGTTTGGTAGTGTATATATGTCCATGCCTCTCTCTCGCTTTGTCACAGCTCACCCTTCCCCCTCCCCATATCCTCAAGTCTGTTCTCTAGTAGGTCTGTGTCTTTATTCCTGTCTTACCCCTAGGTTCTTCATGACATTTTTTTTT
The DNA here is from genome assembly GCF_964270905.1 of Leucopleurus acutus. Taxonomy (NCBI): domain Eukaryota; kingdom Metazoa; phylum Chordata; class Mammalia; order Artiodactyla; family Delphinidae; genus Leucopleurus; species Leucopleurus acutus. Next base: position 91,963,282 of record NC_139147.1, on the reverse strand, counting down.
GTTAAATTCCATATATATGTGTTAGCATACAGTATTTGTCTTTCTCTTTCTGACTTACTTCACTCTGTATGACAGACTCTAGGTCTATCCACCTCATTACAAATAGCTCAATTTCGTTTCTTTTTATGGCTGAGTAATAGTCCATTGTATATCTGTGCCACATGTTCTTTATCCATTCATCCGATGATGGGCACTTAGGTTGTTTCCATCTCTGGGCTATTGTAAATAGAGCTGCAATGAACATTTTGGTACATGACTCTTTTTAAATTATGTTTTTCTCAGGGTATATGCCCAGTAGTGGGATTGCTGGGTCCTATGGTAGTTCTATTTGTAGTTTTTAAGGAACCTCCATACTGTTCTCCATAGTGGCTGTACCAATTCACATTCCCAATTACATTTTAGAATCAAAGAGACTTAAGAAGACTCGAGAAATGATACAGTAGTTTCCCTGAAGGTATGTGTATTTGATATATTTAGTGTAGGCAAATCGTTAATTTATCTTAAAAATAAATATTAACCAGAAAATGTCTGATGATGAATAATTTCATTTTCTCTCTATCTCTGCAAGTCAGGAATTAATTCACATGGATGATCGGGATTTTTTTTTCTTTTATTTCTTTTTGAGTGAAAGAAGACAGAAAGGGGGATTATGAGTACTCAGAAGAAATGTTGCCCATTTAATCCATAACAGAAGAAGTATGTTTTAAGACAGTTTCTAAGACATTCTTCAGAATTTCTTAGTGAATTGGTTTTGGCTCTCCTGACCTTTTCTTGTAACTCTTATCAAAGAATTTTTATGGTCTTCTCTTGAGTACTCCAAATTTTTCTTATTTGTTCAAATCTGTATATTCTTCAACTGATCACAGTATTGTAAAAAAGACTTACCAGTACCTGCTGTGATGGAAATCTTGTTTTTTCATATTATACAAGCATATTGTCAATAATATAAATGTATAAGATACATAATGATATAGCAGTCTATTTTAGCCAATTTAAATATATCTTACCTAAAAAGCAAAGAAAAATATTGTAAATTTAACGAATAGGAATGAGATAGAATAAATCATGCCATGAAAAAAAAATTTATATTACTATTGAATTGACGCACTTACGAACCTTTGGGATTCTATAAATTTTAATTAAGCAATGATCTGCCTCTAATATTTAGCAGTATCCATAATTTTATATCTCTGATAAAAATCTTTCAATGGCTCCCTGTTACCTTCAGGATAATTACTAAACTCTTCACAGCCCAAGAAACCCTTTATGATTTGACTTCTTGTGACCAATTTGGCTTTATGTGTTGCCACTATCCCACTTCCTGGGGCCAGCTTTACTCTCTCTTACCTCTGAGTCCACAGACCAGAATGGCTTTTCAAATCCTACTCATTTTAGTTGTTTCCTTCTTTAGGAAGCCTCCTCTGATCTCCCCAGGCTATTTAGCATACCCTTACTATAGCGCGTATCACTATGTATTTTAATTCCTGCTTAATTATCTGCCCCTTGAGCAGACCTGTAAAATTCTCAAGAGCAGAGACTTTTGTTTTATATGTGATTGTATTTCCAGAACCTAGTGTAATATATGCCATGTTGGAGGCATTTGTTGATTGGATGCCTAAATTAAAAATGATGATCATAATGGTAACCCAAAGCATTGAGAGTTCATGAAATATTTTCCAAATCAGAAAGGAAAGATAAAATTATTATGTGTAGTTTTATTATGGATGTGATTCTTCAGTCTATGTATAAATATAGTAACTAATATTTAGGATAAATATGACTTTTGTTAATTAGAATATTTGATGAATGAAAGAAAGTTTTCTAATTATGCCACTTAGGATTATCAAACCTACTGTATTTATAGGGACACATTTTAATGCCTATTAGGCTTATTTTTGTGATATAAATAATTCTTCCTCACTTAATTATGGGTTTCATATATGTTACGTGTCTTATATTTTCAATCAATTATTTGCACAGTTTTAATCACATCCATTATATCTTCAAAGTTGCGATTTTAAAAAGCTGCAGCCCTCAAGACTTAGTGTAAAATACAGTGATATTAAATTGTATTTAAAACTGAAGATTTATTTGAAATTTGTATTTACTAGTTCATAAAAGATAAAAATAAAGCCCTGGGGAAAATTCTAGATTAAACAAGCCTTAAGTTATGACAATAAAAACTTACTTTTTCTCCTTAAAAATTCAACATGGTAAAGTAGTAACGGAATGTTTTCTTGGTTTTCCTCACACTCATTGGGACTACTGTAGGGGAGGAAGATTTTTGTTCCTCTACTATCCTAGGTTCAATGGCTGGGGACTGCATACCAAACTGATAAAAGACGGATTAACAAGAGGAAAAAAAGCTGTTTAATTATGTATATGTGGGAGTTTTATAATGAAATGTGACCCTAGGAAGTGGTCAGATGATTGAGGCTTATACATTATCTTAGTCTAAACAAAGGAAAAGGGGGTTTAGGCTTCTTGGGGAGAGAGGGATTTACAGGAAGGAGAGAAAATGTATGGTACCTAGGGTTGTCTGGTTATGCAGGTAAGAGTCTCTCAGGTGATAAGTTGTCTCTAGGTATAGTTCTCTTCCTGGCTTGGACATACCTTTACAAATGGAAGTTTCCTTGACAAGTGTAAATTTCCTTAATATGTAGAATGTAGACAGGGGCTCCTGATTATTTGAGATTTCATTATATAAGATTTTGCCACTATGAGTTAGATAGGGAAACAACTATTGTACAATAAAAATATTCTTCAGTGAACTGATTACATATTTAATCCCTACTCAAATATCCCTCCCAGTTTAATACAAATCTATATTTCCCCATCTAAAAGGGTCATTCTTGTTAGATCATCTAAGTTCATCTAATAAAGTCATCTAACAAGGTCAAGACTTAGTCTCCACTGCATTACATAATTAAATTGAAAGTGTAAAATCTAAACCTTGCAGTAAGTGCAAGATTTTGTGAATTTGATGTAGGTACTATTGGCAAAGTGATCAAATTACATACAAAACCATTGGTAAATGGTGACCTGGCAGAGAGCACTTCCACTAAGTTTGATTGTACTTGGGATTTCCTTTTTAGAGGTGAATGACAACATGGGGAGGTCAATTCCAGTAAAGAAATTTTACTGCTAACAGTTTCCAAGAGGAGAAGGCATGCCATGTCCTGCAGGACCATATAGGGAAGTGCCAGGTTGGGTCAGATAGGGGGGGAAAGTTTTTCTTTTACCCATCTAGGTTCTTTTGGCTGCTCTGTTAACTAAATTGACATAAGACAGATTAACAGGAGAAAAACAAATTTAATTAGGAACATACAGGAACCCCATAAAACATTAAGACCCAAGGGCAAGTCGGGCAGTTGAGGCTTATATGCCATCCTAAACTAAGAAATGGGTTAAGGGCCTGGGGCTTCAAAGGGGATGAGGGTAATTCACAGGACAATAAGAAGAGCAGATATTTGGTAATTAGATGTTTGCCCTGCCCTATAGACAGGTCATTTCACGGTAGAAAGTTATCTCTGGTAATAAGTTTCTCTCTACTCCAGGCTCCCTATCTAAATCCTTTTAAGTATTTAAAGGAGAGATAAAAAGCTCTTCCTGAGTTTTTGGGGCCTTGATTGTCTCCAGCGCAAAGTAATCCACGTGCCAAAGTGGAATATTTTGGGGAGGCTCATTCTGAACCCCTTCAGTCAGGAGGCAGAGTGAGTGGACAGCATGACCCAGATCCTTTATTGTAGTTTCAGGAGAAAGGCAAGGTGGGGCAGGGTAAACAATTTAGGATTGTTTGGTTTGAATAATTTTGGGGGCTCTGGGCTATAGGGCTGGTTTCTAATTGTCTGGTACCTGACCCTGGGGCGAATTGAATTGGTTGGCTTACCTATCAAGGGCATGCTGGCAGATGAGCTGTTTGTGTTCTCTAGGAATTAACTGGCCTTGGTGGGAGGGGGCAGTCTCTCCAGGATTAACAAGGCACTAGGATGTCAAAGCATCATAAAATACAGAAAGTAAAGATGTGATTAATACACACTGCCACATCACACAGTCTCCTCTGTTTCCCTTCCCACTTCACTCCCAACATTTAGTTTCCTAATTCTCATGCGTGTCTTTATCTCTATGTTTTTTAAGTTTTGTTTCCTATGTGGTGATCATAAAATCCATCCAGAAAAGGGATTCAAGGTAATATTAGGATAGTTGTTTCAGAAAGACTGCTAGGTACGTTTGTCAAAGAATTAAGAGAGGCTTTTGAAAAAATTGATGAGAGTTTTGAATATTATTGAAGAGGCTTTTTAATGTTAATTATGTAAAAGTCAAGCATTAAGTTAAGAAACTCATGTCTTGCTATGAAAATTTTTTCAAAAAAAAATTTAAACTCTATAACGATTTGTTATTTGTTCATCATAAAAATTAACACATTATAGCCTAAATGTTTTTGAATGTAAAATAAGCTTTAGTTATCTTTCAAGATAAAGTCCTATTCAAACCATTTTCCTGGGTGCTTAGTTTAAATTTTGATGATTCTTGTAAAGTAGTGAGTTTTCATTCAACTTGGATAATCACATCCTTTAGTATAGAATAGATACAAAAGTAGAACTGTTCTGAATGAAGCCAGGCTGGTAGGTTAAGTGGGTAGAAGCCAAGAAAGGCTGGTTCTGTGCACCCCATCCCAATACCATAATTTTCTGGAAATCTTTAGGTATTTCTGGAACATCTTAAAAAAAATTGTAGGTTCAGATCAGTGTTTTAAAAGTTTCATATAGAGTTTTATGGTTATGTAAGTTTGGGTAAGATTGGATTAAGCAAAGTTAAAAGCAAAGGCTTTTTTTTTTTTTTTTAACTACAGGTCTTCTTGGAACTATTAAAATGATAATAGGCATTATGGATCTCTAAGGAGAAGTACAAAATTGCCCAGAGAACCCTTTTTCTTTCTGAGCATGACTTAGGTTGATTGTGCAGCTAAATATGCTTTGGGAAACATTGATCTAGAAAACAGAACAGGAGGAAAGTCATGTAAAATCCTTATTCTTTAGCTGGTTCATCTATCATATCGAGAAAGAAAAATCGAGTAAATTCTCTCACGTTGTTTTGAAGATCAGGTTATATTGTTTTTGGAAATGTGTTCTGAAACTAGATTTCAGTGTGATAAGCTATATTGTTGATATTATAGTGCTTATCGCTTTGTATTGAAGCTTTTTACTTATGTGTCAAACTCCTCTAATGTACTATAAACTTTAGTGCAAGATTTTGTCTTCAGTATGTATTCCTAATATCAAATACAATACCTTACCCAAGACTAGGCCCTCAGATACTTAATTTAATAAATTATGAATAGGCTAATGATATCTGCACAGTTACATATCATTCTAGAATAATCAAACAAAACTAGGTTCAAGTCTGTGCCCCATCACTTAACTAGTTGTGTTACCCTGGGCAAGTTATTTATAAATCTGCAAGGATTATGAAGTATAAAATAAATTGTGATGAAGAGCTTGAGTTAAAAAAAAAAGTATTAGTCATTTAACCCCTTTGTAAATAATACAAATAAATTTTCAAAATATAAAAAGGAGGTTGGTCAAAAACTGTATATCATTTATTAATTGTTATATATTACTGTATGTTAGATTTAACTACGGAACTTTGCACTGGAAAATTATAATACTTCTTTTGTTCAGAAAGAGATCAAATGGTAGCAAAGGACTGCCTGAGTGTGCATGTTTGTACGCAGTTTCCAATTTTAACAGAAATGGGTTGCTCGTCTGCCAAATTTGGACTGATTCTTGAATGTAGGTTGCTTGAATTGTTTTGCAACACAAATAGAGCTGTGGTTCTTAAAGTGTGGTTTGGGGACATCATCATCACCTGGGAACTTGTTAGAAATGCAAATTATTAGGCCTCACTCTCAAATCTAATGAATCAGAAACTCTAATGATGGGGCCTAGCAATCGTTTTTAACAAGTTTTCAGCTGGTTCAAATGAATGTCAAAGTTGGAAAGCCACTGAAATAGAGAAAGAGAAATGCAACTTAATACCTTTTTTTTCTTTTAAATGAGCAATTACAAATGAGCTGTAAGTTCCTGAATACCTGCCTGTAAAGAATTTGAGAAATTTGAACACAGAAAAGTTGAATGCACTCACCATAGGTCAGGCACTTATAATTGAAGGGAGAAAGATTGTTCAAGAACAAAGCGAAGGTTGGTGTGTCCAGATTCCATACATTGTTCCTCTGTAGAGTTCATAAGATGTAATGTAACAGAAAAATAAGTCTTTCTGAATAAACCTTTAGCCATCAACATTTGGTGAATACTTGGGAAATATTTGGAGATGTGGTTTACTTTAACTCAGCCATTTGTTGAGAGAGTAGAAACTTTCAGAAGCTATATACTGAGCTTCTTCCTCAGATCATTGGCTTTTTAGAATTAAAAAGTGTTTTGAGAATTCCAATTTGCCCAACACATATGGTTCATAAGATCATACTTCCATACAGATGTGTCATGACATCTGAGCACATTTGAACTTGGAACTTCAGGGAAAAAAACAACAAAAAAAACAAGGACATTGTTTGGTATTCAGACTCAAATTGAAAATGCTAATTAATGTGATGAGGATTAAAAGCCATGTTAGTTACTGATCCAATTTGAATTGAACAGAATCATAGATTTTGAAAAATTATAGAGCTTTGTGGTAGAAATGATTTGATGAGCTAATGATTTTAGAAATGATTCACAGATGTTGGCGAATATGAATCATTCTTTAAGTGTCTCTGGCCATCTTTGAATTGTAGGGAAGGAAAGTTTTTCCTCTACCCTTCTAGGTTCTTTTGGCTGTTCTGTTAATTAAATTGACATTGACACTGACAGATTAACAGAAGAAAAATAAATTTAATTGTGTGCATACAGGAGCCCCACAAAGACAATGAGAAGGTCCCTGACATTCAGGCAATTGAGGCTTATTGCCGTTCTGAGCTAAGAAGGAGTAGGGGTCTTGGACTTCAAAGGGAAGAAAAACAATTTGCAGGAGATGGGAAAAGCAAATGTTTGGTAAACAAGTGTTTGTCATGTCATGCAGAGAAAGTAGCACACAGAGAGGACTTTGAACAAACAGGCTCTGCTGAGCCTGTTTTTACCCACGGATTTTACCACGCCTAGCCCATACTCACTGTAGTTATCTGTGGTGATAGCTCTCTTCCTAGACCAGACCCTCTATCTAAATTCTTTAAGGCAGTTGAGGGGGAGGGAAAAAGCTCTCCATGAGTCTTTTGGGCTTCCATTGTCTTCAGCTCAAAATAGTTTGCATGCTAAAGTGATACATTTGGGGGAAACTCATTCTGAAACCCCTCAGAGTGCAAATATAAGGATGTATCACAATTGTTCTTGTCTCTATCAATGTGGCTTAGTTTCAAGAAAAGTCTTTTGAGGTAAATGTGAATGGTGACCATCAAGTGAGCACAATCTCTCTGGAATCTTGGACACAAAATGTGAACTTAAAATTTCTAGCTTTATGGTTAAACTTTGGATAACATAACTCTATGAAAGTAGGCTTTCTTTTTTTTTAATGGTGCTACAGTGAAAGCAGAAGGCTACCATTATTGATATTATCTAGGATCAGATTTGAAATGAGAGTTCTTGAGAAAGTATAGGATGTTAGACATCAGAATTCTTATTGAACTGCTGATAATTGATAAGCGACTATGACAACTATAAATTTACTTTTCGTCTATATGAAATTAAGTCCTTTTTAGAGAATAAAAATTCACATTTGGATACTTAGCAGGTATATATCAATATAATATTAAGTAATTAAAATATGTATTATATAAAAAGTAATAAAAACTGCACCTTTCTGTATGTATACGAATTTCTGATTATATAGATTACTATTAGAAAATAGCTGGCATCCCTTGTTCAACATGTAGATATGTGTGTGTGTGTATCTATCTATCTATCTATAAAGTATGTACATATTCTCATGATATTTATCTAATAACATTTATTTTTTTTACTTGTTCATCACTATAAAGTTAACAAAGCTTCAATTTTTTCATTTATTTCTGATAGTATGTATATTGTTAGCATATTATCTTTACTGTTAAATGGTGGAATTTAGCCCTTGGTTAGAAGGTGAATAATCCTGTACTCAAATTGAGGTAATAGTTATTTGCTGACACTAGGTAACATAACTTAATTAATATGAACTTTAATGTTTGGACATTATATATGGTTCTCTAAAGTTTATTGAGTCAGGGACATTTTCTAATTGGTGATTAATTCCTAAAACTGCTCCTTTTACAGTGTTTCAAAATGGCTTGGAATTATAACTTCATAAATATTGGGTAGCAAATTATTCCTAATTAAATGGATTCTAAATTCTAAATTTTTGAGTAACAGTGAACAAAGATCAGTAGGGGGTATTTATCACTCCATGGACAAATTGTGTACTCTAGGCACACATGGAACTAAAGTTAGACTTTTAAGAAAATGAAGATGACTCCATCCATTTTCAACTACAGGAGTTTGCACTCCTCCAAGTGGAAATGAAGAGCTTCCTCTGTTCTTTCAGACCAAACACTTGATCATCTGATTAAAATTTTGCAGATTAATGCACCGCTCATGACCGCTGTAGCCATTGACCATTAGTTGTTAGAGTATTAAGACTAATACAAACACATTCATGAATGGTCCTTTATTCCAACAATGCAAGTGCAGAAATTTAGAGTTTAAAGGATCTTTGCCAACCACGCTAAAATAAATATAATAATAAAAATATTCATTCTTAATTTAAAAAAAATAATGGCAAATCGGGCCTTTTAGAATTAATGTAATAAAATATTTGTTTTCTTTTACCATAAAGATCAATAATCATGAGTGAGGGCTATTAGAATATTTTAGATTATAAAACCACTTTTGGTATACTGTAAGGGAAGTTAATTCTCAGAATGTGAAGAACAAAAACTGTTAGTGTCAGTCATGGTTCAAGTTATATCATCACCTGAAGTATAAACTATCTGAGGGGGTAAGTAGTTAAGACAAGCTCAAGGATATGAGTTCTGATCAAGAGCTGTAGAATTTTGAGCTCGAAGGAACCACAGGTAAAATATTTTTACCATTCTACAGCCAAAGCAAATAAGACCCAGAGAAGGTTTAATTTTCCAAGGTACCTATAGTTCACATAAATTAGAAACAGTGGAAACAAAGAGGAAGGAAAATAATTCCTATATTCAGACCCTGTATTACTTTACAAATAGTGTCTCATAGCCCTCAGAACAATCGTGATACAAATGTTATAATCCCCATTTTTTTAATGAAAATAATTCAACTAAAACATGTAAAATAATCATTCAGTCAATGTATTAGTTTCCTAGGGCTGCTGCAAGAAAGTGCTATGAACTAAGTAGCTTAAACAACACAAATTTATTGTCACAATTTTGGAGGCCAGAAGTCCAGGATCAAGCTGTAGGTGGGACCATCCTCCCTCTGAAAGCACTAGGGAAGAATCTATTCCAGAACTCTCTCTCTTAGCTTCTGGTAGTTCCTTGGCATATCTCCAATGTCCACATGGCATTCTCCCTGTGTGTGTTTGTGTCTATGTCCAAATTTCCCCTTTTTATAAGGACAGTAAGTCAGTATGACTCATCTTAACTAATTACATCTGCAACGATCCTATTTCCAAATAAAGTCACATTCTGAGGTACAAGGAGTTAGGATTGTAACATGTGAATTTTGGGAGGACACAACCAGTAAGCTGGTAGTGCAGTTAGTATTTAACTGAAAATTTTTCTGGCTTCACATTTTACACCATATGATGGCAGAAATAAATTTACACTTTGTTCCCATAAAAGGCAATTTAATGTAATATTTCTATGTTTAATGAATTAGAAAAGAGAAGGAAGAAAATGTTGTGATGAACTATTTGTTGAGAATAAAATCACGTAAGGTTTGAAATATCTGATGATAGATTTTGGCTTTTATGTTGTTGATAGGTAGGAAAAGGTTTTACCAGGACAAGATGACAGTGGTGGGGTTTTTAAAATATTAATCTGCCAATAATGTGAAAGATGGATAGTAAGAAAGAAAAGAAGAAGACAAGTTCAGAGGCTCTAACTGAAATTCAAGCTTGAAAATCCAAGGCCCAGAAGAGGTGATGCAGTGAGAATGTAAACCTGGGATAGGTAAAAACATTTTGGAAAGGTGTATTTCATAAGACTTAGTTGTTAATTACATGTAGAAATAGAGAAATCAGGTGTAATAGGGTTTCATGCCTTGATGCCAAGGAAAATGGTAACCTTCATATATAGTAAGGACATTTTATTTTCTGTTTTAATTTTTTGATTTTAATTATATATCTGGATTTTCCCCCATTGTCCTAATGTACTAAGTCTTTGTTGATTCAGCTGGTGTCCTTAAATAACAGTGGTCATAAATTCCTTATGGGAACCACAAAAGCAGATTTCCTGTTGAAAAAATATGGTGTAATATGTAGATAAATCAGTTTGCATGAGGATAGAACAGAGCATTATCCAAATGATGGATCTTGGAGTTCATGTAGGAGACCTGAATTTCTGTGAATGCACCCTGCATCCCTTTGAAAAACACCTCCGTCAGACACCCATCCCCACTTTGGTCCTAAAATGAAACTATTGATTTAATGTTTCTTAAGTTATTGGCAACCTAGGATATTTTTCTGTCTTATCTGATCATGTTGGCACAACTGTGGGCTACTCTGCTGTCACATTGTCATGTCTGAGATATATTTCATCCGTTATGTTATGCAGTGTACAATTTACACGGTATCCATTACCAATCCTGAGCCAAAGAAAAGGAGAAAATGAAGCTTTGTGCCTCATAGGAGATAAATATTATTTTCTAAACCAATTCAGGAGATTTTAGTTCCAACAATATGAGAGATAGTTGGAGGGTTTTTATTGAAGTTCTACATAAAAAATTAAAGTGAAGGATTGTTTTTTTTTGAAGATAGTTTTAAATAAGGTTAGCTTTTTAAAGTTGTATATATGGAAACCTGTGAGGAACTTTTCAAAGTTGATAAAACGAGGAAAAAGCTGGGTGGTATGAAGATAAGATAAATTTTAAAAGCTCAAGACTGATATATGGTCATATTCTACATGGACAAATGTCTTTTCACTGCTGTCCTCCTAGATTGGTGGCTCTCGGCACTGTCTGCACAATTTGAATCATTTGGGAGCTTTTAAAAACAATATTGTTGAGTAGCCTGTTTCCAGTAGATTCTGATTTGATTGGCCCAGAGTATGTTGACCCAGGCATTGGTATTGTTTAAGTTTCTGCCAGTGATTCTATTTGCAGTCAAAAGAGAAAAGCACTGCCTTATAGCTTTTGTCAACTTGGAAATTGCATCGTTGAACTTTATACAATAATAACATTAGGACAATATAACATTAAACAATAACATTATAAAATCCTGCTCACTATCAGATATTAACAAATTTCAGTGAATAAACATATAAGTATTTATGTATATACTGAACACAAGTACCAGTTTCTATCACATTTTACAAGAACTTCCTTTGCCTTGAGATGAACAAGAATTTATGGGGAGAAAAACCCTTGATATTTAGGAAATTATCTTTGTGGAGCACGGAAGCACAAAACAGATTAATATTTTCAATTTACCTTCCAGTATATTTATTCTTTATTCATTCAATACATTTTTACTAAGTAATAACTATGCACCAGGTACTACTATAAGTGCTTGGGATAGAACAATGAATAAAAGAGACAAAATCCTTGCCTTCATGGAGCTTATATTCTAGTTATAAGGATTTAAAATTCATTTAAAACTTACTATCATTGGTTTATTTTCTTTGTATTTCTTTTTGGGTTACCTATGGATTTACATTTTCTGTAATGATATAAAATTACTTTTTAAAATAAACATTTAAATTTAAAAATTGAGGTCTAATAAAATATGTAAAATTACTAATAATCCAGGTAATACCTTGATGTGTCAAAATTATGAAAATATTACCTGAATGACAGATACTTGGCCACATTCTTGGCATCCATATGCGGGCTCTGAAATAGCTTAGTTGCTCAAAGATGTAGGAGAAAATAGAGCTGGAAGCTTTACTTATATTTATGGAAGTAAATTCTTTAGAGCCATTTTTAGTTTTCTTCATTCAGCATATGTTTTATTTAAACTTTGTATAAGAATATTAGCTGCCATTCAGTACCATCAGATATGTCCTGCCTTCTTTTCTGATACTCGTCAATCTATATGCAAAAGAACAAAAAGCTGGAAGACAGATGAAGGAGAAAGAAGTCAGAAGAGACTAAGCAATTAAAATATGCTTCTGAATGGAGATAGAAGTGATAAATGCTGTCCTTGAGAATATATTGATTTGAAACAGTGGAGCACAAGCCTTTTTGTTCACTTGAGAGAATAGACACTAAATGATCTTTACGATAAGTTAGTATTATGTTTGGAAACATTAGCATTCAAATTAAGTACCATGCGTAAGATTACTGTGCATGTTTGCACATGACTAAGTAAAACCTCCAGGAAAGGCAATGTGTGTATGAATGCAGTGCTTCTAGCCTTATTTTTCTGTAAGTTTCCCTGGTAGTAGATCTGAGTCATTGAAAATCCTCATAGTCATTGAAAACATCATATTAAAATTGACCTGAATACATTTAAATTATAAAATAAATCATAGTTTACTATTTTACTTTACTAAGCAGTACATGGCTTACATGGCATAGTTAGTATCCTAGAATGATCCATTAGAAAAGTTAATTTTGATATCTAGTGACCTATTAAAATTTAGTTCAGGGCTTCCCTGGTGGTGCAGTGGCTGAGTATCTGCCTGCCAATGCAGTGGCTACAGGTTTGAGCCCTGGTCCGGGAAGATCCCCCATGCCGTGGAGCAACTAAGCCCGTGCACCACAACTACTGAGCCCGCGTGCCACAACTACTGAAGCCTGTGTGCCTAGAGCCCATGCTCTGCAGCAAAAGAAGCCACCGCAAATGAGAAGACCATGTACTGCAATGAAGAGTAGCCCCCACTTGCCGCAACTAGAGAAATGCCCGTGTGCAGCAACGAAGACCCAACACAGCCAAAAATAAAATAAATAAAATAAAATAAATGAATTAAAAATATTTAGTTCAAGGCTTAACAAAATACACCTGTGACTCTGAGGATATGGCAATAGATATGATGCAAATTGATTTAAGAACAATTAGCATGTAGGGTTTTATCATTTTTGTATGTAGTGCTTTGAGAACCACCTTTAACTTGTTGAGCTTAACCTACAACTCCTCATAGACAGACTTGAAGATTGATTTTCTGTTATTGTGGAATAAGAGCTGGAAAAAAGTGAGGATCAGTTGTGATAAGATCATTGTTGATTTGAAGCAATGTAATTTCTTGCGTTTACTAATAATGAAACACTCAAGAAAGTTTTCTTGTTTCCAAGTCCAGTAAATATTTTAAACTCACAAGGTAATGTACTTTTTTTTTTTGGTACAGATAATATCTATTATTGGGTAAGATGTTCTTCTTGTGCGTTTGTATTTCCTGCACTTCCATTCATACTAACTCAGTGCATTTTTACACTTATTTTAACAAAAATAGAAATTCATTTTGGAGACGATTTTATCATCATTTCTCCTTCATTTCTTTCAGATTATTTCTTAAGTTTATAAATATGTTCTTCAATTTTCTAATGGCCCTAAAATAACAATCAACTTCTTAAAAGTTTTCTTAGGAAAAATGATATTCAAAGCATGGAAATTTATGATAATATACTATTTAGAAACTGACTAAGATGTACTGATTGAAGAGTATATTAGTCTGCTTTGGAATAAAAATTAAAAGAAATATATCAAATATAGCCATGCATGTCTCTAAGTATTTCAGTACAGAGATATATCTTTTTAAACATAGAATTGTATGAATCAGGATATTTTTTGATGGATGTGTAGAGAGGCAGTAAATGAACCATTCTGCTTTATTTTACTAGAAAGTGCTGGAACTCTAGGGCTCGATACCAGTTCTACTGTTTTCTTCTAGTCCCCTCTACCAGAGAGGAAGAAAATGAGGCATATAAAGAACACAAAGGAGGTTTTAAAAACAAAAACAGCAAAACCTCCCACACACATCTATGTTCTTTTCTCTCAGGAGAATATAACTGGGGTGGGAGGGAAGGAAGTCAGGCATATTTATTTTGGAAAAAACAAACCTTTCTTGTTAAGAATCCCTGGGATGTAGAATAATAGGGGCTGAAGAAAGGAGATAAGTATATTAAGAGAAGTTCTAAAAACATTATGCAATTCAAAAGGAAAAATGAGGATTTATAATTGGAGACATCAGAAAATGTTAACATGCATTCATTTGTTTACCATTTTTCTCCCTACGATGAGCCAAGAAGTGTGCTAGATGCTGGGGATACAGGAGCAAGCAGAAGCAAATCAAGTATCTGTTCTCATGGGGTGTCTCTTCAAGTGAGTGAGAAAAACTTCAACAAATATAAAATGGCAGTTGTACCAAATGACATGGGACACTAAGATAAGGGAATTGCCCAAGTCACAGAGATCAGGAGAGACTTCTTAAAGGAGATGACACAGTGGCATTCATGGAGAAACCTCCATTCCTGCTGAGGATTTTTGTCTGTATAGATAAGTATGAGGATACAGCCTGCATAGAAAGATGTGTAAGTCATTGCTATTAAGAGATAAGAAAAATAAGGAATTAAAAAAATATTATGTGTATTAGTTTTCCAGGGCTACTGAGAAAAAGCACCATAAACTTTGTGGCTTAAAACAACAGAAACTTATTCTACTGCAGTCCTGGAGACTAGTAGTCTGAAATCAAGATGTCAGCAGGGCCATAATCTCTCTAAAGATTGCAGAAGAGAGTGTTTCATGCCTTTCCCTTGGCCTTTGGTGCTGCTGGCAATCCTTGACATTCCTTGGCTTGTGGACACATCATTCCAGTCTCTGCCTCCATCATCGCATGGCATTCTCCCTGTTTGTCTCTGTTTCTGTGTCCAACTTTCCTTCATTTTATAGGACATCAGACTTTTAGATTATGGGCTCACCCTACTCCAGTATGACCTCATCGTAACTTGATTACATTTACAAAGATTCTATTTCCAATAAGGTCACATTCACAGGCTCCGGGTGGCTATGAATTGGTGTGTGTGTGTGTGTGTGTGTGTGTGTGTGTGTGTGTGTGTGTGAGAGAGAGAGAGAGAGAGAGAGAGAGAGAGAGAGAGAGAGAGAGAGAGACTATTCAGTACAACACATAACACACAAAATTGCAAAAAAAATAGCAGGTCTATGTCCAAATCTTTTATCCGCGTGGCATTGTAACTAAAAATAGTATTTGGTTTGGTGTTTGTGAATACTTGATTCTAACCATGTATATTTTAAAGGCTGGCAGAATGATGTGAAGGTCCTCAGAAGAAGAGGGGAAAAGATGTCCTGGGCATAAAATCGGAAGCAGTAATTCATTTAATATTCATCTCTCCATGCCATTCCATATTTCTAAATATTCTTGACCCTTTGAAATATTACAACCAAAAAGCAAAATAGACTATTTTTAGTAGGTAACAATGATAATTTTTTTGGAATAATTACCTCATATACAGGTACACCAATATCACATTTTGCTTGACACTTAAATTTCTGAATTTTATTAACATTGTATATTTTACTTATTCTACAAATTAAACTCTTCCATTCTTTTAGGTATTAACACACTTAGTATATTAAAATTCAAATGATGAAGACCAATATGTAAGAGTACAGCAAAAAATGAATGGTAATAGAGGCTAGTTCACCAAAATTTCTTCTATAAAGGGATTGGAAAAATCACAAGATGTGGATCTGCTGATATAAAATTACAGGATTTCATCGGCAGAGAGATTATCTAGCTGTTCTATGATTAATACAAAAGAAAACAATGTGAATTTCCTTAACCAGACTGTGATTTCATTAACCTGAGTCAATTTCAGTTTAGAAATTGTCAAAGTTTTAATTTGATTTAAAGACAGATTTTAATATATCATTTTTCTAAGAATCATGTTCACAGTTTATAGAGCTTACATGTTTATTATCTGCTTAAGCTGTCAACTATTCTTTTTGTAGTTCCTTTATAATATTTATCACTTGTCAGTGTTAAGTACTATTTTAAAAATTGCTTTTGTACTAACCTCATCAGAGGTGGACAGACCGAACTGAAGGGTGATTCTTTGCCTGTGTATGCTTCAGGGTTTAGAAAGCTATGTTTACATTATCCTATAATATTTACTGATTCTGGCAGTTTAGGGACAAAGTAAAAAGGCAGAGGAGAGGAAAAAAAAAACTAGAAAAAGAATGGCAAAAAAATGTGATGAGAAAATATGATATCTGAAACTGTATAATTTCCTTTTTAGTTAGCTTTTTTTCTCTCAAAAGAGGAAAACTTCTGTTAACCTTTTTTTTCCCTAATGAACAAGCACATCATTTGCTTAGGGAAAGTTGTTTGCGTTAGCTTTTCTGTTCTATTGTGTTGATGAATTGCAGGTTTTTCAGACCTCATACTTTCATCACATAATTTTCTGACTTCAATTACACTTCTCAGAATACAACAGGTAATGAGTAATGGAATTGTTCACAGGGCTTTTAAAAGTTACACTTAAGAAATGAGATAAAAACATATTATAGAATTTTCTACTAGGATATCTTGTATTCAGATAGGTTGCAGATCAACTGGAATTTTAAAAATCTAAACCTTTAAATTGCTCATGTGCTGTGACTTAAAAAATTTGTAAAAATACAGAGATGAAGTGATTTACTTCAAAATCTAATAATAAACCCATTGTGGATTGGTTGAGTAATCCAGACAAGAGGCAGTGTTATATGATTAACAGTAACATATAAAAAAATATTGAAATAGAGCCACTTTCAGCTGACTATGTGTCCTGGGACAAAGAGAGGAGAATTAGAAAGGGGGGGGGCGGGTTCAACAAAGATGCAGTTGCCCATTGCACTAGAGTACACACCAAACAATTTTCTTTGTATTAAAGACTACTGAATTTTAAGAAAACCAGATATATATTACCATTTTTATACAATGTAAATTCTGTTGACCAACCTTTCTTTAATCAAATAGCTTGATTTACCTATATTCCCTGTCATCTTTTTAGAACATACTGAGTTAAGGCTGGGGCACATTGAATGCTTTTAGAGTTGCCTACCTGGGTACTTCTGCTCCCTCCTCTTGAGTTGTATGCCTACCTTACAGAAAACTAGTAGAGATTTGATAATTGAGAGCTCATTCTAAAGCCTGTTTTATTTGTTGGTTTTCATTTGTACCCTCAAGCAATTATCTGCAATAATGTCAGACAGGTAAAGACCACTAATGCTTAAAGAAGAGAGTAAATGATTATAAAAATAGCAAAAAGAGAAAATGCTAAATTGAGAAAAGAGTAAAAGACAAAAGAGGGGAAGATTTAACCAAAAGTCGAAGGGGAAAAGAAGGGGTAAAACAAAAAAGATGGTGATGATTAGTGTAGATAACAGAACTGGTATGTTTAATCATGTTTCCTTGGATTAAGGTTATTTTCATGCTTTATACTTTGGCATCATTAAAGTTCTAGTCAATGTGAGTGACATTATCTGAAAATTCCCTTTCTTCTTATTTCTAATCTATTCCAAAAGTAAATAGCACCTGGTGTTGAAAATTACCTCATCTGTTTTCTATAATAATAATAATAATAGCAAACATATATGTAGCACTAACTATATGGCAGGCATTATGCTTTGTACATGACACATATATTCATTTGACACAACCATCAACAAGGTGCTCTATTATCACCCCATTTTACAGATAAGGAAATGAAGGGAGCCAAACACTGGGACGTATTTACTGGAAACATATCCCTATCCCGCCAAACACATAAAGGTCAATTTGTAGGATTCGAATTGCAGATATGCTCTAGTTAGATGTTATTTGTCTTCTAAGCAAAACACCTCATTTTACGCCTGAGGGAACTCAGGTTCAAAGAAGGAAAAGGACTTCCTCAAGGGCCTGCAATAGGTAGGCTTGCAAAGAGCGAATCTTGGGACTTCACTTAGATTTCCTGATGTGTAATCCAGTTGCCCTCCATCACTGAATTTTGGTGTAAGTCAACAGAATTTTAAACAAAACTTTGATACATTTTGACTTTCATATTCAAATCAACATAACTCTTACAAATTTTCAGCTTATAAATTTTCACATGAATTCTGGGAATAATCTGCATGTTGGATCTGGGTCTGCTGAAATACCTAGAGGTAAAGCAACATTTCAACACATGGGAGATTCACTTTTCGGCTAGCTGTTTTTCTATGTCTGAGAAAGCACAAATTTTTTTCTTTATTGTGAATCACCTCCCACTCCAGGCAAAACCTATATGTTCATCTATTTGTATATGCACTTCAGAGCTAAATCCCTGTCTGCAATACTAATGTCAAATTGTATCTGTTTATGCTAGCAGCAATGAAGACTAATCATCTATTAGAAGGAAAACCATTTATCAACCTGTAGAAATACTGAATTTTAGAAGAAAATCTAATATCTGTAGAGTTGATCCTGCCTGAGAAATACCAATTTAAGGATTGTAACTTTATGATGATTGTAAAAGGCCAAAACATTCACTTAAATTTTTAAACATAAAAGTGTAAACACAATTGTTGAAAAATTTACTACTCGTTTTTCAGCATTTAGGGAGCACATTCCCTATTTCCTTTACTTTGGAATTGAAGCAAAATAATTTAGCTTAGAAGCCATTTACTCTATTATGTATCAAGGATTTTAACATAAATTTAATATACTTTTCTCCCATCTACAGGTCTGGCATTATAAATTTTTCCAAAATTAAGTTTACTTTATTAACATTAAAAAGCAGGCTAACAACAGTAGCTAGTAAGGAGAAAATTATATGTTTAAAAGATAAATATTTTAAATTTTCTCTCCAAAGATTTATTTGTAGAATTGTCTTTTTATACTGCACATGCTTTTCTTAAGGAGTCTTGGCCTTGACAATTATTAGCTTTATTTGAAATGTATTAAATATTTGTACTCCAATTTACTGAAGAAAGCATATTTCTTGCAATGCTTACTCTTAAGTGCATCAGTTATTTGTAGAATAGCCCCCTAATTAGTACCACTGGCCATATTATTCCTTGATATTAAAACAGTATGGTAACTTTATCAAAATAGCAAGGAATTTAATTGTGGCTAAGACTTATTTATGGAATAATAAATACATACGGAAGTCAGGCTTCTGAATTGTTCCTGGTAAGTACTTAGAGTACCGTTAACTAATTAGCTCCTGGAAGTACATGTTAACTAAGGCAGGCATTTGACACAGGCATTTTTCAATAATAAAATTATTAGCCAATTTTGTTATTTTTATATATAACCTTTTACTTTGTAGGTTTTATTAGATTTTGCAGGAGGATGCAAGAATGCTTTCTCACTTCAGATGGAGAACTTCTCGGTTTTAACTACCTTTCATTGGTGTGCCAGATGGGTAGATTTGAGAAACATAAAAAATAGCAAATTAGCTGTTAGCTCAGAAGTCAGCTTTCACCAGAGGATCTAGTACATATTAAAAGAAATATAAATTACTTTTGTAGTTCACTGCCCTGCCCTACATCTAAAATATGTAATATACATAAACTTCAACTTGTAGCTCAGTTCAGTTCAACATGCATTTATTGACCAGCTCTTATGAACCAGGTTCTTTGTTAGGCTCTGGAGACAGGAGGAGAGAGAAGACATGATCCCTTCCCTTGAGACGCATTCCCCTCATCAGGGGAAGACAGATCAGTAAACATAGCATGGTACTACAATAGACGTATTGGCAAGCCTGTGCTCAGCCTGACTAGGCCGTAGGATCTTTTTGGAACTCTTGCTAAGATTCTATAGATCAAGAGTTGGCCACCATTTTCTATGATGGGCCAGAGAGTAAATATTTTCAGCTTTGCCAGACATGCAATCTCCATCACACGCACTCCACTCTCCCATTGTAGCTCAAGAACGAGAAAGGACATATACAGTATTTCAGGGAAAGAGCATGAGCCACTTCCAAACCTCTAGTGGAAATAATCTTGCTAGACTAGTACCTGCTGCTGGAGTAGTAATTTTAACCTGTGTATCCTTCCCACCACACTCACTTCTTTATTCTTTCTCTTTCCTTTTTTTGTTTTCTTCTCATTCTTTTCTTCTTTCCTATCCTGAGGAGAAGCCTGAGTCCATAATCATAATCAGTTATAGCCTGGAAAACAAAGAGATTTCAGTCCCTTATTTCATGATAAGAACTCTCAATAATAA
This sequence comes from Leucopleurus acutus, assembly GCF_964270905.1. NCBI lineage: Eukaryota > Metazoa > Chordata > Mammalia > Artiodactyla > Delphinidae > Leucopleurus > Leucopleurus acutus. The sequence goes on along the minus strand of NC_139147.1, from coordinate 91,942,938 downwards.
TACCTAACATTTTAAAACTTTTGTATGCAGACCATGCTCAATTACGTTATAACTAGTTTAATCCTTAAAACTACCCTGTGAGGTAGGTATCATTTTAATTTTATATATAAGGAAAGTAAGGCGTGGAGAGGTGAAGTGATTTGCTCAAGACTATGCAGCTGGCAGAAGATGGGAAACAATATGCTAATTGCACTGTATCACAGCCGTGACTTTTTTTTTTCTTTTTCCCTTTTGCGGTACGCGGGCCTCTCACAGCTGTGGCCTCTCCCGCCACGAAGCACAGGCTCCGGACGCGCAGGCCCAGCGGCCATGGCCCACGGGCCCAGCCGCTCCGCGGCATGTGAGATCCTCCCAGACCGGGGCACGAACCCGTATCCCTTGCATTGGCAGGCGGACTCTCAACCACTGCACCACCAGGAAAGCCCACAGCCGTGACTTTTAACACACTACAGCATGCATAGAAAACTCTAGTCCCATTTATGGAATCAATAGCCAGGGTGACCAACATCTTTGTCCCAGTTTGGCTGAGGCTCAGGGATTTCCCCAGACGGGAGACTTAACAGTGCCAAAACTGGGAAGGTTCCAGGCCAACCAGGACAATTTGATCACTCTCAATAAATAGCCCCAGCTTTGATTGCAGTGCCTCTTAAACTTGAATGTGCCTAGGAATCGCTTGGAAATCTGGTTAGCAGATTCTGATTCAGATTCTTGTTGAGTAGACAGGGACAGGGCCTGGGAATCTTCATTTCGACCCAGCTCCCTGGTGATGCTGATGCTGCTTAACTCTTTCTATGCTGAATAATGAAGTATCCTTGTCCAATCTCAGGGCTCACCCAGACCTTATCAATCAGAATCTGCCTTTTAACAAGATTCCCCAGGTGATTCACACATTCAAGTTTCAAGAGCTCAATTCTAGTCCACCTCTGATTAGAGTAAGATAATCTTTACCTGTGGTTTTTTTTTTTTCCTGATTTAAGTAAGCCTTCCTGAATACAACAAAACTCCTTTCACTAATCTGCCTTAGTTCACCTTTCTGGGAGTCCAGCCACCTCTTTCCTTGTACATTTACCTATTGGCTCATTCCTTATTTTTCCTAATACCCTGTAATGTTCTTGAACCCAATTATTGTATCTTGAACCCAATTATCCAATAAGCTCAATGTTGGGTGTTTGTTTCTGTGGCTATTATTCCCCAAATGACCGTTACTCCACTTGAAAAAAATCAGGTGTTCAGCATCAAAGGGGGCCTTAAAGTTGTTTACTCTCAACTATAAAACTGTCCATCAGAATATAGTATGTATGACTGTGAAAATAGTAAATTACTGTCTCAAAATACTCCCCGGTGTCACCAGCAAAAAAAAAAAGAATAAAATGAAATTTATTTGTGGTAGGTGCTTCCTCCTGCCATCGTTTGAGTGTAATGGAAGGTTGTAGAAATTATACTGAGGGTTATTTCTATGTTTTTATTACATGTTAGGCAGTCTTCTAGGTAATTTACATTTTATCATTTAATATTCATAATGGCTCTATGAGGTAAGATACTCCTATTATCCCCAATTATCAGTTGAATCTACTGAGCAGAAAAACACTAATAACTTGTCCAAGATCAAAGAGCTAGTAAGCGGTCAAGTCAGGATTAGGGAGCAGGCCCAGTGAAAATGCTCTTGACACTACACTACATGCTGACTGTATTTCAGCTCCATGATTGTTTCTTCCATAGCACTGACCACAATTTATAATTATCTATTTTAATTTTCACTTTCAATCTGCCTTCTTCTCAAGATTTAACCTCCTTCTGAAAAGGGATCATGTTTCTTTGGCTCCCTATTTTATTTCAAGTGCCTGGCACATAGTAGGTGTTCAGTAAATGTTTGCTAAATGAGTGAATAAACAACAAAATAATGTAAGATCAGTAGTCTACATACATATACAAAGTATAAAGAAGAGAGAAAGGTTGTCAGCCTGGGGGAATTGGGGTCTCCTAAAACACTCCAATCTGAGAAATGGTGTGACTTTAGAAGCTGGGTTGATGCTTTCACAGTATCTACTGGTCCAACTTCCATCTGAGACAATTACAAGTCTCCATGTTAATAGGAAGCTGAAAAAGACTTTTCAAGAAGTTATATACATACATATGCATAAAATTTGGTGTATATATATTTCATTTTATTTTAGGTTTAAGAAGTCAAAATACAGTCTTCTCTCATATTAACTGGGGATTGTTTCCAGGACCCCTGTGGAAACCAAAATCTGCAGATGCTCAAGTCCCTTCTATAAAATAACAAAGTAGAGTTGGCCCTAGGTGTCTGCGGGTTCTGCATTCAAGGTTGGCTGAAACCATAGATGCAGAACCTGGAACTACTGAGGGTCAACTGTAGTTATTTTTTGCTTTGCTTTAAAAGAAGTCTTTGGGCTTATTTGGAAATAATGCTGCTGCCATAAGCCATCTTCAGAACATTTAAAAATCATGATTCCTAAGTTAATTTGGAAGATGTTGCAACAGCATTTGGCTTAAAGCAGTAAACTGAGTTTGCAGTACACCTTGAAACATCTATTGTGGTTAAGATGAGCTGTGTAATAGCCTTAAATACCTACTACTGCTCTGAAATTAAATCCTGTGTTTCCAGCTTGCCAGGTTCCCTGCTCATTATCTCCTCTTTATCTTTGTTCACTACTGTTCCCACCTGGAATGCCTCTCCCTTTGATTAGGCCTGTTTGCGATCTGAAGCTCTTTAGGGCCTACCCACAATCCCCCAGCATTGTGGAGCAGTCCAAGAGGACGTCAGCCACGCTGATCACTGCCTTCTCTGCCCTCTGGTACTTTCATCTCTGCTACCACCTCTCGTGATTCACTTTATGGGGTGAGTGGTCTTTCCTTATTCTTTTCTTGTTCGTTATGAGTAATTCTTGTCTCCATAACTAAATCGTACTTTCCAGAATGCAGGGGCGCTATCTTATACATCCCAGAATCTTAACCAAACCTAGAACTGGACATATATTGGATATGCAGGAAATACTCCTTGAATGATTCATTTGATTTGAACATTGTCTAAAGTTGCGCATGTATGTGTCATTTCTCTTGCCGTTATGTGGAATGTTGTTTACCCCAGGGCTTTTCCAAATTATTTCGACCTGCTTCTAAACTCAAATACAGGTGGTGGAAGGCTTTTTTGTTTTGTTTTGTTTCTTCATAGAACAAACATAGTTCTTTGTGATTGGGAGTCTGAGGTAGAAGGAAAGCAGAGAGAAAAATCATTTCATCTTCCTGCTAAGTGTACAGGGCCCTTGGGGCTTTTAACAGCCACCTTTAAATCAGTTGAACAGATATTTTTACTAAAAGATGGAATGTAGTTTCTGAAATATTGAAAAGTTCCTTTGTCAAATTGTTATTACTGTTTGCATTTTACAGTCAACAAAACCCAAAACATATTTTTATATATTTTAATTAAGTCTTTTCTTTTTGGATGCTGTGAGCATATGACTTATATATTCTTATGTGTGTATAGCTTTCTGTGGATGAGTAAATCAGTTCCTTACAGGTTTTTTAAATTTTATTTTTGGCACAGTTAATCTCATCACTGTACAATTTCTATTTCAATTTAGTCACAATTATTAGAAAGACGATTAATTTTATATATAACCCATTATCTGAGATAGAAATTAGATTTTAAAGGTAGATAGTCTTGGATACAAATTAAGCATTCTGTGATACCTCTCCCCTCTCCCAAGTCTTAGAGGTGCCTAGTTAATTTCTTTTATAGTGTAAGAAATGTTACCCTAGGGGCCAGAAAAAAGATAGTGATATGTATGTAACCAATGGCACTGCTAGTAAATTTGGACCAGTTTACAAGTTAACAAGTATCAGACTGAGAGTAAGTAGGTTGAAGTAAGTAGGTTGCTTTAGACCAGACTAGTTGGGAGAAATGAGGTGCTAAAAATACATTTACCTACTAGGTTTGCAGAGAACAGGTGACGCTAATCCAGTTGTAGAAAAATCTGGAAGAACAGCCACACAAGCTGTCTTCACCCTTCAGCTGAATAGAGTTAGGGAGGTCAGGTGAATATACTAATCCATTCCTGGGTGAGGCCAAGAAGCAGTATCCAGCTGGTCATCATAAAGAAAATTCCTGGGGCTACAGATTTTAGGTCTGGGATGAGATTTGGGAAACTTTGTTTTAGAAACAGCGCCCCCAAGAGAGTCAGATTATCAGCTAAGCTTGAGAATTACTGATTTCCCAGGCTTCAGGAGGCTTGGTCCTAGGCCAATTTTGCAATCAGGAATTCAGGCAGTTTCTTAGACCGACTAAAAATCATGTGGGCTAACAATCTACCAGTGGCCCAGTCAGAACTGGATTCTGGTAGTGGTGGGAGCTTTGCCATTTGGAGGAGTTTGCGTTTTATGCTGTAGGGGAAGGGAAGCCACTCAACCTCCTAGGGTTCCTTCTAGTGCCATGCCGGTCAAGCCATCATTACTTACAGAGTCACTAGAAAATTATTTTCTTACATTGAGCAAACTGAGTACTCTCAGCTTAGTAAAAACTGGTATAAAGGAAAAGGATTTTTTTTTTTTTTTTTTTTTTTTTTTTGCGGTACGCGGGCCTCTCACTGCTGTGTCCTCTCCCGCTGCGGAGCACAGGCTCTGGACGCGCAGGCCCAGCGGCCACAGCTCACGGGCCCAGCCGCTCCGCGGCATGTGGGATCTTCCCGGACCGGGGCACGAATCAGCGTCCCCTGCATCGGCAGGCGGACTCTCAACCACTGCGCCACCAGGGAAGCCCCCGTTATTTATTTTTAAAAATACTTTTATTTATTTATTTATTTTTGGTTGCATTGGGTCTTCGTTGCTGCGCAGGCTTTCTCTAGTTGTGGCGAGTGGAGGCCACTCTTCATGGTGGTGCATATGCTTTTTTTTTAAAACACACCAATTGTACTTGAACATGTTACTTTTTTTAAATTAATTAATTAATTTATTTTTGGCTGTGTTGGGTCTTCGTTTCTGTGCGAGGGCCTTCTCTAGTTGTGGCAAGCAGGGGCCACTCTTCGTCGCGGTGCGCCGGCCTCTCACTATCGTGGCCTTTCTTGTTGCGGAGCACAGGCTCCAGACGCGCGGGCTCAGTAGTTGTGGCTCATGGGCCTAGTTGCTCCGCGGCATGTGGGATCTTCCCAGACCAGGGCTCGAACCCGTGTCCCCTGCATTAGCAGGCAGATTCTCAACCGCTATGCTACCAGGGAAGCCCTGCATGTGCTTCTTATTGTGGTGGCTTCTCTTGTTCCGGAGCATGGGCTCTAGGGTGTGGGCTTCAATAGTTGTGGCACGAGGGCTCAGTAGTTGTGGCTCACAGGTTCTAGAGCACAGGCTCAGTAGTTGTGGCACACGAGCTTAGTTGCTCTGCGGCATGTGGAATCTTCCCGGACCAGGGCTTGAACCCGTGTCCCCTGCATTGGCAGGCGGGTTCTTAACCACTGCACCACCAGAGAAGTCCCTTGTTGTTATTTTAAAAAAATAAATGCTTTATTTTATCCTTAAATGTACTTATTTTGTGAAAAAAGTAAGCCCAAGTGCAACATTTTTATGGTATTTTTCTAATATAAAAAATCAATCTAATGATGACCAAATGCTTGTGCTACATTTTGTCTGGAGCAGCAGTTCAAACTTTAGCTGCCTCAGAACTACCTGGAGAGCATATTAAAGCACATCTTGTTGGGCCTCAGTCCCAAAGTTTCTGACTGAGGATGGGGTGGGCATAGAAATTTCATTTCTGGTAATTCTCAGGTGATGCTGATGTCCTGGTCCTAAGATCATACTTTGAGAACCACTGTCCTAGAGGGTGGAGTGAGAACAGAGGAGGTAATAATTTTCATTAGAGTTTTTCAAACTTAGTAAATTTAGTACTTAATTTTTGTAAGAGTGTTACCCAAAGGATGAAAACTCCACATACCATCCTTATGTATATTAAAATGCTAATTTGGTAATATACCACTATAAAAGAGAACCATGTTTTTAATCCTAATAAAGTAAAAACAGGGACCAAGTAGTATAGTCATTAGGCAGTAAGAGTATATGCTGATTTAACATAAATATTAGGTACAATGTAACTATTTTGGCTTTTCTAAAGAAAAACATTTTACTCTGTGTTCTTTAGAAGAAGTTAGTGATATCTACAGACTGTATTTTGGTTATCAATGCAAGAATCTATATACATGTATTTAAAAGGTTTTTATTGAGAGAAATAATTTTATAACAAATCTAGGAGTTTGTATGATAATTTTTCTAAAACCCTGTTTTTGCCATCAAAATTAGTATTAAAAAGCTTAATGTTGAAAAGTTGTGTTTTCGTTTTAAATGATTGCATTTACAGATAATTTTTTTTAAAAGTTTTATTGGAGTGTATTTGATTAGAGTGTTGTATTAGTTTCTGCTGTACAGCAAAGTGAATCAGTTATACATACACATATATCCACTGTTTTTTAGATTCTTTTCCCATATAGGTCATTACAGAGTATTGAGTAGAGTTCCCTGTGCTATACAGTAGGTACTTATTAGTTACCTATTTTGTATATAGTAGTGTGTTTATCTCGATCCCAGTCATCCAATTTATCCCCTCCCCTGTCCCCTGCTTACCCCCAGTAACCATAAGTTTGTTTTCTACATATGTAATTCTGTTTCTGTTTTGTAGATGAGTTCATTTGTACCCTTTTTAAAGATTCCACATATAAGCAATATCATGATATTTGTCTTTATCTGACTTGCTTCACTTAGTATGACAATCCCTATGTCCATCCATGTTGCTGCAAATGACATTATTTCATTCTTTTTTATGGCTGAGTAATATTCCATTGTATATATGTACCATATCTTCTTTATTCATCTGTCGATGGACATTTAGGTGGCTTCCATGTCCTGACTATTGTAAATAGTGCTGCAATGAACACTGGGGTGCATGTATCTTTTCGAATTATGGTTTTCTCCGGATATATGCCTAAGAGTGGGGTTGCAGGATTATATGTTAGCTCTATTTTTAGTTTTTTAAGGAACCTCCATACTGTTCTCCACAGTGGTTGTACCAATTTACATTCCCACCAACAGTGTAGGCAGGTTCCTTTTCTCCACATCACAGATATAATTTGAGATTGTCTGAAAGTAGCTTTGGTGTTCCACAAAAAATTTTAGATAAAGAGTACTTCTTAAATTCTATTTTTCTCAATCTGGGATGAATAACTTGTACAGGCTATAAAGATGAAATTATAGTTCTTTAATAGTTGACTATGGTCAACCTTATTAAATATCATATCTTTACACTGTCAGGGCATTTAGTACTCCTAACGTCTTAGCAGTTTGTGATAGACTCATGCAACTTAAAAAATACATATTTAGAATTTATATTTTTTTTAAATACAAAGAATGATAGAGTTAATTAAAGGATAAAGGGCTATTTACTAGCACAGCCATGAAAAGATTAACAACATCTGGACTGATGTTGAGTAACGTGTGTTTATATTATTATACTTTAATTTTCTTAAATGATAAATGAAAGAGATAGATTATTACCCGGTAGTCTCAAAATACTTTCTCATTTATTTATTCATTGATGCGAGAATCCAACAGCAGTATCGATTAGCTAATCTTCTAAATGTAAAATCTGGATCTTTTTAACAACATAAATAATATTTCTTGATTTTTATCTTTATGCCAGATTTACTTATTGGTTTCATATCCAAATGATGTATTTACCAAATATTGTATAACAGAAAGAAGCAAAACAAAATGGTGATAAAATAGTGCTTAAGAAATTGATTTTATTTGCTAAAATGTTTCTTGGCTGCCTTTGAGTTTAATCACATACAGTGAGTATGTTTAGTGGATGAGAGTTTAAACCCCTCCAAAGGTTAAGGGCAGTGATTAGAATCGGCACATTTACAGTTGAGGAATGGATCTTGACTAACCCCATACAGAATTTTATTTCAGTCTTATGTAACACATGGTTTTAACCTGGCCAACAATGTTGCTTTTAATCTTTAATCCCTTCAGAAAAACTAAGGGAAGTGATGGAGGGATACCGTTGGCTATCTGTAGTCCAAATAAGTAAAATGTTAGACAACAGCCATATCGTCTAAAACTATTTAGCTCTATTTTTATTTACTCAAAGTCATATGCCACATCTTCCAAAGGGATAAGTGCACAGTGGGGAATGTTTTGCGGAGAGAACATTACTATCTAAGAGCCTTAAAGCACTTGACCTTCATTCGGCATCTACAGTCTGTTCCGTAACTTGCTCTGGTATCACCATGTTGCTTCTGTGTTATTGCTTCAAAACATTTGTTTTAGCAGCAGAATTCTCTTACTATAGCTTTAAGTGGTGCCGTTTTCTGTCTGAACTTAAGGAATGCTTATCTCAAAGGCTAAAAATGGAGAAACCCGATGGCTTTGTTTGTGAAGTAATTGATACACCAGCTTTCATCAAATAGTTCTTGGCCAGCTGAGGAAAAGTGAAACCAGTTTTGCCGATGAGATCTTGCTGCCTAGTGGATTTTAATGGAACGATTTGGTGTGTCCCTTAGCAGCCTTTACCCAAGCTGTCTATTCTGCGCTTAGCAGTACCTTGTCTAGAATGATAAAGTCTGGCGTCATAAAGTAAGAATGTTCTTTCAGCCCAGGATAGTTCAAGGCTCTCATTTGGCACTAAATTGTGCATCTCCCACTGGGTTCCCACACATGACCTACTTGTTTACCAGCTTTTAAAATTATAAACAAGTACATTATATAATGTTTGGTGTAGAGTGAATTACCTCCTTTTAAAAATATCTAGGTACTATAACTTCAGAACTACCAGATTTTAACTTCCTACTGAAATGTCTTGGCTCTTGAGATGTGCACTATTTCTTGATTTTATTGTGTAACATACGTCTCATTCTTTCAGGAACTGGCTTATTTTTCTTTTATTCATAGAGTGCCTGTGGAGGGGGGTGTCCCATAATTGTATATTGCGCTCTTCTCTTGGCCATGGTTTATGGGCCCAAACGTGGGCTTCTAATATAATCTTACAGACTGAGGCACTAAAGAGAGACCAATTCTTTTTTTTTTTTTTCAGTTGCCTTTAACCTTTAATTTTTGTATGGGTTAACAAAAATCTTCCTATTTTCAGTTGAACATAAAGATCTTTTCTTTTTGAATTTTATTTTTTATACAGCAGGTTCTTATTAGTTATCCATTTTATACACATCAGTGTATACATGTCAATCCCAATCGCCCAATTCATGACACCATCACCCCCCCACCCCCGCCGCTTTCCCCCCTTGGTGTCCATACGTTTGTTCTCTACCTCTGTGTCTCAATTTCTGCTCTGCAAACCAGTTCATCGGTACCATTTTTCTAGGTTCCACATATATGCGTTAATATACGATATATGTTTTTCTCTTTCTGACTTACTTCACTCTGTATGACACTCTCTATATCCATCCACGTCAAGAGAGACCAATTCTGATTATCCCAAGTTTTACAGCCTGAGGGATTTTCTCAGTGGCTCAGTTATTTGTCAATGGACTACTTCCCATGTAAAAACTCACTCTCAGCAGGTCTGTTTTCCATTGATTATATACATATCTAATGTGTAGAAAGAGAGGAAAACAAAGCCAACCTTTAGATAAGCAGAGAAGAGAGTTGGAGAATCTTGATGATATTCAAGTTTGTAGCTCAAGTGGTGCTTGAAACTTTAGTGCACTCTGGCCTATGGTTCAGCTTGATGGTTTGACATAACCCAGTATCCTTCTACAAGTTTTTCCATTTTGCTTTTTCAAGTCTGAATTGGCCACAAGATGGGTACAGCAGAGGTCCTGAGGTACGGTGGGTGCTAAGAGAATGTGGTCTAACAAGGCTTAGGATACAGTGCAGATATTTGTCCTTCCTAGCATTCTCCCAAAAGACTACACTGTTTAGATACTGTAAGACTATGCTTTGTGGACCAATGTTTATTAAGGATTATTATTTTCTTAAAACAAAGTAACATACCTGAAAAATAAAAGCACGGAAAAACAGAAAAAGCTATCCTTACAGTCAATATGATGGTTATCAGATATATCGTAAAAGACCACTCCTTAGAAAAACAGGAACAAGAATGTACAGCAATGTCAGTAAGATTAATGAAAATACTTTGTCTAGAACATACTGAGTGTACTCAAGCGAAGATCCCTATATAGGAAACAGTGGACAGACTGTGGCTAATATCTTTTGAGGCATTGTGAGTTAATTCAGAAATATTTATTCCTGAATAAACATTTTGTATAGTCACTATTTTAGTAAACTATTTTTTCTTCATAATTAATGTGTTATGGCCATTATCTTTCTATCCTTCTAGGAGAAGATTGAAAGCCAAATCTGGCCCATAACGTGTTTTTGTCAGTGTTTTTTGGAACAAAGCCATACCCATTCATTTAGTATTGTCCATGGCTGCTTTCACACTGTAACAGCAGAATTGAGTGGTTGTGATAGAACATACCACATGTGCCCTGAAAAGCCTCAAGTATACTACCTGGCTACATATAGAGAAATTCTATTGATCCCTGTTTTAAAAATTATTTTCCTTTTTTGTGTAAGATAATTGGTTTTAATTTCCATTGTTTTGAAATATATTTAATGTTTCAGGAATAAAACCACTGTATAAATTTAAAAACAGATGCATTTTGTATCTCTTTTGTCCAGTACATCCTGTGTTTACCAACTTGTTTGATGGCTCATTTCTTATGATAGCTCTCCTGATTGAGTCTTCCATTTGGAAAAAGTTCGCAGAATTTGAACCACATTCCTGAATGTTTTTTAACTTTCTAGTCCCTTCAGAAAGGGTCCTTCTTATATAAAATTCTCCTGGTTGTATATAGCTCTTCAGGAGCAGCAGAGGTTTTCCTAAACCTCTTCCTCTCACCTATGCAGATTTCCACTCCTTAGGTTTTGATCAGTCTTGAGAACTGCCCTAAGATTAAGCCTTTTCACAAGTTTGAGACATAGCAGGGTTGAGGACTTAATCCCATGATACTGAAGGTTCATGCATTGTATCAGCTCTGGGTGGCACATACTAAGAAAATTGGATAAGAAACTGACATATAAGTTAAAATCTCACCTCTGACATTTACCAGAGTGCTACTAGGTAAAGTTATTTCATTTTTACAGTAGCCCACAAGGCTCTACATAGTGAGAAACATACATGCATATGTGTGCAATGGCAGGAGTCCATACTATGCCTTCTCACCTCATCTACGATTCTCTCCCTTCTTGCTATTCCTCACAGGACAGGTTGGCTCTCAGTCTTTGCCCATTATACCCTTTCTCTCTGGGATACATTCTCCTAGATACCTGGGTGGTTTATTCTCTCATATCCTTGATGCCTTCCCTTGAAACTGTATTGAGAATTGTGCAACCCCTTGCAATACACACATTCCATATCCAATGTTGCTATTTCTTTAGCACTTAGCATCGATGTTAAATATATTTTACTGCTCCATTTTTTCTACTAGAAATTAGCCCTTTTGAGTTTCAGAAATTGATTGTTTCCTGTATTCCTAGTACTTAGAATGGAAGGTTTTCTTAAAATATAGGTTGAACAAATGAATAAATGATATAAACTATTTGGAAGTGAATGAATGACACATATGATTTGGAAACGATGCAGATGGTATAAGTTAAATGTGTGTAAGTTATAAAAGAGCAGATTTCTATTGCAGTGTATTGCACACATTTTAAAGTTACTTGCATTTTCCAGGATTAGTAAACATTTCTGTACTACTGGAGTAGCTCGCCAGAATAGAAATAGCCAACGACTCTATTCTTCAGTATTAGAGTCAAATACTGACTCTATAACTATTTATGTTCTTAGAGCACTGAAATCTTCTCCAATTAGGCTTAAAATCCATAATACCTACAGTAAGGAAATATACAAGTCATTTTGCACATTTATTCTCCCTCCCTCTGTTCCTCTTTCCCAGCCCTTTCGCTTCCATTAGGGGTCTGGATCTCTTATATTCTATAGAGCTTAGGAATTCTACCTTCAGATTTCAAAGACTGATTTTTGTTTTTATTTATACATTATTAATGTACATTAGATTGTTTTCAATAAAAAGTGTGTCGAATAAGCGAACACCCTAATTACAAAATAAACCAATTGCATATCGTCTCACAGAAGCACAGACTTATAAAGGTCATAATTTGGCACAAAGAAAACAATTTAAAAATCCTATTACATTTTGAGACTAGGCTTTAAAACACACCATTTGGTGAACTTAACACTTTGGTATCGTGTTCAACTTCACTGTTTACTATGTGAAATGAAACCATGACAAAAATTTTGAGGGAGTTTTTCAGAATTTTTCTATTAATCAATGTATGTGTGTGCATGCATTTTAAAGCTCTTAAAAGAACACAAGAAGCATATTCCAAATAAAACTATTTAAACTTTAGAGGAAAGCTTCTCCTGCCATTAGAGCAGTGCATTAAACTGTTGCTGCTCAAACGGTGATTCTCACGTCACACGTTAGCATTGATTTTTGTTAGCTTCTTTGTCGGAGACCTGATAAAGCATACAGATGTTTAATTTTAGGAAGCACTTATGGTATCTCTAGTCATCACAGCTTAGGTACTAAGAAATGTGCCTTTTCCTGCCTTACTGAAATCATATTAAGGAGTACGTGTTTTCAGAAAACAGAAGAATGGTAAGTCAGTTTTATGGTGGCAGTTAAAGGTCAACTTAGATCTAAATTTCCATTTTTTTTGGTTGACATATGTTAAACTAATTTGGCTAGTTAAATAGAATGGTCAACTTCTTTTGAAGAAAAGCTTATTTATATTACTATTTAAGGTATTAATTTTGTCAAATATTTGGTAAAAATTTATTAAAAGTTTTATAAGAGTTAAAAGCTTTTAAAAAATTATCCCAATACCGTATGTCAAATGATAACTTTTAAAAGACCTATCATAAATCATACAGTTACGTTTAGTTTTTAATTTTGTTGACAGTAGTTTTTGTTGATTAATTATTTTGATAGTCTTTTTTTTTTTTTTTTTTTTTTCGGTATGGGTGCCTCTCACTGTTGTGGCCTCTCCCATTGTGGAGCACAAGCTCCGGACGTGCAGGCCCAGCGGCCATGGCTCATGGGCCCAGCCGCTCCACGGCATGTGGGATCCTCCCAGACCGGGGCACGAACCCGTGTCCCCTGCATCGGCAGGCGGACTCTCAACCACTGTGCCACCAGGGAAGCCCGATAGTCTTTTTTTTTGAGGGTGGAACTCATCTACAATTTTGGAGAAAAAAACTGATATTCTGAATAGTATAATATTCACCTGAAAAATTCCTTTAACATTTTCAGTTAAGCAGAAGCAAAGATTATAACATGTATTATACATTTTAATAAGAACAAATTATACTATTTGTCACTCATTCTATCATTCACTAAATATACATTTAGTACTTATTAAATGCAAGTTTAATTTAGAAATATTTGTGTGGCATTTCAGGTATTTTTAGGAAAAAAATGAAAACTTGCTTATGTGTTCAATTTTTTTTCCAAAGTTTTATCAAGAGGACTTGATACAAGTATAATTTCAGTTAAAATCAATTGAAATAATTAACAGATGCCAGGAACTTTAAAATATTAAGTTTGTAATTTTTTCATAGAAAATATAACAAGTACATAGGTTTAGTTGGACCTTTTCCATTAAATCCAACTTTAGCTATATATCACATGCATTTGGAAATTTAAAAAAATTTAAAGAAGGCAAAGTATTACGAGTTTATACTATATATATGTATATATATATGTATATATATATATATATATATACATATATATATTTAAATATGGCAAGTGTTATGGGTTGTGTCCACCACAACAGACACATTGAAATCCTAACATCCAGTACTTGTCAATGTAACCTTACTTGGAGAGAGACCCTTTGCAGATGTAATCAAGTTAAAATGAGGTCAGACTAGATTAGGGTGGACCCAAAGTCAAATGACTCGTGTCCTTATGAAGCCATGTGAAGACACAGACATGTGATGTCACATCACATCTGATATGTGGGAGAAGACCATGTGAAGATGGAAACCGACATAGAAGGATGGTTCTTCAGGCCAAGAAAAATCAGGAATTTCTGGCCACCAACATAAGCTAGGAGAGAAGCATGGAACAAGTTCTCCCTCAGATCTCCCAGGAAGAAACAACCCCGCCAACTCCTTGATATTCAGATTTCTTGCCTCCAGAAGTATGAGAGAATAAATTCTGTTTTAAGACACCCAATTTGTGATAATTTGTTATGACAGTCCCTAGAAGTTGAAACAGTGACTCTAATTTGTCCACAAAATCCCCTTATAGTCAATTAAAGAAGCTCATTGAACTTATATTGAAAACCACAGAAGACATAAACATATAGCTCCCATTTCAGGAAATTTAGCCATAAATGATGATTATAAAATTAATAGCTCTCTCCCACCCCCCACCCAATGTCAGTAACACTTAGGACTAGGTACTGCTGCATAGGACAGGAAAACAAATAACAGTAAATTCACCAGAATAGAAATTTTACTTACTGAAGTCCAGAGGTAGGCAGGAAGACAGGCGTTGGTGTGATGCTCTGTCTTGTGCCGTGGCATGTCTCACATGGCTTTGATTCTAGGTCAAGATCATTGATTGAGCTTCAGCCATTATGTAATGGCACATTTGTCAGTTGGAAGAAAGCAGGTGAGGGTCACACCAGTCACACCCCCTCGCTTTACTAATACTTCTCAGAAGCCACACATTACACTTCTGTTCCTATCCTATAAGACAGATGTTAGTCACATGGCCACAGTTTGCTGCTAGGTAGGCTGGTAGCCTTTTTTCCCAGTGGCTATGTGCCTAGCTGAAAATCAGGGGTCCTAATACTAATAAAGGAGAGGAAAATGGATATGGGGAAACCAGTTTCCACCACACCCAAGTATACAAAAATGAAACAAACCCTCATAGCACAACTTTAGTAAAAAATCAATTTTCATATGACATAGCAGTTGAAATTAAAGCAAGCCACAAAGTGAAATGGACCATCTACAACCAGAACTCTCAATTCTACCATATAAGTATCTCGGGGGTCTTTCTACTTCTTTCTGTCTCTATTGATGACGTTTTTCACCTAGGCCACTGTAATAACATCCTCGTAATTAGTTGCCTGCTTCTCTACTCTTGCACCTTGCAATGTATCTTCACCCTTTATTGATTTTTAGTATCATAAAGATGATGTCTGAGATATTAGACGTGTCTTACAAAGTCCTGTGGGAGCTTCTTACATCCCATCTTCACATTCTACCACTCTTGGTTGTGTTCCCTATGCTTCAGTCATCCTAGGTTGTCTTCTGTTCCTTCGTTGTTGACTAGTCTCTTAAGTCTTCATCACTGTACCCATTTTTCCCACTGCCTGGATTATTCATATCTACCATCTTTACCTAGACAACTTCAACTCATTCTTGAAACCTCAGCCTAAAATTTGCGTTCTTAGGGAACGCTTCCTGAGCTTGCTTTTTATCGGCTCAGTAAGCTCCCTGTATATATGTACTCCTTGCTCTTCTTTTAAAATTACCAATCTCATTTAGAATTCTTTGTTTAATACCTGTCTCCCCACTAGAGAAGGACAGCTTTTGTTGACTCCTTTATCCCCAATGCCTAATATAGAGTCTGGGGTATATTAATAGTAAGAGCTTGCTAATTGTCTATTAGGGTAAAAATATTCAATTTTATAAGAGCAGATCATAAATATCTATAACATTTTAGTAAATATTCTGTATACTTATTATTGTTCATTGCTCTTCCAGACTCTAGCATCATTTTAGGCCTGTAGCAGTATTATATGACTACTTTCTGAATGAATAGAATTGCAAAGCTTTTTACAAACATTAACCAACAATAACTGCTTCTTCTGTATGGTAGGCATGGTGCTAGAAAGCTAGACATACACTAGTGAATAAAACAAGCATTGATCTCATCTTCATAGAACATTCATTCTTGGATAAATTATTTATATATCTAACAATATAAGGACTTTAATAATAGAACATGGTGTATCTGTATAGTAGAATATTCTGTGGCCTATTAAAACAATGTGACAGAAATATATCTTTTGGCCAGAGAAGGTATATTGCTAAGTGGAACAAAAATCTAGTTACAAAACTATATGCACTAAGATTCTAGTTTTGTATGAGAGTCTATCTGGATTAAGCCCACAATACTAACAGTGGTTTCCAAGATATCATTAAAAGTGGTTATCGCTGAGGTTTCCTTTTGTCTTCCTGAAATATGCTTATTTTTAAAAAATATAGAAATTAAAGAAATTTCATTAAAGTAGATTTTTTTTAGTGTCATTAGATTTTTGTTTTTCAGTAATTAAATGCTACCTTTGATATGGAAAAGTCAAATAGCTATTTTGTATGAACGGTCATATGAATCATAAGGCAGTTATGTTTCTTGCACAGTCTTCTAGTTGGAGAACCATAACCACTTACCCCATAGAATGGATATGGCAGGAATAAAAACTCAATGATTTTGAATAACTTACCTTAATTTACACAGCAACATAACTTACACCCTATATCCTATGGAACTGGTTTGTGACTTGGTGGGATTGAACTAAGTAAAATAGCCAGCCACTTAGTTACTGTTTCGTTGTGAGCATCACACTAAATAGTTAATGTATTCTGCTGCTAATTCTCAAAACTATCCTGCAAGGTGGATGCAGGTTAACTTGCCCAAGGTTACTCACTAAGTGGCAGACCAGGGATTTGAATCTGTCCGACCAATTCGGGCACAGCGTGGATGTCAGCAGGAAGAGGCGAAGGTCATGCACTTGTTTGCAAACAAGGAATCCTCCTTCCTGGAACCTTATTTTGTTGACAGTGTGTCCTAGTTTATCCCCCAAAGTTCTCAGGAGTTAGCAGGCCTATTTTTATATGATTGGTATTATATGTTTTCCTGAAAATACTCTCACCTAAATAAGATGATTTCCAAGCCCTGAAACAAGAACAGAAATACAACAGTCTCTTCCCAGAATAATTTTATCATTTAACGTTCTTCTTTTCCCACCTTGGGTAATGTCCAATTATCACTAAATAATATTTCCAACTGCTATTTTTTGGCACTAAAGCAGTTTTCTATTCTCTGCTTCAGAATAAAGAAAAGAAAAATCAGGTTAGCATATTAGCCAACCCCTTCTGTCTTCCCTGGGTGGTTTTTGAGACACATGTGCATTCCTTAGGTTTCATGGCTTTGGCTACCAAGCAGAGCTGCTAAAGTTCATTACTGTAGGAAATCAGAGTGGCAAGTATATGAAAGGTGGTCTTGCAACACCATCCCTCACTTGTTTCGGGTCTTATAAAACCTGTCAAAAATGATACCAGCATCCAGCGCAGTCATGCCACCTTCTGGTTAAGAGGTCTCCATGTTTATATTCAAAATTATCAATCATTCTAAATACTGACTAAAGCTTGTCTTTTAGTACCAGTATTTCCATTTGCAGTAAAGATGTACAGGGAGGACTCCTCCATGTTCACGGCTTTTACATCACTGTCAAAATTAGTATATAAAGCATCCATCAAATACACACACAAGGTGAACTGGGCATGCCTTTACAAAGTTTTGTATATTTGTAATTTTACTAGGCTTTTTCAGATACCTCTAGAAGCAGGCACACTGACAGGTGCCAGGCCACTTTTCATGAGTGAAATACAAAAAGTAATAGGATGTGGCTAGGAATTTTATTACTATATCTGTCCAGAGGTTTAAGTTCTTAATTTTTGAATTACACTAGAAATGTTTATAAATGGCTGAAGTACTTTCTTCTTGTTTTCAGACATGGGAAATATAACAGGATGTTCATAAACAGATGTAAAACACTTATTGGTTGATGACCTATTGAAAATTGAGAATTAAGTAAACTTAATTCTGGTTACCCCCAGCTCATTAAGTTCACACATACCTTAATGACTATGCAAGTAATTTATCAACTGGGGTATATTTTTACTACCATATATTTCATAGCATTCAACTTATAAAAAGTGAAAGGTGTCACACTTCTTTGTGGCCTTCTCTGTATATGAGAGAACTAATTCCTCACGTTTAAGAGCCAGGACACTCCAAAAGAACATGACAAATTTACAGAGCATTACAGACAATGTACCAGTGTTTTCTACCCATTGGTATAGGTAGCCTTACATAGGAAAATGGCTGCATAAAGGTGGGCCACTGAAACTTAGGAATCTTCATGGAGGTTCATCCCTTTTGACAAGCGTTCACACCAAAGCATTTAACATTTTTCTGCCTATTCATCTTCTGGAAGGAGGCAATCTCCCGATTTCCTTTTATATTTTGTGAAATATCATAGTTTAAGGAACCAACATAATCTCCATCATTGTGGTTGATTACTATATGGCATAATATTACATCACTTCTGCTATCATGATTTATATCTTTAATATTCACATAAACTATGTGGCCTACACTGCTATTTATTGAACTGCATCAGGTTGCCTCTCAGGGTGTTGATGTAAAACTTCCCACAGGCCATCTTTTTTCTATTTATAGTACTGAGCACAGCATTTGCCTTGCATGTGGTAGATGTTCAATGTGTCGAATGACTAAGACAATTATGATCCGCTAGGAAAATAATTGAGAAAACAATTCTGTGTACTCATTTTTACTTATTGTCAACCACTGTGTATTCATCTATCTACTCATAGTGGAACTATAACAATACAAAGTATTTTTGGGGTTCATTGCTCATAAGCTTCAGCTAGACATGGCTCTGGCAGATTCTCATCAGTAATATAATACAGAACATTGAACATGCACTCACTTTTGTTCCCAGGAAACTAGTTGAATCATTAAGTTAGGGCTATTAGAAAACTGGCCAAATGGTATGAACTTAAATTATGAGCTTATCAATGATTTAATTTCACTTAACTTATTTTCTGCTCCTTCTCTCCTTCTGTTTCCCCTGTGGAACTATGGAAGCAGTTGCAGAGCATAACTACATCCTACTTAAAAATGACATTAATCTGGGCTCCCTGAATCTATAGATGGAAGGAGGTAGAGTCCATTCTGCAGCATCAAATATTACTCAGTTTATTTATAATGTTTGTTATGTGGCTTTTATTAGACATCTCCAAAATTTACATGCCTGATAACTTCCTCAGTGTCAGCCTGAGACATCTGTAGGGAGAACCTTTAAGGGTACACCATTGGGAAAAACAAAGGAGCTTGTTTTTCAGTCCAGGAAATATGTGACCTCCACGAGACCAGGGACCAGATCTCTCCTGTTTCTTGACTGAATCCCCGAGTCCATCACAGTATATTATACATAATAAGCAGTCAGTTCACATAGATGAGTGAATGGATGAATGAATGAATGTTGGAAATTCATATACTCTATTGGGGCATGCACAGTACTTAACATTCAGGGACCTCATTCTGCCATAGGGCCCGGCACTAATCTTACCAAATTTCCAAAGTTATGATTTACATTACTATATAATATATGAAGGATTGGTAGGCCTTGGCTCTTGCTAATTTCAAGGAAAAGCCAGAAGTTACTTCTCAGTTGTTCAACACTAACGTTACTGTTTATAATAAGATTTGTGAAGAATTTTCTTAACACGAAAGGAATGCTTAATCTTTATGTCTGTGAATTTCAAGCTGATCTACCTTCAGTGCTTTAATCATAGAACTCCATGTAATTGCATTTAATCATACTTAAAAATAAGTCATTCTCTAGATTCACTTATTCTCTCCTAATTCCAAATTGGTTCCTTTTCCTGATGGACCTGATTTCCTTTGTGGCACTACCATTCTACCCAGCCCCAGGCTAAAACCCTCAATATATTTCTAGTACCTCTGGAACCATCATTGTTTAGGCAATTGAAAGTTTGTTCCTGAACAATTGCAGTAGTGTCCTAATGGGCCTTCCTTGTTTTAAGTTTATCTGTAACAACATAGACTGTATGTGTAACTGCTGGACTATTATCTCAAAAATATCACTCTGATGCTGCCACTTCCCAGTTCACAGACATCCAAAGACTTTTCAGCCCTTAGGGTGAATAACCAAACTACCTGCATTTATAATCCATTAGAGTGGGCCCTGGTTTCTCTTCCCTTGTTTATCATTCTCACTCTCTCCACATAGCCTCTGCCTCTGGGGTTCCTGGCCAGGGCTGCCTACCCCCAGCAAAGATATTAGCGCCTGTGGGCAATGTGGTTTGCAAAAACATATTCAGTATTATAATACATTTTGTCTTTGGGGAGCGAGAACACTATCATTTTCAAAATACTATAGAACATAAAACTTGGCAGAATTTTCTTGGTTGGTAGGATAAAACAGAAGAGCAGGAGACAAACTTTCCTGCATTTTCTTAAAAATCGGTGGGAAGATGTATCAGAATCTCCAGCAAGTGAAAGAAATTTATGATCAAAAGAAAGAGTTGGGAAGCAGTTGCTGTTCATTGGACATGCCCAATACATTCATTTATTCCTTCATTCTTTTTTTCCTTCACAGGACTGTAAACTCATTAAGCAGGGACCATGTCTCTTTAGTTAAACCCTGTGTTCCCAGTGCCTGGTGCAAAGTATTCATGTTCAATAAATACTCAAATGAACAAATTTTGTTGAACTAACAAAATACACAGTACTATGCTACGTCTTGGGTACACAAAGATAAAAAAGGATCCAGCTGTGACCCTCAAATAGCTCACAAGGTATTAGATACAACACTATAGTAGGAATAATTAAAAATCAGTGTGAGTGCTATAATAAGGAATTCAGTGGTCTCAGTCTTGCTCCTCAAGTGTTTCATATTGAACTTGTAGACAAATAAAACTGCCAAGTCTTTTCCATATAATCTTATTTTCATTTGCAATCCTCAGAATTCAGCCCTTCTTGCCTGCAAAATGGCCTTCTGTGCCTTCTTGCATTGCTCTTTAATAGGTGTGTTTGGGGGAGGGGGAAGTACTTATATTTCTGTATGTACACCTCATTTTTTAGATTAGGTTGTACATTCCTTGAAAGCAACAACTATTGATATTTGTCATAATTTGTATCTCAGGTGGTATGTGGAAGAGAACCTTGCTCATAGGTATTTGATCATTGTTTCTAATGGATAAATTCAATGCAGTAAAATCCATAGATTGCAAAATACGTGTTGCATTTGAAGAACTTGGATATTATAAGGATACTAATAAATACCTTGTAACTATTAATAGAATGCTCCTGGATTTGGGGGGCTATAGGTTCTGATAGAGAAATTTTAAGGACCTTAATAGACTACTTGATTTCAGAGAATACAGCATTGGAAAATTATCTGAAAAATGGATTCTAATTTTGGCAAGATAACAAAACTACAATGTAACATATGCTATGCCATTAATGTCTTTTCAAATGTGCCTCTCAACCAAGTCCATAATATTTAGACAGAAAGAATGGTGTAATTAGAGGTTACGAACATTGCTGCTCCTTCTAACCATGGCTGGTTAACTCAGTTAAAGCATAGAGTTAATAAGTCCAGGGTCAAGAGATTAATACCTTTTGCCGTTCAGTTACTTTTCATTCTGTTTCTGGCCAGAGACTAAACACCGAGTCCTAGCCTGCCAACTCTCAAAGGCATGCTTTGGCCAAGGGAGATTGCCTGGGAATGTATTGATGGATCAGCAGAAATCGGTCTTACTAGGCAAAAGCAGCTCAAAGCACATATTCCACTAGCATCATCTTAAATGATCCATTCAAAATTTGTGGGGCGCCTACCTTGGGTCCAACTCTACTAGACCCTGGGGATGAAAAGATGAGTGTGACTCTATATCTGCTCTAGGAGAGCTCTCAGATTTATATCTTTTAAGGACCTTGACCTTGTCTTAGTCCCTTCAGACTGCTGTAACAGACTACCACAGTGTAGGTAGCTTAGAAACAGCAGAATTTATTTCTCACAGTTCTGGAGGCTGGAAGTCTGAAATCAGGGTGCCAGCATGGTCAGTAGAGAGCCCTCTTCCGGTCTGCAGACTTCTTGTATACTCACATGGTGGAAGGGACTAGGGAGCTCTATGGGATCTCTTTTATGAGAGCATTAATCCCATTGATGAGAGCTCCACTTTAGGATCTAATCACCTCCCAAAGACCACACCACCACATTGGTCACTAGGATTTCAACATCCGAATTTTGAGGGGTTCACAAGCATTCAGACCATAGCAGACCTCAGATTACCTAGATTTGGTTGTTTGGACTGATAGGAGGTTTGTGAGACTTTTTTCTTTTGTTTTTGTTGGTTGGTTGATGGTTAGATCTTTGGACTTAAGCCACTCTTTTATCTGAAAATTTTCCAGTATGATGTTTTGTCCTGTCAATATTTTTCAGACCTAAATGAATCACATTTAACTCTTTAGAAAAAAAACCTGTATGATCTTTGTAAGTTGAAGCTTTTAAGAAGGCTGACAGTAATATGATAAACTTGCTCCTGTTTAGAAACAAGTATAGAATATTTTACTACACGCTCATAAATAGATCTTGTAAAGAGAACAATAAAATAATCAGCAGGCTATTGTTTTGAATTCTTTCCACGTACAAGATACCAATCTGAACACTAGGGAGATATAGAATACAAATACTGAATATCTGTATTAAATATTTTTATTTTTTGTAAATCATTAATTACAAATTATTACAAATTGTATTATTATTAAATGAAAATGTTAAAGTTTTCCAACTTTAAGAAGCATTCCAAATCAGCACTCAACTCATGAAGTTGTATGTATTGAGTAAATAGTGTGTATACAAAACATAAGAAATAAAATTTTCAAGTATATTAGACTTCCCTTGATTATAACTACTCAGATTTAAATGCATACCTCATTGTTTCTGAAAATTATTTGGGGTGTCTTATAAATAGCATTCATCCAATAAGAGATAAGCAACTAATGGAAAAAGAAGAAAGTATGTCTATCATAAACTTAATATCATTTTTGTGATGGAGAAACTAATCTGATTTGGAGCTTCCTGTGGGCCCTGACAGGAAAAGAAGAAACAGCATTGGCTATAGAGCTTTTATTATCAGAGAGCAAAACGCTCACCAATTTCTTAGTTTTTCCTGGCATGAGATTCTAGAAATACTTTAGACCTTATCAGGCGGAGATGCTGAATGCCATACTAGTCATCATACGCTAAAATAAGTTTATAACAAATGTGTCTGTTTCTTGACATCAGTGATAAAAATGAAAAGTTTCTTGTTAGAATGCAAGATAAGGAATGTGATCCAACAGGAGATGAAGCTACTGTGGACAGAATATGGCACTTTCTGATATTACAACTTTATTGAGGAACATAACTCAGGTTTCGTAGATGTTTGTTTGGGTTCCATATCCCTTTCAATTTCTCGTAAATATAATTTCTTTTAGCCAGTTCATTGATAGGGGTTGGTAGTAAAATGTTAGGTATGTGAGGTTTATGTTGTAAAGGTAACATAAAGCTTAGAGACTATAAAATTCTGTGGGACTATGAGACAGCAGTGGAAAGATTGTTTAATGTCAGAAAACACTTGCTTCCACCACTTTGGGTGATACTCATAAACTACTACAGTCTTCTCTTTCTTTCCCTATACAAACATGAGGATAATAATACCAGCTCTCTCTGTCACATAACTTAATGAAGTTTAAGATTTTTGTAAACCACACACTACTTTATAAGATACATAGATTTAATTTTTATAATTATATTTATAAATAATAAGTGTATACATATATTTATATAATGAAATACTGTTAAACTGGACCAATCTGTATTAAAATTCTGACTCATCAAGTACTCTATGATGACTGTCCATGTATGGTTATAAAAACCTGCTTTGTAGAAAGACAAAAGTTCAAGTAATAGATAAGTAGCAAAAAAAAAAAAAAAAAAAGACAATAACTAAATTAACTAAACAGCACCACGGAGTGGACTACTCAAATGCAAAAAGGCCAAAGTGGTTACTTTTGTATAATAACCTGAAACAGAAGCTACCAATAGATGAGTGACCCCTTAAAAAGAAAATGCAAAATCATTGTATTTCCTGATTGTAAATTTCATTAGGAGTCACAGGTAAGAGGGGATAAGAAGAACTAAATGGTTTATGGATAAAATTTTTCACTTTTTCTCAAAATATTGTGTGTATTATAGTAAAAAAGGCATAAACATTTTAAAAATCGAAGCCATTTTCTTTCATAGTGTAGGAGAACAAGATATGAGTGTAAAAGAGCAGTAATAATATTTTTGTGGTTTTTCTTTTTAATATGCTGAAGACAAGTTGACAGAACGACGTACACTCTAGCGAGGGTAGCAGCTTTTCGTTGTCAGAGCAACATATACATTTCAGAGAATCGAGATCTAATCGAGTTGCTGCGATTCTGAGTGATACACAACAATAAATAAGGGAGATGAGTCTGAGGGTGGCACTGCCACCCACGCAGGCATGCAAATAGCATTTCATGTATGAAAATGTTTATTAGGTACGAGAACGAGAGAAAATGAGTGTCTAAAAGCATCTGTTACCTTTTGAGATGATTTAAGTTAAATAACTAAAACGCTGCATTTCAAAAACTGAATTTGAATTGAATTCCATTTGTTTTTCACTTCAGTTGGTAAGAATGATTGCTTTTGATTCCAGATATTCACACTATAATCTAGTGGTTTGCTTTTAAAATGGTGTTAGGGTATTTCCAGCAGAGGGTAGGGGTAGCACTCAACTCCGGGTTGTGATGAGGGTTTTAAGGTCAAGCTGAGCAGCAGGCATATGAAAAAGGTCCTCATGTGCATGTATTTTGTGTCAGTGATGGGTAAGCTTGGCCAGCACTACCCACTGAAAAGCTGTTGAATGATGAGACAGGATGCTGGGTGGTGGAGAGAGCCACCTTTAAATGCACCAACTCCAGCTCTACCATATTCTCACGATGTGATCTTCACCAAGTTACATGATCCCTCTGATTTTATTTCTTCATCAGTCAGAAAGAGATAGTAACAGGTCCCCCACAGGGTCACGGTGTGTATGGAATGAAAAGAAGCATTTGAAGTGCATAGTTTTGGCAACTGCTGCTGTCATTGTGGAAACCTTCTAAATGCTTTGTAACTATAGATTTCCAAACTCAGTCATGAGGCATCTTCAGATGCATAAAGGAAGGAGTCGTAAATGTTAAGTGTGTAAGATTTCAAAAGAACAATATTTTAATAGAAAACACTAAAAGTATTTCTTTTAATGGAGAAAATAGAGAATCAGAAAAGCTTATTAGGGGAAAATTCAAGTCTGTGTTTACCGCCTATCTTGATTCTATCTCCCTTTCGCCATTCTAACAAATCAATTATTAAATTAACAATGGAAGAAAAATTTTCTTTACTGACAAAAAATTTGATTCTGCAGATTGAATGGCCTTGTAAAGTTCCAGGCACTGTTGAGGAGAAAATACACACGTCTGGGCATAGTCTCATGTGATTTGGAGGTCAGTGACATTTTTGAAGAATGGACAAGAGATAAATATTTGGCTACAAGTGGGCAGGAGACTAGGAAGTGTACCCAGAAAATTCAAATTGCTGACCCACTGGGAAAACACTGTCTTCCTGTTTAAGATGAAAAACCATCTTCTGGTTTAAAGTAAGGGGAAAAGACTGCCTAACAGAGGTACCAAACTCCAATATCTTCAGGTACAAGGCGACTCAAGCAACGGGTGAGGCTGGGTGTATGGCAATAAGGAGTGGAGCCAACTGTGGTGCACTGAGTAGCACATCTAAAGAGATTCCAGTGGGTTATTTTGAAAACTCCTGAGCCTGTCTGACAGTTTCTGCAGGCTGAATTCAGCCTTCAGCCTTTCCTTCAGCTAGGGATCCCATCCGTAGCTTACAGGATCCTCCTCACATGGCAACGATCTCAATAGGAACCTCGACACATCAGCATTATCTCTGCCATTTGTTTCAGTGAAGGATGAGTGGATGGATTTGGAGGGTTTGCGTTTGTGTATGTATTTCTTCCAGCGCCACCCTTGGAAAAAATGTTAACATTTTGCCCTACACACACACACACACACACACACACACACACTCCATTCCTCTGTGAAACAAATCTTCATTTGTTCATTTAATATCTGTTGCTTTGGATTACAGCAGGTGCAAATATATCTAATAAAAAAAATAAAATTAGTGCCAATGGATGAAAAGTGAAGTTACACATCAGTAACTTTTTGTATGTTTCCAGATCTGAAGTAGAACAGGTGGAAAATACTGTATGAAATCCAAAATTGCATCCCAGTTTCAACTGCAAACACATCTCCCCACGAGCTCTCTACCAAATCAGAATGGTTAAGGAAAAAACAATGTGTGGTTTTATTAAATAATATAATCAGTTCAGTTGAAAAGGCTGTGTGACCAGATGCTTAAATGACAATAAAAATTTAGCTCTGATAACCCTGATGAGACAATTTAAATTCCAAATTAAGATAATTTGAATATTTAATATGCTCTTCCCCAAATTCTTTGGCTTCACAATTTCTCTCTTTATCCCATAAATAGAAGATATATGCTGCTGAAAGTTATTCTTAATATAGTGTATTTTCTATTCTAAAATAAAAAAGGAGTATGGGACAGACAAAACACTTGTAGGGAGTACTTGGCTTTCCTTACTTAGAATTTCATATTTTTGGCAGTGACCAAGGCTCATGTGCAATACCTTGAAATGGCAAATGGTTGTTTTTTTTAAGTTTTCAGGTCAGAACAGGCATTTATTTTGAACACCTAGCTAAAGTAGAGTGGCTTCTATTCATTAGTTTTTAAACCTTTATCTTGTATCTAGGTGGAACTGACCTAAAACTGTATCTGGAATTATTTACCTGTAAGAAGGCAATGCAAGTCAATTCAAACAAGGGCATTTTAGCCAGAAGCTGAAATTAACCTTCAGGAAATTTGCAATCTAGATGTGAGCTGCTCCATAGCGGCAAGCAGAGCAGCTATCACTTAACAGAGTAAAAGGTTTCCTATGCCAATCAAAAGTAAACAAAGCGAGGTGCTCCTCATCCTCTTTCTTTTTTTTTTTTTTTTTTTGCGGTACGCGGGCGTCTCACTGTTGTGGCCTCTCCCATTGCGGAGCACAGGCTCCGGACGCGCAGGCTCAGCGGCCATGGCTCACGGGCCCAGCCGCTCCGCGGCATGTGGGATCTTCCCGTACCAGGGCACGAACCTGTGTCCCCTGCATCGGCAGGCGGACTCTCAACCACTGCGCCACCAGGGAAGCCCATCCTCTTTCTTGATGTGTTTGAGTCACCGATTTCTTCTGCTTCAACAAAACGAAACAATTTTAAAAGCATCCTTTACCCTGAGGGGAAGTTGGTCTGAAACATCTATCACAAATTAGAAATACTTACACCCCAAATAGCAGATACTGTTATGATTTAATCATTTCCCTATTCTATATTTTTACTCATTTTAAAATACGAAAATTTTTAAATCCATTCCTAAGAATAATTGTTACACATTTGACAAAGTAAGGATTAAGATTTCTAACATGTCCATGACAGAACTGGAATTGGAAGCTAATTTTGTATTATTCTCATGACCAGAGGTAACTGTATGAGGTATATTAATTTAAACCCAGGTTTCAGAAATTTTAAATGCATTTACAAGTAAATATTAAAGATTTTCATGAAAATTTTACCTCAGAAGTTCATTTTCCTTATAATCTAAACATTTTTATACATTTGAAACAATTAGAATGTCTTCTAAATTACTAAAGGAATGTTTATTTCCTAATAGTATTAAATTCATAAAATAAATCATCCAAAAACATAAGCACATATTCAGAATCTAAATGAGTATAATACTTAACTACTTCAACTCTCAATGTCTTTTTTTATTGTCAGACAAAATTTGGAAAAAAAATCAATATTCTCATTTGCAAATTAAATTAAAACTCTTAGTTGAGTCTTAAATGAGTCTCTCACTTCTGTCTGTTTCTATGTTTTCCATTTATAAATGGGTATTCTTGGGGAATAAAGTCCCATAGATTACATGGTCTAATAATTTAAGTTTCGGGGTTATGGATTCTTTTAAGAAGTAGATGAATATTATATACTCTCCCCAGAAAAATATGCATGTGTATATAAAAACAAAATTTGCATGCAATTTCACACTGCCCCCATTTGGAGACTACCAATGCTCTATGAACCCATAGTTGAGAACTTTCTATGGAAGATGAAAGATGTCTAGTGGAAAAACTGCTCATCCAAAGCTTGAAAAGGTTTTTCATAGTTCAGCCTTCCTGCCCCATAGAAGCCCAGCTGCTTCCCTTCACAATCTCCATTCAGGTAAAGCTAAAGTTTCCCCTAGAACTTAATCTCTTAGACATATTACTTTAACAATTTGGAGGTTTAAGCTTGATCCTAAGTGAGATTTCGGGTTTCTTGTCAAAGGTTGCACCATGTGAGGATTACTAGGAACACACACTGACATCTGAGTGGCTCTCTGTGGTCTTATTAGGAGGCTTACAAGTAAAAGAAAAACTAGAAAGAGGAGGTGTTAACAGAGCCAGCACATCAGTTGCAAATATTCACAAGCAAGCTGAAAGATAGAAAAATGTCATCTTAGTAAAAAGTAGGAAGAAATGTAATTTGATGAAATAACACCATGTCTATATAAATACACACTTCTAATGTAATATGTATGAGTATATTGGAAATGAATTAAATCTAACTTGAAATATCTTGTGATAAAATGTCACTATAGGCAAGAAGAATGGAATCCAGACCCATTAAACTGCTTTGAGGCTTTCTTGCCCTATAAATGCTACAAAAATTATCTTCCTTATGAAAGAAAATGTATGTGTTTTTCCCCCCAAGAAGAAAAACACCCAAAGAATCTTGGTGTGAACATTCCAAAGATTTCTTTAGCATCTTGCAATAGGTTTTAAACCTATTTAAACCTGTAAACCTTATTTTTATAAAGTACTTTTTGTCAGGCAATATATATGTTAGAAATTAGTAGTTCCTCCAGTTGTAAAACCTTGACATTGACTATAATTGAGGAGGTTAGTGTTGGAGTGTTCATAAGTATTACCTGTCATTTGAAATATGACAGTGCTGTAACTGCAAGACCTTGGGGATGCTTGTGTGCTGGCACTGCCATATGACTGCCTTAGAAACTGCCAGACAGTGTTCTTAATGCCTGCGACCCTGAGATAATTAACATGGCCCTAGAGGCTTCTGCCTTTTGCATTTGCACACTTGTTGTTTAATAAGATATTTGCTGCTAGCTATGCTTTCCTCTGATTTAAAAATGGACCTTTAAGGAGAATAGTACTTCAGTCCATTAAGTTTTCTTATAGGTATTACCTTAGTGTACAAGTAGCTTATAAATGAATTTTGTTGCTTTTCAGAAAATTAAGATATGTCCTAATTTTTTTTTCATCTTGCATTTGATTCCTGTAAATGCATTTTATGATGAGGCAAATGACTGATCTGAAATATAAGCTCTTACTTTGACAGTTGTGTTCTATACCATGGAGACTAGCAAATGATAAAATAGGAGCCCAAAATAAAAGCAAGTTTAAAAGGCTTCAGGGCAGATTTGATGGGATTTTTAGTTTCTGCATTCCCAAGGACAAAGCAGAGAGTTAAAACAACCTGTTTCTACTTCGTTTAAGATTAGAGTTATTGATTTACAATTAGCACTGTGTAGAATTTACAAAATTAGTTTGTAAATTCTGAATAACTCCTTGTAAATCAAGTTTAAGAAACTTAAAGGGAAATCTTAAGTGTGGTAATACAAATCTTTAATATAAGGAAACATAAAATTACAGTTTACTATTAGCTAGCTGCTGTATTTCTTGAACATACTTACTTTTGCCAAAGAATTAGAAGATTGTGTGTGAATAATTAATGGAATTGGGAATGTGTGCGTGTGTGTGTGTGTATATATATACACACACACACAAGTATTGTGCTTCTCCCCCAATTATAAAACTAACACGAATTCATTGTTGTAAACTTGAAAAGTATTGAAATTTAAAAAAATATAAAATTTTCAAGTCCTCAGACTCTAGAGGTAATGATAACATTTTTTTCATTCTCCTTTCTTCATTTATATTCTTCTGTCTTAATTTTCCAATAAATATATTACCTAATCCATATTCTTCAAATACATGATTTTAATAACTTCAAAATATTCCATTAAATTAATATTACAATTTTAAATAGTTAAAAATCACATATGCTATGACTATTAAATGCATTAGAACAAAATTAATCATATGAAACTTTAAATGAAATGTCATTTTATATTGAGAATATAATATATTGAGAATATTAATATATCTCTAATTCTCTGCTATATTCTGTAAAAACTAATTTCTGTAACTAATTCTGTAAAAACTAATTTCTCACAAATATACGTGCCAGCAGTATTCATATGGTGAGTATTCTATTAAATCTTGAGTAAATTTGGTTTCTGATTTTTATCAAAACTTTTACTGCTCATTGCTTATGAATGTCTACAATGTACCAGGTGTTCACAAAACCTCATTTCCACATTACATTGTCAAGACACAGGCATCACCCATATGGAACTTCCATCACAGGTACAAATATGATATAATTCAATCAACCGGTCAACCAAGAGCCAGGATTTTTTTTTTTTTAATTCTTTTACCAGGAATGTTCTTTTCCCAGATGTTTGCATGTTTTACTTCCTCACTATGTTCAGATGTCTTGGCTCACAGTTTTCCTCCTTCGAGGCTTTCCTGACTATGAAATTAAAAAATAACTGCCTCCAAGTTTTCACTATAGCACTTTCACTACCAGAAATTTTACTATAGGTGTGTCTTAATTGTGTCACCAAGTTGTTTAGGAGTCTAAATGCATTCAGAAGTAAATTGGGTGAAGTTTTGTTTTTCTTATCACTGCTTTCAACTCTGTTTCCTCTAATAGTCCCTTAAAAGAGATTCCATAACTCTCTGTCACTTCAGTTTATTAATGCATTCTCAATATTTAAGACTTGCCTGTTCTTTCCCAATCAGCACAGGCTTAAGACTGTGGCCCACAGTTTCTTTAGAGGAAAAGGTGGTGATGTGATCTTGCCATGTGACACCTCCCTTCCTCTAGGATTGGAGGCAGGGAGGAGGGATAAATGAGGAAATAAAGTGGTGATGGGGAGGGGTCCCTGGTTCTGGCCCCATTGCATGGTAATGGCTCTAATGTTATGATCGTTGCCATGAATGTGTGTTAGTTTCATCTTCGCTCCCTCATATCCTGAGGAAAATACCACTATTTCTTAAAAGATCTTTAACCTCTTCTGTGGTGTTGATCTCTACCCTTTAAGTTGGTTGGTTGTCCCTTTACTTGACCTAACAGCTGCCCCTTTTCTAACCCCATACTCCCTCATGTGGAGCCACGGGAACAACTTCTATACCCTTAGAAGACCACAGAAGGAGGTTGGGGTCACTCTTGACCTGGGTCCCTTCAAGTGCAAAGTTTCTGAAGTGGGGCTGTGTTTGGCATCATGACCACTTAACCGAAGTATGTCTTACTTCAACTTTGATAGAAACTAACTGAGTTGAACTCCACAAGTGAAGGAACTTGCATCTGCCTATAAAAATGAATATTAAAGAAGCCTTCTCTGACCACCCTTTTTTCATTACTCTCTGTCCCACGTACTGTGCTTTATTTTTCTTCAGAGCACATACTTTTTTATTATTGATGGTGAGGTTTGGTGAGGACTTAAGAGGGTGAACGCTAGAGCCAGAATGCCTAGATTTAAATCTTTGCCTCCTACTGCTTACTTTATGACTTTGGGCAACTTCTTGAAACATTCTGTGCCTGGGTTCCTTATCTGTAAAATGGAAAATAATAATTCTTATCTCATAAATTGTGAGTTAACACAAAGCACATAGAATAGTACCTGGCATCAGTAAACATTCAATAAGTGTTGGTTATAATAATATGCATTATTTTTACTGTCTTTTTTAAATTTAATTTTTATTTTATATTGGACTATAGTTCATTCATAATGTTGTGTTAGTTTCAGGCGTACAGCAAAGTGAACCAGGTATGCATACACATATATCCACTCTTTTTCAGAATCTTTTCCCGTATAGGTCATTGCAGAGTACTGAGTAGAGTTCCTTGTGCTAGACAGTAGGTCCTTATGAGTTATTTATTTTATATATAGAAATGTGTATGATAATCCCTAACTCCTAATTTATCCCTCCCCCCTTCCCCTTTGTTAACCATAAACTTGTTTTCTATGTCTGAGTCTGTTTCTGTTTTGTAAATAAGTTTATTTGTATCATTTTTTTAGATTCCACGTAACGTGATATCACGTGATATTTGTCTTTCTCTGTCTGTCTTCACTTCGTATGATAATCTCCAGGTTTATCCATGTTGCTGCAAATGGCATTATTTCATTTTTTAATGGCTGAGTAATCTTCCATTGTCTATATGTACCATATCTTCTTTATCCATTCCTGTCAATGGACATTTAGGTTGCTGCCATGTCTTGGCTATTGTAAATAGTGCTCCAGTGAACACTGGGGTGCATGTGTCTTTTTGAATTATGGTTTGCTCCGGATGTATGCCCAGGAGTGGGATTGCTGGATCATATGGTAATGCTATTTTTAGTTTTTTAAGGAGCCCCCATACTGTTCTCCATAGTGGCTGTACCAATTTACATTCCCACCAACAGAGTAGGAAGGTTTCCTTTCCTCCACATCCTCTCCAGCATTTATTGTTTGTAGACTTTTTTATAATAGCCATTCTGACCAGTGTGAGGTGATACCTCATTGTAGTTTTGACTTGCATTTCTCTAAAAATTAGTGATGTTGAGCATCTTTTCATGTGCTTCTTGGCCATCTGTATGTCTTCTTTGGAGAAATGTCTATTTAGATCTTCCACCCATTTTTTGATTGGGTTGTTTTTTCATATTGAGCTGCATGAGCTATTTAGATATTTTGGAGATTAATCCCTGTTGGTCTCAGCATTAACGAATATTTTCTCCCATTCTGCGAGTTGTCTTTTCATTTTGTTTATGGTTTCTTTTACTGTGCAAAAGCTTTTAAGTTTCATTAGGTCCCATTTGTTTATTTTTGTTTTCATTAGGAGGTAGATCCAAAAAGATATTGCTGTGATTTATGTCAGAGAGTGTTCTGCCTATGTTTTCCTCTATAGTAATCAGCCTTACGTTTAGGTCTTTGATCCATTTTGAGTTTATTTTTGTGTATGGTGTTAGATAATGTTCTAATTTCATTCTTTTACAAGTAGCTGTCCAGTTTTCCCAGCACCATTTATTGAAGAGACTATCTTTTCTCCATTGTATATTCTCTCCTCCTTTGTCATAGATTAATTGACTGTATGTGAATGGGTTTATTTTTGGTCTTTCTATCCTGTTCCATTGATCTATAGTTCTGTTTTTTGTGCCAGTACCATACTGTTTTGATGACTGTAGCTTTGTAGTATAATCTGAAGACAGGGAGCAAGATTCCTCCAGCTCCATTTTTCTTTCTTAGGATTGCTTTGGCTATTCCAGGTTTTTTGTGTTTCCATCCAAATTAAAAATTTTTTTGTGCTAGCTCTGTGAAAAATGCCATTGGTAATTTGATTGGAATTGCATTGAATCTGTAGACTGCCTTGGGTAGTATTTTGAAATTATTGATTCTTCCAATCCAAGAACACGGTATATCTTTCCATCTGTTTGTGTCATCTTTGATTTCTTTCATCAACATTTTATAGTTTTCAGACTACAGGTCTTTTGCCTCCTTAGGTAGGCTTATTCCTAAGTATTTTATTCTTTTTGATGTGACGGTAAATGGGATTGTTTCCTTAATTTCTCTTTCTGATCTTTCACTGTTAGTGTACAGAATGCAACAGATTTCTGTGTATTAATTTTGTATCCTGAAACTTTACTGAATTCATTGATGAGCTCTAGTAGTTTTCTGGTAGTATCTTTAGGAATCTCTATGTATAGTATCATGTCATCTGCAAACAGTGACAGTTTTACTTCTTCTTTTCCAGTTTGGGTTCCTTTTATTTTTCTTCTCTGATTGCCATAGCTAGGACTTGCAGAACCACGTTGAATAAAAGTGGCAAGAGTGGACATGCTTGTCTGGTTCCTGATCTTATAGGAAATGCTTTGTTTTTCACTGTTGAGTATGACGTTAGCTGTGAGTTTGTCATATATGGCCTTTATTATGTTGAAGTAGGTTCCCTCTCTGCCCACTTTCTGTAGGGTTTATCATAAATGGATGTTGAATTTTATCAAAAGCTTTTTCTGCATCTATTGAGATGATCACATGGTTTTTATTCTTCAACTTGTTAATGTGGTGTATCACACTGATTGATATGTGGATGTTAAAAAATCCTTGCATCCCTGGGATGAATTCCACTTGGTCATGGTGTATGATCCTTTTAATATGTTGTTTAATTCAGATTGCTAGTATTTTGTTGAGGATTTTTGTATCTCTGCTCATCAGTGATGTTGGTCTGTAATTTTTTTTTTGTGGTATCTTTTATATATTTCTTTAATGTCTGCTTACTCTCATTAGAATATAAGCACCTTGGGTGTTTTGTTTACTGCTGTGTTCCCAGTACCCAGAAGTATTCCTGGCATATTGTAGGTGATTAAGAGAGAATTGTGGAAAAAATTGAGTGACTGAATAAATGAAGTCACAGTAAATGAATGAAGGGTGTCTTAACTTGCCCTGTGACTAACCTCTCCCCACCACTCTCCACGTCCAGCTGGACCCTGGGTGTCTCCTTGAGCACATAAATTCTACATGACCTATACATATGTCAAGTTGCTAATAAACACAACTGGGTTCAGATGTAGGATGAATCAGTTTGAGTTGGTAAATAGGCAAGTTTTAAGAAGAAAGTGGATCTCAAAACAGCTTTAAGTGGGAGTAGACTTTAATAAGTGTGGGAAACAGAAGGTGAAGAAAATTGAAAGTGTAGAAAGTGGTCACAAGCAAGGCCACTCCAAGGTCAGTCATTCAGCTGGTCACAGTACAGGCAATTTGAGATAAGACCAGATGTGGAGGGCCTGGGACAGGGGACAAGGGCATCTGACTTTATGCTATGGGCCTTTTTTTTTTTGCCCTAGCATTGCAGAAGGGTACAATACTCTCCTGTTCCTAAAAGTCGCTCAGTAAGCTTCAAGACTCATTAAGAAGAAGGGTATGTGTGGCTTATCAATTCCCTCAGACTGTGACTTCTCTTTGGCAAGAAAAAGAAAATTAGAAAGGGGGTGTTCTTAGATGAATACGACAATTATTATCTCAGTGTGAAGAAACCGGAAAAGGCTCTGGTTAGAAAAGGCACTGGTTAGGAGTATGTGACCAAGAAATTCAAATACTTGGTTAAACAAAAGGTGTAGAATTATGTATATTTATGTTTAATTGGGGTTCTTTAGTTCATTCAAAATCTTTCAAAGTGTGTTTCCCAGATCTCCAGCATATGAATCATTTCGGAAGCTTATTGAAAATGCAGAGCCCTGGGTTCTGGTGCAGACTGTTCGAATCTGAATTTTTAACGTACAGCTCAAGTATCTACATTTTAAGAAGCCCTTTGTCTCTGCCAGCATATACTTTGCTTACTAAAATTCAAGAATACATGCCTTCAACTTGTTTAGAGAAGGAAGGTAAAGCAGGGAGTCCTAGAAAAAAGGAGCTAATTAAAAGATGAAGGGATACTCAACAATTTCACTAGGTCAGTAATTTGGGAAGCATATAAATTCTTTTATTTTTCACTTCATTTATGGTAAAATGCACCAGTGTAAGTAAATGTTTAAAATCTTAATTAGAAGCAACATGCCACTAATAAGTTTTCCATGTTTTGTTTATCTAAATATTACCTTGTTTATCTTTCTCTTTAATGTGTCTTCTGGCCTTTTTTCTATTTTATGTTTATTTATCCCTTTTACCCATTTGGTGTTTATTCTTTATCTAATTACAAAGGTAATTATGGTCATTTTCAACAGTATTGAATAATTTTTTCTTTTTTTTTTTTTTTGTGGTACGCGGGCCTCTCACTACTGTGGCCTCTCCCGTTGCGGAGCACAGGCTCCGGACGCGCAGGCTCAGCAGCTATGGCTCACGGGCTCAGCCGCTCCGCGGCATGTGGGATCTTCCCGGACCGGGGCACGAACTCATGTCCCCTGCATCGGCAGGCGGACTCTCAACCACTGCGACACCAGGGAAGCCCTTGAATAATTTTATAAATTTATTTTTTTGCTACATTGGGTCTTTGTTGCAGCGCATGGGCTTTCTCTAGTTGTGGTGAGTGGGGCTACTCTTCATAGTGGTGTGCAGGCTTCTCGTTGTGGTGGCTTCTCTTGTTACAGAGCACGAGCTCTAGGCGTGCAGTCTTCAGTAGTTGTGGCACGCAGGCTCAGTAGTTGTGGCTTGTGGGCTCTGGAGCACAGGCTCAGTAGTTGTGGTGCACGGGCTTAGTTGCTCTGTGGCATGTGAGACCTTCCTGGACCCGGGCTCAAGCCCACGTCCCCTGCATTGGCAGGCAGATTTTTAACCACTGCGCCACCAGAGAAGTCCTAGAATATATATTTTTTTTTAAAGAAAAATACTGGCTTTCAATCTGTGCTTTTGTTTTACAAAATCGGGCTCACACAGGATATACTGTGTTGTAACCTGTGGTGTTTTTTGTTTTTGGGGTTTTTTTCATTTACTACTTTTAAAAAATAGTCTTGTGTTACAGTAAATACTTTCCTAAGTTTCCTGCTGGCCAATATCATGTTTTGCAGTCTGTTCTTTTTCAGTTTTCCTTTACTAGCTATTCAATAACCACAATGACATAAATACCCTCAAATAATTTCTATTTTCTCCTGGCCTTAAGTTGTGGTGTCATCTTTTCTTTCTGAAACGGATCCACACACAGTCAATTCTCTATACTCAGCTCTCTCTGATTTGTTGAGAGCTACTACCTCTAAGTATACGTGGCAGGCAGTTCTTCTTGAGACCTGACAACAGGACCCCTGACTTAGGACCCTGCTCTGGCCTCTTTTAGCCACACTTCTCACCCATGGGGTCAACAAGGTTGAAAGACTCAGCCTATAAAGAAACAACAAACTCTTTTAAATTCAGACAGTTTATTACTTACATAGAGAGCAAAAGCAAGACGAACCAAGGTGCCAGCTCTCCACATGCCTTGGCCCCCCGTACGACACGGAAACCGAAGGGGCTGGATGATGTGATGAAATGGCGTGAGTGCTGGGGCATCTTGCTGCTGGGATGCTTCTGTGCTGCAACTAAGCAGTTTATAGTCTGCAGCTGTACCCTAAGTGGAAGGGTGTGGGGAGAGAGAAAGCTTCATACCTCAGCAGAACCCAGAAAATGAGAAATTGTCTCATGAAGATATCCCTGGAAGACAGGGAGATGGGAAGGAAATGGCCTTGGTAGCACCTCCTCTGATGCCTCCTATGTTTTCATGTTTTCAGAGAATAACAGGGTGTTTGACCAGGACTTAGATGAGCTAATGGTTAAGCCTTGCTCACATGGCCTGTGTAAAGATGTGCAAGGTTACCAGGGCTCCATGGCCAAGTAATTCCCCTGTAAGTGGGCCCAAGTGGATCCCACAGTTCCCACACCCCAAGACTGAGTTCTGTGTGTACCTGAACCCCAAATTCCCTGCCCAAGGGGCTTCATGCCTGCTTCTACAACTTGTTGGAACCTCTTTCTTAGGTCTCCTATATCAAGATGGACTGTATGCTGGTATGTGTACCCTAATCCTAAGGAGTGACCAAGCAGGGGTGTTTGGGGGGGTCTGCGAAGAGCTTGGATAAGCAGGCCTCTGTGCACTGGATAGAGTTGCCAAATCAGAATCAGATTGTATGATTGAATGAAGCTTCTGCTGCCTGGGAGGAGAAACCTAAGGAAGGCAGGGAGGATGAAAATTTACATGTTTCTTGGCTTCCCCTCCTAAAGGGGAAGCCAAGGGGTCCCCCTTGGGGGACCCACTAATTAACTGAAAGTGTGGATTCTCATTATTTGCAAGAAGCTATTCTCAGATGAGAAGAAAGCAGACAAGAAGTTTCAGTTGTCACTGACAGTCCAAAATCTTGAACTGAGATTTTTGTTCGAGCAAAAGTCAATAAATGCTGTAACATCTTTATTTAAAATCTTGAAGTGGAGTACTTATTTCTTTTCAGGTGAGTGGGAAGGATGCTAAATCAAAATTGTGTATTTATATTCTTGGAAAACTTATAAAACAATACTTTAAAGAGGAGAAAGGATTAATAATGTATACATAGAATTGTTTTAATAATCAGCTCTATTTTAAGTAAATAAATAAAACAATGAAAAGAGAGTTTATTGACATTTTAGATAAGACTCGCCTAAGGCATAAGTTTATTGTTTGGACCACATTATTATGAGCAATGCACCACCTATCTGGTCACAACTGGAGTAGTTTTCAAAACTTTAGTTTTAGATATTAGATAAAGTAAAATCCCCTGTTTTCTCTCAAAGCTAAACGTCCATAAAGATATCACAGAAATACTTGTAAAGTAGCCATCTAGTTGTCCTTACCGTGAATTCAGCATATGAATACCTGCCACCAAATGCTTCTTTATTTCTGTAACTTTTGATGAACTTTAGATCAGCAGTTCTTAACTAGGGGTACCTACCGGAGGTACTTGCGGACCTTTTAGAATAAAGAGATCATTGTTTCTAAATTGAATGACCCATGGACTTTGAATATCTGGATTTAACAGCTGAGGACTTTTCATTTTTTTAGAGTTTCACATATGTGGTAACCAAATAATTTATCGTGCAAACTTGGACAACACTACTGAAAGTGAAAAAAGGAGCTGTTAATAATTGGGGCAAGAGGTGTACATTGGGACTGTCCAAACCAGAACATAGGGCAGTTCTATCCATGGGTGATTGTAATACACTACCTAATCAAAACAAACAACTCTGTTAGTTGAATTGGTCATGTGGTGAGATTACGTGCAGTTGTGGGCTAGGAAGAGTCCTTTTCTTGGCCAATTAAAACACTGATCATTCTTTTTAAAGAAAAAAAAAATCACTTGCTTTTCTTCACACAGATATCTTCTAGTACATTATTTACAAAATTTTGAAAGGAATCACATAGAGTTCTTGGGTTTTTAGTTTTAAATGTGGCATATTTTTTTTGTAGATGTTTTCATAGTTGAATGTCATGAATCATAAAAAAGGTAACATGCTCTTCTACTTTGTACTCTTTGTGCTGGAGTATTTTGATCATTTACCATTATTTTGCTAGTTTTAAACTTACTGGAGAGGTGAGCAGAAGAAAACAGTTCATGGTGCTCTAACTATAGGAAGTTCTATTTGAGAAATATTTACTGAGTACCAAGAGTTTAGTATAGAGCAAGAAAGCTATATTCCATTTTCCCACACCACTTTAATTTACATAGACCTGGCTTTCAGATATATATACATACACACACATACATATGTACACACACACACCTATCTTGTTCTTTCATTTATTCATGCATTTTTATTCCTTTAGTTTTACAGTTGAATAAATTTGTGCAGACTTATACCAACACTCAGTCCTAATAGTAGAGACTTCATACTTTACAAAGCTATATAGATCTTACACTTGTAAAAGGATGCACGCATGTGCATGATCACACGTGTGCACACACACACACACACACACACACACACACACACACACACACACACACAAACTCCAGCCTATGTCAGTCTGCCTATTTAACATCTCTTTTTGGATGTTTCAAAGACTCCTGAATCCACATGTCCAAGCCTAAATCTATAATCATTTCTTTCCAGACTGCTCCTCTCCCAGTGTACTATTTTTGAATAAAATGTCCCCATTGGCCATCCAAATACCCAAACCTCAGAAACCCATTAACTAGTGGAATAATGTCATTGCTGTTTCTCTACCAACTAGTCTGTAACCTTTATGAGAACAAGACCATGTCTTGTTTTGTGTTTTCTCATCATTATATTTCAGCATTTAGCAGTACGCTTGGTATAAAAAAGGCATTCAATACTTGTGGAATCAAGGACTAGACATGTAATTATATCTTCTAGCCTAATGGCAGTATACTTAGAGCTGCCACTTCCTCAAGAGTGTCAGTGTGATGAAGACATAAATACTCCAGAGTAGAAGTCAGAAGATCTTTGTTCTTCTCTGCCCCATCTCAAACCCCACTTCTTAACTTGGTGGCATTTTCTGAATATCATTTTATACCCCTGTAACAATAATAATCTTTTTTCCATCTACTGTAAGTATTATTTCAAGAATCAATTGAGATAATAAATTTGAAACGGCTTTGTAAACTATGAAGTTATATATAAAAAATAAAGCTATTTATTTACAATATTCTCGATCATACATTTATAGGCAAGTCCACAACAGAATATTCATTCTCCGTGAAGGGTGTTCGTTCTTCTGTTTTTTCAAGATACACAGTATTAATCCTGCACTAAGATATGCAGAACCCCATATTAAAAAACATGCATCAACTCAGGGCCCAGAAAATGTTCATGCCTGGGCACACATCAAGTAACTGTAGATACAGTGTCTGCATGCCACTGCATATTTACAATACATTTTTATTCATTCGCTCTTTCCTGCCTTAATTTTTCTGTCAGCCTGAAAAGTTGCTTTTTATTCATGCCATGGTCTTATTTTCTGCAACTGCCTCTTGGAATACATTATTATTGATATTTTGCATATTGTGGATATAGCACTTTTCAGTATGAAAATCCACTTTTCATGCTGATGCTATGTTTTCTAGGTCTACTGTCTAGAATACATTATTATTAACAACATCTTGGAGTCTACCATTTTTCATTTGGCAATTCTTATCCTCAGGATTGTTCAAAATATATCCAGTATAATTAATGCTTTCAGCATCCTCTCAGATGTTGGTGTGTGAGAAAATCTCCATTTAATATCCAGAGGTAGAAGAAACTGTGTTCAAATTTTGCTGTTTTGGGAAATACATGTTTGCAGAATGACTTGAAGTTTTCCTCAGAGCTTTTCTCTTCTTCTCTTAACACTCTCTAAATAGTCATCAACTACACAAAGCTTTGAGGTTTTTGACATTTTGTTCAGGGCCAGAATTTTAAGTCATTTGTTTAGTGAGTCTTAGTAACCCTTTGCTCACTGATGATGGTCAGGCAAGAATCCCTCTAGAATACAAAGAGATGAGCATCCTTAGAAATGTGCTTTCCATCCGTTTCCTCAATATGTTTACCCAGTGACACTTTGTTAGATCCGCCATTCATTCCTTCTGAGTTTTATGTACACACGTAGGCTTTGGAGGTACATTTCAATTGCCTGTAAAAAATGAACTATATAGTTGCTTCAAAAAGGGATTTTCCTGTTCTATTTTAGGCCCAATATCAGATCTTGAACAGGAATCAAGTGTATCAGAGGTGAAAAGAATGAGTAGCATGCAGTCTTTCTCCCTCCTCTTCAGTCTCAGACCGATGTTCGTGTTGCCTCTGTTACTTCATTTGTTCAAATATTCCTACCATAAATGCACTTCTTATCTGTCTTATTATCTAACTCTTGTTTTGCAGGGAAACACTGCAACTGTTATCTTTGTGGTAATTGTTCATGAGAGTTTTGAGCTGCCACAAAAAACTTGGTTAAACCCTTCATGGATATCCATATAATCTTAAGCCTAGAAAATGAGTTGCATGTGTTTGTCTCTAGTGACTTTCAGAACATAAAATCTGACATCTTTGAGCATTTATGAGGGGACAAAATTCTAGTTTCAGTTGCTGATGGTATTCCAAGTGACAAATAGATTGTTGACAGTTGTAAAGGAACTTACTCATTTTATGATATCTTTAGGTGTTTTTGGTCTCTAAGAATGCCCCAGGGTAAAATTAGAAGGCCACGCTTCTATCATTTGATACTTTTTATAAGTGCAATTGGTAGGCTGTGTATTCAACTAATGAAAGCTAATAAGGAAACTTTACAATTCTATGTTCATGTAATTACTATTTTCTGTTGGACTGTGTAGGTTGATTGGATCCATAAAAAATGTTGATAGAGAATCTTAAACATATCAAAGTCTAAAGGTTTTGAATATTTTTTTCCCTAGCATCTTTTGCTCCTGGATCTTACTCAGTTGTTATTGCTTCTTATAGCCTAGATTTATTCTTTTTGTTTCAGTTCATTTTTATTTTGGTGGAGTTTCTCTAGTGATTCTAGTCACAAAGTCATGGGGTAAACGTTCTAATTTTTTAAAAATGTTTGAAGATGATTTTATTTTCTCTTCATAATAGGCTGATGTTTTGGATATTTATAGATTACTCTGTTTATATTTTATTTCTCCAATCCAGTTCCAGCTCTGAAGACATTATCTTCTAACATAAAACTTGGCTGATAAGACCTCTAATAGTTGTTCGGCTCTTGTTCCTTTGTAGAAAATCTGTTTTTTCCATAAAAACCTTTAGAATTTTCTCTGAATTTCTGAAATGTTGGTTATGTAACTAAGATGGAGTCTTAGTTTCATACTCGTAGCACTCTCCATGTTTACTCCATCTCATGCTATAAATGCCTTTTTCAAGAAAATTTCTATTCATTTATTTTCTGTTCTCCTTCATTATCCTTGTCATCTCCTAGTATTCCTGTCATATCTTTGGGATCTCCAGGTCTTTTAACATTATTTTACATATATATATTCTTCTCCCATTTTTCCTAACATATGAAGAGATCTCCTTGATTATTTGTCTTTTAGGTTACTAGTTTGGTCTTCACCAGTATCCATTTTATTTTTGCCAAAAACTGTGAATGGTTTGAGATTTCAGCCTACTTGTGGCTCACAAGTTAGCCTCTCAAAGTTTCATAGAAACACAGGACTCTTGAGTTAGAGACTAAGAAATATATTACTCATGGCATTGCAGGTAGCATGAGCACCAATATATTTGTGTCAGTTTCCTTGCTCCTAAGTCCCATGGAGTGTCTGCTCAAACATGAGAGAAATTCTGAGCTTAAAGAACTGAAATATTTTAAAGTGGGCATGAAGCATGCCTGCCCTCTGCTCCAGGGGTGAATACCATCTCTATCATCCAAGGCTATAAATAAACCAGCCCTTTGCTCTGAAGGGAAACACTACCACTGTCTTCTAAGTCTTCTTATTATTCAAATATCCTTGAAAAAACAGTCCCAAACAAAAGGCAATCAGTGTTTCGTTTCACGAGATGTACTGAAGTAAGAGAAACTCAGGTATCTTCCATTCATTATTTTATCTATCCTTTGAATTTTTTCAACTTTGGAAATTTTTTAGTTTTCTGAATCTAATGTTTTTTCTCCGCCTGATTCATTTTTACAATTCTGTTCTTTTATGGGGTGAGGAAGTACAATAGTATCTCAGGACACTTTAAAGTGATTTTTAAGAATTGTCTTCTGTTCTCTAGGTCAGTGCTTCTTGAACTTCAGTGTGCATATGTCACCTGGAGAATATGTTTAAATGCAGATTCTGATTCAGTAAGTTTGGGGTAGGGTTTGAGATTCTAAATTGCTAATAAAATCTTGGTGATGCCATGCTGTTCATCTTTGGGCAGCAAATTGACTAGCAGTGTCTATTATCTTTGTTTCTTCAGGAGCCAGTTCTGTTTGTTTATCTTAGATTAGCTTTTCATACGTTTAATTTTCTTCATTAATGTTGTCCATATTTATGAGTAGAGGTCTGAGATGAATAGTGATTGAACTATATAGTGAAAGTCTTTTCCCCAAAGCCCTCTCAATGGGAGATCTGACTCTAGATTCCTTCTCAGAAAAAGAAAATTTACTAGAAGGTAACAATGGAGTAAGTACCTCCAAAAAAAGTTATTTCTCATGATACAATAAGAGCAATGCCAAAAAGTATCAACTTTTTCAGAACTCTGAAAATATCTAAAGGCTTGCAACAATTCAAGGAATATTTATTCAAGAAAAAACGGCTGAATTTTAGTAACAACAGCAAGTCTTGTGGCATTTTGACCTGACCAGTTTATACCCCCATTTC
This sequence comes from Leucopleurus acutus, assembly GCF_964270905.1. Lineage (NCBI taxonomy): Eukaryota > Metazoa > Chordata > Mammalia > Artiodactyla > Delphinidae > Leucopleurus > Leucopleurus acutus. The sequence continues at coordinate 91,898,904 of NC_139147.1, read as the reverse complement.
CCCTGTTCCCAGTGTTGTATCAGTAGTAGCCTTGAAAACCATCAGTCTCGCAAACACAGTGAAAGCCAGCAGCCTAACAGTCACCAGAGGGGAATAATTTGTTTTGAAGCCCCCGAAAGCAACATTTTCAGAATTGTCATTATTTGACTTTTCTGACCATCCCTGAAAACTTGCATTTCCGGGATGTGCCATTATTTAACTGCATTTAGAGCCTGCTCAGTGCAAACAACCTTTTCTCTGGGAGTACTGATTGTTCAGAAACCATCAGTGGCAATTGTTTAATATCAAAGCTGCCTAAGAAGGCCATAAGGGTTGGGGAAACAAGAAGCTGACCAAAAGAATTAAAAGGAAAATCTGGGGAATGAGATGTCCATTGACTGGGGGCTTTGGGAAGCTCTAACATACTTCTGAGAATATTGAAGTCCATTCACATATAAAGAACTGTGTACATGTCAAGGAAAGACCTGAGAAGTACCAAAATCTCACCTCTGGCTGATTTTGGATTTCTGGACAAACAGGAAGTGAATGTTAAGGCAGTGTTGTAAACTGACTGCCTGAGTGATACAGGCATGACCCAGCATGTACACATGGCCCCTTGGCTAAGTCTGGAGAACTTCTTGGTTCCAAGAATTTGAGGAAATCTCTGTATAATTATTAGATGACCAGTAAGCTAACAAAGAAGAAACTTCTGTGGCCACACATGATGAAGAATACAGACTTTATAAATTCAGGAAAGTCACTAAACAAAAAGCAACAATAACAAACCCAGTTTTCCAAAGTTACCATATTATTGTATATGATTTAACATATCCTGTTGTCAACAAAAGATCAAAAGACATGCAGAGAAAAGAAAAAAGGTTTAGATTATTCTAAAACATAAGGTATTAACAAAAAATCGTACAGCCATACACTTGGCTTTTTCTCTAGAGCATGCTTTGCTAACAGTGAATCCCTTAATTTTAGATTTTTTTGCAACCTGAATATGTTGAGGATTTTCCAGATCATCAAGGCCTGTTTCCTTTTTGTTTAACAATTTTTTTCTTTCCTCTTATATTGTACTATAAGCAGCAGGCAGAAGCCAGACTGTACCTTCAACACTTTGCTTGGATATTTCCTCAGTTAAATGTCCATTTCATCACTTACAAGTTAACTTTAATCACACCTGCAGAGTCCCTTTTGTCATGTAAGGTAATTTGGCAAAGATTTCAGGGGATTAGAACATACATATCTTTGAGGGGTCATTATTCTGCCTAATACTCATTACCACAAAGAAAGCAGTAATTGAAGAATAGAGGAACAATAAGACATAAGATATATAGAAAACAAATAGTAAAATGGCAGACTTAAATCATACCTTATCAGTAATTCAGAGATTCCATTATATGTAAATAGTTGGAACACTCGAATCAAAAGGTAGAGATTGGCTAAATAGATTTTTTTGCTATTTTTTGTCTTTTTTAGTTTATTTTTTTAATTGAAGTATTGTTGATTTAGTGTTTCAGGTGTATAGGAAAGTGATTCAGTTATATATATACATATAGATATCCTTTTTCAGATTCTTTTCCATTATAGGCTATTACAAGATATTTAATATTGTTCCCTGTTCTATACAGTAGGTCCTTGTTGTTTATCTATTTTATATATAGTAGTGTGTATCTGTTAATCACTCTTAATTTATCCTTCCCCCACCTTTCCCCTTTGTTATCCATAAGTTTGTTTTCTATGTCTTTGAGTCTGTTTCCGTTTCATAAATAAGTTCATTTGTACTATTTTTTTAGGTTCCAGATATAAGTAATATCACATGATATTTGTCTTTCTCTGTATGACTTCACTTAGCATGATAATTTCTAGGTCCATCCATGTTGCTGCAAATGGCATTATTTCATTTTTTCGTGGCTGAGTAATACTCCATTGTGTATATATATATATATATATATATACACACACACACACACATACCGTTTCTTCTTTATCCATCTGACTGTCTGTGGTCACTTAGGTTGCTTCCATGTCTTAGCCATTGTAAATAGTGCTGCAATGAACACTGGGGTGCATGTATCTTTTCCAATTAGAGTTTTCTCTGGGTATATGTCCAGGAAGGCAAAATAGATTCTTAAATCTATTTTAAAAATCTACTCAACAACAGTAGTTGGCGATTTCAATATCCCACTTTAAAAAATGCATAGAAAAACTAGCTAGAAGATCAACAAGGAAAAGAACACCTGAACATTATTAGTCAGACCTAATGGACATCTGTAGAACACTCTACCAAACACCAGCAGGATATACATTCTTAAGTGCACATGAAACAGTCCCTAAAACAGACCATGGGTTTTTCCATTTAAAATACCTCAATAAATTTAAAAGGATTGAAATCATAGAAAATAGGCTCTTTGACTGGAACAGGATGAAATTATAACTCAGTAACAAATGATGATTTGGAAAATACACAAATATGTGGAAATTAACACCCTCCTGGATATGTGCCAATGAAGTAATCACAAAGGAAATTAGAAAATACATTGAGATGAATGAAAGTGAAAACACAACATACTAAAATGTATGAGATACAGTAAAATTAGTGCTCAGAGGGAAATTTATAGCTGTAAATGACTACTTGCAAAGAGAAGAAAGGGGCTTCCCTGGTGGCGCGGTGGTTAAGAATCCATCTGCCAGTGCAGGGGACATGGGTTCGAGCCCTGGTCCTGGAAGATCCCACATGCCATGGAGCAACTGAGCCTGTACGCCACAGCTACTGAGCCTGCACTCTAGACCTGTGAGCCACAACTACTGAGACCGTGAGCCACAACTACTGAGCCCACGTGCCACAACTACTGAAACCCATGCACCTAGAGCCCATGCTCCACAACAAGAGAAGCCACTGCAATGAGAAGCCCATGTACAACAACGAAGAGTAGCCCCCGCTTGCCACAACTAGAGAAAGCCTGTGCGCAGCAACGAAGACCCAACGCAGCCAAATCAATCAATCAATCAATTAAAAAAAGAAAGAAAAGAAGAAAGATCTCAGATCAAAAGCCTGACCTTCCACTTTAAGAAAATAGAAAAATAGGAAACTAAATCTCAAGCAAGCAGAAGGTTGTAAACAATAAAAATTAGAGTGAAAATAAATGAGACGTAGAAAAGCAATAGACAAAAATCAAACAAAACATTGGTTCTTTGAAAAGATCAGCAATTTCTTTCTTTTTATGGCTGAGTAATATTGAGTTATTTGTAGTGAGGTGGATGGACCTAGAGTCTGTCATACAGAGTGAAGTAAGTCAGAAACAGAAAGACAAATACCGTATGCTAACACATATATATGGAATCTAAGAAAAAAATGTCATGAATAACCTAGGGGTAAGACGGAAATAAAGACACAGACCTACTAGAGAATGGACTTGAGGATATGGGGAAGGGGAAGGGTAAACTGTGACAAAGTGAGAGAGTGGCATGGACATATATACACTACCAAACATAAAATAGATAGCTAGTGGGAAGCAGCCGCATAGCACAGGGAGATCAGCTCTGTGCTTTGTGACCACCTAGAGGGGTGGGATAGGGAGGGTGGGAGGGAGGGAGATGCAAGAAGGAAGAGATATGGGAACATATGTATATGTATAACTGATTTACTTTGTTATAAAGCAGAAACTAACACACCATTGTAAAGCAATTATACTCCAATAAAGATGTAAAAAAAAAATTTATAAACCTTTAGCTAGACCAAGAAAAGAGGAAAAACTCAAATTAGGAAATCAGGAATGAAAGAGGGGACATTACAAAAATGAAAATAATTATTTGGTAATACTATTATAACTGTGTCCCTAAAAATAAATTCTTAGACGTGAGCTACTAGAACTGACTGAAGAAGAAAGTGAAAATTGGAACAGATGTTTAAGAAAAGATTGAATTAGTAATCAAAATCTTCCCACAAAGAAAAGCCCAAGCCCAGATGACTTCACTGGTGAATTCTACGAAAGCTTTAAAGAAAAATTAATACCATTCCTTCATAAACTCTTTCAAAAGTTACAAAGGGAAGAAATAATTCCAAACTCATTTTATGAAGCCCTTATCACCTGTTTCTAAAACCAGTCCAGGACATCAAAAGAGAAGAAAATCAATATTCTTTATGAACATAAATGTAAAAATCCTCAACAAAAGGGTAAGAAACCAAACTCAGTAACATGAAACAAGGATTATACACCATGACCAAGTGGGATTTATCTAAGGAATATAAGGTTTGCTTAACATTTGAAAATTCATAAATGTATTATAACACATTAATAGAATAAAGAAAAAAAACTACATGATTATCTCAATAGAAATCATCTCAGAAAAATCATTTCACAAAATCCAACACCCTTCATGATAACTACATTCAATAAACTAGGAATAAAAGGTAATTTCCTCTACTTGGTAAAGAGCATCTATTAAAAACCCATAGCTAACGTCATACTTAATGGTGACAGGCTAAATGCTATTCCCCTGAGATCCAGATAGAGACCAGAATGTCCACTATCATGACTTCTATTTAGCATTGTACTGGAGGTTCTAGCCAGAACAATTAGGCAAGAAAAAGAAATCCCAATCGGTAAGAAAACAGTAAAGGTATCTCTAGTCATAGATGACATCATTTTTATAAAACAGAGTGAAAAAAATAATGGGTGAGGGGTGGTCTTTTTGGGGTGATAAAATTGCTCTGTGATGATTGCACAACTTTGAATATGGTAAAAACCCTCTAAATTGTTCACTTGAACAGGTGAATTTTATGGTGTGTAAATTATATCTCAGAAAAATTCTATAGGAGAAGTTAATTGGAAGATTAATGTTTTTAAAGAAAAAATAATTTCTGGCTGTTAAAGAAGAGCATGTCCTTTAATTTTTAAACAGATGATCACGGCTATCAAATCACTATGGTATTTAGATTCCATTTAAAGTAGAAATGAATGTGAGTTTTATGCCAGTATATACAATAGATTGAAAATTATATCTCTGTCATTATTGAAACTTGTGATAAAAACTATGCTAAATTTAAAATGTGCAAAAGTGAAAAAAAAAAAAAGCTTCCCAAGCTTCCCAGGGGTGGGGAATTGAACTGAATCTCTGTAATTTCTAGGGTATGGAGAGTTTTATGCTGGGAATAAAAACCTTTTGCTACTCAAAGGAAATCTTAGGATCAGCAGCGTTGCCGGGGGTGAGGGCGGGGGCGGGGGGTGTCCCCTGGGAGCTCGTTAGAAATGCAGAATCTCTGGCCCTACCCTGGACCTACTAAATCAGATTCTATATTTTAGAAAGCTGCCCAGATTCAATCCATAGGTGCGTTGAAGTTTGAGAAGCAAGACATAATACCTTTGACTCCTTCGTGGTTTAGCCACCTACCTTGGTTTCTCTTTTCTTCTGTATCTCCTCTGGGAATATGGAGTTACCTTAAAATCAGTTTTGCCTCTCAGGCTCCAATAATCCCCACGAGGAGCATACAGAGAGAGAAACTATACTTTCTTTGATAGCACATTCCTGACTTCATCGTAAAGCCAGATTACCAGTTGATCTTTTTCCTCCCATGAGAAAAGGAGAGCCCCGCCCCCCCAGCTACCTCAGTTGTTTCAAGTGGAATTTTTAAATAGAGCAAGGCAATATTCATACTGACTCTTAGTTTTCCTTGATTCTAAGCTTGGAGATGCTTTTCTCACCTCTCTTTGGCAGGCCCCATATTTGCTTACCTCTGGGTTTGGCAACCTAACTACCTAACTATTCTTCCTCTGTCCATCCAGGTGTATCTGAGTTCTTGCAAGATTTTAGATCCATAAATGCTATATTTCTTACTTATCATTGCTATCCCAGTTCCTTTCTATTACTGTTTTGGTTATTTTATTTATTCTGTAATTTCACTGGGATTTTTAAGAAGCAAGGGATTATAGAAGCATATATTAATATTTTTGGCTTTTAATTTTTGTTACTTTTGTATGCGTGTAGAAATTTTAAATTTTGATTTATCAAACTGCATTTTTAATGTGTATTTTTGTCTTCTGTTTTTATGTGTATATATACATACTATATATATATATAGTTTTTCTTTTGTGTAATTATTAATTTAAATTTTCTTTATTATATGCAAAACTTTTCAAATCTAGCTGAGATTTATGTTCATGATTATTGTATATTAAGTGTTTAAGATGACTGTTCTTTGTTTCCAATGTTACTAACCAGTTTTCCAGCTTTTACTTATTAAATATCTTATCTTGCAAGTTTTAAAATACAACCTTTTTCATGTTACCACAAATTTATTTGACCATGATATTGCTATAGTTCTACGAAATTTAAAAACCACTATTGTTTTAACTTCTTTATCCACACATGCTAAATAAACTTTATGAAAATGAAATAGAATATGTATTTCCTTTAGCAGTGTGACAGTGGTTGTTGTTCAGTCAGGGACTTTGATAAGTAAAGTTTCTGGTTTTTTCTTCTCTGGTTGAAAGGTCTGTTATAATTTCGTTCTTTAAATATTGTTTGTTGAGAGTGTACTTAAAGTTATGGCACATCTGTAAACATGCAGCTTCTTCCCTGAAAAATTTAAAATAAAGCAAACACTAAATAAGCTTTGTCAATTTACTCAAACTCACTTTCGAATTTGAGTGAGTCAGAGGCTTTAAATAAAATCTTATTAAAATCTTCAGCATAATTTTCCCTTTAATATTTTGATAAAATGATAGAGATCAAAGAATGACATGACCTGACACAATTTTATATGATTAAAGCATAGGCAAAAAGCCCTGGCATTTTACAAACAGTTTATCCCAATTCCTATATCTGATATTCACCTTTCATATATTCACAGCTGGCAAATGCCTAGTTTTAAGTAACGCATTTGTGTGTGACCTTTTAAGAAAATTACCAACATCTTTGTTTAGAGTGCAGAGGGCATGGATTTCACAGAGCATTTCCCACTAAATGGAGTATATTACTCCAGTATCATGGCCATGTTGTCAGGAAGTGGCAGTTCATTAAGATAATGTGACCTTTAGAATATTCTTCCAACCTTTTACTATGTCTGTGGTAGTGGGATTTGTACTTTAATTTCTGTGGCTTTTTGATAAGTTGGAAATAAAATGTAACTGAAGGCTATACTCTTTATTTCCCTTCAGCTATACATTGTGCGTAGGTTTTGTTTTTTCCCTTCTTCTAAAATGGCGAAAAATGTCAGGTGAAGGATTTTTGTTCAAACTAAAGATTATCTGCCAGGAAAATGTCTTTTAGAGTTAAAATCAAATTGGTAAGTTTATGCCTATTGTAGAAAGGAAGAAAGGGAGAAAATGGCTGTGTAGAAGAAAGCAAAAATTGTTCTTTACTGCATTTTCAAAAAAGTTGAGAAGGGCCCATAAAGATTTTTTTTGTTTCATGAGCACAATGAGAAAATATTTTTTCAGAGTGTTTGCTGTGGTAACTTAAAAGTGTTCATTCAGAGCCATCACTGAAAGTGGAAATTTGACTTCCAAACCCACTTTTATGGAGGAGCCAAAGTAAGCAAATTAATGGAAAGAGGAAAAGACGACTGTTCTGGTTAAGGCAGAGTGGCATTTCCCAGGAACAATTTCTGGGTCACTTTGGTTTATTTATAGGATTGAATTTTATGATCATAATTGAATCTTGAGTACCTTGAATATATCTATGGCCAAGTATTGTTTCTTTTTAAGTTGTAGACAGAGCATGTATATTTCTTAATCACATCTTTGACAGTTTTAACATTGAAATTGTCTTTGTGATATATGTAAAATGGAACATTCATATTACACCCTTAGAGTGGCAACATTATGTACAATGGAAAAACCATATGGTGGCAAGAAAGCTGAGTTAGGGAGTTTATGGTTCTTTTACTGGATATGTGGCCTTTGACAAACTCTTTAGCTTCCTAAGCTCTAGTTTCTGTCAGAAAAATAACAGTGCAAGTTTGGAATGCATTCAGTTACAAGTAACAGAAAACCCAGTTAGAGTGGTTTTAAAAATGGAGGCTGATTTTTCTCATATAACCAGAAGACAGTAAGTGGGTAGTCCAGGGCCGATGGAGATGCTTAATGCCGTCGTCAGGGACTCCATTATTTGTCTTTCCTGTTTGTAGTTGTGGCCCCGTTGTCACAAGATAATTGCTAAACTTTCATGTATCATGTCTGCCTTCCAGGAAGGCAGGAAGAAAAGAAAGGCAACATTTTTTTTCCTGATGAGGTTTCACCTTTTTATTGAGAAAAAAGATGATTCATTCCGAGTAGACTTCTCTCTGTATACTTCATTAGCCAGCATGATGTCACTTAATGTCTCCTAACTGCAAGAGAAGCTGAGATATCAAGCATTTAGCTTTCTGGACTCTACGTTGGAGGAAGACAAGGGAGAAAGCTGTTGAGAACAGGTATTGATTAAACTAATCTATAATATGGGCCACACATACTATGTAAGCCAAGTCTCTTTAACAAACTGATGTTCTAGAAACAGTATCAATTCAGTGGAAAGGATTTAATATGACCATTATATTTTATTATAGCCCCATCTAATTGAGAATGTTATCTTTAGTCCTGAGTACATAGAAGAGTTAATGTACCTTCAAAAATATGTGGTGTGGATGTAAGTTGTGCTAACATAACGTCATGTAAGAAAGAACTGAAGGAAGTAGGGTTGTTTTACTTGGAGAAGAGAGGATTGATTTATTTCTTTTTTTTTTCTTTTTTTTTTTTTTTTTTTGCGGTACGCGGGCCTCTCACTGCTGTGGCCTCTCCCGTCGCGGAGCACAGGCTCCGGACGCGCAGGCTCAGCGGCCATGGCTCCGCGGCATGTGGGATCCTCCCGGACCGGGGCACGAACCCGCGTCCCCCGCATCGGCAGGCGGACTCCCAACCACTGCGCCACCAGGGAAGCCCTATTTTTATTTTTTAAGTAAAAGGGGGCTTTATTTATTTTTTGCTGTTCCACACAGCATGCAGGAACTTATTTCCCCGACCAGGAATTGAACATGTGTCCCCTGCAGTGGAAGCACAGAATCCTAACCACTGGACCGCCAGGGAATTCCTGAGAGGATACGATTTAGTAGAGGCCTAAGAGTTATCCAAATATTTGAAAGAGAGAATATACTTACTGTGGGTTAATAAAACTAGCACCAGTGTGGAAGACAGATTTTAGGTCACTTTGAAAGAACTTGCTAAGAATCAGGGCTGTAAACTTCTGCTTGTGTTAAATTAGAAATGACATAACAATCTATTGACTCTGTAGATTGAGGATGAAAACTTCTCATAATGATGTTTACAGTCCCCTCCGACTCTAAGATTTTACAGTTCTTTCCATTTGTGATTATGGCCTGTATTAGTCAGGGTTCTCCAGAGAAACGGAAACAGTAGTGTGTGTGGTGTGTGTATAAGAAGGGATTGGTTCATATGAGTATGGAGGCTGGTGAGTCCCAGGGTCTTCAGGGTGAGGGGGCAAGCTGGAGACCCAAGAAAGCCAAGAATGCAGGTCCAGTTCAAAGGCTGGTGGGCTAAAGAACCCAAGAAGAGCTGCTATTTTAGTTCAAGTCTAAAGGCAGAAGAAAGCTGATGTCCAACTTCAAAGGCTATCAGGCAGGAAGAATTCTCTCTTACTTGGTGGAATGTCAGTCTTTTTGTTCTTTTCAGGCCTTCAGCTGATTGGATGAGTCCCACTCACTTTAGAGAGGGCAATCTGCTTTACCCAGTCTACCTATTTAAATGTTCATCTTATCCACAAACATCCTTACAGAAACACCCAGAATAATGTTTGATCAAATATCTGAGCACCCTGAGGTTCAGTCAGGTCAACACATAAAAGTAACCATCGCATAGCTCAAATGGATAATACTTCAATGGTATATTCATTTTATATTGCTACATAGCAAATTACTACAACTTATTGGCTTAAAACAATACAACTTTATTATCTCAGTTTCCATGGGTCAGGAGTTCAGGCTTAGCTTATCAGAGTCTATGGCTCTGGGTTTCATAAGACTACTGTCAAGATTAGCCAGGCTGTATTTCTTTCTGGAGCTTGTGGTCCTCTAAAGGTGGTTGTTGGAAGAATCCAGTTCCTTGTAGCTATAGAAATAAGGCTCTCAGCTCCTAGAGTTCACCCGCAGTTCTCTACCCTGTGGTGCTCTCCAAGGGCAGTTAATATAGCAGCTTGCTTCTCCAAGCTCACTAGAAGAGACTCTCACTTTGGTCAGCTAAGACAGTCTTACATAACATCATCTAATCATCGAAGTGACATTCTTTGTTATATTCTATTATTTAGAAACTAGACACACTAATGGAAACAATGTTGCACAAAGATATGGACTAAGAGTCATAAATTATTGGGGTCACCCTAGAGTCCACCACAGATGGTTCTTGGAATTGGCTTTTGAAATGCAGTGAAAGTTAAGCTTAACTGTAGCTTTCATATATCCAGTTGGCTCCAAAGCTTAATTAAAGACCAATTGAACAATTAAAGAGAAAGCTTGACAAAAGGAAAAGAGATGTTTTCATTCCTAATTCTAGTTAATAGAAGTTGCTTTGACACTGGCTGTTTTGGAATAGTGATCATGTGACTTTAAGGTCATGGGTGATTTTTTCTTCCTAAGATATTACTCATTCAAAAATGACCTAATTAGGCAAAGGCTCTCGTGTTCCAGATTCCATCCATTAGGAAAAGTAAAAAGGCAGAAAATAATAAATACAAACTACAAACCTGGTCAGGCTTTAATGATCTTGTCATTCTTTTACAGTCATTATCAACCCAATAAAAGTGCTTTGCAATAACCATCCCAATATTCAGTTTAATGGAGTGATGTCTACTTGAAAAGCCAGAGCAACTCAAGATGTACTCCTACAACTCAAAGTAAACAGAATATGCTAGTCCTTCTTCTACCCGAGCCCCTGCCACTGAATCTCCAAATATTTTCATGGTGGGGCTAATATCTCAGAAAATTCCAGTAATGTAGGAGTCTGTGTTTTCCCTGACTTCCTTCACTACTCTTACCCTATTGACAATTTATAACCTCTGCACCATCTGGGGAACAGACTGTGGGCTGCCAAGTAGACCCATTAACATTCCCCTCCAGGAACTCTTGCTGTTTAATTAGGCTGTCTGCTGTATTCAGGCACTGAGAGCCTTGGGTGGCTGTGTAACAAATCCATGACTCCATGCATTCAGATGTCAAGGTCACTAAAATTCCTGTTTGATACTCAAGACAAGAAAGGGAATCCAGATCCAGATCGTTGGCTGCTAAACCCAAATCAATGACTTCACCTTAAAGGAGACTTTCTGTACTTAATTGAGACACTAAGTTATCCCCCACTGAGTTCACAGCTGTCCTACTGTGTCATTTGAGAACATTCTAACCCTTAGGCTGTCAGATCTGCCTTCAGGCCAACCTTCTTGTCAGAACTAGTCAATGATGTTTGTAGAATACTATCTAAACCCAATACTGAGATTACTATATGTGCCATAATTAAATGCATCCAGTTAATTACATTCTCTGAGGACAGATTGTTCAAAGTGTTAGCATTCCAGACATATTTAAGTAGAACAAATGGTCTCCTTTTCAAATGCCAAATTGATGAAGTTCTACTGTAAGAAAAATACCTCTCAAATGAGTGGTTTGGTTAACTTGAATAAACATTTTCTAACTATCAATAGTTAAAAGAAAGAGGAAAATGGTCATAATGCAAAATATATCAACTCAGAGTTTTCCAAGTTTAGGGACAGAGCCATCATAAGTATTCATCAACTGACTCTAATACTTCTTGGATGAGCTAAGTATTCATCTGTTGATTTTTTTTTTTAATGTGGACCATTTTTAACGCCTTTATTGAATTTGTTACAATACTGCTTGTGTTTTCTGTTTTGGTTTTTTGGCTGAGAGGCATGTGGGATCTTAGCTCCCCTACCAGGGATCGAACCTGCACCCTCTGCATTGGAAGGTGAAGTCTTAACCATTGGACTGCCAGGGAAGTCCCTCATTCATCTGTTGATTAATTCATTCATCAAATAACCATGAAGACAAAATATGATTACAGTGATAAGGAGACATACCTGCTTCCATAAGATCTCAATTCAAAGTGTTGAACTAATCTGGTAAATAGGAATATATTCCCTGAGGAAGCTATTTGAACTGATGAGATAGGAATGATAAATTTGGGATACTGAGGCAACATGCAAGGGAGGGAAACAGAGCTTTCTGAAAAGAGAAAAACACATGTAGATGCCCTGTTTTGGAGGAGCAGGTACATCTGAAAGAAGGCCAGCAAAGCTGGTTTTCAGAGAGAATGGGGAATTACAACATGTGAGGTCTAAGGAAAGGCTTCCTAAATTGACCTAAAATATTAATCTTAAACTATTTTATCTACTGAAGCTAGAGAATCACTTTCCAGGAGTATCTTTAACATTAAGACCTGTTCTCTTTTCTTCAGACTGTCTAAACTCAACCCTGCCTCTCACTAAGAGAAAAATTAGTGAATAGATCAGTGGGCTCAGTTTTGCATTTTCCCCCACCTACCAATCTTGACTAATAATCTTCATAATCCTCCTAGTGAACTTAGAGGGAGTTACCAGTGGCCTTGCTCTAAAATGGATCTTTTCTTGTAGTGCATCACAATCCTTGGGCCAGGGAATAATTATTGGTATTAAACTTTAAATAAAATAACAATACCTTGTGTGAAGACAAAGCTTTTCAGAGCTCTTATGCCTGTTTCTGTATTTACTTACTTTGTCTTCAGATAATTTTTAATAAGCCCTTTTTCCCAATTCTGCTTAGGAAATGAAATATTCTGTTATATAATTAGTTTTCCTTGGTGATTACATATGTCAATAGTGGATGTTGAGCTCTGTTTAATTCCAATTTGTTTAAAAAAAAAGATCCCCCCCACAACTGCATTAATCAAACACTCATATGCTCTTTTTTTCAAGAGAGAGATGGAAGTTCATTGGTGACAAGAGAGATAGTTGGGGATCAATGTATTAAACTCCCCTTTCCTCCAGTGATTTTAGTTATAAAGATATATGGAGGAAAAAAAAAAAGAAAACTTTTAAAGCACAAATAGAATTTCATCTACTTGTTCCAAGAATGCTGTGATACGATCTCTATTCTGTAGGCTTCACTAACAAAAAAAAGTTACAAAGTGTGAGTGATCTGTCAAATACCGAACAACGGGCAGATGCTAGGTCTGACATACAGCATTGTTTTAAAGACTTTCAATTCATACTTTTGCTCTGGATATTTCTTCAAATTTTGTCTTAATTTTATTTATAATGTTCTCTTTTAAAAATTAATATTCATATAGGTAATATAACTGAAAATGATGCAAATATAACACAAAATGTCTTTAAAATGTAGGCATCATAGTTACTAGTTGTATTATACTAGCTATTAACTTATATTAGCTACAAGGTGTATAGTAGAATAAGATCTGGGAGCCAAAGTGGACCACAAAGATAGGTTCAAGATGGCAGAGTAGAAGGATGTGCACTCACTCCACTTGAGAGAGCACCGGAATCACAGCTAACTGCTGAACAGTCATCAAGAGGAAGACACTGGAACTCACAAAAAAAGATACCCCACATCCAAAGACAAAGAAGAAGCTGCAACAAGATGGTAGGAGGGGCGCAATCACAATAAAATCATCCCATAACAGCTGGGTGGGTGACTCACAAACTGGAGAACACTTATACCACAAAAGTCAACCCACTGGAGTGAAGGTTCTCAGCTCCACGTCAGGCTTCCCAACCTGGGGATCCAGCAACAGGAGGAGGATATCTTAGAGAATCAGACTTTGAAGGCTAGTGGGACTGGATTGCAGGATTTCAACAGGACTGGGGCAGACAGAGACTCCACTCTTGGAGGGGACACACAAAGCAGTGTGCACATCGGGACCCAGGGAAAGGAGCAGTGACCCCATAGACACAGAAACAGACCTACCTGCTAGTGTTGGAGGGTCTCCTGCAGAGGCAGGAGGTGGCTGTGGCTCACCATGGGGACAAGGACAGTGGCAGCAGAAGTTCTGGGAAGTACTCCTTGGCGTGAGCCCTCCCAGAGATCACCATTAACCCCACCAAAGAGCCGGGTAGACTCCAGAGCTGGATCGCCTCAGGCCAAACAACTAGCAGGGAGGCAACCCATCCCCACCCATCAGCAGACAAGTGGATTAAAGTTTTACTAAGCTCTGCCCACCAGAGCAACACCCAGCTCTACCCACCACCAGTACCTCCCATCAGGAAGCTTGCACAAGCTTCTTAGGTAGCCTCATCCACCAGAGGGCAGACAGCAGAAGCAAGAAGAACTACAATTCTGCAGCCTGTGGAAGGAAAACCACATTCACGGAAAGATAGACAAAATAAAAAGGCAGAGGATTTTGTACCAGATGAAGGAAAAAGATAAAACCCCAGAAAAACAACTAAATGAAGTGGAGATAGGCAACCTTCCAGAAAAAGAATTCAGAATAATGATAGTGAAGATAATCCAGGACTTCAGAAAAAGAATGGAGGCAAAGATTGAGAAGATGCAAGAAATATTTAACAAACACCTAGAAGAATTAAAGAACAAACAAACAGAGATGAACAATACAATAGCTGAAATAAAAAATACACAAGAAGGAATCAATAGCAGAATCACTGAGGCAGAAGAACAGATAAGTGACCTGGAAGACAGAATGGTGGAATTCACTGCCGTGGAACAGAATAAAGAAAAAAGAATGAAAAGAAATGAAGACAGCCTAAGAGACCTCTGGGACAACATTAAATGCAACAACATTCACATTATAAGGTTCCCAGAAGGAGAAGAGAGAGAGGAAGGACCCGAGAAAATATTTGAAGAGATTAGAGTCAAAAACTTCCCTAACATGGGAAAGGAAATAGCAACCCAAGTCCAGGAAGTGGAGAGAGTCCCATACAGGATAAACCCAAGGAGAAACATGCTGAGACACATAGTAATCAAATTGACAAAAATTAAAGACAAGGAAAAATTACTGAAAGCAACAAGGGAAAAATGACAAGTAACATACAAGGGAAGTCCCATAAGGTTAACAGCTGATTTCTCTGTAGAAATGCTAGAGTCAGAAGGAAGTGGCATGAGAAATTTAAAGTGATGAAAGGGAAGAACCTACAACCAAGATTACTCTGCCCGGCAAGGATCTCATTCAGATTTGATGGAGAAATCAAAAGCTTTACAGATAAGCAAAAGCTAAGAGATTTCAGCACCACAAAACCAGCTCTACAACAAATGCTAAAGGAACTTCTCTAAGTGGGAAATACAAGAGAAGAAAAGGACTTACAAAACCAAACACATAAAAATTAAGAAAATGGTAATAGGAATATACATATCGATAATTACTTTAAATGTGAATGGATTAAATGCTCCAACCAAAAGAAACAGACTCGCTGAATGGATACAAAAACAAGACCCATATATATGCTGTCTAAAAGAGACCCACTTCAGACCTAGGGACACATACAGACTGAAAGGGAGGGGATGGAAAAAGAAATTCGATGCAAATGGAAATCAAAAGAGCTGGAGTAGCAATACTCATATCAGATAAAATAGACTTTAAAATAAAGAATATTACAAGAGACAAGGAAGGACACTACATAGTGATCAAGGGATCAATCCAAGAAGAAGATATAACATCTATATCTATATCTATATATATGAGCACCTCAATATATAAGGCAACTGATAACAGCTATAAAAGAGGAAATCAACAGTAACACAGTAGTAGTGGGGGACATTAACACATCACTTACACCAAGTGCACAGATCATCCAGACAGAAATTGAATAAGGAAATGCAAGCTTGAAATGACACCATAGACCACATAGATTTAATTGATATTATAGGGCATTCCATCCAAAAATAGCAGATTACACTTTCTTAAGTGCACATGGAACATTCTCCAGGATAGACCACATCTTGGGTCACAAAGCAAGCCACAGTAAATTTAAGAAATTTGAAATCATATCAAGCATCGTTTCTGACCACAACGCTATGAGATTAGAAATCAATTACATGGAAAAAATGTAAATGACACAAACACGTGGAGGCTAAACAGTATGTTACTAAATAACCAAGCGATCACTGAAGAAATCAAAAGGAAATCAAAAAAATACCTAGAGAACAATTACAACAAAAACACAATGAACCAAAACCTAAGGGATGCAGCAACAGCAGTCCTAAGAGGGAAGTTTATAGCAGTACAAGCCTGCCTCAAGAAACAAGACACAGCTCAAATAAACAATTGAACCTTACACCTAAGGAACTAGAGAAAGAAGAACAAACTAAACCCAAAGTTAGTAGAGGGAAATAAATCATAAAGATCAGAGCAGAAATAAATGAAAGAGAAACAAAGGAAACAAGAGCAGAGATCAATAAAATTAAAATCTGGCTCTTTGAGAAGATAAACAAAATTGATAAACCTTTAGCCAGACTCATCAAGAAAAAGAGGGAGAGGACTCAAATCAATAAAACTAGAAATGAAAAAGAAGAAGTTGCAATGGACACCGCAGAAATACAAAGCATCCTAAGAGACTACTAGAAGCAATTCTATGCCAGTAAAATGGACAACCTGGAGGAAATGGACAAATTCTTAGAAATGAATAACCCTCCAAGACTGAACCAGGAAGAAATGGAAAATATGAACAGACCAATCACAAGTAATGAAATTGAAACTCTGATTAAAAATCTTAAAAAAAAAAAAAAAAGTCTTCCAACAAACAGAAGTCCAGGACCAGATGGCTTCACAGGTGAATTCTATCAAACATTTAGAGAAGAGCTAACACCCATCCTTCTCAAACTCTTCCAAAAATTTGCAGAGGAAGGAACACTTGCCAACTCATTCTATGAGACCACCATCACCCTGATACCAAAACCAGACAAAGATACTACAAACAAAGAAAATTAGAGACCAATATCACTGATAAATGTAGATGCAAAAATCCTCAACTCAATGCTATCAAACAGAATCCAACAACACATTAAAAGGATCATACACCATGATCAAGTGGGATTTATCCCAGGGATGCAAGGATTCTTCAATATACGTAAATCAATCAATGTGATACACCATATTAACAAATTGAAGAATAAAAACCATATGATCAACTCAATCGATGCAGAAAAAGCTGTTGATAAAATTCAACACTCATTTATGATAAAAACTCTCCAAAAGTGGGCATAGAGGGAACCTACCTCAACATAATAAAGGCCATATATGACAAACCCTCATCATTGTCAATGGTGAAAAACTGAAAGCATTTCCTCTAAGATCAGGAACAAGACAAGGATGTCCACTCTCACCACTATTATTCAACATAGTTTTGCAAGTCCTAGCCATGGCAATCAGAGAAGAAAAAGAAATAGAAGGAATACAAATTGGAAAAGAATTAAAACTGCCACTGTTTGCAGATGACATGATACTATACATAGAGAAGCCTAAAGATGCCACCAGCAAACTACTAGAGCTAATCAATGAATCTGGTGAAGTTGCAGTATACAAAACCAATGCACAGAAATCTCTTGCATTCCTATGCACTAACAATGAAAGATCAGAAAGAGAATTTAAGGAAACAATCCCATTCACCTTTGCAACAAAAAGAATAAAATACGTAGAGATAAACATACCTAAGGAGGTAAAAGACCTGTACTCCAAAAAGTATAAGACACTGATGAAAGAAATCAAAGGTTACACAAACAGATGGAGAGAGATACCATGTTCTTGGATTGGAAGAACCAATATTTTGAAAATGACTATACTACGCAAAGCAATCTACAGATTCAATGCAATCCCTATCAAATTACCAGTGGTAATTTTTACAGAACTAGAACAAAAAATCTTAAATTTGTGTGGAGACACAAAAGACCCCGAATAGCCAAAGCAGCCTTGAGGGGAAAAAACGGAGGTGGAGGAATCAGACTCCCTGGCTTCAGACTATACTACAAAGCTACAGTAATCATGACAATATGGTACTGGCACAAAAACAGAAAAATAGATTAATGGAAATATAGATTAATTAATGGAACAGGATAGAAAGCCCAGAGATAAACCCACACACCTATGGTCAACTAATCTATGGTAAAGGAGGCAAGGATATAAAATGGAGAAAAAGACAGTCTCTTCAATAAGTCGTGCTGGGAAAACTGGGCAGCTACATGTAAAAGAATGAAATTGGAACACTCCCTAACACCATACACAAAAATAAACTCAAAATGGATTAGAAACCTAAATGTAAGACTGGACACTATAAAACTCTTAGAAGAAAACATAGGAAGAACCCTCTTTGACCTAAATCACAGCAAGATCTTTTTTGATCCACCTCCTAGAGTAATGGAAATAAAAGCAAAAATAAACAAATGGGGCCTAATGAAACTTCAAAGCTTTTGCACAGCAAAGGATACTACAAACAACACAAAAAGAAAACCCTCAGAATGGGAGAAAATATTTGTAAATGAATCAACAGACAAAGGATTAATCTCCAAAATATATAAATAGCTTATGCAGCTCAATATTAAAAAAACAAACAACCCAATCAAAAATGGAGCAGAAGATCTAAATAGATATTTCTCCAAAGAAGACATACAGATGGCCAAGAAGCATGTGAAAAGCTGCTCAACATCACTAATTATTAAAGAAATGCAAATCAAAACTACAATGAGGTA
Organism: Leucopleurus acutus; assembly: GCF_964270905.1. Lineage (NCBI taxonomy): Eukaryota > Metazoa > Chordata > Mammalia > Artiodactyla > Delphinidae > Leucopleurus > Leucopleurus acutus. The sequence goes on along the minus strand of NC_139147.1, from coordinate 91,880,231 downwards.
TCACCTCACAACAGTTAGAATGGGCATCATCAGAAAATCTACAAACAACAAATGCTGGAGAGCGTGTGGAGAAAAGGGAACCCTCCTGCACTGTTGGTGGGAATGTAAATTGATACAGCCCCTATGGAGAACAGTATGGAGGTTCTTGAAAAAACTAAAAATAGAATTACCATATGACCCAGCAATCCCACTACTGGGCATATACCCAGAGAAAACCATAATTCAAAAAGACACATGCACCCCAGTGTTCACTGCAGCACTATTCACAATTGCCAGGACCTAGAAGCAACCTAAATGCCCATCAACAGATGAATGGATAAAGAAGAGGTGGTACATATATACAATGGAATATTACTCAGCCATAGAAAGGAATGAAACTGGGTAATCTGTAGAGACGTGGATGGATTTAGAGACTGTCATACAGAGTGAAGTAAGTCAGAAAGAGAAAAACAAATATCGTTTATTAACGCATATATGTGGAACCTAGAAAAATGGTACAGATGAACCAGTTTGCAGGGCAGCAGTAGAGACACAGATGTAGAGAACAAATGTATGGACACCAAGGGCAGAAATTGGCAGAGGGTGGTGGTGGTGGGATGAAATGGGAGATTGGGAGTGACATGTATACCCTAATATCTATAAAATAGATTACTAATAAGAACCTGCTGTATAAAAATAAATAAAATTCAAAGAAAGAAAACAAAGGAAAAAAACAAAGTGGACCACAAGCTGTATGTGAATTTTTAAAGGAATTCTTTAAAAAGGCATATTTCAGAAATTTTATAAATAGTTATGTGGTCATCATCCATGTTTTCTTCTTTTACTTTTATATTTGTGAATATGATGCAGTTAAGAAAAGAGCAGAGCAGGATAATAGCACTCATTAAACTGCCAGGAAATATTAGCGGTTGGACCGACCTACATGAATTGGAATTAGTTCATGTGCCGATGAAAAAGCTAATGGTCTTTTCATAAGTCAGTAATTTAAGCAGTAGGGAAAGTGTTCTGTGAGCAGGATTGTCATCAGTTGGTTTTATTATTCAGTGAAAATAAACTGAGAAAATAAATCTAAACTGGAATTTTAAATAGAGAAATATTCAATTACAGATGTCTATTGCTGTTACATATGTTTTCCTGTCTACAGTCCTCATTCATAAACACCTCAAATACACAGCCTTGTGTTCTTCCTCTAAGGCTGCCTACAGTGGTGGCAAAAGGAATTAGTACTTTACACTTCCATGTAGGAAGAAAGAGAATGTGAGGAAAAAGGCACTAGCAGTGCCCACATTTGAGTCAAGAGACTTCTAAACTTTAGACCTTTTTCAGCCTCAGGAAATTCAGATAATTTCTTTTGTCTTCTGTTTATTTCCCATCGGTATGTAATAAAATCAATAATTCATTTTAATCTGGCCAGTTGTGCAAAAATATTTTTTTTAAGCCACAAAATGATATGTTGTAGCTAACCCGTGAGCTAATGCTCATGTATTTCTGCGTTTTGGCCATTTTTAAGTTCTAACGAAAGCCTTGCATTAAAGAGATAGACGCGCTTCGGTAAATATAGAAGTCTCCAACTGCATTCAAACAGATGAGATTTAAACCATGACTTGTGCCCATACATCACGGCAACAGAAGAGCTTAAGCACAGGTGTGAGAGAGACACAGACATTTCTTGGTAAGTTTAAGAAAGAAAAACAGAAAAGGAATCTTTATTTTGTTTAACAGTTAAAAAAAAGTAACTCTTGGAACAGTAGAAAGAGATGGTATGGCATTAACTTTGAATGAAGAGAGAATTGACATCCAGTGCTTTGAATCTTTTCTCATTTTAGCCTGACTATTGGGTGAGGTAATAGAAATAGCAACCTCACTTTGAAGCAAAACCAGAGCAACTTGTTTTGGTTACAAAATGTACTCTTGCCATCCTGACAGGATTATTGAAAGATAAAGAAACTCAAGGTCATAGGCCTTGATGTTTTGCTCATTCTATGGTAATCTTATTTCTGGAGATTGTTGGCTCAGCTAGTTCTTAGCTAGATGCTGGGAAGATAGATTTGAACTTGGGCTTGTGACACCACTTAACTTGTAGTAATGATTGTTGTCGGTGTCTCTGCATCCTGTTTGGAGGGCAGGAAGTTTGGCTAGGTGTGCGTGTTTTCCCAACTGTGAATGGCATTTGATTTGCCCAGCTATGTCTCCGAAAGTGGTGGCTAGGAATTACTACTATTATAGACCTATAAATGCATTTTTATTATTTAGGGCAAAAGGATGATATTGAACCATTTTTCTCGAGCTGTAATGTGGTTAGTTTTGTTTGTTTGTGTTTTTCGATTCCATAGGCCTAATCCTAACCAATCCACTGGCAAAATTTACCTGTCGAATTTTTTTTTAATCTAGGAAACTCATTTTATTTACTAAAGAACATGTTTTTACTTTGGGCTTAAAAATATATTTCTATAAAATGATTTTGTTCTACCTATATTTTTGTGAAATAGAGCAGGATAAGGTCTTATGCTGAAGCAGTGGAAATGCACAGTACTGAGAAACTCAAGCTAGTAGGTGAGAGTTCAGGAAAAATAGATAACAGAATAGTAAAGTAAAAGTAAGCAGTCTGGTTTTGAAGTTTGTTCTTCTACCTTTTCAGTTTAAAACAGACAACTCTAGAATAAGATCTTTTATATTAAGCAACTACAGTCAAATTTATCCAAATCAGTAAGTTTAATAATGACACCATTTTTAAACAGCCCTTTTTAACGGAGTGATCCAAATGTTTTCATAATCCTTGGTGCTGCTGAGTTACTCTGTGCTGCTATCTCTGCAGCTCAGCTGTCAGTGCATAGTCAACATTCTTTAACTGTTAAAGCAGCATGAAGGTCAGAAATCCTGTATACCCAGGAACAAGGATCACCTCAGGAATTCACGTCAGGTCTCTTCACCCTGAAGTTGTCTAAATCTTAGGTGGACGGACTTTTTTAGAGACAGGAATCAATAAGCCAGGTTATGGAGTTGTGTTGTAAAGATGGCATTATTGTTGGGGTTACGGTAGGTATTTGTTACCTATCCTAGGGAAAGAGTTAAACCTGGGGAAAAGGAAAAAGAAAATATACTTAAACAATGTAGTTTGTAGTCCACAAACATACTAAGAAATCAAATGATGATGTTAGTCACATTCATTTGTCTAAGGCCCAAGTCTAGAACATGTTGTTTATTTTCAATTGTATCAATCAGGAAACTGGGCATACTCAGATGGGGAAAAGTTGTAGGCAGGTCTAAGGAAAGTGTCCCAGGGCTAGCAACAAGGAAACCTTCATTGTCCTTTGCCTAGTGGGCAAGGGGAAAATGGATCAGTAGTTCGAAAGAGAGTTGTGTAGAGGACATTACCGGAGGAGCTGTGGCTTTCAGTCAAGGAACAGGCCCAGCCTGCTGTGACCTGGCAGGGAGGAAGCTGAGGGATAAACACTCTGGTCTTACTCTCCTTCTGCCCATGATCTCCTACTGTTGCCTTTCATTGGACCAATCCAACTAAAAGCTGGAGGGCTAGGGAGCTTATTGATGGAGGCCTCAAAGTCAACTTCTCTGGGCAGAGTGGGGCAGAGAAGGCTGGAGGGCCAATGAAAATTCTGCATATAAACCTTTCCTGGTGGAGCTGTGTGTGTAAAATATAAACTAAATTGGCTCAGCTTTAAGTATAAAGAAGACTTTTGTTACTTTAAGAGTATGATTTAATAATACATAGTGTGAAAAACTACTTCAGATAATCATTTATTGATTTAAAGATTCTTGTTCAACAGTGATAGTACATATTTATAGTACATATTGGAATAAGAAGTGAGGATAAACTTACAGATCGTCTAACCAGTATTTAACAAGAAGGGAAGGTTGTTATAAGGCAGCTAGGGGACTTGGAAAATCAAGCGAATTTTGTGTCAGAACTGAGTTTAAATCCTGACTGGGGCATTACTACTGAGAACTTAGGTATTTTACTTAACCACTGGGCACTGTGCTGCTTGAATGACCTAGTGCTATTTTTTGTTATCAGGACTCCCTTGCTGAAGTCTTAATATAAATCACAGAAAATGCAAATATCAATTTTAGTATACCACTGAGCCTTGTAATCTTGCTTTAAAAATGTTAATGCCTGTTATTAGACTCCTTTTAGAGTAAAAAAACGAACGAATCTATATGGAGTTTATAAAGGAATATACTTTTTTTAACTACTGATGATCCCATTCACTGATATTCATTAAAACATTCCAAAATGACATATAAGGTCTGGGTAATCCTAGTTTAAATGGATGACTCCCTACCAGACCTATCCCTGTTACCAGTGATAAGAATCAAGGCTGTATAATTCAAGTCATTTTAGACACACGTTCATGTTTGAAACAAAGAATGTAAGAGCAGAAGACAGTTTTCAACATATGGTAAGCTCTTTCAATGCAGCTGGCTGCAATTCTTGTCAAAGGTCATAGAGACAAAAAAGACACGTGCAGAAGTGGCTACGTTCTTCAAAAGCACATTCAGGAAATAACACTGTTATAAAACATATTCCCTGAAACAGAGAAAAATTACCCCTTTATCTATAATGCAGAGTGACTGGAAAGATGAATCTAAACTTGGTTATATAAGTTTCCATGTATCAGAGAACAGCAGAGAAACAGAGATGAATCAAGAAAGTCAGGAAGGCATATACAGCAGAGAACAGTGTAACAGAATGTACTTTGAGATTCAACCTCAGTTAGTCCCTGGAGCTTCTATATTCACTGCACTCCAGACAACAAGTGGAAATTCTGAAATGTAGCCATCCTGGAATGGCTGAAACAAGATGGCTATTCTGCCACTCTCCAGGACTGGGTGTATGGGAGGAGAGCTTGACTAGAGGATAGCCACATTACAGGCAAAGACACAGTCACAGTTTTCACAAAGAGTGACATTGTAGCCAGCATGAAGGAGAGAATAAGTTTAATTAGGATTCTTTTCTGACCCTCTAAACTTGGGTTAGTCTGCTGTCCTGAGTACTCTCACACTTTGACATCATGCTGTGCTGCATGTAGTTATTTATCTGAGTTTTGCACTAGACTGGAAGTTCCGTGAGGGCAGGGATTGTCTACTCCATGGGCTATCGGGTGCCTTGTACTGAACAAAGTGGATGTTCAGCACATGTTTGAGCAGTAGGAACAACCAAAAGGGCTTGTAACTAGAAAACGGATTGGACCAATTGGGGCTCTGTGACGCTGTGATTTATAATAATAACTATGTATACTTCATCCACTCTTCTGGGCACAGAGCTTCTAAAACTCTTGGAATTTCCTAAGATAAAGGTGTCTTTTGTTTTGTTAATGAGGTAGCTTTGGACCACACCTAAGGATGGGGGCTGTTTGCCAGGAGTACCAACCATGTGATTAGCAGGTTGGAACTTTCAGTCCATCTCCCTGACCCCTGGATTGAGTTCAATCACCAATGGCCAATGGTTGAATCAGTTGTGCCTGTGTAATGAAGCCTCCATAAAATCAGAAAAGGACGGGGTTTCGAGAGCTTCCAGGTGGGTGAACACCTGGAGATCTGGGAAGAATGGTACCTTCTGAAGGAGATATGGAAACTCATCATCTTTTCCCCATACTTTGCTTTATGTGTCTCTTTCATCTGGCTGTTCCTCACTTACATCCTTTTATAATAAACAGGTAATCTAGTAGCTAAATTGTTCCTCTGAGTTCTTTGAGCTGCTCTAGTAACTTAATCAAACCCAAGGAGAGGGTTTTGGAACCTCCAATCTATAGGCAGATGATCAGAAGTACAGGTGACAACCTGGACTGATGATTGGAATTTAAAGTGGTAGTGAGGAGGTGGCAGTCTTGAAGGAATGAGCCCTTACCCTGTGGGATCTTGCACTATCCCCAGGTGTTGTCACAGTTGAGTTGAATTGTAGGACACCAGTTGGTATCTAAAAATTGCTTGGTGGTGGGGAAACCCACCTCCACCTGGAATTGATGGACAAAATTGTAGGCTGATATAAGACTGCCTTTTTTACCCTGATGGATTTTTGGTAAGGTGGGATTTTTCCTTGATTAGTTTGAACACTCTTCCTGGAAGATATTGTTAAATGCTTGTTTGGAGAATGGATCCTTGAGTTTAGAGTTTATTCTGACAGAAGTGTATTCACTCTAGTTTATTCTTAAACTTTACTAGGATTCTATAAATTGTGAATATTGAGGCCCATCTGATATATTGATTCTTTTTTATTTTTTATTATATAAGTTTTAGGGGTACAGCATTATAACTTGACATCTGTATACACTACAGAGTGGTCACCACCGCAAGTCTAGTTGCCATCCATCACCATACAATTGACCCCCTTCATCCATTTCATCTAATCCCCAACCCCTTCCCCTATGGTAAATACTGATCGGTGTACATATGGGTGAATTTTTGTTTTATTTAGGTTTGTTCTTTGAGATTCCATAAATGAATGAAATCATATGGTTTTTGTTTTTTTCTGACTTATTTCACTTAGCATAATACTTCAAGGTCCATCTGTGTTGTGGTTAACGGCAGATGTCATTTGTTTTTATGGCTGAGTAGTATTCCATTCTCTGTGTGTGTGTGTGTGTGTGTGTGTGTGTGTGTACGTGCCTGTGTGTACCACATTTTCTTTCTCCATTCATCCATCAATGGACACTTAAGTTGGCTACTGTAAATAATACTGCAATGAACATAGTGGGGCATATATCTTTCAAAATTAGTGTTCTTCAGATAAATACCCAGAAATGGAATAACTGGATCATATGGTACTTCTCTTCTTAACTTTTTTGAGCTGTCTCCATGCTGTTTTCCATAGTAGCTGTACCAATTTAGTCTCACCAACAGGACTGTTCTCCATATCCTCTCCAACATCTGTTTTTGATGTTTGATAATAGCCATTCTAACAGGTGTGAGGTGATATATCTCATTGTGGTTTTGGTTTGCATTTTCCTAATAATTAACAATGCTGAACATCTTTTCATGTGCCTCCCGGCCATCTGTATGTCTTCTTTGGAAAAAAAAAAAAAGTCTATTGAGCTCTTCTGTCCGTTTTTTGATCAGGTTTTTGTTTATTTGTTTGTTTTCTGGTTGTTGCTGAGTTGTGTGAGTTCATTATTTATTTTGGATATTAACTCCTTATCAGATAGATGATTTTGAAATACCTTCTCCCATTCAGTACGCCTTTTCATTTTGGTGATAGTTTCCTTCCCTGTGCAGAGGATTTTTCATTTGAAATCCCATTTTTTTATTTTTGTTTTTGTTTCCCCTGCCTTTGAGTAAGATCCACAAAATATCACTGACTGATGTCCATGAAGTTATGGCCTATGTTTTCTTCTAGGAGTTTTATGATTTCTGGTCTTTCTTACATTCAAGTCTTTAATCAATTTTGAGTTAATTTTTGTATGTGGTGTAAGATAGTGGGCTGTTTTCACTCTTCCGTATGTGGCTATCCAATTTTCTCATCACCATTTATTGAAGAGACTGTCCTTTCTCCATTGTATATTCTTTACTCCTTTGTTGTAAATTAATTGTCCCTATATGGGTGGATTTATTTCTGGGCTCTCTATTCTGTTCCATTGATCTATGTATCTGTTTTTGTGCCAGTACATTATTGATTTAATTAATATAGCTTTGTAGCATAGTTTGAAATCAGGGAACATAATACCTCCAGCTTTGTTCTTTCTCAATGTAGTTTTGGTTATTCAGGACCTTTTGTGGTTCCATACAAATTTCAGAATTATTTGTTCTAGTTCTGTGCAATATACCATTGGAATTTTGATAGGGATTCCATTGAATCTGTAGATTGCTTTAGGTAATATGGACACTTTAACAATATTTTTCCAATTCATGAGCATGGGCTATCTTTCCATTTATTTGTGCTTTCTTCAGTTGTTTTCATCAGTATCTTATTAATGTTCAGTGTACAGGTCTTTCACCTCCTTGGTTAAATTTATTTCTAGGTATCTTATTATTTCTGATGCAGTTATAAATAGAATTATTTTCTTAATTTCCCTTTCTGATAGTTTATTAGGTATAGAAATGCCACAGATTCCTGTATATTGATTCAGTATCCTGCAACTTTACTAAATTCATTTATCAGTTCTAACAGCTTTTTTGGGTGGATTCTTTAGGGTTGTCTCTATATAGTATCATGTCATTTAGAAATAATGAGTTTTCCTTCTTCCTTTCCAATTTGGATGCCTTTTTTTGTTCTAGTCTGATTGCAAGGACTTCCAATACTGTGTTGAATAAAAGTAGTGCGAGTAGGCATCCTTGTCTTGTTCCTGATCTTTGATAAAAAGCTTTCAGCCTTTCACCGTTGAGTATGATGTTATCTGTGGATTTGTCATATACGGCCTTTATTATGTTGAGGTATGTTCCCTTTATACCCACTTTGTTGAGAGTTTTTATCTTAAATGATGTTGAATTTTGTCAAATGTTCTTTCAGCATCTGCTGAGATGATCATATGATTTTTATCCTGTATTTTCTTAATGTGGTGTATCATGTTGCTTGGTTTTTGTGGATGTTGAACTATTCTTGCATACTTGGAACAAATCCCACTTGATCATGGTATATGATCCTCTTAATGTATTGTTGGATTCAGTTTGCTGATATTTTGTTGAGGACTTTTGCTTTTTTACATCCTATGTTCATCAAAGATATTTATTTATAATTTTCTTTTTGTGTACGGTGTCCTTGTCTGGTTTTTGTATTAGAGTACTGCCAGCTTTATAAAATGCTTGGAAAGTTTCCCTCCTCTTCAGTGTTTTGCAAAGGTTTGAGAAGGACAGGTATTAAGTCTTTGAATGTTTTGTAGAATTTTCCAGTGAAGGCTTCTGGTGCTGAGCTTATGTTTTTTTTTTTTTTGGATGGGGGGAGATTTTTTTTTACCTTTTCAATTCTCTTACTAGTATTCTGTCTACTTAGACTTTCTATTTCTTCATGATACAGTCAAAAGATTGTATGCTTCTAGGATTTATCCATTTCTTCTAGTTTGTGCAACTTGTTGACTTATATTGTTCATAGTAGTCTCTTATGATCCTTTGTATTTCTGTGGTGTCATTTGTAACTCCTCTTTCATCTGATTTTGAGTCCTCTCTCCTTTTTATTTGGGTAGTGTAGATAAAGATTTGTTGATTTTTTTCCTTTTCAATGAACCAGCTCTTGGTTTTATTGACCTTTTCTATTTTTTTTTAAGTCTCTGTTTCCACTCCAATTTTTGTCTTTTCCTTCCTTATACTAATTTTGGGCTTCATTTGTTCTTTTTCTAGTTCCTTTAGATATAAATTTAGATTCAAAATTTTCTTGTTTCTTTACATAGGCCTATATTGCCACGAAGTTTCCTCTTAGAACTACTTTTGCTGCATCTCATAAATTTTGGTATGTTGTATTTGTTTTTCTCTAGATATTTTTTAATTTCTCCTTTGATTTCTTTGATGACCCATTGGTTATTCAGTAGCATGTTGTTTACTCTTCACATCTCTGTGGCTTTCCCCTTTTTTTTTCTTGTGATTGATTTCTAGCTTCATATCATTTTGGTTGGAGAAGATGCTTGACATGATTTCATTTTTCTTGAATTTGAAACTTGTGTAGTAATTCCTCCTGAGGAATGTTCCATATGCACTTAAGAATGTATTTTCTGCTATTTTCAATGGAATGTTCTTTATATATCTATTAATTCATCTGATCTAATGTGGAATTAGAGTCCTGTGTTTCTTTATTGAGGCTCCATGTGGATGATCTATTAATTGATGTAAGTTGGGTGTTAAAGTCCCCTGCTATTATTGTATTTCTTTCAATTTCTTCCTTTAAATCTGTTAATATTTGCTTTACATGTTGTTGTTCTTCTCTGTTGGATACATATATATATATATATATATATATATATAAATGTTATATCTTCTTGTTGGATTGACTCCTTAATCATTATTTAATGCCCTTCTTTGTCTTTTATTATAGTTATTGTTTTAACGTCTATTTTGACTGATATGAGTAGCTACTCCAGCTTTCTTTCATTTCCATTTGCATGCAATGTATTTTTCTGTCCCTTCACCTTGTGTGTATTCTTCCTTCTGAAGTGCATCTCTTGTAGGCAGCATATAGATGGGTCTTGCTTTTAATCTATTTAGACGCTGTTTTTTGATTGGTGACTTCAGTCCATTTACATTTAATTATTGATAGATATGTACTTATTACCATTTTGTAGTTGTTTTCTGGATGTTTTTGCAGTTCCTTTTGTGCCTTTCTTCTTCTCTTTCTCTCTTCGAATGTGCTTTGGTGGTGTTCTTTAGTGTTTAAATTTCTATCTCATTTTCTTTTGTGTATTTACTATACATTTTTCCTTGTGGTTACTTACGTTCACATATGACATCCTATGTAAATAGTAGTCTGTTTTAAGTTTGTGGCAACTTAAAGCTTTGGAATGTGTTCAAATTTCTTTTTAATCACCCCTAACGTTTTCACTTTTGATGACACATTTTACATCTTTTAATTTTATGCGTCCCTTAACTACTTATTGTAGTTTTAGTTATTTTCATTAATTTTATCTTTTAACCTTGATGCTTGCTTTAAGTAATTAATTTCCTACCTTTATTATATATTTACCTTTTCCAGTGAGTTTTTTTTTTCTTTCATATGTTGTCCTAGTATTAATTAGTGCCATTTCTTTTCAGCTTATTGAAGTCTCTTTAATATTTCTTGTAAGGCTTGTTTAGTCATGATGAACTCTTTTAGTTTTTGCTTTTCTAGGAAACTCTTGAGCTCTCCTTCAATTCTGAATGAAAACCTTACTAGGTAGTGTCTTGGTTGGAAGTTTTTTCTTTCAGCACTCTGAATATGTCATGACATTTGGCCTGTAAAATTTCAGCTGAAAAAATTCTTATAGCTTTCTGGGATTTCCCTTTGTACATAACAAACTTTCTTTTGCTGTTTTTAGGATTTTCTCTTTGTCCTTAATTTTTACCATTTTAATTATAAAGCTTCTTGATGTGTGTGTGCGTTCTAGGATCCTCCTATACCAGCATCTTGAACCCTCTCCATTTCCCTTTGATTTTTAAATTCTAATAACATAAGCAACATTTCACACTTAATCCTTAGTTTGCTAAAAATAGGTTGTTGACTGCTGTTTTGGGTGGAGAAAGGTCCTGATAGAAATGTGCTGACAGATCTTATAGAAATGTGCTGACATTTTTCTTACCTTTTAAAAATGCTTACTTGCACTTCTAACTCCTTGAAACAATGGATGATTAAAAAAAGTTTTGGACGGATGCTATTTGAAATATGTAAGAAGTTTTAGAACTAAGAGTGGTACCATTAAAAAAAAGAAAAAACTTTAGAATTTACTGTTAAATGAGTAGTATTCAAAACACAAGGGACACAAGGGAAGTAAAAACAAAACACTGAAGGTAGTGATAAGGTATCTTACAATAAAGACGTTTGTGAAGGTTTAGAGGGACTAGGAGATTCTTCCTACCAGTGTTACCTCTGCCAAACTGGGAAGGAGGAGTCCCAGGGGTTCTCTGTAACTGAGGGCAGACTCAGTTTAATCCAGTTCTTGTTATCACATCTACTTGGTAATGAAGTGAAAATTTTAGCATCAGAGAGATGTAACTCTGGTACTTGAACTGAAAGTATGAAAATTTATGAAGAAAATAGTACTGGAGATAAAGTTATGATTCCTTGGTTTGTGAACATAGGCCTACTTCTATTTTAGCACAGTGAACATCCACCTAGTGGATACAGCAAATTTGCAATCAGAACGCCTTTAGAAAAGCATGTCCTTTTTACCTTCCAGGCAAAACTCCACTGGAAACATGGGCCACTCTAAAATAGATGAACCATTAAGAAAATTGCCAGCAAATTTTTATTGGCTAAATTTGCCATATGCCACATATGTTTTAATTATTTGGAGGGGAGAAGAGCCATCAAAAAACTTTATTAAGAAAGGTCTATAATCTATAAGTTTAAAAAATGTTATCTTAAATATTTTGTATAATTCTACCCAAATGTATAAATTTTCATTAGGACTTGAACATAAAATTACTAGACCTCTGTGATGACTAGGTGAAATGGGGAATTTTAAAACATTATTAGGTTAGCTTTTATTACACGTAATGAGGGTCTCCCAGATGGTTTAGAACTCATTAAAAATTAATATTATAACCACTGGACATGTCCTAAAGTGTCTTGAACTGATAAGCCTTCCTAATTTTCTAGTGTTGTTCTAGTTCATTGATGAAGTAAAGTGGCTGGCTTTTTAAAATTGATAATCCTGTTATAACTATTAAAGTGTAGTATATTCATTTTGTCACAGGTGTTTAAAGTGAGTTCTCACCTCCCTCAAATAAAATTATGCTATAATACAGTGACTCTCAAACATTTCAAATTTGAAGACACTTTTTAGTATAAATTATTTTGTTATAGACCCATATTATGATAGCTGGGCTTTTAACTTGTTTTGGTTCAAAAAGTGCTTGATGAAATGCTACTGTGACTTTAATATTGATGTAAAGTAGATATGTATTTGTTAATCTAAATAGCATTTATACTCATTTGAAAAATGAAGATATATATATTATACTATTAGTATATGTATATATTATGTGTATGATTGAACAGTTCTTGCTCTACTAACCCTGTTAGGACTTTGTGAGTTTCATTGAACCATTGCTCTTGTTTAAGAAGATATATTCATCAAGTGGTGTTGGGAAAGCTGGACAACCACACGCAAATCCATGACGTTAGGACACACCTTCACACTGTACAGAAAAATAAACTCAAAATGGCTTAAAGACTTAAATATAAGACATGGCACCATAAAACTCCTAGAAGGGAACATAGGCAAAACATTCTCTGACATAACTCGTACCAGTGTTTTCTTAGGTCACTCTTCCAAGGCAATAGAAATACAAGCAAAAATGAACAGGTGGAACCTAATCAAACTTATAAGCTTTTGCACAGCAAGGGAAACCATAAACAAAATGAAAAGACAGCCTATAGACTCAGAGAAAATATTTGCAAATGATGCAACCAACAAGGGATTTATTTCCAAAATATACAATCAGCTCATACAACTCAATAAGGAAAAAATAGCCTAATCAAAAAATGTACAGGAGACCTGAATAGATATTTCTCCAAAGAAGACATACAGATGGCCAACAGGCACATGAAAATATTCTCAACATTGCTAATTAATAGAGAAATCCAAATCAAAACTACAATGAGGTATCACCTCACACTGGTCAGAATAGCTATCATTAAAAAGTCTACAAATAATAGATGTTGGAGAGGGTGTGGAGAAAAGGGAACCCTTCTACACTGTTGGTGGGAATGTAAATTGGTGCAGCCACTATGGAGAACAGTATGGAGGTTCCTTAAAAATCTAAAAATAGAGTTCCTGTATGATCCAGCAGTCCCACTCCTGGGCATATATCCAGAGAAAACTCTAATTCAAAAAGATACATTCACCCCAGTGTTCATAGGAGCACTATTAATAGTAGCCAAGATGTGGAAGCAACCTAAATGTCCATTGACAGATGAATGGATAAAGAAGATGTGGTGTATATATACATACATATATATATATATATACATATATATATATATGTATGTACACACACACAATGGAATATTACTCAGCCACAAAAAAGAATGAAATAATGTCATGTGCAGGAACATTCACAGACCTAGAGGTTAGCATACTAAGTGAAGTAAGACAGAGAAAGACAAATACCATGTGATATCACTTATATGTGGAATCTAAAATATGATGCAAATAAACTTATTTATGAAACAGAAACAGACTCACAAACATAGAAAAACTTATGGTTAACAAAGGGGGATGTGGGGAGAGGTATAAATTAGGAATTTGGAATTAACAGATACACTACCATGTATAAAATAGATAAACAAGGACCTACTGTAAACACAGGGAACTATATTCAATATCTTCTCGTAACCTATAATGGAAAAGAATCTAGAAAAGAATATGTATATATATGTACAACTGAATCACTTTGCTGTACACCAGGAACTAATACAACATTGTAAATCAACTATACTTCAATTAAAAAAAAAAGATACACAATGTCAGTGTCAAGAAACAAAGGGCATCTAAGAAGATGCTCTATCAGTGGGTCGAAATGTGTCTGAAATCTGAAAGGGGCCTGTGCTGAAGACTTAGCTGGCTTATCCTGATGTCACAATAGTGCTACGAAGGAGAATCCTCTTGGGCCACTGTGGTGCCATTTAGTGCACTACAGGGACAAATACACAAACATACAAGTTTTCATGTTCTAAATAAGTGCAAGTGCCTCCTAAAGTTCCCAGTTATTACCACAGACTAATGCCATGGAGTAAGTCTGACTTGTTTTAATGATTTTTTCAGCTCTATTTTAGTTGTGTGAATTGGGTTAAGGTCTTTTAAATGCATGCTATTATATCTTGAATTCCTTTACATTTATTTTTGGAGGCATAATCTTATAATTTGCTTTTCAAAGGCTGCTTTGCTGTCTTGTCTCCATTGTCTGTCCAGTTATCAGTTAATAAGGAAGTCATATTTTTCTTTTTGGTGTCTGTCATTTGTGTGCATAGTTTTTCATATAAAAATCTATCTGTTTACGTATACAAATATTACATATTTGGAATTATTTACATATATTATACTTACATACCTCCTGGGGAGATTAACACATTTATAATGCTCCTGTATAAAATGATTATAGTATTTAAACTATATCTCATGCATGACAAGGTTGTCACATTTGGTGTCTGTATATGTACATGCATTAATTAATTGGTTGTATCAGTTGACTACAGAATGTTATCAGGCCAAATGTACACAGCCACCAGTGCCTGGTAGCAACGCTGGTTAGGGCATATATTTAAAGGAAATGAGATTTGTGAAAAAGCTGAGACAAAAATGAGAGAAACAGCACCAAAAGTATGATAAAGAAAAAGGAAAGTTTGAGCAATGCAAAATATAAAAAGAGGTGAAATACTTATTCAGGTCCCAGGTAATTTATTGAGTCTTGTCCTCAGTGTTTCAGGAATAACTTTCAGATTTTTTTTTTTTTTAGTAACAAGTGCTATATTTTCAACTATATGGTGAAGCAGTTGTATGTCTGTCTTTTCAGGACTATTTCCACTTCATGTATTCTATATTTTGTCCCTGTAAGAATGCTTGAACTTGTTAGACGATGTAGGCAAGTCTTGTGATTCAGAAAATATGGTCACGGTGTAAAAGCCACAGCATCACAATAGGCTGTAGAGTTTGCCATGGAAATTTTACTTCAACTATCATTCAAGAATGCTGGAAGAGCTTGAGAGCCTTTACACCAAGGATGACAGTATAGCATTGGGTGAGGAAGTAGGAAATCTTGTGTCTTGAATTTGCATCCTCATCCTGCCCCTGGGTATCTGTGATCATAGGCAAGTGACCAACCTTTCAAAGTCTTGGTTTCCTTATCTGAACGTGAGGATCATTAAAGAATAAATTTCAAAATGGTTTTAATGAGACTAGAGGCATGGTGTGTAAATTCTTCATAAATGCTACGTGTTGTCATTTTTATAGTTAATTTTATTAGACAAGACAACAAATAATTGGATATCAACATTTGAGGCTGTGTCAAATTATCTAGGCCTGTCTAAAACAAAATGGTCATGCTAAAGACCTCTGGTAAGAATTCTTTCGCTTCTTTGGATTTTATATTATTGACTGAGTTAGCTCTCCAATTTAAAAAGAAGATGGGGCTTCCCTGGTGGCGCAGTGGTTGACAGTCCGCCTGCCGATGCAGGGCACACGGGTTTGTGCCCCAGTCCGGGAAGATCCCACATGCCACGCAGCGGCTGGGCCCGTGAGCCATGGCCGCTGAGCCTGTGCGTCCGGAGCCTGTGCTCCGCAACGGGAGAGGCCACAACAGTGAGAGGCCCGCGTACCGCAAAAAAACCAAACCAAACAAACAAACAAAACAAACAAAAAATAAAAATAAGAAGAGGATGACCTCTCCATCTTAGACAAATACCACTACTAGAATGCTTATTGTGACATGTGTCTTTAAAAGGTTTCCAATTGCCTTTCTTGCTGCTGATAATAACTGTAGTATAGGTTAGTTAGTGACAATTGAAAAGGTAGTAGAGGTTTAAAAAGAAAAGAGCCATTCTAATTCTTTACAAATAATTGCAATGACAATTTTATTCCATTTTCTTTTAATTCCTCAGGCTAGATTGTACGAAGTAGATTACAGCTGTAGACATTTTAAGACCTTTGATACATTTTCTTAAATTGTGTTTCCAAAAGTGTTGGTCTCATTCATACTCCTAATCAGCAGTGTTTTGAGACTGCTGGCCTCTTTACAACCTCCTTGGCACACAGTGATTTTTTTTAATACCATTAAAGATTTTTGAGGCCAAACTTGCAAATTGAATAGCACAATTGCCTCCAGTCCTCAGTTATTAATGAGACACTATTGGGTCAGTAATGGCTTTCTTTTTCTAAAGCTAAAATCAGTTTTGTTTGTTTTATATTTGAAAGTGTTAAACGGGACCAACATTTATTATGTTATTAATGTTGCCTTGAAAAAGGTTTATTTGGTCCTGTAGCATAGAAGTGACTGCAAGAGAGATGATCCTACAGCTTTGAGATCAGTCATGGGAAAACAGAGCAGCTCTATATTTCTCTTGTAAATCATGATTCTAAGTCATGTTGAAGGTAGTCACACAGACAGTGTAATTCAGTAGCTCTAAAGAGGGGTTACCACAGTTACCTGGAGCATCAGAGTGGAGGCTTCTTCCTAGGTTCTTTGTCCTAATACAGTTACTTGTCTGAACTGAAGTGAAAATGTTTGAGTGCTATTTTTTTAACCTTGTTAGTGGCATGAATTATATTTTTATTTTTTCTGAAGCATTGTGAAGGATATATTTGAAGTCAGTGCTGCAGTTTTATTTCAAATAAATCCTAGATGGCCAGCTTGACCTACGGCTAAATTTCAGAGTTTATATTCACTGCTACCCAAGAGGAGAATTTAATGGAAACCAGTGGTTACATGCCACTGAATATTCGTTATTAATAGACATCTTCCTCATGTAAGACAGTGATTGGAATGGAATGATCATTATAAAAAGAACCTCAGTTAAGACTTCTTTGACCAACTATTTAAAACTGTAAGCCCTCCCCCTGCCCCCAGCTAAGTCCCAGTTTCTATCTCTATTCAGGATTTTTTTCCATCTATGCACCATTTCATATCCTATGTATATTTATATTACATATTATATATGTTATACTGCATATAATATATATTTAAATTTTTGTTTTATTGTTTTTCGTACCACATGAGAAGTAAGTTTCACGAGGGCAAGGATTTTTGCTGTTCTCTTCATTGCTCTATCTCATGTGTCTAGAAGTGTACCTGGCAGTGCATAGTAGACACTCAATAACCATTTGTTAAATTAGTGAATGAATTTTACCAAAAATTATATTTCTAAAAGATGCAGTAAAGAACAAGATGAAATAGATGTGACTAGTATTTTTTTAGAATAAATGCTAATAACTTCTTTTTTTTAAATTTAGTTTTGACTATGTTGGGTCCTTGTTGCTGCGCACGGGCTTTCTCCAGTTGTGGCGAGTGGGGGCCACACTCGCTGCGGTGCGTGGGCTTCTCACTGTGGTGGCCTCTCCCGTTGCGGAGCATGGGCTCTAGGCGTGCAGGCTTCAGTAGCTGTGGCACGCGGGCTCAGCAATTGTGGCTCGCAGGCTGCAGAGCGCAGGCTCAGTAGTTGTGGTGCACAGGCTTAGCTGCTCCACGGCATGTGGGATCTTCCCAGACCAGGGCTCGAACCCATGTCCCCTGCATTGGCAGGCAGATTCCTAACCACTGTGCCACCAGGGAAGCCTGCTAATAACTTTTGACTAACATCTTTCAAAGTTATAACGATCTAACATAATGCTAACCAAAGCTACTAAAATACAAGAACATATCTGGTGATATATAAGGTATTTTAGGCCAGATTTTATTTATCAAAAATATTCCCAAAGCCAGATTTTCAGTATCTATTACATACCACCCATTACCATCCATTAAAGTTAGGGAAATCTGATATTCTGGGTAATGCTGTTATTATTTCCTCATTCTACTCCATAATCTTAATCTTGTTATTGAAAAATTTTTGTGTGTGAAATAAATACATTGACTCTACAGCTTTTCCACTGGAGTATATCACGTATAATTATAATTCTTCAAAACTATTTGTGATTTGAACACTCCCTAGATACTTCCTAGATAATGTTAGAGAATTAATGTTATTTTAGGTGAATAATTGTAGTTATGTTAAAAATTAGTCCTTATTATTTAGAACTATATACTAAAATAATTACATGTAAACTATGTCTGAGTTTTTTGGTTTGAGATTGTTTATTTTTTATTTTTTCCAAAATAATACGAGTGAGAGTTGATGGGAATGTGGATATGGTTAGGTTGATGGTCAGCTGGGTGATGATTACCAGGGGTTGATGGTTAATATATTTTTCTCTACTTCAATGTGTGTTAAATATTCTCCATAATAGAAGAAAAATAAGGAGAAAAAGGAGCAGGAGGATGGAAAGGGGGAGAAGACAAAAGTATTTATGGAGGAATAGAGTAGGAGTTAGACATACAAGCAACACTATAAAACCTTGTTTCATGTCAAGACTGTTTTAAATCCTTTAATCTTCACAAAAAGCTGGATTCTAGTATTATCATCAATTTTCAGATGAGGAAATTGAAGTTCAGAGTGGCTAAGCAGCTTGTCCAAAACATCAGTGGTGAAGCTGTCGAACGCTTCATGTCACTGAATCATTGTAAGGCACACTATTATTTTATGTATCTCTAAGAAGGAAAAATGGAGAATTTTTATACTTACGGAAAGAACCCTTTTAGAGTTCTTGACACAAACCTTTTTTAAATCATTCTTTATACATAAAAAAGAAAACATAAGCAAAATAAGTCTTTTCTAAAACATTTTACATTCAAAGAATGACTCATTCAAATCTCTTTTTGACTCAGAGTGGTTAATGCCTGTATTTCTTCATGCAGTAACCCTCTCTCTACCATGAAGAGAGGTAGTGATACAGGATCCATTAAAAGTGCTCCATGATTGTCTCTGGGCCTTTCTTCCAAGCCTGTGACACCCATTCTGCAAGTTTTGTGCTGATAATTTCCTGAATTTGTCAAAAATTATCAATGTAAGGTTTTTTTAACAACAACCAGGATCCTAGTTTTTTCTAAAATCATCGTTCAGTGGCTCAATAACTTGAAACCTAGAAGGGACTACAGTTGTCTAATCAGGTCCAGAATAATAACCAATTTAGCACATGAACAAACTAGTGAAAGTATGTCACAAATGCCACCTGGGGTAGGGCAATTGTAAAGACTTGATATGAATTTGGAGATATTAGAATATGTGGGGAAAAAAGTAAACATCTCGGATATATAAAGTAGATTCCTTAGCTGGGTAATGAGTGCACAGATATTCATTATGTGTATATAAAATGTTTGTTGGAGGAGGCCTCTGAGAGGATATGACTGCTGGTTGACCCATGAGCTGGACTCTAGCAATGGGAGGTTCCTCATCCCCTTCCTTGTCCATGGAATGTACATTCTGCCCAGTGTTCTTACAGTGAAGACCATTTTCAAGGATGCAGCCCTGAGAAAATATGCTGTTGAGACCATCGGCATAGTATATGTGACTGAGACCAGTTAAGTCCTCTATTACAAAACGTTTAAGATTCTGGAGGGGGGGGCAGTGGTACGGAGCTCTATTCATCTTGTGCCCACCCAAGACAAGCCTCATAATAAGCCTTGCTTATTAAACCTGCAACCTAACAATCTAGAGCCGTCTCCCTCTTTCTGCAGCCTCTCCTTGCCCTCCATGTACAGTGGCCAATTTACAAACCAACAACATCATAACAAAAAATTAGATGAGACATGAAAGGTAGATTGAGATGCTTATGCCAAACCTGGTATTTCATGCTAAAAAAATTTTTCCCTTTATTCTAGAGAATGGGTATTTAGAGGAGGTTCTTAAGAAGGACAGAAACAAAACCAAAAATGCTTAATTTTAAAAGATAACTCTGTTAACAGTGTGTAATAGAGACTAATTATGGCTAGAAGCAGCATTAAGGACTGAGAAAAACAAAGGGGACAGAACATAGGGTAAATTTGGGTGACTGTAAAGTGGGACAGGACACTGGATGAATGACAAACCCACTAATACTTCATGAATAAATATCAGGCATATCTTGGCTTGTTATTTACCTCATCTTTCAGAAAGTCAAACATTAAATTACTTTGGACCGAATGTGTTTTGATGTCTAAATGCAATGATCAGTCTGTTTTATTTTAGACGTTCTGCTTGATACATTGAAACATAGTCTAAAATCAAGACTTAAGTAGGGAACAGTTGACACCGTTATACTTAATACAATATTGTTTTAAAATCTATAAAAGATCTACAAACAATAAATGCTGGAGAGGGTGTGGAGAAAAAGGAACCCTCTTGCACTGTTGGTGGGAATGTAAATTGATACTGCCACTATGGAGAACAATATGAAGGTTCCTTAAAAACTAAAATAGAACTACCATATGACCCAGCAATCCCACTACTGGGCATATACCCTGAGAAAACCATAATTCAAAAAGAGTCATGTACCACAGTGTTCATTGCAGGTCTATTTACAATAGCCAGGACATGGAAGCAACCTAAGTGTCCACTGACAAATGAATGGATAAAGAAGATGTGGTACATATATACAATGGAATATTACTCAGCCATAAAAGAAACAAAACTGAGTTATTTGTAGTGAAGTGGATGGACCTAGAGACTTTCATACAGAGTGCAGTACGTCAGAGAAAAAGAAATACCATATACTAACACATATATATATGGAATCTAAAAAAAAATGGTTCTGAAGAACCTAGGGGCAGGACAGGAATAAAGACGCAGACATAGAGAATGGACTTGAGAACATGGGGAAGGGGAAGGGTAAGCTGGGACGAAGTGAAGGAGTGGCATTGACATATATACACTACCAAATGTAAAATAAATAGCTAGTGGGAAGCAGCCGCATAGCACAGGGAGATCAGCTCGGTGCTTTGTGTCCACCTAGAGGGTTGGGATAGGGAGGGTGGGAGGGAGACGCAAGAGGGAGGAGATATGGGGATGTATGTATATGTATAGCTGATTCACTTTGTTGTACAGCAGAAACTAACACACCACTGTAAAGCAATTATACTCCAATAAAGATGTTAAAAAAATAAAAATCTATGATGTGTTTAGTCAGTGTCTCAAATGCAAATACTTTAAAAGTACTGTTTATTTTCAAAAATACTGTTCAAATCTAGGTCTGTAGTACAAGTGATATATCTGTGCAGATGTGTGTTCATTCATTATCTATTGAAGTCACCTGATAATTGGCGTATGGTGTTATATAACAATACATAACAACATGTGATGACTGTAATTAAGTACATTGACTTAAGACTTTGTCTTTTAATGATCCTCAGTGGATACTGAATGCAAGGTAAAAGGTTCATTAAGCTGTGTTCAGAAGAAAAAAAAAAGTTTCCAAATGGCAGATGTACCATGAAGTTAAATGAATTTTATTAAGATCGGCTCTTCGGTGTTTTTTCAAGTGACAACTCTAGCCTAAAGAATTTGAAGTGTTTTAAGAAATTAAATAAGTACATTTATTTTCACAGTTTATTTAACATTTTGAGTTTTGACTGTGTAAAACAACTGGGGAGAACGTTGGAAATTCGGCTATTTCTACATCAAAGTGACCTTTAGTGTGGTTCTGTTTAATGTTCTGATGTCTGAAAGGAAAAGCAGAGCAGAAAGGAAAACAACAAAAATGTATGCAGTGTACATAGACAAAACATCTGCAGCACCCAACAGTTTTTCCATCAGATTAGCCAGCATTTAAACTTATTTAAAAAAAAATGGTTGTGCTTTAAAGTTTGAATGGGAATTCAAAGAAAATAACATACAGGGGAACATTTCTAACTTGGATCCTTATTTCTAAAGCTGTTAAGAAGACATTTAAAAATACTAAAAATGTAATGAATCTGAGCTTTCTGTATATTTACCATACTAATAGCATTATTAAACATGCAATAAGGACAGTGCTATTTATTTAGTAATGTTATAAATGTACTTTCAGCTTTCTAATTCTCTGGCACATGAATATTTATTAATAGAGGCATCTGCTCTTTTAAAAAAAAATTGCTTCTGATTCCAACATCCTATGTATCCGTATAAAAAGAGGCTTTACTTTTCTAAAACAAAAACCTTGCATGTGTCCACATTTCGTTGGTTTTTTTTGCATAGCATGATCTTTTTAAATTTTTTAATAGGTCCTGTTGCGTTTATTTTTTGTCATTGATTTTTTCTATTCTTTTTCAAATTCTTTTCCCATTTAGATTATTACAGAATATTAAGCAGAGTTCCCTGTGCTATACAGTAGGTCCTTGTTGGTTTTCAGTTTTATATAGAGCAGTGTGTAAATGTCAATCCCAAGCTCCCAGTCTATCCCTCCCCCTTCACCCTTCCCCCCGGTAACCATAAGTTCATTCTTTAAGTCTGTGAGTCTGTTTCTGATTTGTAGATAATTTCATTTGTATCTTTTTTTTTTTTTTAGATTCCACGTATAAGTGATATCATATGATATTTGTCTTTCTCTGTCTGACTTACTTCACTTAGTATGATAATCTCCAGGTCCATCCATGTTGCTGCAAATGGCGTTATTTCATTCCTTTTTATGTCTGAGTAGTATTCCATTGTATATATTACACATATATACATCTATATATAAAGAAAATGTACATATAAAGTAGGTGAATAAAGAAGATGAATCTTGTTTATTCATTCATCTGTTGATGGACGCTTAGGTTGCTCCCATGTCTTGGCTATTGTAAACAGTGCTGTGATGAATATTGGGGTGCATGTATACTTTCGAGCCAACTTTTTCTCTGGATATGTGTCCAAGAGTGGGATTGATGGATCATATGGTAGCTCTATTTTTAATTTTTTACGGAACCTCCATACTGTTCTCCACATTTCATTTATAAGCAAACACAAGTCTGTGGATAGGAAGAGGAAGAATCATTAATCTTATCAATGGACGACAGATCCTGAAGGCAAAACGTGCTCCTACCTGAAAGTTTCCCTGGTGTAAGTTTGGAATATTTAGGTTCACTTCTGTATACCTTTTTGGAAACTTTTTGCCTCTAGCCCATATAAATTACCTGCATTTTTACTGGGAACAATTATATAATGAAGAAATTTTGACTGGAGTTTAGGAAAGGAAGTTATAGCAAAAGACAGAGCAAGAGTAATAGGAGTTTGCAATAAACTTTAAAAAGTTTTATTGAACCAAAAAAAAAAGTTTTATTGAGATATAAATCACATACCATAAAATCCACCTGTATGATGTATACAATTTAATGGTTTTAATGTATTCAGAGTTGTACAACTATCACCATAATCAAATCAATTTTAGAAACTTCTTATTACTTCAGAAATCTCCCATTCATTAGCAGTCACATGGTTACTTCCTCATTTCCTCCAAACCAACTCCTTCCTCTGCACCTGCCTCAGCACCATGCAATCACTCATCTACTTCCTATCTCTATAAACTTGCCTATTCTGGACTTTTAGTATAAATAGAATCTTACAATATGTGATCTTTTGTGAAAAACTTAACCTTCACTTAAAGTAATGAGATTCATCCATGTTGTAATATGTATCAGTACTTAATTCATTTTCATTGCTAAATAATATTCCTTTGTATAGATATACTATATTTTATTTATCTTTTCATTATTTAGTAGATATTTGGGGGTGTTTTCCCTTTGTGGTTATTACGAATAATGCTGCTTTGAAACATTTGTGTACAAATTTTTGTGTAATGTGTTTTCATTTCTCTTAGGTATATTCCTAGAAATGGAATTGCTAGATCATACAGTAACTTAATGTTCAGCCTTATGAAGATATGCCAGACTACTTTCCAAAGTAGCTGCACTATTTTACATTCCCACTAGCAATTCATCAGAGTTCCAGCTTCTCCACATTCTTAACACTTCTTATTACTGCTTTCTGATTATAGTCACCCTAAAGAGTGTGAAGCGGTCTTTCATTGTGATGTTGATGTGCATTTCCTTAATGACACTCAGTGTCTTTTCATGTGCGTATTATCCGTTTGTATATCTTCTTTTGAGAAATGTCTGTTCAGATCCTTTGTCCATTTAAAAAAATTTACTTCTGGTTATTGAGCTGTGTATATTCTTTATTTATGCTGGATGGAGTCCCTTATCAGATATGATTTGTAAATATTTCCTCTTGTTCTGTGGATTGCCTTATCACTTTCTTGATAGTGTCCTTTGAAGTACAAATGTGCTTTTGATGAAGTGCAACTTTTTCTTTTGTTGCTTTTTTTTTTTTGCAATAAAGTTTTGAGAGACAGAAATATGGAGAAACACACTGGTCCTTAAGTATGCTACAAGTTTTCTAAAATGTTTTTGGATATACATGTCCAGATTACACTGAATGTCTGGGACTGAAGTGAGAGATGGGATGTGGAATTTAACTCCAAGTCAAACAAAAAAATGGTTTTGAACCTTTGGAACAAGGACAGGCCATGGAAAGTAACTCTTTACGTGCATATTTTCTGGGACAAAGTAAAATGCATACGCAAGCTTCTTTCTGAAACTCTAGAGGAGGGATCCCTGAAGAAGCAAAGGATGCAAATGAGCCAACTTCAAAATAACTATTATTATTTACTTAAATTGTGTAGGATACCCTTGGTATTTTCATAATTTAGCTTGCTGTCTTTAACATTTCATTTTTAATGAATATAAGAATTGTTAAACTCTGAAGACATTGTTTCACATATTTCAGAAATATACCATTAAAAGGTTATTTCTATGGGTTTTTTAGTTAATCTAACCCCAATATTTCCTTTAAGTTCTTAAATTCTTAAGCTGGAAATTATACTATCAAAGTAGTTTGCTGTATTTACCTTAATTCTAACCCTAATTCTCCAAGTTGCTGAGGGTCCACTACATCAGCAGGATAACAAGAGTATGTGTCTTCATAAAGTATCTATTCTCCCAAAGTTAGCAGCATTTGCTTGTATGTCATAATATAAACTTATCCAGGCAGAATTACAGCTGCCTGATACTTTGTAGACAAAGCATTGAAATCTAAGGTATTATTGGTTATAAGAAAAAGAATGTTTTCTTAATTAGGAGTTCATTTTACATGCTGAAACATTTGGATCACTGCTCATCGGGGTTAAAGAACAAATTAAAATAGGATTCAACACCTCAAAAATCCTGTTTACATATTTTTTAACCAAGGTTTGACTTGGTCCAATGCCTAATAAATCTCCAATGCCTAATAAATCTCTTCTGTACATTAAACTCTGCTAACTTTGTCACTAGAACTTAAAAAAGAAAAAGAGTTTCACTTAACCCTGTTGTGAAATTTTCAGAAGAAAATATGAGATTGAATTTTGCCTTCAAAATGATCTCTTGTTTGGAGTTCATATCAGCAGTTCTTTGACATTCAGGACATGAGATGAAATGTATAAAGACAATGGAAGTGCCTTGAATGTAGTTTTTAATCCCTTAGCTCTTCCCCCAGGGTCCACTGTTAGAGGTTGGAAGTGGGACACCAGCCATCAGCAAATGCTTTCCACAGCTATCAGAGCAATGCCAGTGCACAGCCTCCTTTCTTTCTAACCATTTTGCCAGTGAAAAGTTTGGGAGCAGATGGATGATTGAGGATATGAATGTGTAAAACACATCGCTGTCATCATTATCACTTAACACAAGGCAACGTTCACATATACATATAATATAAAATTTAAATGATAATTTAAAATAATTATTGTATAAAATTGATATATATATTTAGTATAAATATGTATTAAATAAAACATATTATGTATATAACATAGTATAATTGCAAATGATCATAAAATTAAGCCAAATGTATACACTTTGAGTTCTAAATAACCCAACTTTGGTAAAGAGCATCATATTCTAGTGTAATTGCTTCGATCTACACTGTTACCTATCTGCATACCTCTCTGGGTTACCTAGTTATTCTGCTTCACTGTAATATGTTCTTGATGCTAGCTTTCCTTGATCCATATCATTTTTGTGAAACATAACTCTCATGAATCTTTATCCTCGAATAACCTGCAATGATCACCTTTTACATAGGTAGACGTTTCCTGTCCCCTCAATTAAAACTTATTTTCTACCACCCTCTGATATGTTCTTTTTTCTCAAGAGAGTCCCTTCATTGACTTCTATATGCAGATACTTATTCCCAGCTTCCTGCTTGAGCTTATCTTCTTTATTTCTTTAGTGACTTAATTCTTAAGCCCTATTCATTTTTCAAGGCACAGCTTTAATTTCTATCAAAACCCTTCTTAGTTTCACCATTCTTGAATTCTTTAGATCCCATGGCTTACTTCTTGATTAGGCTTTACGTGTGTATGTAGAAGTTCGTCTTTGTTGATATAATTTACTTGAAGCATATCCTTATATATTTTTGTTTCTATTCTCATAGCTCCAATACTGTACACATATTCTTGTTGCTTAATCTTAGCGGTGATGATGATTGACAGCCATTTATAGAATGCTTACTCTGTCTTAAGAAAGTGCTAAGTGCTTGAAATTTATCCATTGAAGTCTTACAGTGACCCCATAACTACAGTCATTCTGTGTGTGTGTGTGTATGTGTATGCATGTATGTACATACAGGTTAGGAAGCAGAATCTTAGAAAAATTAATTTCCTGTCCTAAAGTCACAAAGTTGGTAAGTGCCAGTGGTGGGATTCATATGCATTTCTGTCTTAAACCCAAGTGAATGCTCTTTACTATGTTTTGCTGCAACATTGTTACTGTTTTCTACTCTTATAACATCTTTGATGCATGTGTCACAGGAGCTTTAAAAGGGCCTCCTGGCCTTAAGTGGAATGAAAGACTTTGTTTTTGATTATTAGAATCTGCATTTTAGATATATAATCTGTTTCTATCCTGAGTCCACAAAGTGCATTATGAAACATCATTTAAATATCATAAAAATTAATCCTATTCCAAGAATATCTGATTTCAGCGTTATCAAAAAGTGTTTCATTTTAGCTTGAACTTATTTCTTAGAGATGAAAAATGAAACTTGATGGACAACATTAATATCATTTGTTACAATTTTGATTCCAGTTGAGGTGGAAGGCAGAGAGGGGGATGCCCTTTGTTTTTAAGAGCAGGAAATTTAGTAAACTCTAGTTTTGTTGCATTAAAAGTCAAACTTGAGGGCTTCCCTGGTGGCGCAGTGGTTGAGAGTCCGCCGGCCGATGCAGGGGAAACAGGTTCGTGCCCCGGTCTGGGAGGATCCCACATGCCGCGGAGCAGCTGGGCCCGTGAGCCATGGCCGCTGAGCCTGCGCATCCAGAGCCTGTGCTCCGCAACGGGAGAGAAAAAAAAAAGTCAAACGTGATTTAGTTTTTTTCTCCTCCCTCCCTATTTTTAAAGAATAAATAAAAATATTTTCTTTTCTTTGGAACAATTTGTTCATGCTTTAGGAGCCATTTAATTAAATTATTACCTGCTGGAAGCACCATCTGTTTTTGTCCTAGAAATAAGCAGCATAGCTTTCTTTTACATAGGCTTGGTAAATATGTAGAAGGTGCCAAAAAGTAATAAATATCATCAGCAGATGGACTGAGGCACTTCAATCTCTACACAGTCTTGATTGTTCTGGGCATAGCTAAATGGATTTTTTTGGACAGATTCCTTTCAAAATGCATTATGTGCAGAAGGGAAGTTGATTAATCTTCTCCCATAGATCTTTTCACATTTTCCCCCTCAAGAGATAGGACCTGATTTTGTTTTTAACTTTGTGTATGCCCACATTACAGACATCAGTTCTGAAAGATGTAAGTAACTTTATAATGTATCTTAGGGACTCGAAGTTGGTAAGTTCTAGGATGGATTTTCCAGAAGCCTTCTCTCCAGAAGTTCCTTCCTTCCTCCTTTTGCTTCTGTGTACCCATCCCCCGATACAATTTTCACATCTGACACACACCCCAGAAGTCTCCTGTTTCATTCTCTCATTCCAGTCTCTTATGTCCTGCTGAGTGATAAGAGAAATTTAAGCACTTGTACAAATTCACTTGTGGTTTTTCCTCCCAGCAGCAATATTCAGAAATTGGGATGACTGCCTGTGACATAGACATGAGAGTGATGAACTCAATTCATATTAATCAATTTTTATTCATCATTAAGTCTTTGATTAATTATATAATAATGATAAATAGTTCTTAAAATATTTTATCAGTTATCTCATTTGGTTTTTCACACACATAAATCTAATTTTACCTATGGAGAGAAGTGATTTGCTCTGGGGTTCATAGCTAGGAACTGTGGATCCAAAATCTGAACCTAAGTCTGGTGGGGGTAGGGTAAAAATGGGTAAAGTGAGTCAATTGTATGGGGACAGATGGAAAGGAGACTTTTTGTCGTGTGTATACAGAAGTTGAATTACAATGTAACACACATGAAATTTATAAAATGTTATAAACCAATGTTACCTCAATTAAAAGTAAGTGAAACAAACAAAAAATAAACCTAGCTCTCTTGATGCCTAATAGTTTAGAATTTTAAAACAATAGCAGTTATACTGGGTTTTACAGTTTATCAACTACCTTTTAAATAATTTTATCCATCAATTAACACTTAGAGATATATAGAATAGATACTACATCCTCTTTTAAAACCTGAATGAGCTGAAGTAATTGCAATAAGATGCATTGCTGATAAAATGGCAATTATCTTACCCTAAATTCTGTACTTTCTTCAAGACATCATACCTATTGTGCACCTATCATTTATTATGCAGCTACAAGTTTCCAAATACCGTGCTAGGCTCTAAAGATAAAAAACTACACAAATTAACTACCTCCATGAATCTGAACCTGAGGGCAAATCAGGCAGAGGAAGAGCACATGCAAGGTGTGTGATGTGTTCCTAAAAGCGGGAAGTAAGGAAAAGGATCAGAACGGAAGTTGAGGCCAGGGCACAAAGGTGTTCTGTGCCTTGGAAAGGAGTCTGTGAAATGTCCTGGTAGTGCAGAATAAAACTCCTCATGGGATCTTAAATGGTCAAGCGATGTGGTCAGATTTCTGCTTTGGAAAAAGAGCTTTAGTAGTATTCTGGTTGTTTATTGCTGAGTTCCAAACCACCCCCATATGGTGGAGCTTTGAACAAGCACCATTTTATTATTTCTTCTTTTTTTTTTTTTTTTGTGGTACTCGGGCCTCTCACTGTTGTGGCCTCTCCCCTTGTGGAGCACAGGCTCCGGATGCACAGGCTCAGCGGCCATGGCTCATGGGCCCAGCCGCTCCGCGGCATGTGGGATCTTCCTGGACCGGGGCACGAACCCACGTCCCCTGCATCGGCAGGCAGACTCTCAACCACTGCACCACCAGGGAAGCCCCTATGTCTTCTTATTTGATCAGGAATATGGTCAGGTCTCTGCTGGCCAATTATTTGGCTCCACGTGCTTGTCACTCAGAAATCAGCTGGTGGCTGGTCTGTTCTCACATGTGTGGCACGTTGATTTGGATGCCTGGACTCAGCTTCCTTTCCATATGGTCTCAGTGCTTCTCCACGTGGCCTCTCCAACAGGGTAGTTGGACTTCTTGTGCTCAGGGCTTCAAGGATTTGTTCTCCGTAAAAGTTATTCATGCCTTAATTACAGTTCTCATAAGACACTTTACCAAATAAATATTGCACTATGATTTAATCTGTTTCGTTAAGAGCTGTCATATTTAAGTTAAATGATCGCTCTTAAGATGTATGTATTTCTGAAAGACCATAGATTTAAATGTGAGGGGATTATGAATTATTCAGGGGTTGTCAAAATTCTGGGTTTAGTCCAACAAATGTTTACATGGTCAAAGAATTATTATAAAAACTATGGGCAATAAAAATATTAATAAGATCTAATTCTTGAGGGCAGAACCAGAGAGGAAAAGTCTATTGAAAAGAAAAATTTTTTAATTAATTAAAATAAAATCATGAGCTTAGCACCAGTAGCCATGAGGATGGATGTGAAGTTCATTGGGGAAAGCCACAAGCCAGTTTAGTGAGGCTAGAGAGTAGAGGCTTCCATGGGTGTGTGAATGGGTGAGTTTATTCATTTCCTGTCTTCACTTTTTTCTGAAAGATTCTAAGGAAGCTACTTAGGGATGGAGATTATATGAAAAGGTCATACTACACAATGTTATTAGGGCTTGATTGTGGGAAAATTGAGTGACGTTCTTCTATGTATTTTTCTTAATTTTTGGAGGAATTAAAAATATGCTCTCGTGATTGATTTTGGTCAAGATTGCAGAGTGGTTAAGAACAAAGGCACTGGAACCATACTGCCTGAGTTCAAGTCCTGTGTTATCTAGAGCAAGTGACTTCAACTCTCTCTCTCTGTAGTGTCCTTATTTGTAAAATGGGGATGATAACAATGGTAACTTCATGGTATGGTTTTGATGGTTAAATGAATTGATATAAGTAGAGGGTACATAGTGATACATAAATGTGTGCTTTTTTTCCCCTAGTACTATACTCTTTAGTACAATTAAACTAGTCAAGGTCATCCATTTACACCTTGTGTTGCAATGCTCGTTCCCATTTTAATTTTGAACTTAACTTTGATTTTCCACAACCTTAATGATTGTTTCTTTTTAGGCAGAAACCATAATATTTCCATTATTTTCGGCTCTGAAATATTTTTAAATTTCTCAGGAATGATTAAATACCTCAATCCTTTACAGGGTTGAAAAAAAGAAAAGGATAAAGAAAAGAAAAAGAAAGCTTTGCTTCCTAAAATCTATTACTGAGAGAGAGAGGTTTTGTTTGAGGGCCATAGTTACGGAGGATGAATGGAACGAGAAGGGCCACCAGTCGCAATAGCTGAAGGAAACCTTTATAGAAGTGTTAGAGAGAAGGCCTTTCGTTTAGAAGGCCTTTCATATAGAGTGTCAGAGAATGGAACTCCCAAGCAGCAAGCAGCAGGTTAAGGGCAAGTTGAGTTTTACTATTATTTTGAAGAGCCAAGATTTGGTGTGTTTGGAATGGTAGGGCCAAACATAATCTTTGATTTGGCCATGAGGTCATCATTTCAAATACATCCACTGATTTTTTATTCGAGATATATCACTCCCAATATATAGAAGAGAATGAAATGAACTCTTTGTGGTCAGTTATTTTATTTTCAACAATTTCCTGAGACATCAATAGTGAAATAAGTAAGAATGGAAAAGTGAAAATGAAATAATGGGAATGGCTGAAGGGAGGCAAATAATATAAAGAAAAAAGTCTTATGGGAAGAAAGAAAAGAGAAAAGGTAAAATTCATGTTGGTAAAATAATAATATTTGACATTTTAAAATTGAAGAGCTAGGTGAATTTTAAAATTTTGCATGTATTATAATAAACTACCTTTCAATAGTCCCAATTATATAAAAGTTCTGTTAAATATTTTACATTTAATGCTTTGTGAATATTGCATTTTCATGCCTTTTGCCTGACATTTAATTTCTTATCAGCATTACTTTTATGTGCCATTGGAGGGCTTCCATTTTTTATAATCCTGTTCATAAATAAAATATAAATGACATAAGCAATGCCCAGTATAGTTTTTAGTAAATTATTTAGTTGCTTTAATTTACCCAAAACTATTACTGTGCATATATGTAAATTAGTAATAAAAATTAACTTCTCAGTGTCAAACTGTCATACAGATGTAATATGTTGTTGTAGTATTTCTCATCCTGTTTCTTTTTCAATAAATCCTTTTTTCTGAAAAGGTTGATAGTCACTAGTATTATCATACTTAAAGGTCTTTTATAGAAAGAACTTGAATTTTGTATGTTAAAATAATAATTTTGTCAACTTTTTTCCAGATACCATTTTATGTTTTGTATGAGTAGGAGGCCTAGAAGAAAATATTGCAAAAATATATTCTTATTTAGCTTCAGATATATATATATAATTATGGATATGGCATTTTAGAAGTAAGAAAGAATAGCAAAATCTTGGGCAAATTGTTGCTCTCTTATGCTGCTTGAGATAATATTTTTATTTTGATCTTTTTATACAGCAGGTTCTTATTAGTTATCTATTTTATACACATCAGTGTATACATGTCAATCCCAATCTCCCAATTCATCCCATCACCACCACCCACACCCCCCGCTTTACCGCCTTGGTGTCCATACATTTGTTCTCTACATCTGTGTCTCTATTTCTGCCCTGCAAACCGGTTCATCTGTACCATTTTTCTAGGTTCCACATATATGCATTAATATACAATACTTGTTTTTCTTTTTCTGACTTACTTCACTCTCTATGACAGTCTCTAGATCCATCCACGTCTCTACAAATGACCCAATTTCGTTCCTTTTTATGGCTGAGTAATATTCCATTGTATATATGTACCACATCTTCTTTATCCATTCGTCTGTCAGTGGGCATTTAGGTTGCTTCCATGTCCTGGCTATTGTAAATAGAGCTTCAATGAATATTGTGGTACATGACTCTCTTTGAATTATGGTTTTCTCAGGGTACATGCCCAGTAGTGAGATTACTGGGTCATATGGTAATCCTATTTTTAGTGTTCTGAGGAAACTCCATACTGTTCTCCATAGTGGCTGTATCAATTTACATTCCCACCAACAGTGCAAGAGGGTTCCCTTTTCTCCACACCCTCTCCAGCATTTGTTGTTTGTACATTTTCTGATGATGCCCATTGTAACCGGTGTGAGGTGATACCTCATTGTAGTTTTGATTTGCATTTCTCTAATAATTAGTGATGGTGAGCAGCTTTTCAAGTGCCTCTTGGCCATCTGTATGTCTTCTTTGGAGAAATGTCTATTTAGGTCTTCTGCCCATTTTTTGATTGGGTTTTTATTTTTAAAATATTGAGCTAGATGAGTTGTTTATATATTTTGGAGATTAATCCTTTGTCCGTTGATTCATTTGCAAATATTTACTCCCATTCTGAGGGCTGGTTTTTCATCTTGTTTATAGTTTCCTTTGCTGTGCAAAAGCTTTTAGAGAAATTCTTAAAAAGCATTTCAGTTTTGACTCTGCCATCAGTTGTCAATTGAACACTTCATAATTCTTAGTTTTCTTACCATTAATATATTCCTACTACTTGTGCAGAAATAATAATTCACTTAAATTCATTTTTAGTCCTAAGGTAAAGTGAATTAATATATAAGATCTTTGTCTTATAAGGAGCATACCATGCTGTTAACTGCACTCTATTCCTATCGTATTTTGGGTTAAATCCCCAATTTTAATTTTCTTAACTCCATGGTCTAACAGTTTATATAAGCTGAATACTAAAATTTTTACATCGGGATATTGCTCTTGGATCTTTATTTGAAGAATAGTTTTTCAGAATTTACCCAATAAAGATTTGGGACGGTTCATATGATACATATTTTCTTAGTAACTGAATTTTAAGTGAACATAAATATTCTCTACCCATGTGCTTTTCTGGGATGTTTCCTTTCCCACCAGTTAACCACAGTATCATGATATATTAACACTTTTTCCTAATAACACCCTAAAGGAGCAAGTATGAAAAGAACCATTTCAGAAAATGAAAAGCACAGATTCTGGGTGCATTGAATTACCAACCTGGGCATCGAATAGGCTTTCTGTGTTATGATTTTAGGAAACAGGGATCTGAGTTTTAAAGTAAAGCACTTACAGTTTGTAGAAACCTGTTGATACTTTTTGAAGAGTAAAGATATTTAAAAAGTAAGCCAATAAAGCACCTTTGAAAAAAGTGAAAAATAGAGTGCGTAGTGGTATTGTGTAGGTAAAAGCTTCATCTGTCTGTTCCCAGAAATCCAAGAGCCATAGTCAAAAAGCAGCAATTTAAGATTATTCACGTTCGCTGAAAGGATGGAAAATTGCAGTGTATCTATCAAGCTAAGAGGCTCCTCCTGGCAGACAGCTCTCGGAGCGGAGCAGTGACTGTATTGACATTTTAACTCTTGACACTCTCGAAGCCCTCTTAGGCCCATGTAAACCACATGTAGTAGGGGTGGAACAAAGGTTTTGAATGTCTGAAAACAGGACAGTGGCAGGTTGAATGTGAACTGTAGCTTTCAAGTTCTAAGCACAGTTGTTTTGCTCAGAGCAATGGAGTTGGAAGCAGTTCTCCCTTATTTAAAAACTACAGGGCCAGGAAACATCAGTGTCTGCTAGGGCACTGTCGAGAGCAAACCACAGAGATCTTTTAGGTCCTGGAGTCTGTGCAGCCCCCAGGGATCTAAAGATCAAGGCAGGATCATTCAGATTTAATGGACATCGAGACTCCTGGTGTTTGCAGTCATATTGGTGACAAACCAGGGATAAATAAACCCCTCAGATCTCTGAAGTTGTTAACATCATACCAACTTTGGGAACTTTCAGAGAGTCTGAATGTTGTAATATTTAAAAAGAGCAGGTTTTGGAATTTGACAGGTCGGGTGTGATACTCCAGCTGCTTGTACTTTAATGGCTGTGAGAACTTGGGGAAATGACTTAATCCCTCAGTCTCAGAGCCCTCATCTGTAAAATGGGGATAGTAATAGTACTTATCACATAGGATTGTTTAATTAAACGACAGTATGTATGTAAAGTGCTAACCTTCTAGTAAGTCCTGGATCATTTTAAGGGCCCAATAAATCATCTATTAGCATATGATTTTGGATACCATAACATGGGCATGGTTGTATATCCAAATCCAGGAGTAAAAAGGAGACACACGGATTTCTCTGACTAGATAGAGAAAAATGCTGATAGCTTACCAACATGGAAATTGGCAACTACAAAAAGAGATAACTCAGAAAAAATAAAAATAAACTCTTCAGCTAAGACTGACACCCTTGTGATTACCAGGTGAGATTAGGGGAAGGCTGACAGCCTCAGAAGACCCCACAGATGCCCTTCTGCACCCTGACTGCAGTGAAGCTTAACTACAGTAAAACTCAATTTCAGTGGCTTTCCTTAGTCAGACTATCGGAGTTTTTTTCCCTCTACTCTTCTTTATTTTATGGTTTGTGGTGTCATTTATCTCATGTATGTGCATATCTAATGTAAGCCACATCCATACTCTGAAGGGTAAGAGAATGTAAATTCTGTAGAAGTAAATAAATACTCTAAATACTTCACTATAAATGGAAATGATGACCAGGAAGAAAAAAAAGAAGACACTTTAGAATCTAGAGGGAAATCAGACACTAAGAGGACCAGGAAAGGAGTCATAGAACTGTTTACACATCCCTAGATAGAGTCTTGTGATGTTAGTGGAAATTGAAACTCCCATGATAGTTCGAACATTTAGTATTATATAGAGTATCTACCTGTTCAAGTAACCCATAGAGTGCACTCTATTATTTCAGGTCATTTAAATTAATTCTTCTCTTTGCCAAGTTCTATATTGAATTATATCATTCTAATATTGGAAAACCTTACTGTAAATACAGGAGCTCTCAGGTGGGCCCAACTAACCATTCAGTTAGAGTGTGTTACACAAATTGCTGTTACATACAGGTACCCAAAGAAAGGCAGGCCCACTCAGGGAACTGGCAGGTGGTCATACATATGCAAGCGATATAAAACACATTTACACAAACCTGCTGGATTTCATCAAGTAATTTTCCCTCAGATGGTTTTGACTTCACTTTGCAATTTAGAGCTCATTAATTTGGCATCTCAGAAGCACACCTTTTACATGTCATTTAGAGATCAAGGTAACTCAGGCCTCAGAGTTAAGTTTTAATTTTATACTCTCCAGCTTAATGATCTGCTCCGCCTAAATTGAGTGTGCTATTACCTGTTTCAGGGTAGACTAGGCCTAATTTTTTTTTCTAAAAATAAAGCACAGATAACTTCCCCTTACTTTATAGACTCTTTATTCAGTTAGTGAAGCATGAACAACAAATAATTATTGTCATTTCTTTTATGCAGTTAATATACAAATTTGCAATAAGGCATTCTTAACCACCTTTCCAGACACTGTAACAATTGCTGAGGCCATTTCACAAAACTAGATGGGAAAAATAATCTCATTATACTGAAAAATTAAGTCAGAGAACAGTCTTCTGAATTACTCTTTTTATAGTTTTATCTTTGGCCCTGCTCTCAAGCTGAGAACATTAAAGCTTTCAACAACAAAAATTTATTCCACAAATATGGGCTTTATTTGTACAAACTAGGTTCATACTGAAAAATTTATGTCAAGTGTTTTCAGCCTATAAGGAATATCCTTAAACGTAAATTTAAAAATCCCTCTGGGCACTCCTGGTTCACTGGTGCAGCATCTAAAGTAATGCTGCACGAAGGTGCATAATGAATACCTTTTGATGATGCACTGACATTTCTAAGAAATGCCTTTGCCTCCAATCAATCTGCTCCAACCAGCAAATGATTTGGTATTCAAAGCTTCAGGAAACACCATATGAATATATTTTTTTCCCCATTGTACGATAAAGATTCAATCATAGAGCTGTCATCGGAAATTGAGATTCTGCCTTATGTTTTCAGGTTAATCTGCCAGACTCATTTATTTATTTTACTTGTAAAATAACTTTTACAAGTAGAAAAGCCTTTAGATGTGTTCGTTGTTCTAATAAGATCTATACAGTCTTTTATACTGGTTGAGTTAAAATGCTATCGGTATCATCGTAGTCAGTGGATCAAGTCAACCACCTACGACAAACATGGTGTTCTACCAAAATCATACATAACCCATGTTCATGATTAATTATCACTAATTCCTGGAACTGTTAAACTGAATTCTTGAGCATTATGGAAAAGCTCTGTTGTTTTTGT
This sequence comes from Leucopleurus acutus, assembly GCF_964270905.1. Classification (NCBI taxonomy): domain Eukaryota; kingdom Metazoa; phylum Chordata; class Mammalia; order Artiodactyla; family Delphinidae; genus Leucopleurus; species Leucopleurus acutus. The sequence continues at coordinate 91,843,287 of NC_139147.1, read as the reverse complement.
AAATTGACTGAAAAGAAAACTCTATAATAACAAGATATAGAATTGGTGGTTGCAAGTAAAATGTAATAATGACTTTTATGTACATATTAGCCACACTTCTCTCCTATCTATCTGAACCACAGCTAATGACGAACAGATGCTTCCCCTTCAGAAGTGCTTGAGCGCGCTGCTCCATCTCTCATTATCTCCAGGTTCTTGTTATTGAAACTTAAGCCCTCTGGTCATAATTTAATTTCGTTAAGTCTGTATTTTAAAGTTGTAAGTGCCAAATCCTTCTATTTTCCTAAACTCTATAGAATTTCTGGGGTGGTGCTTTGTTAGTGGATCACTTACACCATGTTAGACCTTGCTATAAGCATCTTTAATAATTTATATCATTTACTCGTGGTAATGCTGCAAATACAGTGCTCTTATTATTTCCACTGTACAAATAAGGGATTTAAGCATAAAAAGATTAAGTGACTGGTCTAAATTACATAGCAGAGCTAGGACTTGAACCAGGTAGTCTGACTATAGAGTCTGCTAATTTAGAGATCAATAAGGTCAGGGCGTTCATGTAATAAGTTCCCTCATTGTGATTGCTGAGCAAGATAACGTGTCATAATCATATTTCTAAGTGACATTTGTAATATATAACTTATTAAAATGAAACTTTTGTTTAATATGTATTTATCATCTAAAATACTTGCCAGCTGTTGTGTTAAGTTAGATTTGCAGCATCCAGAGACTGTATTTTATATATTGAAATTTCAGCCTATTTCTGTATTCATCTTTTATTTCTACATAATTTACTTAGTTTCAGCCAGTAAAAATGTGTGAAACAAAGCATTCGGAAGCATCAATTTATTTTAAACTACCCATATGCTTAGTAAAAATACTTCATTTTTTATTGATCTAAGCTTGTCATAGTATAGAAGAAATACCTTTTAGTTCAAATACCTTGTATTTGCTTTCTTTTCCTTAGAAAAGAATAAGTGTATATAAATGATAAACTTTTGACTATATTGAATTTTAATAACAATTTAGCTTTCATTGTGGGCCTGGGTGGGAAAGGATCTCACCTAAGCAAATAAGATATGTTGAAAACATGGGGAATGCATTGTACTTTTCATAAAAATTTCATTTTATAAAAATAAGTATAATATAGAATGTACGGATGCTACAAATATTTCTGTTTTAAGAAATGTAGCAAGTTTCTATGACTGGTCTACACCTAAGTACATATTTTTGAGGGAAACACTCATGTGGTAGATTCCAAAATCTACTACCTGTATTTTTTAAATTACTCATATAGGGTAGCTATAAATAATATGACAATATAAATTAAATGAATCATGTACATCAGTTACAGAAAATATATGAAGTTTGGCATAATTATGCAATCATACCTAAGACATGCTGATTTTGCTGAAGATTTCTGTTTATAATATAAAATTTCCGTTGTGGGAATTTGAAAGTTCTCTTGAAAAAAGTGTGGTATTTCCTTTACTTGACCTCTTTGGGAGTAGGTTTTTAAAGAAAGCTACATTCTTTGTGGGACAAATGAAATAATTGGTGCTTACTTTAAATATGTTATTAGTTTTATTTAATAGTTTGTTACTCAGTTTAATTTTTGAGGAGTTCATTTTAAATACCTTAAGTGAAACAAAACTGTCAGGGCAGAGGTTTATATTTTTGTAAAAAGCTACACTATTTTCCTTAAGGCAAGATAATTTTAAAGAAATGAATTTCTAATGGATTTCTAATATAAATTTATCAAATAAGTGGTTAAATGCTTCATTATAGTTGTCATCACATACTTATTTTCTTGGAAATTTTCCTAAAATCCTTTGGGTTTTTTTATTTTTTTTTATTTTTACATCAAGTGGCTTGATCTACCCAGATACTGCTCTCCTAGAAGATAGAATTTAGTGTAAATTTATAAATGTGTAACGAGTCCAAAAGTGGTAGTAAGGGTGTCAGGCAGACATCCATCATGGTGAGGAGTTAATATCTGTATCTACATTACATTCTAATTGATGGCTCTGTCTGATGTTTGAAAAGCGTTAAATTGCTGATGTACAGATGATGGAATACCTATTGTCAGGCTAGAAATGGAAACTCTTCCTCATCACTGCAGTTGGTTTGTAAATGATTTGTAGAGAAATGACTTTGAATGTTTGTATTAGAGGTCAGAATTAGAGATTTCAGATTTCTGTAGTAACTCCTGTGTGCCAAGTCTTCCTTGAGCATAAAACACACTCTACAATTCAATTTAAAACAAAAAACAGAAAAAACCCAAAACCTTTAGAGAGACTCTGAATCATTAAAATGGGAGGAAAAAGTCTAGAAAACTATGTTGAGATAGTGTCTAAGTAAATCAATAATGCATAAACTGAACAGTTAGAGAAGTAAATATCATAATATCATGTCAAGATAGGAATTGATTGATATTTAAGCCAAACAAGAAAAAAAAATGACTACTGCCAAGATATTGCAGTATTTTGCAATGTACATTAAAAAAAATGGATTGTGGGGTATTTAACCCCACAACTTATTAAGTTACGACTAACTTATTAATCTCATATTTTTATAAAACCACACATCACCTTATGTGTCCCCAAACATCAGTTTTCTCAGCCTAAAGAATGACTCAACTTTGGACATCAGCTTCCTCTTCTGTAATATGAGAGAGCTTAGAATCATGGATTTTAAAGGTTACTTTATTTCTACTGCCTTCAGGTTTTTCCTGTTCTCTAGTATTGTCTTGTACTATTTTTGTTGTTGTTTTAACCAAGTATGATTTAAAGTCTTCTTCTTCTATCAGTTAATCGACCATCTCCTAACCTGTCTGAATAATTATCACTGACTCCATATATCACTTCTTTTCTCTGCTTGTCTTGATGTGACCAAAGACAGAATTCAAATAATGCACATTCTTGAATCATCATGGAAACCAGGCCAAGCAGAAAAAAGGGAGAGGAAGAGAGGAAGGAAAAGAGGGAGGGACCAAAGGGGTCTGCAGAGTCACTCCTGAGGCTGTTCTAATACGTAGTACCAACTAATATCTGCATGGTAAGAGTTGCTATGTCATGTGGCACTTTTTAAAAATATTTTAGTCTCTACATATAGATTAATTGTAAAAAGAAAAAAACAAGCAAAAACCTATCATATACGTGTGTGAGTGTACGTGTGTGTGTATTATGCAACCTGCTCCCCTTCTCCACAATGTCCTGCAGAATTATATAATTTCTTCTGCATTATTTAATTCATTTTATTTCTTCCAACAATCCTTGACAATCCTCTCTCCTCTAATACCAGAAATATCCCTTCAAACCTATATAGCCTACGTGACACTCAATGGATGTTTTAGGATCACTGTCTCAATTATTCCTAGTAACAGCACTATGATGTTTATATTATCACCATGCCCATATCACAAATGAAGACCCTGTGTTGCAGAGAAGTTAAGCCTTTTGCCTACGGTCACCCTTTCCTAGCTTTTTCTCCAACTCTGGTTCGCACACCAGTCTGGGTTTTTCAAATGGTCCACGTACCATGCACCGTGCACTTGTATTCCTCCGTGTGCTTATACATTTTCCCCTGCCTGGCTGTTCTCCTCTCACACCCCTGGTGTGTCCTAGTTTAACTCCTCCTTTCTCTCCAGAAGTACCTCAGAAATAACTTTGGGTGGGGAATTATTTCCCATATTCTCTGCTAGAATCTGTCACCCCTGAGTCTCCCTTGTGCTTTGCATATTTTATGTGACATACTTGTTTGTTCAAGTGTCTGTCTCTCTTATTGAATCATTCCCTACTTGAGGAATAGGGACCCGTTCATCTTTGTTTTCATTGCCTATCCCCATACCTGATATGTATTAGGTACTCATCTTTATTGAATCAGCTCTGGACAAGAATAAATCAAAAATGGTATCGTAGCAGATGAGAAATCTAGTCAGAATTAGAATTTTTATTTTGTAAGGTTTAATATTTAATTGTACTTGAACTCTCTTAAACATTCAGGACATTTTAATTTATATGGACCTCTGTCAGCCAGGATTGGAATTGCATATACCCATAATTCTGTACATAATGCCACTCCCTTTCATGAAGTCTTTGTTTGTATATTTTTCATTAGAGTTCACTTGTTAACAACCCGCCCTAAGACACTTAGCAAATCAGTTGTCAGCTGAGCTCTGTTTTTCACTCACCACAGTGGGGTCCATAGAAAAATCGTAAAACGTAGTGAGGGACCTTAGAATCCAGCTGGGATGACAAATCTAATACACAGAAAATTTAAGTATAAATACTCCTAATGTGCAACTACAATACACCAGTGTGTTACTGAATACAGACTGAAGACCACTTGTAGCTAATTAGTCCAGTTTTCCTAATACTGCTCTGCAGGATACAACAAACTGTCATCCAAAACTGTGTAGGGGAGAAAAGCCTCCATCTGCCACTCAGTAGCAAGGTTATGAAACTAAACTCTCCTATCCTGGCAAAAGGCTTCCCTCTTTGGATGGATGCCATCCCAGACTTTTATTTAAAGTTCAGCGAGCCAGGCCAATTCATGTCACTAATTCCATAAAACAAGTTGGCTTTCTATGGTAGCCTTAAAGTTTTCCAGTCATTCTGATAACTCATGACTAGGCAATACACCATATTTTGCTTCTTGGATTTCTATAGAGGTGCTACTTCATTTTGTTGTCCTCATTCTTACCCTGAATTTGTGTTTTTAAAATTAGCTCTGGTGATGTAACTGATCCCAGGGTCTTTTTTTCCCCCCTTAACTTAACAAATCACACTTTATTGCTTCTGTCCTCAGTTTTTCTTAAAAGTGATTTTGAAAATGTATAAGCTTAAACTTGGCTTTCATTGTAATACATTGTCTTTAATGCAGTTGTGCATTTGTGACTTTAATTCTCCTGAGCTTCAAAAGAATAGTGCGTGTTTGTGTGTGTGAATTTTATGTTTTCTCATAGCTTTTGCATCAGATGCCTTCTACTTTTATTTATTGTTTGTCTTTTTTCTATAGTAAACATCAACAGCAAAACATAAGATTAAATAATTAATATATGATTTTCTATAGGAATGAAGTATTTCCCCTGATTAAAATCACTAAAATTTTATGAACAGCTAATATAGATTACTGTTTTGTTTTCACCTTGGAGGTTTTCTTTGTTGATTTATTTTCAGAAAATATACTGCTCTTATTTTCACAGGTAAAAAGATGGCCTATCAGAAGGTCAATGCAGATCGAAGAGCTCCAGGACATTCACAGTACCTAGACAATGATGACCTCCAAGCCACTGCCCTTGACTTAGAGTGGGACATGGAAAAGGAACTGGAGGAGCCTGGTTTTGACCAGTTCCAGCTAGATAGTGCTGAGAATCAGAACCTGGAGAATTCAGAGACTGCGGACCTCAGTCTTGATCCCATTCAACCAGCAACTTCACCCAAAGGAAGGTTTCAGCGACTTCAAGAAGAGTCTGACTATGTGACCCATTATACAAGATCTGCACCAAAGAGCAACCCCTGCAACTTTTGCCGCCTTTTAAAGCTATTTTGCACAGCAAGCATTTTATTTATTTCTGGAATTTTGATAGGCTATTACACACATAAAAACTGCTCTTCAAATGCTACGTCTTCAGGAACACTTGATCTTCAGTTACACCAAGAGATTCTCAAGACAATCCAAGCAGAAGATATTAGGAAGTCTTTCAGGTAGGCATGCAAGAAATAGATGTTGGTGGGATGCATCTTCTGGGAAAGATGTCTTACAGGGAATATCATACTGTGATTTTTCTATTGTTTAAGGTTAGTCTTACAAGCTGAGAAACATAACTTACCAGCAACCCCTTCACAGAGGGGGTGCACGTTTTCAGATTTACGATACTGTAATGCAAATTTATGGTGCTGCTTTAATAATTGATAATAAGAACTGTAACTACTGTGGAGATAATAGACTCCAGCCAGTGTATTTTCTCCCTCTTGGGAAAGCCCAGGTAAGCCAAATTGGGATGCAAAGATTGCTGGATGTGTGTGTAATAAAAACTAGGGCATTAGCCATAAGATTGAAATTTTTAATGACATCAGAATAAAATAAACTTGCTTTATGGACTGAAATAACTGACAGGAGGTAAGACAAGCACTGCTCGTATTTGGTCCCCTGCATCACTGAGTTTCCCAGTTGAGTATTTTTATTGAAACACATTGCGTTCCATATATCAGGCAATTCTAAAAGGTCACCTCTCTCTTTAAGGTAAGTTTGCATATGACCTCTCTAGCCAGAATGTGTTGTTAATAAGTTAAATGATAAGAAAATATTTTTTATCAGGCCTTAATAATTTTGAATTCTTGGGAAAAGCTCCACTCATGTCATATAGCTATTGGGTAACTTAAATTTTGTTGCTTGATATATCATTAGCATATATGTTTAATTGTAAAGGGTTCCCTAGTTAACATATTTAGAGAAGTGAGCAACTGGAAGAGGAAGGTTAGATATTAGCCTCCACATATGTCTTCCATACCTGGCAATAAAGAATAATCCTAGGTGAATCATGTTTGTTGATTGTAGGTAGATGAGAGAGAAGGATACTAGGTCATAAGGATATTCCTTCTGGGTTACACTGACTTATTACCATCAAGATGTTGGCACATGTGCATGTCTAGGGATCTTCTAGGGAGCATGCCCACTGAAGTGCATCATTTAACCTGTGTGCTGAAATATCACATGTGTTGACGTTGGCAAGTTATAATTCTCTTTCTGAATATCACATCTGAATGACTTGTGGGAATTTGTTTTCTACACCCTTCTATGTCTGCTATTTACTGTTGCATAAGCGTCTCTGGATGTGTCATATGCAGATACTAACAATTTCCATGGTATTTCTCAATGTAAAATTACTTACAGTGAATTGAGTGAAAGATATAGCATTGTCTTATAATGAGTGATTGTATCCGTCAGGATCCAACCGTAAAAGAAAACTCCCTAAATATTTAAAGCAGAGGGCATTTAAAGTAGGGAAATAATTCCATCAGTGATGAAAAGCTGAGAGGCCCGTCAGGGGACACTGAGGTAGACAAGAGATGAACAACAAAATGGAGTCATTACTAAACCTACGCTGGAGAAAGGGAGTTGGGATAACTTGATGGAAGCTGGAACTTTCTGCGTACACAAATGCAGGGGTTGGGCTGGCAGTGGGGATGTAACCTCAGCCAGGGGTACTACTGAAGACAGAGTAAGAAGTACCATGGCTTCTCCCTTCCTCCTGCCCTCCTACCAGTTGTTCCGTTGGTTGTCTGAACCCAGCACGCAGGCTGCTGACTCAGAGCCTGGGAAAACTCATCCCAAAGCGTTCAGATCCCTGTAGCAGGGGAAAGGCAAGGGGTCTGTCCAAAAATTAGATCTAACCAGCACAGGGATGTTATTTAAAGAGAGAGAGAGAGAGAGAGAGAGAGAGAAAGGAAGAAAGAAAATAGAAGAATTCCATAAAACTCTGTCTACTCTAACTTCATGGTGGACATTCATTTCATTACGAAAGTGTCTTCTGGAAAAGGATCCATGGATTTAACTCATTTTTCCTGAGCAACTGTTTAGTTTTTAATGATGGACACAATGAATCTCATAACCTAGCCTGCTTCCCTCTTTACTTTGGCTTTTAGTAAGTTCAGAGTCAAATTTGTATTGAAATCATAAAGAACTTACAGGCATGCCTTTTGTATACTAACTAGTCTGAATATTTTCTCTCCTTATCTTCCTTTGGCCTTCTTTGCCTTATTTTTTTTCCCAGCATTGTAGACAATTTTAAAAACTGACATGTCCTTTTTGTAAATAGGCAGCTAGTTCTAAAATGTTGAAAATGTATAATTAAGTAAACATATTCATCATTTCCCTCAGAATAGGAGTTGTATTACCATAAGGCTTATATTCTCTTAAACTCAAAAATCAACAAACTATATATTTAAAAAATATAACCACTGGCAATTTTACTTCTAAGCAATATTCAGTCGTTGGGCACAAATTCACAATTATGTCCTGTCAGATAGCCACAGTTTTTTCCTTGCTGAGATAATAGGTCTTTTTCATCAAAAAATAATATTTTGGTACAAATATGTTTACGTAACTTTCTTCGAATTACAACTCTTCATCCAAAGACAACTGTTCCCCCGGTAGTCGCGCTAACCACATGCCTTATTATGATTTCTTGTGTTTACTAAGTCATCCTGGCATTGGCTCTGTACATCATGGGTTCCTCCTGTTTCTTTTCATCAATTTATGATCAGTTTTGGGCTCTCACCGATCTACTGTCTTGTTCATCAGTTGCTGTATTTCTGCTCTATTTGTTCTCCATTCCTGCCCGTGCCGTAAGACTATGTCAGTTCTTGCCAAACATCCTAACAGTTATGCAGTATAAAAGATACTCTTTTTATAATAGATAAGTTTGCAGACTCCATGAAGGAATGGACCTACTTGCTTTGCCCATCATTAGACTATTGTCCAGCAGACATTGAATCATTATTTTTCTAAGGGAGGAAATGAATGCATGAATAGGTGAGGAACAGATCTGTGTTTAATTCATCAATTTTATTATGTATTCTGAAAATCATTTTACTTACCATTTAGGTTTTTCATATTATGATTATATTCAAAGTATTATAAATAAAATTTTGATTTATAACACAATTATAAAATACTAAATTATATAGCTATAGTTACTCAGAGGCTATGCTAAGTTCTGATTTTAGATAAGTGACAACTTAAATCAAAGCCAGATACTGTAAAAATGCTAAAGTATCACTATTGATGTCTCATTTTCAGCTGAGGCTTAAATACAATTGCTACTACTAGGACCAGTATGTAGAACTTCGGAGGAAAAAAGAAAAAGATGGTATAAAACCTTGAGATGATGACCCTGTTGTAGCCTAGGAGAGGTTAGAGAAGCTGAGAACTAGGAGAGTGGAAAAAGAGAATTTGGGGAGAAAGCTGCTAATGGTGTTGTAAGCCCCAGTCTTTTCTCAAGGAGGAAGCCTCAAGTCCAATGAAAAAGGGGTTTAATAGAACTCCTTGGAAGAACTGGGTGTCTGCCTTTCTACCTAAGAAATCGAAATGACAAGTCACGGACTGGCTAGTTGTGGATAAGATTGCCGAAGAAGAGGTGGTGGTTTGGGGGGTAGCCTATGGCAGTTTCCTTCTAGGGACTCTATCCAAGCAGGGAGAGAGGGAGAGGGGAAGAGGGAGAGAAATCACTATGGTCTAAATGTTTGTGTCCCCCCCGCCCCAGAATTCATATGTTGTTGAAATCCTAATGCCCAATGTAATGGTATTCGGAGGTGGGGCTGCTGGGAGGGAGATGCTCAGGTCATGAAGCTGGAGCCCTCGTGAATGGGCTGAGATTTTATACAAGAGACCCCACAGGACTTCTAGTCCTTCCGTCATGTGAGGACACAGGGAGAAGGTATCCTTTGTGAACCAGGGAGAGGGCCCTTATCAGCCACCACACCAAATCTGCCAGTGCCATGATCTTAGAATTCCCAGACTCGAGAACTATGACATAATGTTGATAAGCCAACCAGTCCGTGGTACTTTGTTATAGCAGCCTGAAAGGACTAACAGAAAGAGAGAGATTGCGGGGGAGGAGCAAGCAAGCTTCCTGCATGGCTGAAAAGAACTTACCAGAGACAGAGCTAGAGGTCTGGTCAGATGCCTGGAAGAAGGAAGAAGGAGGTAGAGGAGAGTGCATTACTCATGTTAAAGGAAGGTGAGAAATCCCCAGTCGTGGGATGGGTGAGTGGGTCCCCAAAGAACTGATGAAGCTGGACAAGTGGAAAGTTCAGCTGACTACTCCTGCTACAGTCAGTACCATGCCAGTTCTTGAGAGTTCTTGTCCAGTGAGAACCTTTTGCTCCTGCTTTAGCTATTCTCACTTGCTCTGTTGCAACCCTGAAGGTGTCAGAAGCTCTGAGAAAGGAGGTGTAAAAACACAGAAGAAACTGACTATTCTCCTTTCCTTGGCTGTAAGTTTCCCAATCTAGAGATGGTCAAAAAATGGGGAAAAGTTCAAAGTTTTGACTATTAAATGACACTGAACCTTTTAATTACTCACTGGAGGAGCTCAGGTCACTTAACAGTGACCAGAATTACTGGGTTTTTAATCCAGAAACAGGAAAACAAACAAACAAACTAACCCCAATTAATATAAATGGGAGGAAAAAAGTGCTTTATGATTGCATTCCCTGAATCATGCTTGCTCAGTGTAGAGATTACACATGCGCTATTTTTGTGTGTGATGTTTTAGAAAAAAATACATTTGAATAATGTGTTGATCCAGAGAATCATTGATAGACATATTGACAGCATATTCCAGTTGATGGACCTAATTATCCCGTAATAAAGCCCACATAAGCCAACTACTTGATATCATGTTGATCAAATAAAAGGAAATCTTTTTCAACATTAGCACAGGACTATGAATTCCGTGTGTGTGTATTAATCAGTCTTCTAATAAGATTCTCCTGGTCACTTCTGCAAATACTTGTTGCTATTTGAAAAAAGCATTCACTCTTTTACAGTGGTGGTTGATTTCTTTCATGTATCTTCATGTAAACAGATGGTGTATATTCAGATGTATATTGGATATATTCAGATGCGTGAGATTTAAAATAGGCCGTTAAAAGTTGCATTCATGTATGCTTTTGGTGACTTGGAACAGTAACTAGATAATGCAAGTTTATTGTAAGTATCAAAACAGGAGGCTGGGCTCACACAATAATCTGTGAATAGGAATTCATTTGACTGAGCCTTGTTGATAAGGAATTTGGATCCAGTCAACTCCAGGGACCCTAGTAGCCACAGTCCTCTTATTTTTACTGAAGGGTTGAACCACCAAAGTGATTTATCTCCCTTTCCATCTGTACTACTTTTTGTTTGCCTTATTCGTCTCCCAGTACCCACTGCTATGTTCTCCAATACATTATTCCTCCATTCCTCTTCTAGCCTATGGGGCTAGAATGAAGTATGATTGTTTTCCCTTTGGGGGTCAGCGATGTTTGTGACTCTGTCAAGTGCTTATCCCTAGTCTAATCAGATTTGGCCGAGAGCTCTTTAACTTAGAATGTGACTGGTACATGTTTTATTTCCCCTGTATAAGTCACAGAGCTTTTATCATATATATTGTTGAATGAATGATCTATATGTGTGTGCATATGTATATACATACTAAAGATCGTAAGCATGTTGCTGAACAGAGTAAAGCATGTTGAAAGCTTCAAAATTTAGTTACGTAATATAAATTATAATGATAATTGAAGTGAATAAACCAATGAGGTTAAGTATATTTTTGAATGCAAGAATGTTGCTTTTCGACAGCTGTAGATGCTGTGAAATGGTGAGAAGAAAAGGAGAAAATGTGGTACTCTAATTATGGTTAATATGGTATCTTTTTTTATGGAAGGGGCATTATTTTTTTTCTTCTTATAAGTAAAATGTATACAGAAAGTTGGAAAAAAATAAAGTAAAAACCACCCATAACCCTACCACCTTTTCCCCCATAATTTTATTCTTTCTTTCTATCTTTACCTAACAAGAAGCAAAGTTGTATTGTACCGTGTATATATTTTTTGATATCTGCTTTTGAATTTTTTTCCACTCACAATATATTGAGAACCATTTTTCAAACTAGTAAATACAGAATTGAATCAGTACATTAAAATGCTGCTGGCATTCCCTTATGTAGAGGACGTGAATTTATTGAGCCCATCCTTTATAAATGTACATTTAGTTTGTCTCTACAAACATTTTCATACATAAGTCTTTGTGTGCTTATTTAATTATGCCCTTCTGATAAATTCCTGGAAGCAGATCACAGATTGGGGGAGTTGAAATTTGTTTAGCTGTTTGCTTTGTGTTAGTTACCAAATTGCCTTGTAGGGCTGCCAGCCTTCTAGGTCCTCATTATTTTTTTGTTTTGATAGGCCAAAAATAGTGTTGACAAACTTTTATATCTTAATTGACCATTCATATTTCTTTTTTTGCATGTATGAACCTTTTATAATTTAAAAACATGTTTACTGAATATTGTAGTAGAAAAATAGTCTATTACTTTATGTAATCTTTCTGGATTTTATTTAGTTGATGCATTTTATTTGTTAGCAAATGAACAATAAAATAAAATCCCTAGATTTTTAAAAATTTCTGCATTATTTGGACAGGGGCAATATTTTTCATCTTTCTCTGGCTCGGTACAAGTAATTAACCATGAGTTAAGTTATACTGTGAAATGATCTTTACAAACATTAAGTAAAACACCACATTTTCTTAGCTGTTGATTAATTCTTTGAAAGTTTAGGAAATGTTATAAATTATCTTCAGTGATTTTTCTCTCCTCCGATCCCACAGGGCTATATTGTTTGCTGTTACACTTTAAAAATGCAAGGCTTGATGATGGTGATACCATCGGCAACTGTTCTCTGGTTTCCAGCTGTACTTTCCAGCCATCTTTCTGCCCCTCCTCTGTCTTGAATTATATTTTGGCTTCTGTCTTTTCTACTGTTTGTGTTTTTTGTTCCTTTCCAATTTCAGTATTTAGAGGGATGAGAGCAGGAATGTTGGGAGATATGAAGGCAATAAAGCAACTGGCATTTGAATTGGAGAAAAACATGTAAATGTATTTAAAAAGTGCACATAATTCAATTTATGCAAATGACAGCAGAATGAATTTAACAGTAATAGAGTGATGGTTCCTAAAGGAAGTAATTAGCTATTCTATCATTGATTTTTCCAGATAACAAATGCACATTGTCTTAAATTTAATCACAAAAGGAATACAAAGGATTAGATTTATTTAATTATCCATAGTATTTTATTGCTCTGGACTTGAAGTAAAGCAACTGCTTCATTCAGTTTCTCAGTGTCATGTAGAGTGACATGAATTCTCTTAAATGTCTGGCTCAACTCAGATAAAAGCTTATGCCTTTCACAATTCTTAGGCATTTGTCTGGAACAAGAGCAGCACCCACCAGTAAGATGAATGAGGATTATTGACAGAGGGTCTTTGAGTGCAATGGCCACCTTCTCAATCCTAGGCATTCTTTGAGGGTGGCTCAGGTGCCTCAGTGAAAGCCTGAGTCCTAACCACTGGACCCCAGGGAATTCCCATGATTCCCTTTTTTGATCTCCCACCAATTGAGTTCTCTCTTTCCTTGAAACTCTCAGTACTTCATTTTCTCTCTCTCTGTTGACATAAACTACCTTCTACCTTGCAGTGGAGAAAGAACTATGCGTCTGGCCCAGTCCTTGAGTCATAGTATGTGGACACTCAGTAAATCTTTATTGCAGGAGACAGTGCACCCAAAATATAAACCTACTATCATTTTTTTAAAAGAAAATATACTTCTGGCTATTCATGTACATTGCTGAAATTCAAAATTTTATATATATATATGTATCAGACCTTTGCCTTTTTAACATACTTTATATATATTCTCATAGCATGTGTTAAAAAGTTGATTTTGAAGGTAGAGGATTTTCTTTTCTCTAATGAAAACATGTGTTGTGTGTCTGCTGTATACCAGGCACTCTGCCAGTCACTCGACAGGTTTTAATGATATTCTGTTTAATCTAGAGAGCATTTCCTTTCTATAAAGAAGAAATGAAAGTAAAAATTGCACAGAAAGGTACTTCTATGATCACAGGTTTGATGGAGGTGCAAAGTAGATTCCCTCACAGATCTTTTCATGCCTTGCCAGTGTCAGGAAAGGGTTGTCTCAGACGAGGACCAGTTCAGCCTGAAGGCTTGCTTTATTCCTTCTCCATGGTCAAGTAGAATCAAAGGGTTCTCCCCGCACCTTCTCCCTTTCCCCCCACCCTATCCCTCATCTCTTGCCCTCTCCCTGCTCCCTACACACACACATTATTTTATCCTCGAGGTTATATACTACGATTAGGTTACTTACTTTCCTAGTAAGCAAATTTTCTTTATCTTTTTCATTAAATCTATCTCTCTTGTGAAACACCAGGAGTAAGTTAGATTGTTAAGGATCGAAATGCAGGAACTCTTCGTTTTTCAAATTTGGTTTTGTCTTAATGGGAGGAATATATTTTACATAATGAAAGGACTCTTTTGCAGTGATGGTCAGTGAAATATTTTTGTTAGCTATATCAAGGTCATCTGCCCTTACTGTCTGGCTATCCTGAAACTGCTCAACCTTAAGGCTCATCACATTTTTCTTGTATCTTTCCTGCATTGACTGTAAGAGTCGTTTTCTTCCATTCACTTCTTGATCTTATTCATTCCAGAAAAGGAACAAGATCAGTCAGATGTAGTACAAGGGAATAAATAAACCATTTCCTTTGAGGATCAAGTATGTCAGTTTCCTGTGGATTCACTTGACTTCCTGACACTCGTGGCGATAGAAAAGTTGGTAATGATCACATTCAGTAGACTGAAGTATAGTTAAACATGGAAAGGTTGGGAACTGATTACATACTTCTCTTTCATGTTCCTTTTTTTTTTTGTGGTACACGGGCCTCTCACTGTTGTGGCCTCTCCCGTTGCGGAGCACAGGCGCCGGACGCGCAGGCTCAGCGGCCATGGCTCACGGGCCCAGCCTCTCGCGGCATGTGGGATCTTCCCAGACCGGGGCACGAACCGTGTCCCCTCCATCGGCAGGCGGACTCTCAACCAGTGCGCCACCAGGGAAGCCCCATGTTCCTTTTTAATGTCAGTGAAATCAAGATTCAAATAGTAGACGTGGCCCTTTGAGATTTGCAATTTGAAAATCTCAATCCATGCTTTAGAACTTAAGCAAATATTTGACAATTGCAGCTAAAAGCATTAATCCCATAATCTCATCAGGCTAGTTTACAAGAGAAAAATTAAACTATATATGAAAAGCGATAATTTGATTTTGTAAACATTGCATAAAGTATTTTATTATAGTTACCTAAAAAAATTTAAATGGATGTTTCTAGCTGATGGAAAAAAAGTAGATTTGGCTGGTAATTCAGATATTTAAAAATGGATGATGAAAACTTCCTCTCCACTGCCCCCATCTTGGGTAACTATAACAAAATAGATAGGTGATATTATTTCCCGAATGTTAGATGCTTATATAAATACACTGTGATGGTTATTTTTATATATCAACTTGGCTAGGCCACAGTGCACAGATGTTTGGTCAAACATTATTGTAGATATTTCTGTGAAGGTATTTTTTTTTTAAATGAGATTAACATTTAAATCAGTAGACTTTGTGTAAAGCAGATTATCTTTAATAATGTGGATGGGTTTCATCCAATCAGTTGAAGGCCTTACTAGAAAAAGACTGGCCTCTCAGGAAGAAGAAATTCTACCAGCACACTGAATGCCTTTGGACTTTAACTGCAACTCTTCCCTGAGTCTCCAGCCTACTGGTCTATCTTACAGATTTTGGACTTGCCAAGCTTCCACAGTTGCATAAGCTGACTCCTTAAAATAGATATCTCCCTCTCTCTATATATAAATCCTGTTCTCTTTCTCTAGAGAACCCTAACTAATAATACATGCCGATTTAGGAAACTTAAATAAACCAATACAATTTGGCTGTTTTTTTTTTTTTTAACTCTAGAATAACATAGTCAATCTTTAGGGTTAAACTGAATAATATGGAAAATTGATATTGATTTTTTTTTAAGCCAATGCTCATCATTACCCTTATTTCATTAATTTCAGATCTTATTTTTAATGTAAAATACATTTATAGGATAGAATTTGAAATTACATTCAAAGTGTCTACCAACTATTTCAAATATTTTAAAAATGCTTAATTTTCTCAGCTTAGTTTGGTGGCGTCAAAATGTAATCAACCTCCCAAGCAAAAATGCTTTTTCCAAATTTTACAAGAGTCATTCTTATCTGGAAAAAAAAATGGCATTGAAGTTCCCTTCCCTTTCATTATAACTAGAGCAAATGTATTAAATTTTATATGCCTGATTTGGGAAATCAGTTTCTGTCTTCAGTAACTGAGTGTGTGTTATAACTGGGCCCTTTACAAATGAAGTGCACTTCTATTGCTTAAAAATTGCTTTCCTGTGCAACATGATGTAGTAATGAATTAAATCCAAATGAGCCTTATATTCACAATGTCATAATATGTAACTCGTCCCCTGTGGAACTTTTTTATTATCTCATACAAGGTAAGCTAATGTCTTCCTCTCATGACTCACTTCTCAGAAGGGTATGCAGGTTTCAGTATTAGAAATAAAGGAAGAAAACTACCATTTGAGATCAAATTACCTTTCTATAAACTCTTTAAATCAGAGAGGACCTTATCATGTCCCAAAATATGCAAATCAAATTCTGATAGAACAAGAAACAAAAGAAGTCGTTCCAGTTCTGTGGAGTGCATTTCTCTGTGAGAGAAAAATGAAACTGAACATTTTGCTTTGTTTCTGCACTGAACAGAAACGTGTGCAGGTGGTTTTTACCTTCAATAAAAATAAAATAAGTGTGGGCGTTTTCTCGCTATTTCTTTGCTCGCTTTCATTATATTAACTCTATTCTGTAGGGAACAACTTGTAAAATCAGCTTGTGCCAATATTGTAGTTCAAACTGCTACAGAGATTTAAAAGTTCTAATTTATTAGCCTGATAATTTTTGTAATTTGATGAAACACATCAGATATTCTCTTATTATAGCTGCCTTCGATGTTTCT
Source organism: Leucopleurus acutus (assembly GCF_964270905.1). Taxonomy (NCBI): domain Eukaryota; kingdom Metazoa; phylum Chordata; class Mammalia; order Artiodactyla; family Delphinidae; genus Leucopleurus; species Leucopleurus acutus. The sequence continues at coordinate 91,826,614 of NC_139147.1, read as the reverse complement.
GAGTGGCATATCGGAATTTAGCTGGGTATTTCAGAATATGTCTTGCTATTCATATGGGCAAAGAGCAAAGGGAGAAAAATGTTTATTTTAGCCCAGAGGGTGCAGCCAAGATAAATTGCATCAGGTTTTCATAGGCTTTTACTTTTACTTCTTGTGGCTTCCTATGGGTTTTTCTCTTGGCCTGCATCTTGCTCTTGTGAGCCATAGCTGGATCTGAATCAGTTGCTGCTGGCATACCACATGATAGAGATCTAAGCCTTCATCCTGCCATTCTTATTTAAAGTAGAAAACCTAAATTCCCATATGATCTGTTTCTCCTGGTTCAAAATTTTAAATTACGTTTCAATCAAAGACTTCAAATAATACACAAAAGTAAGCACATTATCTATTTATATAGAAAAGTACTAGGGAATTAGAGGCAAAATCAAAGCTATACAAGTTGAGAACCTCAACTTTCTAATTTAAGGGTTTGTATTCTTAATCAAATTTATGTTCCATTAAAAAAAATAACAGCTGATGGCCTACCATCGAAGACTTATCCAGTGCCCTTTAACATCAGTGCATTTCCTTATGCATGTATTTATTTAATGACTATTTCTTGTGAGCCTACTGTGTGCTGGGCTAGCGACAAAACAATGAACAAGACATATAATTAAGTACCTGCATTTGTGGTGTTTATGTTCCCACTGGCCAGAGGGAATCAATGGGAACATACTTGTTCTGTAAACTAAGCATAATGAAACAAAATGATACATTGTGGTCAGTAGGAAGGGAGGGAGGGAGGGAGAGACTGACTAATTTGCAGAGGTCTCTACCGGTGAATTTTGGATGAAGTGGTCAATTCAGTTTCAAATGGACACTTACTGTCGCTCCTCCCTGCTCAGTGGACTTCCATGGAGCCCTTCTCCTGCTAATTTATTTGCTTTGCCACTACTTTTGCAAATAAATGACAACAAAAAAATACAAAACTAACCCACTTGTGAAGAGTGAGTTTAATAGGAAGCAAGAAGATGGGAGGAGATGGTGACCTCTGACCAGCCTTGAATTTCTATTTATTTGTAATATCCAACATGGAATTTAATTGTTCCAAATAAGAAACACTGTGCTCCATTGCTGTCTCTCTTGAAAATTACTGAATAGGGTCACTTACTTAAAGTTCTGTTTTTCTTCCCCAAATAGCCTCATTTCTAAGGATTGCCTCATCACTGCCTGTTGTTTTTGTTTAGTTTTTTTCCCCATAAATTCCACATTACCTAATAAGTAAAATCTTTGTTATAACTCAGTCTTATTCTGAAATAACCATTCTAAGGATGATTTGTTAACCCTGGATTCTTCAGTTCTTAGTTCTTGTTTAATCAGTTGCAGTCTTTTGAAAGAGTTGCAGTTTGCTAATTATATGTAATTATGATCTGACGCCCAGTGGTACATATTAGCGTTTTAAGGCTGCAGGCAGTATCCGTGAGGGAGTTGCTTTACAGATAAGAAAATTCACTTGAATATTTTTTGTTTAATTTTCTTAATATCTACATATATTGCAACTGAGGCCTTCAAATGGGTAGGGACAAGGTATTGGAAGTTGTTCTACTCTAGCCTTTTTGGTGGAAAATGTTACCGTTTTGGCAGGAAATGTCCAGAAGGAATTGGGACCAGAGGATTTGAGAAGTCTCCAGGTATGGGTTCTCAGAATTGGGAAAGTAGCAGCTTTGTGGTAATCATGCAGGTAGAGAAGATAGTGATTACAGCTAGCGATTTTCAATCCAGAAATAAAACTCTTTTCCTGTTCTGGGAATAGGGGCAAACTAAATGACAGACAGTACTGGTATTAAGCATCGCTACGATAGTCTGTAAGCAGGAAAAATAAATTTGGGTATTGGTGGAAGTGTCACTTGGAAGATAATTTGCTGATTGGTTGGGGGAAAAAGCTGTGAAAATGACACAGGATGAGAAAAAAATCAGAAAACTAGAGAACAATTGGAAGTGAGAGAAATAAGATGACAGTCACCAGCAGAACGAGTTAAGTCTTCCTTCTGCCATGTGATTTAAGAGAGGGTTTCTAGCTTAGAAATCTGGGTTAGAAAATAAGCCAGGAAGGAAAGGCTACCATGAGAATCTAGTCTAGAAAATTGTTAGAAGGGAAGAAAAGAGGCTCCAGTAGAAGCTAATGGGAGAGTCAACAATCGGGCCGTGGAGAAATGGCAACTCAGCTGTTCATATCTGAGAGGCCCCGCTCCAATATTCTGTGTGGGCTGTGTACAAGTCCTGGAAAGAAGGGGAAGATTTATCCGGGGAAAATTTATCCAGTCTGAGTCTTGGAAGTGAAGTAAACATCTGAAGAGGAACCTAGACAAAGCTGCAAAACTTAGCAGAAAACCAAACATACTTCTAGCTCTCACTTGACCTTGGAACGTTGCCCAGAATCTGCATCTAAACTGCACACTCAATGTTGATAGAGGTCATGCAGTATTTTTCTGCAGATGAAACTGATATAACTGTCATAGGATTATTTATGCCTAGTGTTTCTGAAATCCTCCAGAGTGATGGGAAATAGGACTATGCACCTAGAGCTACTGTTGAAATTAAATACCAACTCAGATGCTACAGTATCAACCTGTGATCCTTTGAAGGCAGGTAGTAATAGTCTGTTTGGGAAAATAATAAAGACTTGGGTTTCCTTTGTTCCTGAGTTAGTTTACCTTGAAGCTATTGCTCATAACTCAGCTGTTGTCCACAGATAACTTAAGCACAGGTCACTTCTTGGAACATGTAGACTCATGTTTCTCATGATTCAGTGCCGCCGACTTCTCCAGTCAGCCAGTTGGGAAAAGGTAAATTTAGGGTCATTCCACACATATCATTGTTCCCTGCGGTACCTGTACTATATTTCTGTAATGTCCATATCACTGAAGACTTGAAGTCAAGGGAATTTATATCACAACAATACAAACAAACCAGTCTGCATGGAATCAAATCCCAGCTCTACTATATCCAGCTGTATGATCTTGAGGAATTTCTTAAACTTGTGATAACACAGTTTTCCTCATTTAGAAAATGTAGGTAGTAATCGTCCCACTTTCACATAAGTGAATAGAAAAATAAAAAGTACTTAGGACTTAGCATGTAAAAAACCCAATATTACCTATTTATCGTTGTTGTTATTTTTGTTAGTAAGAGGTCTTCAGTCGTGTTCCAGTGATAATTTCTCATTGATCACCATCCTTCATAAGCTGGCTTCTTGGAATGTGGCCCAGCCCATGTCTCTTCTCTACCTCTCTCCTCAACTTGATGTTCATATTAATTTTTTTCTCCTTCCAAGTCGTGCCCATTAGAGTCTCACCTTTCATATTCCAAGTATTTTCCCAGAGTCATCTAATAATTTCAATGTCAGCCCAAATAATACTTGTACAAAGTGCTTGATCATATTTGCAAAGAAAACTTTTATCCTACCTTATAAATAAGTTATCTTAGTTGTCAACACATATGAGGAAAAACATCCAACATCCCTACTGAAAACCACACTTCTCTATGATGACAGCAGTAGGCAGGTAAGAAGCAGCAGCTCATTCTTTTTAAATCATACTGTAAAGGCTGGAGAGGTAAGTTAGGATAATTTCATGATGAGTTTTGAAGTAAAGTTGATAGAAGTTGGTTCTGATATAATGATAAATCATCAAAGAGTTCTGAGTATGAGAATACAAGACCAGATGTGCCTTTTCAGAAGATCATTCTCTGAAGAATGGGTTAGAGACAGGGAGAGGCTGGAAACAGGAAAGGCAGTGCAGAGATGGTTGCTGATGTCACTTTCACAGTAGACACTCATTGTTCATCAGATGCATGACCAGTGAGCTATGTGTTGGTGGAGCATCAGTGAAGAGGTGTACAAGTGCTAAAATGCTAAAGTGAGAGGCATAATATACAAATTTGATTTTATATCTATGGCCAAATTTTGATACAAACTAAAATTCTCAGGCTTTGAGACTAAAGCATCTATATCACTTCTCCTTGCCAAGAATCTGTGAAAGGTCTGAGATTTTACTGAGCTACCAAGCTAACACATCAGTCTGTCATTGTCACATGGATACTTGCAGAAGACATGAGACCCCTGGGTCAAAGATGAAAGATTGTTTATTACATCACAGCAAGCAGCCTATGCATTATGCTTGCATGAGTTCACTGAGACCAGCTTCCCACAGGGTGATGAAAAGAGGGCTAGTTGACACCTGAACATGCAGTGGTTGCATCGCAGAAGAGGAACCTTCGATTTAGGGATCCCAAATCTTTTATACTGGACAGTAAGCATGCCTTCGAGGGAGACACTATATTTATTTTTACAAAGCAGTAAACAGACCTGACTTTTTCTCTGGGGGCAACACTATCTTTATCTTCCAGGGCTGTTTGCTGTATACATGCCCTTGGAAAGATATTTCTGAGCAAAGGCTGTCTGTGCCTCTGCTCATAAGATGTGCCAAAATGTGAGAGTTTCAGGAAGAATCACGTTTCATCTTTGGCTCAGATTTGGCAGGTCTTAGTAAGTAACCTAGATGTATTAAACATTTGCTTCATGCAATAGGTAGAAGGAGTGGAAATCTCAGAGGAATATAATGTAGTTTCTGATTTCAAGGAGTTTGAAGTTTTTTTTTTTTTTTGCGGTACACGGGCCTCTCACTCTTGTGGCCTCTCCCGTTGCGGAGCAGAGGCTCTGGACGCGCAGGCTCAGCAGCCATGGCTCACGGGCCCAGCCTCTCCGCGGCATGTGGGATCTTCCCGGACCAGGGCACGAACCCGTGTCCCCTGTATCGGCAGGTGGACTCTCAACCACTGCGCCACCAGGGAAGCCCAAGGAGCTTGAAGTCTTGGTGAAGGATAAAGAGAAAAATGTGTCCTAATAGTAGAAGTCGACTGTCATAATTGTGGTAAAACAGACATAGACAAAGTGTCATCAGGAGAAAGAGCATTCTCATTAGACGAATATTAAATCACATGGGTATGGCAGTAGTGCTTTTCAACAGTTGAATTTAGCTTCACAGCAAAAATAAACTCTGATAAATCAAACCAAACCTGAGAGAAAACCCAGGCAGTCTGGAGGGGATAGGGATACCAATAGATGGAAATAGGATTTTGACAGATTACCCTCTTTAGGCTATGGGCTTTGTGGTTTTATTGGAAAAAAGTGAATCTAACTAATTTAGCTTTCATTGTTCTCAATAGATATTTATTTTATAAATGTATACTAAACATGTAAGTGTTATACTCTCTTCTTAGAGTTACTTCAGGCCTTGAAAAACTAACTAGCTATGCTTTGTGATACTCTGGTGAGGCATTACTAATCATGTGGCAATTAAACACAGGAAAGCAGAATGTTAGAACTAAGTAGACATTCTAGGATATGCTCTAAACCCTAAACCCTTTAGCCATGGTTGTAATGTCACAATAATGCGTTGGGATTTAGAAGTTCTTAGGATGAAAAAGTATGCCTAAAATTTGAGAAGATTGTGATGTTATTTGTCATGTAGTGTTTGTTTGGTGGGGCAGAAGGCTCAGACTAATTATGATATAAAAGCAATGAGAAAATTTCTAAGCAGATGTGTATTGGCCATAGTATTCATTTCAGCTCATTCAAATCAGAAGAGAAAACTTCATAGTTGTGCTTTCTTTTTAACCATTAGTTTATAGGTTTAACCAATCTGTGTCCCTTCCCAAATTTTTATCGTGAACTAAAATGGATTTTTGAAGCTAAAACATCTATAACCTTGGTTTTAAATGGAAAATAAAGATGTTAAAATTTCATTGACTAAGTAATAAAATGACTATTTCTGTCCATTTATTTAGAGTGTCATATCTATTACATATTAGAATTATATTTGCAGAAGGAAATACCTATTTCTCTATTAGTTCTTGAAATTAACTCTGATTCCCACGTAGAGAGTTTAAGTAGTTAACAGGAGAGCTTGCCTGGTCGCTGATAGCCTGAGCAAACCAACAAACAAAAGTTTGTTGAGTTAGTATTTGCATCCCATTTGTTGTGTGTGTGTGTGTGTGTGTTTCCAATCAAACCTTATTATAGATGTCACAAAAGTTAGGTATAGTTTCTTGACATATGGGTACCAAAATCTATTCAAGACACATGGTAATTAGCGTATAAACTTGGCTTTATTTTTGTTTAAATAAAACATGCTAGTAAAACATTTTTGCAAGTTCTGTGTAAAACTCTGAACATTTGCAAATAAAAGAAAACATGCTTAATAATTTCATACCAAGTCTACAAGTATAGTGTTAGCATAAAAGTGAATATATACTTTTAGGCAGCAAATAAAAAATTCTTCTAGGTTTGATTTTTAAGATGATCCACTTAGAAAGTATTTGCTAGAAATATGTGTTGTGAGAATCTCAGGGTCTTTAAGTGAGGGAGCAATAATGGATATTACTGCTTTGATAAAATACTTGCTTACTTTGCTTCTCCCAAATCAGATTTAAGAATTTCAACATTCTGAATAGCTCAAAATGTCCTCCCAAATTTTAACAGTGGCTATGGAGAGACCACAGAACTGAAATGAATTGCCTCACTGTTTTGTGTATCCATAGTGAGTTTTGCTAGTGGGGCTTGGATCATCAAAAAAATAAATACATAAAGCATAAAAAATCATAAAATAAAACTAGCCTTGGGAACAACAATGAATTAGCACTTTGTAATCACCAGATGATGTGTTTTCATGACAGCAGTCTGCCAGAAGTGGTAAATAGACCGTCAAGCTGTGAGTAGACTAGTCAGCATATGGTACAGTGGTGCCACGCACAAGAGAACCGTGACTTACTCAGTTGTCTCTTTTATTCAATACTCCATAATGTCTAAATCAAAGTTTCTAATGCATTTTAAAAGATGCAAGTTATAAAAATCTGCAATAGCGTTCTGGATCAGTGAGCACTGTCAGGCTAGATTATAGTTGTGCACAGTCTCTTCTATAACAATATCATGATGAATGGAGAACGACACCAGCTGCCCATTTATCTCCTAAGATTACTGCCTTGATGATATTGATTCTTCCTGTGGATGCTTAGACTCAAGATTATAGCCTATGTACAGAGATATAATCAGTTTTTAAAGTATGCTCTTAATACAGTCTAATTTTTAATTCCCTGGGTAAGACGTGCTGGTCAATAGCTATCAAGAAAATAAAGTATTGCATATTATAACACTTAAGGATATCCATAATTTAAAATATATTTATTTTGTATCAGTTGAATACTAAACCCAAATTTCTAAATTGTATTCACACATTTATACGGTGGACATTGTTAAGCGTATGTTTACACTGCAGGAGATATCAGGGTACAGACAATTTTAAAATAAGCTGGGCTTCCTGGTTTCAGAAAGCCCAGAGACTACTAGGAGGTAGGAGATGGGAATGTTCGGTGAAATGATATCTTTGAAGAAAAGTGTGGTATAACAAAGAATTATGGAAATATCTGTGTAATAACTAATAACAAGGTTTTAAAGAACAGGGATAGATTCACAAAGGGCATGAGTTATAAAGGAGTTTTCCAGGTGGAAAAAGGGACAAAGAGAGTTCAAGGGGTAAGATAGGAAGGTGCAGAATTATATGGAGTATTTGGAAATGGCCTTTAGTTCTATGTGGCTGAAGTGTAAGGTATGTGGAGGTAAGGTGATTTGAGAAAGAGGAAGAGAGATGGAATTGGAAAGGGGAGAAGAGGGGAGAGGAGGAACAGAGAGAGACAGATACAGGTTACAGTCAGATTATAAAGAACGTTTTATGCCGTCTTAAAATGTTTTGGTTTGTTTTGCTTTATTTCTAACATGACGGTTGAGGAGTCACTTTATGAGGTATGTATTTTAAAACAAGAACAGGAAACAATATTGAGGATGCATTATATGAGGAAAATGTTCAACGAGATTAAGAACATAGGAAGCTGTTGCAAGAATTAATTTTTTTTTTTTTCTTTTTTGCGGTACGCGGGCCTCTCACTGTTGTGGCCTCTCCCGTTGCAGAGCACAGGCTCCGGACGCGCAGGCTCAGCGGCCATGGCTCACGGGCCCAGCCGCTCCGCGGCATGTGGGATCCCCCCGGACCGGGGCACGAACCCGTGTTCCCTGCATCGGCAGGCGGACTCTCAACCACTGCGTCACCAGGGAAGCCCAAGAATTAAATTTATTGCTTGCTTTGCTGTTGAAAGTTGAATCAAAGCAAAGTTCATGGTAACTGAGGCACAGAATGGACTTCCCTGATATTTTAGAGGTAGCATCCAGAGGATTTGCTGCTTTAGCAGTTGACAAAGAAGTAGGGAGCCTGGTCCTTCCAGATCGTACTTTCCTGATTTTGAGGAAAAGATGATTTTAGGTCAGATAGTATTTGTTTCCTATCTTTTTCATGCAATCACATAACAACCACTTCCTGGGTGCCTATTTTAAGTAAAGCCCAATGCTATGGACTATAATGTAATTACAACCCCTATTCGATGCAATTTTTTCTGGCATTATAAACATGAAAATCCATCGAAATAAATTCTCTAAAAGGTATGGATTTCTAAACAGTGTTTGTAGAAGCATCTGGTCTTCTGTCTTTCGCCGTTTATTCATTTGGGACTCATTTAAGCAGAGAGCTTAATCTTATATAAAAGGGCTGTGTGTTGTTCCACTAAGCTAGTGTTCATGCAGTTCTAACCAAAATGACAAGAGTGAAGGCCATTAAAAAGTAATGCTTGAAATCGATCAGAGATAATGAAATTGCTTTGGCCCAAGTATTAATCAATTTTAATAATTGTGTGTTATAATTTTTGCAATAAAAAGATGTTATTTTCAATTCAGTTCACTTAAGCTATGTCTACATGATTGTAACACAACTGGTTGAAAAGTGTAGCTGTTTTCAACACCTGTGCAATAATCTGTTTGATTGTTGATGCTTTTTGTTGCAAACTCCAAACAAAAACTAATTTAGCTAATTGGTTGATCAAACTGTTCACACCAACTCTTATTTTGCTATCATATAGATATAACCTTAAAAAGTTAATCTTCAAAGAGCAAAGCTAGTCTGGGCTAATAAAAAATCAATCATCTAACAAAGGTGTCTTGATTCATAAGTCTCAGAAAGCTATAAATTAATTCACTAAAATAATTATTGATGGAGGTGCAGACAGTCCTTGATTTTCTGATAGTCCCCTTTTTGGCTCAGCTCTTTTGCGTGTTATCCAGCATTCTCAAGTGGTTATTAAGAATTAATTCTTTCTGGTTTAGGTTAATATTATCTCTGATCCTGACTTAAGACTAGTAATAAGGTTGAACCTGTTCACATAGCACAAGGAAGAGAGATTTGCCTAAGACCGATCTTGAGGATCTAGCTAAATGCTCATACAAATATGCAGGTGTGTTAGTGAGGCCTGGTCATCACTCTGCTTATATATACTAACTTGTCTGAGGTTCTTTAACCTTGCATTTGAACAAAGAAATGGACATGTAGGCAACTTCCTGATGATATGTTTATGCTTATTTCACTGCTGTCCTTGGTTACCTCTTGGCCTACAAAGTAACGGGTAGGAAGCTTCATAACCAGAGCTTGGGGCAAGCTGATGGATAGGGAGAAAAACAGGAACTTATCTTGGTGACCTCTTGCGGACAGGAAAGGAAGCACACTTTGATTAGTGGACTCCAGTGGTTACAGCTGTACCTACAGAATGTCCCTCCTGATTCAGAAAGCTGAGGGGCACCCTATTCTATGGGACTAGATGGAAATAGTTGTTGTCCTGTGGGCAGGGTCCACGTGGTTCCAACATTCAAATAAAGTTCAAACCTACATTTCCATTAACATCACAATTTTGTTTATGGTTTGGGGCTGAAAGGCTTTTATTTAGCATCTTGGGCACCCTTCCCTATGTTGGGCCTTGTACCACAGAACTTTGAGGCAGGACTCAAGGCAGGCTTTTCTGAGCTTTCCCTCTGGCCTCAGTTTTGTTGGCCTCTTCAACTTAACTGGAATATACACTTCTCCTTACTCTTTTTCAGAATAGAGGCCAGTATTTAGGAGAGACTCTCAGCCTGAAAGACAGGACAAGCCCCTGCTACCTTTCACTCATTTCATTTTGTTGTCTGTGATCCCTGTGTTTCCTTCCATTTCTTTCCTTACTATCACAGTGGAGACATGTTGCAGTAGTTGAAAGGAAATAAGAATAAAAAAGAATTATGTTGTCCTGAATTGGTAGTTGATTAAACTCAGCTTTGTATTGTTAGAGGAGTTAGGCAGTGAAGAGGTGGAATAAACACACCTTGTGAATCCACTTTTACAAAGGATTTTTTTTTGTAATATGACTGTGTATACTGATAGACACTTGTGTTCATGGTCGCCTCAGGACAGAAAGGTGTGCCCATTCTGCGCCCTAGTTGATTGCCACTTGGCCACTGCAATCAAAAGTGACAAAGAGGGCTTCCCTGGTGGCGCAGTGGTTGGGAGTCCGCCTGCCGAGGCAGGGGACATGGGTTCGTGCCCCGGTCTGGGAAGATCCCACATGCCGTGGAGCAGCTGGGCCCGTGAGCCGTGGCCGCTGAGCTTGCGCGTCCGGAGCCTGTGCTCCGCAACGGGAGAAGCCACAACAGTGAGAGGCCCGCGTACCGCAAAAAAAAAAAAAAAAAAAAAAGGGACAAAGATATGTGACGGGTTGATTTATGCAGTGGAAAAATTTGATTGTATGGATGAGATTCCTGGGTTTCACTTGGCTGTGAACCAAGCATTGCTTTTTTCGCTTAGGTCTTATTTTCTATTACATGCTCCTGAAAGGTGTGGTAAGACATCAAAGTATTAAATATATTCTTCTAAATGCTTTTGAATAGGTATGGTGAGACCATCAAATATTATATCCCAGTAAAGGCTGGCTAGAGGGCTTCAAGAAGAAAGCTAGCTGGCATCTCATTAGACCAAAAAAAAAAAAAAAAAAAATCTTTGAGCAACACTACCTGAGAACAGGTATTATCTCCTCCCCCATGACATTGCGCCCCACATACCACGCACACTTTTTGTAACATCCAGGTAGAGAAAAATGTATATGGGCATGTTTTAAAATTATTTTTTCAGTGTTTAAAATAGGAAAGACAAAAATCATTTGGAAAAGCCCTTAAACTAAGAGAAGAATCCAGAATATGGAAATACTTGTTGATTATAAGATGCTCAGACTTTTGAACTGTGCCAGTGACTAATGCAATTCAGGACTTGTGTGCAAGCTTATGGATGGTGGTACTAATAGATATTAGGGCAATGGTGCCAAGTCATGATTTCTGTCATGAAACCTTTTTAGGTGCTCAGTGCTTGACACAGTGCCTCTCGACACTAGTGTTTGGGTGATCTGCCCAATTAATGATTGTTCTTGACAATGATCTTGATAATATCGTTGTTCCATGTTGCTGATAGAAAAATGCCCAAATTCCTTAGCACAGCTTCAGAGCATGACCTGGCTCCTTTTTCTGTTTCTGACTTTCTCTCCCTACCGTGGCTTTCAGCTGGGCTACCTGCCATTGTCCAGATGCCCCCTCCTTGTTACTGTCCTTGTGTCCTTGGCTCAAGCTGCTGCCTCTGCTTCAAACGCCCTTGTATCTTTCAGGGGTCCGCTCAAGCATTTCCTCCTCTGAGTACTTTCCAACCCTTACCAGTTTTCTGTCAAATGGCACTGAACATATTGAATTCTGTGCTCTGACAGTATAGTAGTATTGAGCACTTCAACATTCTTCATTATTGGTTTTGTTTTCTTCTACCAGATTGTGTTTCTTAAGAGTAAGGGCTGTGTAGTATACATGTTTTGTTTGCTTGCTTGCTTTTTGTCTAACAGTGTGATCTTTTTTGTCATAAAAAGACATTTTCTTCCTCTGAAGGAAAGTAAGAACCTGAGACTAACCTCCTAAGGTACTCTCTAAATCAGATTGTAGGTGTCTGTATTGTTCTTGCCCATCTCTTGCTTTAGTGTGTTGATGTCTGTGTGTTTAAGTGGGCAGTCCAACTTGATTCCACTCAGTTAAAATACGTATTGGACTTCCCTCTCTGTGCAGGGGTCTCTGCCACATTCAGTAAACGTACAGAAATGATTAGGGCATAGTTAAATCTTACAGTCTATATATTCTGTTTTTAGCTTCAAGAAACAGGAAATTCAGTTCATGGTGGCTCAAGCAAACCAAAAAATATACTTGGAACTAGGTGGTGGCTGGTTGTTGGTGCAGCTACTCAGTGGTGACATCAGGGGCCCAAGCACATTGTAACATTCTGTTTGCCAACCTCAACACCTTGGCTTTCTTCACTCTCAAGCTTTTCCCTCGTGGTCACGGGAAAGCCACTGCGTATCTAGGCATATATGAAGGAAAAAGGAGGAAAGGCGGCACTAACCACACCAATCACTTTGATCAGGGATAGGAATGTTTTCCCAGAGTCCCTCAGCAGGTCTTCACACTGGCCAGATTTCTGGCACATGGCTTTCCCTAGCTGCAAGAGAGGCTTTTCCAGCCTTTTTAGGGAACGGAGCAAGAAAGAAAATAGGGGGAAAAGGGTGAGATGTTCGTTAACCAAGAGTGTGGGCCACATATTAGCAGGATGTTAAGACAGGTGTTTAAATGATTATCCTACATAGTAGAATAAGAATGTGTGTCATATGACACAATCCAAACAGGACAATATGAATGTTCTAAGTATGATGAGATTATAACTGATTAAGGAGAGGGTTGTGTCCAGGATAAACTTTATGAAATGTGTTGTCTGATACAGGACTTAAAGGTGGAAACAATTTCAACAGGCATAAAGTATAACAGGCAATATACTGAAGTAAAGAGAGGAGCAGTAAAACTGTATTTAGAAATCATTCAGTGTGGAGATCAATCTTCAGCTTGCAGAAGTGGGTTTAGTGGGTGAATGAGATCATGGGAAGGAGTAGATTGTATAGGGCAGTGCCGTCCAATATAGCTCTCTGTGGTGAGGGAAATGTTCTGTGTGTGCTGTTCAGTGGGCTAGCCACTAGACTCTTGCACATTGAAATATACTATTGTGACCAAAGAACTGAATTTTAAATATTTTCAGTTTCACTTTAGCCACATGTGGCTGGTGGTTACCATACTCAACATTACAGGTTAGAGCATTGTGGGCCATTGTAAGTTGAATTTGATTTTTTCCTCTGAGAAAGTTGGAGAAACCATTGGAGGGTATTGAGTAAAGGAGTGATGTAATCCAAACTATGTTTTGACAGGACCACTCTACTACTTTGTTAAAAGTAGTGCAAAGTAGGGGATGGAGGCTATTGCTCTAATCCAGGTGGTGGGTGGTAGTGGCTTGTCCTAGTTAGTATAGCATAAGTGCTAGTTGTTTGAACAGGCAGGATTCTGTGTATATTTTGAAAGTCAAATCAACAGAATTCCCTGATGGATTAGATGTGGGATGTGAGAGAAAAGAAGGAATAGAGAATAACTACATTTGTTAGCCTAATTGGCTAGAAGAATGGAAAATTTCTTAACTGGATTGAGGACACCGAAAGGAGGCACAGACGTTGTAGAAGAGCAGAAGCTTGGATCTGGAGCCTGGCGAGTTTGAGATGCCTACTAGACATCCGAGAACATATGGTGAATGTATAATTTAGCAGGGTCTAGTTTAGAGGTAAAATTTTTAGAGTTGTTCACATGTTAGTGGTATTTAAAATCATGAGACTCGCTGAGGACACTAAAGGCGTGAGTGTAGGTTGAGAGAGATGATGTGTGTGGACTGAATCTTGAGGCATTCCATCCAGCAGCATTGGCTGAGGCGCACCCCACCCCCACCAAAGAGACTCAGAGGGAAATGCTAGTGACGTAGGAGGAAAACCAAGATAGTCAAGAAGGGTGAAATGTTCAACTCTGTCCAAATGTCTTTGCTATGCATAAGGGAATGAGATCTGTGACTGAGCATTGGATTTAGCAATGTGGGGTGTGTGTGTATCGGGTATGAGAGTTATTGGTGATGGCAACAAGCATAATTTCTGGGGAGCAGGGGTGACAAAAGCCTGATCAGAGTAGATTAAAGAGAGGCTAGAAAAGAGGAATTGGAGATAGGATAGATTAAAAAAAGAAGGTGATTGATTTAGGGAAAAAACGATATGCTCTAATAAATTCTGATTGTGCAGGATATAGGCTTAATTTGATAGCGGTAAAGGAAGAAAAGTACATTTTAAAGCAGACATAATTCCTTTTATTGGTTCTTGGATCGGCTGAGCTGTCTGACTCACTGCACACAGTATTGGCAGTTTCACTGATTTAGAACTGTCTTATTAAGTTTATCAGCCTATCAAACTGGCATTTCAAAAGTAACTGGATAATTCCAATTTTAAAATTCAGTCTTAATTCAGAGACATGAGAAAGGAAAATATTTTCATTTCAAGCGAAGAATTTTAGCTTATTTTCTGAGAAAAAGTAAATAATTATATATCATAATGGGGAGCTTTATTGCAATTAAATGAAAACTATTTTTCCCTCAGCTGTTAAGCAGAGCACTTCATCAAGGAAAACGTATTTAATGCATAAATTTATGAAGTCTCCTACATTTTACAGATAAAAACATAAATGTTTGCAACTGAAATCTCATAGATATTCTAGACTTATCAAAACTCAAAGAGATTAAATAATTTGCCCGAGGACATTCAACTTGTTTAAGGAACACATTTTTTTTTTTTTTCCTTACTGAGCATCTTGAAAATTGAATGTGAGTTGTTGGTCTTGTTGCAATATCATGGCTCAATGCTGTGAACATCTAAGGAAGAAAAGTCTTCACTTAACATGTTTCTTAGGAAAGAACAAAGAGTATACTTAATTGAGACTGCTGAAAGAAGCCTGAGGAAACCTAGGGCCATGGCTTGGAGCTTGGCCTTTCTTGAAGGAAATCTCCAGAAATGTTGGTCTGTTGGCCACTGCTAGGGGACACTGTCTTACCCACATTGTATTCATAGATAATGTTCACATATGAACACATTTCTGGGCATCATGGTATGTCATCCAGGAAAGGTAAATATGATAAATAAATTTTCTTCCACTTCATCATCCTCCACCCAAACAAAAAAGCACTTTGGTTGTGGTCATAGATTGCATCCCAGGCAATCTAAGTGGTATCTCAAATGAGTGAGATATCCTTTTCCTGTAAAGTATAAATCGGTAATTTCCAAATATTCCTGAAGTTTACATAGTAAATTCATGAATAATAGAAAGATTTACTTTCAGGACTAACATGGGACACCTTTGGACATTATCAGCTATGTTTGCTTGGTCCATAGGAGAACTGTGCAGATGTGCCAAAGATAGGCCTGTTTCTATTATGTTGTTGACCACAGTATTAATTGAATGTGAAGAGGAAGGAATCTTTTTTGCATTTCTTTTAGGTGGACTGTATTCTTTTTTAAAAAAATATTTATTTATTAATGTATTTGGCTGCATGGGGTCTTAGTTGCGGCACGTCGGATCTTCATTGAGGCATGCGGGATCTTTCGTTGTGGCTCACAGGCTCTGTGTTGTGGCGCAAGGGCTTCTCTCTAGTTGTAGTGCACAGGCTCCAGAGCACAGAGGCTCAGTAGTTGCGGCATGTGGGCTCTCTAGTTGTGGCACGCAGGGGCATGCGGGCTTAGTTGCCCCGCGGCACGTGGGATCTTAGTTCCCAGACCAGGGATTGAACCCGCATCCCCTGCATTGGAAGGCAGATTCTTAACCACTGGACCACCAGGGAAGTCCCTGGACTGTATTCTTAATTGGACTTTTTAGTGACTCTTATCTGGAAATAATATTAAATACTGTTTACATTGTTACATTTATGCCGATTACACTCAAGTTCAGTAATTTGAGTTATCATGTAAAACTTTTTATACTATGTTTACACTATAAAATAAATATTATGAAAGATATGCAATATAAAAAATGGAAATAAAAAGAAAACAATAATAAAAGTTGTATAATTATGGATCATCAATTTAATTTTTTATACTTTTATGTGTTTTTTTATGCAGTAGGTTTATATTTATAATCATAAAATACATGAATAGAAATAGATTTTGTGTGGGTGCATGTATCTATGACTGTAATCATCCCTCTGCTAGGTGATATAGAAGGTTGTCAGGATTACTCTACTGAATGATAACCTTACATTTTTATTAGAGAACAAAACATCAACACGGGTATATTTTGGAAAATAATTTATAAAATTAATATATTAACTATATTATATTCAAGATATTTCAATTGGAAAGGAAGTGCTTGCTAGTAAAATTAATTACAGTCATCTTTTAGAAGGAAAAATATAGGGTTAACTTAAATGTTTCCAAATTCTTAGATATATTAAGGGTACAGCTGTCTAATTTTTCAACCTTTAGAATGAATAAAATAATGGTCAATAGTAAAAGACTGGCTACTTTAAAGAATCATAGGATCATTTAATTAGTATCATTTCCCCAATTTATCCTCCCCCCCCACCTTTTGTGTTGCTAGTAGGCAGTTCTAAAACCTGCCGAGATTTTATCTGTTAGATTTTATTCTGTATTCTCATCATTGCACAAAAGATTGGGGAAATGTCCTATTATATTGTTCATTTGGAAAGTTAACAGGTATAGGGGACTACAAGGAGAAATGCAGTTCAATATCAAGATTTAGATATGAATGAATTTTACAGAAAGAAGTGTGAGAGGACTGACATTCTTTTCCTTGCTTATTACTCTGACCTGTTCATTTCTTTTTTTGATACTGGTGAGGAGTCTTTCACTTGTACAATTAGTTTTATGAAATGCCATTGATGTCATTATGAGAGTGTCTTTTTATTTTCAGTAGACCCCCTAGCTATAAAGTTCCAGTGTGTTCTTTGCACTTTGATTTCTTATTAATTTCTACAGATTCATAGACTGTTAGAACTAGAAGAGCCATTAAATGTCATCAAATCTAGTGCTTTATTTTTAGATGATAGAACCAAAGTCAGACAGATTAAATAATTTGCTCATGATCAAACAACTAGTTGACATCATCTTTAGGCATATAATGCAAGTTGTTAATTCCTCAGATAATGACCTGTCATCTGGCTAGTGGTTTTCTGGGTGATTCTGTAGAGTTCTATGAAGTGAAGTTTGAATGTGCGCACACACACGTGTTGGCAGTGAGTATGTCTTGTGTGTGTGTGTGTGCATGGTTTGTCTACAATCACAGTTTACTTCTGTTTTGATTTAGTTTCTTTTCCTCTCATATCTTGTAATATATGCTCATGTTATTTGACATATCAATAAAGAAGCTGGGATTCCTTGGAGAATTACCTTGGACAAATAGCTTCAGGGTTACTTGTAGCCTGTACTTGCCACTTTTCTTTTCCAGCTGCAAAGTTTATTTGTGCACTCATGTTTCTGTTGTGTCTCCTGGAAGCGATGATGCTCGTCCACATAAGACATACGTTTAATTCACTATAAGTGCCATCAACTTCCCAGCCTCTTTTTTGTTCTCTTTCATGCCTCTTTTGTAGCTCAAAAATGTGCAACAGTTGTCATGTGTTGATCCCATGTATCTGGTATTTTGAGTACATTATTTTTAATCCTCAAACATCTCTGATACCTAAATATTCTTTTCCCCAATTTGTAGCATTAGAAGATGTGCTGAGTAAAAAATATAGTGGAATACAAGTGTAGCATCCATTTCAGGAATTAATACAGGTGTCTTGAAGACTTGGTGGGTGGAGTGTTAAATATGGGAGGTAAGTACATACTGAAATACTGAGCATGGAAGAACTTAAATTTGATAGTATTGAATATATATCACTGTTCTTAACCATCTTGCCACCTCCACCCTAAGTGAGACCTGAATATCTGTCTATCTTCTTGGTCTTAGTCTATTGCCATATTCGTGGCTTTTTTGAATACTGCTTAAATTTAAGTTCAACGTCACGTGTACAGAAAAGGCAGTTCAACTAAGTGCCAAGTCCTAAAGGTGACCTACTCTAAGAAATTCCAGTCAGAATGACCTTCAAAAGGGGCAAAAACTGAACTCATTCAGTCTTTAAATATGCTTTTGGTCACTGACCCTTATCTCTGTTCTAGTCTGCTACGCTTGCTTTGCTTTCTTCCTGCTAGACTGATTCCAAGGTAATTAACACACACAAAAAAAATACCTATAAAGGTCTTCATCATAATAAAGCAGAAATCAGTTTAACAAAAGTAATGGTTATGTAGGATGGAACGTATTATAGTTCAAATCTGAAGACATCAAATATAACCTCATAGAGTAAAATGCTGATATTCTACATTAACTGATGATTAAGTTTTGCCCTTTTTGTTTTCTTTTCACATAATTGAGATATAATTATTTCCTTATCTTGTCTGTAGCTCTTCATTTAACAGATAGATGGCTCCTGTCCTACTACTAATGCAAATAATCAGTTTTGTTCAACAAATACTATCCTCAACAGTTTAAACTCCTATCATTACAATCCCCATAAATGTTCTGCAGAGCTGATTTCCCCATTGGGAGGAATGAGTTAATTCTCAGTTAATGAGAAGAATTCTAATAGAGCATCATCATTACCTGTGAGAGATTTGTTTCAAAATCATTTAACACACTTGCCAAGAAAATTGATAATTCATTGTGCTGGAAAGATGAAAGAGGGCATGTATTTCTTTTTACAGTAATGGGAAAATTGTTGAATTTCCTTTGCTAATATCCCTAGGCTCCTCTCAAAAAATGATAGGCACACTACACATATAAACACAGATTTGTATAGTAAGCACAAGTAAATAACCAATACTATAAACCTTATAGTAGGATTTTTACAGGCATATGATGACTTTTAATAAACAGCCACCATTTTAGCTAATTGCTGGTGAAAAAAATTAGTAATAAAAAAAGGTATAAATCTCAAAGCCCAAATTCAACTGGTAATGGGAGACCCATAGCAATAAAGTCCAAAACATGGAGATGATAATATCTCTTAGAGCAGGTAACCCTTGGAAGGTCCTATGAACAGTACCTGGAGGATAGAGGGTGTTAACATCAGGGGAAGGTATATGTCTTAATAAGAAATTTGGGGTCAAGAGAATAAGTAGGTATTTATATAATAGCTACCAGAAAAATATGGCAGTTGGTCTAAGAGTACAATTTTAGGAAACAGAAGTTCAATCCTGGAGAAAAATGTTAAGGATAAGCTCTGAGAAGCTCATTCTAGCAGACGCTGAAAACTATTTGTAGACCCGACATTCAAGTATTGGGAGAAGGAACGGGAGTACTTAGCAAAAGCAAGGCTCTGGAAAGCACATCTTGTAGGTTGGGAACCAATGTGAACCAGCTCCTTAGGGTGAGGAGAGGGAAGATCAGGTGGAGTGGACAGAGCCAGAGTGTCTGAGGGGTCGGAGCTCTTGCGTGCTGAAGGAGGCAAAGTAAGGTCATTTTACTTCAAAAGGAACGGAAGACTGAAAAAACACAAAGCCAAGGCAGGATAGAGTCAGGGTGTTGGGCCAAGAGCTTTGAGTTGACCTGAGTGGGGAGGCAGGCAGCTCGGAGGCAGTGTTCAGAATCTTATAGGTATGTGGTGTGTGAGTGTGTCAGCTTAAATCGTCATTGGGCATCCCACAATGAGCTGGATAAGCTTAACTGTTCCAGTCCTTTAAACTTCCCCCCAAAAGGACATGAGTTAGGGTGGCACTGAGGCTGCACGTGGCAGATGAGTGGTCCTAGGTGTAGATTAAAGGACTGATTAGGGGACCTAGAGCCAGGCAGCCTGGTGAGAGAGGGGCAGAGACAACTTTCTCTGTTTGTTCTTCTTATTGAAGCCATTTGTTATTGAAGACATCGTGATGAACATTTTTTAAGCACTGCCTGAAGTGAAAACTTTTAAATCCAGCTCTTTTCTTTTTTTTTTGGTCTGGAGGTGCTAAATGGGATTTTCACAGTAATGAGGCTGTTCTTCAAAAATGGCCTCATACTTTAAAATTTGCTACCCATTAAAGGCTTGATTGATGCAGGGCAACACTATTTAGCAGATTTCTACTTTCTGAAGAGGTCAGAGTGAACTTTTGTTTGCATAAGTCAATAAAAATGATGAAGTTTGTTTGAAATGATTCATCACATAAGGATTTGGATTTAAAAATAACTCCAGGAAAGCTAATATTATTTTTGGAAAAGAGGTAAATACATTATTGGTGGGCAAAGATAACTGTCCATGTAATGGATTTCTTTCCCTAAATGACTAGTTAAGTTTTTGTTCTGGGAACTATAGAATTCACCAAAATTAAACCTTGTAAGATGGTCAACAGTATGAAAGATTGGCATTTAGTAGTCTTAAGCATGTCTCTTTCTTCCATATTCAAGAAAAATATTTCTCATTACACAGTAATATTCTCCCATTATGGAAAAATTGAGAATGCCTAAGTATGGAAAATAAAAGATACCTTCATCAGTCCCATCACAATATGCCTATATCAGTGTTTCTTTTGCACAAGCACGTGTACTTCAAGGAAAAAAGTTGCATTTATATTATGTATTATTTTACCCAGTTTATTTAACCTAACTTTATATCATTAGGTTTTTATAACACATTCTTCCTAATTATGGTTTTACTTATTCTTGGTAATTATTATTTATAATGATTGCATAATATACTATAAGGTGACATGCTGTAATTTATTTAACCCCTTCTTATTGTATGTGCAAATTAACTCCATTTTTTCCAACCTTATAAGTAACACTTCTCTAAAGAACCTTGTGCATAAAATATATTTCATATTTAGAATTGTTTCTCTTTTGTTTTTTTGAGATTTTTTTTTGAAATATAGTTGATTTACAATGTTGTGTTAGTTTCAGGTGTACAGCAAAATGATTCAGTTATACATATATATCTATTCTTTTTTGTATTCTTTTCCATTATAGGTTATTACAAGATATTGAGTGTAGTTCCCTATGCTATACAGTAGGTCCTTGTTGGTTATCTATTTTATACATAGTAGTGTGTACAATTGTTTCTTTAGATTCCCACAAGTGGGATGAACATGATAAAAGCTTGACTCAGTTTTTAAATATCTTAATAAAAATGTCAAATATCATCTTTCCAAAAGAGTATTTTACCACTTTTTAAATTTTGCCCAGTTAGAAGATATTTTTTCTTCTTTCTCCAAAAGTCTGCTCATGGTGTAAGAGGCCATGCCTGGGAGATTAAGTTGGCTGGAGATAGTAAAGGGAGTCTCAAGGCAGAGGGTAGAGTGAGAAACAAATGTCAGAAGGGAAAGGAAGTCTGAGAGAAGACTGGGATTCAAGAAGCCAAAAGGAGGATGAGGCAGATTGTCATGGTGCCTGTTCTAGAAGACTGGATACAGAGATACACAGACTAAGAGAAGTACCCAACAGTGACTCAGTCGATGCTGAGAAAAACTGACATGGGTCATAGGCAATCACCCAGAGATAGTGTCACAATTTCTTGTCCAAAACCTTTGGGGCCAGGTATGTTTTAAATCCAGATGTTTTGAGATTTTTAGGGCTTTTTTTTTCAGATTTACATATTATGGTAATATAGTATATAACACCCCAATAGAGTTTTGGGAAGCACAGGTAATAAAACATAAATATTTTTGCTGCCCAACATGTAACTCTTGGTGTAAGATACCTTAAGATTCTAAGTAGTCTAATGTCAGTAGAGATGCGGTTTTGCCATCAGATGAATTTACTGCAAAGTTAATAAAAAATGATTTTGGTTTTCAGAGCCTTTTGGATCTAGGAAATGTAGATAAATGAATATGAATATGTATGGCTATTGGAAGTCTGGGTTTAGAGCTGTGACGCATACATAGGAAACTCACAGGGCCTAAGATTTTTAAGCTTTTATTCTAAAAGAAATAATGGGGGCTTTATTTCTCTTTCCCTTTGTTTTTTATAAATACTTCTTCAAAGGTCATGTAAATTAAGTATTTTACGTATACTTTGTTGTAAGAACTGGAACATTTTTCTCTCTGAATTTTTTAACCCAATAAGATATTAAAAACCTATACAAATTTTACTCTCTGAGAGTCAGGGATATTTTGTCTGAAAAGTCTCCTTGTGGAAATTAGATTTTCCAAGCAAATACTTTGATTAAATATTGAGGAGATATAAACTATCATATTTAGGAAGAAGGTAGATTTACCCTCAGATTTATTCATTTCTTTGGTAATTACTGCTTCTGTTTAAAATATATTCTTGTTCTGATAATCATAAAACAAAATATTGGTGTTGGATATTTGTGTAATACCTGAAAAAGTGACTCAGTGAGAAAAAGAAGTTTGGATTCCTTTCTACTTTGTAATTTGTGTTGTGGAAATGTTCTTTTTTCCCTCTTTATACATAATACAACTTGATCTTTCTTAGGAATACAAAAGTAACCATTATCAGATAAGAAGGATATGAATATATAATCATAAGCCCAGAAGAGGTAATTTCTTTCCTATGTCTCTGCTGTTCTAATAGAGACTTTTCCATCTACATTATTTGCAAATGCTGCATAGATAGTGAATCATAGATCTTCCTTTGGCATCATCTTATATTTCATTTTTCATATTCAGATAATTTTTTCTACCCTAACTCATTCTTTGTATAATTCAGATTCATTACCACTAACCCTATCTTTATTTGAAACAAAGAGTAGATACTTCTCACCAAATTATATATGTTCTCATGTTTGAAGATTGCATGGGTCTTCAACTCTCATTTCTCCACAGTGAAAAACATTTCTTTAAAAAATTACGCATTTCAAATTATTTCTATGCTCTTTGTACTTGGGTTAAAAGCAAAGTTAAAGTGGGATCGTAAAAGGATTTCAGGTTGTCATGGAGAATAAAGTTGAAATTAGAGGCCATAAATATGTGGTCTGGATACAGAGGTATACTTACCCAGACTACCTGTCAAGGAAGGACCACTACCCAGCTTTAGAGAGTGTGTTCAGCACTTGGCCTCCAGTTGTCCACTCTGTCAGAGTCCGCTTCAGCCGCAGAGGGCTACCTCCCTAATAACCATCTTGAGTGTCCTTGCTTCTGGAGAAGCCATGCTGCAAAATATGGTGATATCAACCTGAGAAGTTTTTCAGCAGCTCTCAATAGGCCAAGTTCAGGTATGTTAGGTGGACCGCTGCTGCAGTTTGGGGTTCAGGGGTCTTATTAAGCAAGAGAAGCAGAGAAACAACTGAGAATATAGGCAGTTGTGAAGACAGGAGTTGTCTGAGAGAGAGAGAGAGAGAGGGAGAGAGGGAGAGAGGGAGAGGCAGTCCAGATGATTCCTTAGACTAAAAGTAACAGTGGGCATAACAAAGCCTGATTGAGATATTCAACATGAACTGTTCTAAGAAATATTATACATTTATTTCAATGCAGAAATCTATACATGTCATAAGAAAGTACAGATAAATCTGCTGTGGTGTTTAGAGATATGTGTGCTCAGATTGGGTAACAAATGTGCTGACAAAGTTGATCTGATACCACAATATTAGGAATATTCGTCCTGTTTTCTCTCCCCAGAATTTTCAGTCTAACCAAGCAATTAAATGAAGTAACTTTGACATATTTGTTTAATGGTTTAATGTGCTCTGCTTCCAGAGAGTGTTTATTGTATAACAAGGGACTCCACCTTTTTATGCAAAAGATTAAGGTATTTTAGGCACTGACAGAAGCCGATGAGGATGTAATTTAGCAGGTTAGGAGAACCTTCACCATCCCTCAGAGAACATTTCGTATATTGCTATTTTCTCTGAAGACTTAAAAGTACGGTGTCCATGAAAAACACCATGGGTATTTGCCTTCTTGTCTTCAGTATTTGTTGATGAGTTCCTAAAGTCTTGTTTATTCTTTGACACCCCACACCCCTGCCCCAGTGTCCAGCGCAAGGCCACAGCACATATGAAGTTCTCCATCTGTGATTGAAAAATCAATGATTTGTAGCTGTAGCAAAGTGGTTAGCCTAGTACTATTCTTGTCCTCCCGGAATAAATTTAAACCTTTCTCATTTGTGCATCTAAGTTCGAAAAAATTTCCTGAAATGAATTAAGCGAAATGGCAGTTGCCATTGTTAAACCCAAAGTGCTTTAGATTAACATGTCGTTGATGATGATGTATAACTTAGAGTCAACCATGTTTTACTTTTAAAATATCATGTATTTCCTTATATATAGAAATACTGCCCTTTTAATATAAACTGAGATCTTGCTACTTACCTTACAAAACATTTTACTTACTTTTAATCCTTTTAACAACCTTATGAAAAGTACTATTATTGTCCTCTTTTACAAATGGGGAAGTTGAGGCATGGAGCTGCGAAGTAATTTGCTTGAGACTTCTAGTAAGAAACAGAACCTGGATTTAAACGCAGGAGTCTGCATCCAGAGCCAGTGCCCTTTCCTACTATGCTCTATAGCCTCAATACTTTGTTCAAAATACAGTCTGAAAACTTTCTCATACACTCACTGAACTGCAACCTATGTCAAGTAACATTTGCAGTCTGTCTCATTCAGTATTTTATAGAGACAAGTTCGTTCTATGGATATGTCTTCACTGGATTCTCTGAGGGTGATAAATCTTCTGTTAATATTTGATTCTCACATGATTTTGGCTACTTGAAAGGTATTTTAACTTGTCAAATTCTATTTGAAGAGAGGTATGAATACCTGTCATTAGTATATCTTTTCATCTGTGCTATAGAATATTTTTTGTACATTGTCATATTTTAACTTTTAATAATGCATGATCATGTATATATTGAAAAGACTTTGTCTTCAAATACTTTTAAGTTGGATAATTATTCTTTCTAGAGGCAATAATACAGGCCATAGAGCTTGGAAGACTTGCCTACAAAAGTCTGACAATGGACACTACCATGTTATAGTATATAACTTTGGGCAAGGCACCTGCCTCAATTTCTTACCACAAAAGTATTATACTTACCTTAAAGTATCAAAGCAAAAATTGAATAATTTTACACAAGTGCAGACTCTCATTTTCTATCTCTCTTGTATATTTAATATCTAATCAAGAGTCCATAAATGTTCTCTATGTCTTTTTTTGTTTGATTTGTATTATTTTTTTATACAGCAGGTTCTTAGTTATCTATTTTATACATATTAGTGTATATATGTCAATCCCAATCTTCCAATTCATCCCACCACAACCACCCTCTGCCTCTGAGCTACCCTCCATGGTGTCCATAAGTTTGTCCTTTACATCTGTGTCTCTATTTCTGACTTGCAAACTGGTTCATCTGTACCATTCTTCTAGATTCCACATATATGCATTAATATACAATATTTCTTTTTCTCTTTCTGTCTTACTTCGCTCTGTATGAGTCTCTAGGTCCATCCACATCTCTGCAAATGACCCAACTTCACTCGTTTTTATGGCTGAGTAATATTCCATTGTATATATGTACCACCTCTTCTTTATCCATTCATCTGTAGATGGGCATTTAGGCTGCATCCGTGACCTGGCTATTGTAAATAGTGCTGCAATGAACATCGGGGTGCATGTGTCTTTTTGAATTATGGTTTTCTCTAGGTATATGTCCAGTACTGGGATTGCTGGGTCATATGGTAATTCTATTTTTAGTATTTTAAGGAACCTCCATACTGTTCTCCATAGTGGCCGTATCAATTTATATTCCCACCAACAGTGCAAGAGGGTTCCCTTTTCTGCACACCCTCTCCAGCATTTGTTGTTTGTAGATTTTCTGATGATGCCCATTCTAACTGGTGTGAGGTGATACCTCATTGAGGTTTTGATTTGCATTTCTCTAATAATTAGTGATGTTGAGCAGATTTTCATGTGCTTCTTGGCCATCTGTATGTCTTCTTTGGAGAAATGTCTATTTAGGTCTTCTGCCCATTTTTGGATTGGGTTGTTTGTTTCTTTAATATTGAGCTGCATGAGCTGTTTATATATTTTCTTTATATATTTTGGAGATTAATCCTTTGTCCGTTGATTCATTTGCGAATATTTTCTCCCATCTGAGGGTAGTCTTTTTGTCTTGTTTATGGTTTCCTTAGCTGTGCAAAAGCTTTGAAGTTTCATTAGGTCCCATTTGTTTATTTTTGTTTTTATTTCCATTACTCTAGGAGGTGGGACAAAAAAGATCCTGCTGTGATTTACATCAAAGAGTGTTCTTCCTGTTTTCCTGTAAGCGTTTTGTACCGTCTGGCCTTACATTTATGTCTTTAATCCATTTTGATCTTATTTTTGTGTATGGTGTTAGGGAGTGTTCTAATTTCATTCTTTTACATGTAGCTGTCCAGTTTTCCCAGCACCACTTATTGAAGAGACTGTCTTTTCTCCATGGTATATTCTTGCCTCCTTTGCCGTAGATTAGTTGACCATAGGTGCATGGGTTTACCTCTGGGCTTTCTATCCTGTTCCATTGATCTATATTTCTGTTTTTGTGCTGGTACCTTATTGTCTTGATTACTGTAGGTTTGTAGTAGTCTGAAATCAGGGAGTCTGATTCCTCCAGCTCCGTTTTTTCCCCTCAGGACTGCTTTGGTTATTCAGGGTCTTTTGTGTCGCCATACAAATTTTAAGATATTTTTTGTTCTAGTTCTGTAAAGAAAAATACCACTGGTAATTTGATAGAGATTGCATTGAATCCATAGATTGCTTTGGGTAGTATAGTCATTTTCACAATATTGATTCTTCCAATCCAAGAACATGGTATATCACTCCATCTGTTTGTGTCATCTTTGATTTCTTTCATCAGTGTCTTATAGTTTTCTGAGTACAGGTCTTTTACCTCCTTAGGTAGGTTTATTCCTAGGTTTTTTTTTTTTTTATTGCACTGGTGAATGGGATTGCTTCTTTAATTTCTCTTTCTGATCTTTCATTGTTAGTGTATAGGAATGCAAGAGATTTCTGTGCCTTAATTTTGTATGCTGCAACTTTACCAAATTCATTGATTAGCTCTAGTAGCTTTCTGGTGGCATCTATTTTTTTTTTTTTTTTTTTTTTTTTTTTTGCCGTACACGGGCCTCTCACTGTTGTGGCCTCTCCCATTGTGGAGAACAGGCTCCAGACACACAGGCTCAGTGGTCATGGCTCACGGGCCCAGCCGCTCTGCGACATGTGGGATCTTCCCGGACCAGGGCACGAACCCGTGTCCCCTGCATCGGCAGGCTGACTCTCAACCACTGAGCCACCAGGGAAGCCCTCTGGTGGCATCTTTAGGATTCTCTATGTATAATATCATGTCATCAGCCAACAGTAACAGTTTTACTTCTTTTCCAGTTTGTATTTCTTTTATTTCTTTTTCTTCTCTGATGGCCGTGGCTGGGAATTCCAAAACTATGGTGAATAATGGTGGCAAGAGTGGATATCCTTGTCTTGTTCCTTATCTTATAGGAAGTGCTTTCAGTTTTTCACCATTGAGAATGATGTTTTGCTGTGAGTTAGTCATATTTAGCCTTTATTTTGTTGAGGTAGGTTCCCTCTATGCTCACTTTCTGGAGAGTTTTTATCATAAGTGGGTGTTGAATTTTGTCAAAAGCTTTTTCTGCATCTATTGAGATGATCATACGGTTTTTATTCTTCAATTTGTTAATATGGTGTATCATATTGATTGATTTGTGTATATTGAAGAATCCTTGCATCCCTGTGATAAACCCCACTTGATCACGGTGTATGATCCTTTTAATGTGCTGTTGGATTCTGTTTGCTAGTATTTTGTTGAGGATTTTTGCATCTATATCCATCAGTGATATTGGTCTATAATTTTCTTTTTTTGTAGTATCCCTGTCTCGTTTTGATATCAGGGTGATAGTGGCCTCGTAGAATGCGTTTAGGAGTGTTCCTTCCTCTGCAACTTTTTGGAAGAGTTTGAGAAGGATGGGTGTTAGCTCTTCTCTAAATGTTTGATAGAACTCACCTGTGAAGCCATCTGGTCCTGGACTTTTGTATGTTGGAAGATTTTTAATCACAGTTTCAAGTTCATTACTTGTGATTGGTCTGTTCATATTTTCTGTTTCTTCCTGGTTCAGTCTTGGAATGTTATATGTTTCTTAGAATTGGTCCATTTCTTCCAGGTTGTCCATTTTATTGGCATAGTGTTTCTTGTAGCAGTCTCTTATGATGTTTTGTATTTCTGCGGTGTCCATTGCAACTTCTCCTTTTTCATTTCTAATTTGATTTATTTGAGTCCTCTCCCTCTTTTTCTTGATGAGTCTGGCTAAAGGTTTATCAATTTTGTTTATCTTCGCAAAGAACCAGCTTTTTGTTTTATTGATCTTTTCTATTGTTTTCTTTGTTTCTGTTTCATTTATTTCTGCTTTGATCTTTATGATTTCTTTCCCTCTACCCACTTTGGGTTTTGTTTGTTCTTCGTTCTCTAGTTCCTTTAGGTGTAAGGTTTTGTGTTTGTTTATTTTTTTTTAATTTTTTTTTTTTTGTTTTTTAATTCAAGGTTTTCTCTTACTTGCAGACAAAGCACAGCATTCTTCTCTCAGAACATCACTAGCCAGGGTGTTGAGAATTAAATCAGCTGAGTGGCTTTACACTCCCAGACTACCAGTCTACCGGGCTATTAGGTAAAAAGTTTCATAGCTCAGAAATACATCATATGAAATGTTAGTTCAAGGTGTGTGTGGACACAGTGTTTAACTGCTGCAGCAGCAGAATGTTAAGGCAACATCAGAACACAGAGGTGTTTATTTGAGATGTTTTTTGTTTCTTGAAGTAGGATTGTATTGCTGTAAACTTCCCTCTTAGAACTGCTTTTGCTGCATCCCATAGGTTTTGGATCACTGTGTTTTCATTGTCATTTGTCTCTAGGTATTTTAATTTCCTCTTTGATTTCTTCAGTGATCTCTTGGTTGTTTAGTAACATATTGTTTATCCTCCATGTGTTTGTGTTTTTTACCTTTTTTCCCCTGTAATTCATTTCTAATCTCATAGCGTTGTGGTAGGAAAAGATGCTTGATGTGATTTCAATTTTCTTAAATTTACCAAGGCTTTATTTGTGACCCAAGATGTGATCTATCCTGGATAATGTTCCGTATGCACTTGAGAACAAAGTGTAATCTGCTGTTTTCGGTTGGGATGTCCTGTAAATATCAATTAAATCTATCTGGTCTGTTGTGTCATTTAAAGCTTGTTTTTCCTTATTAATTTTCTGTCTGGGTGATCTGTCCATTGGTGTAAGTGAGGTGTTGAAGTCCCCCACTATTACTGTGTTACTGTTGATTTCCTCTTTTATAGCTGTCAGCAGCAGTCTTATGTCTTGAGGTGCTCCTATGTTGGGTGCATATATATTTATAAATATTATATCTTCTTCTTGGATTGATCCCTTGATGATTATGTAGTATCCTTCCTTGTCTCTTGTAACATTCTTTATTTTAAAGTCTATTTTACCTGATATGAGTATTGCTACTCCAGCTTTCTTTTGTTTTCCATTTGCATGGAATTTCTTTTTCCATCCCCTCACTTTTGCTCTGTATGTGTCCCTAGGTCTGAAGTGGGTCTCTTATAGACAGCATATATATGGGCCTTGTTTTTGTATGCATTCAGCAAGCCTGTGTCTTTTGGTTGCAGCATTTAATCCATTCACATTTAAGGTAGTTATCAATATGTATGTTCCTATTACCATTTTCTTAATTGTTTTGGGCTTGTTTTTGTAGGTCCTTTTCTTCTCTTGTGTTTCCCACTTAGAGAAGTTCCTTTAGCATTTGTTGCACAGCTGATTTGGTGGTGATGAAATCTCTTAGCTTTTGCTTGTCTCTTAATGCTTTTGATTCCTTGGTTGAATGTGAATGAGATCCTTGTTGGGAGACTAATCTCGGTTGTAGGTCCTTCCCTTTCTTCACTTTAAATATATTGTGCCATTCCCTTCTGGCTTGTAGACTTTCTGCTGAGAAATCAGCTGGTAACCTTATGGAAGTTCCCTTGTGTGTTGTCATTTTTCCCTAGTTGCCTTTAATAACTTTTCTTTGTTTTTCATTTTTGTCAGTTTGATTACTATGTGTCTGGACGTGTTTCTCCTTGGCTTTTTCCTACCTGGGACTCTTTGTGCTCCCTGGACTTGGGTGGTGGCTATCTGCTTTCCCATGTTAGGGAAGTTTTCCACTGTAATCCCTTCAAATATTTTCTTAAGTCCTTTTTCTCTCTCTCCTCCTTCTGGGACCCCTATAATGGGAATGTTGGTATGTTTAATGTTGTCCCAGGAGTCTCTTAGACTGTTTTCATTTCTTTTCATTCTTTTTGCTTTATTCTGCTCCATGGCACTGAATTCCCCCATTCCGTCTTCCAGGTCACTTATCCGTTTTTCTGCCTCAATTATTCTGCTATTGATTCCTTCTAGTGTAGTTTTCATTTCAGTTATTGTATTGTTCATCTCTGTTTGTTTGTTCTTTAATTCTTCTAGGTCATTTGTATGTTTTCGATCTCTGCCTCCATTGTTTTTCCAAGGTCGTGGATCATCTTCGCTGTCATTATTCTGATTTCTTTGTCGGTACGCTTGGCTATCTCCACTTCATTTAATTGTTTTTCTGGAGTTTTATCTTGTTCCTTCATGTGGTACTTAGTCCTCTGCCTTTTCATTTCGTCTGTCTTTCTGTGAATGTGGTTTTCATTCCACAGGCTGCAGGATTGTAGTTCTTTTTGCTTCTGTCTGCCCTCTGGTGGATGAGGCTTTCGTTCTCCATGTCTTAATGCACATAACTATTCCCCTTTGTTAATCATGCAGAGATAAATTTCATGATATATATTAGACAGTAGCAGTTGTTATTCTACTTGACCCTAAAAATTAATTCTTTGCATTTAAAATATTTAATCACGGTGTGCTTTTTGCCATTTCTGAAAACAGGGTAGTTGCAGAACTGCTAACTCTGTCCTGTACCAGTCATAAACAGTCAACAAAAATGGCATGATTTTGTTTGGCATCTCAATACAGATTTAATATTGAAAGTTCCAGTCATTTAATTGTTAATGTTAGAAAAAATAAAGAGAAAATAATAATCTAGCATTCACTTTAAAGTTCACTTTTGCAGAAAGGCTAATATTGAATAAGGGAGGCCCTTTAAAAATTGGCATATAGATGTTACAGAAAATAATTCATTAAATCCCAAAGTACCTGTAAATAGAATAGTGTCTGGCAGAGTTTGGGGAATAAATGTATTAACCTCAAAGCTGGTGTTCCCTCTACCATACCCTGCTAGCTTGCTCTGCACAATAGATATTATTGTAGAAAAAGTAGTGTTTTTTTCTTCTGTCTTCATGAAAAATTGTATTAAAGGAAGTTTTCCTAAATTTTCATTAGGAGAAACCAAGCAAATTCATAAAGGAGAACTTTAAAATAGAGCTTAAGATAATTTTTTTTTAATTGGGGTATAGTTGTTTTACAGTGTTGTGTTAATTTCTACTGTATAGCAAAGTGAAGTAGAGTTCCCTGTGCTATACAGCAGGTTCTTATTACTTATCTATTTTATACATATTAGTATATATATGTCAATCCCAATCTCCCAGTTCATCCCACCAACCCCCCCCCCCCCAAGATAATTTAAAAGAATAACAAAAATGTTAGATCTTGGAGATGATATTTTTCAAATTATTCTATTTAATTTCTTCTTGGGTTATTAAAGAAGACTTCTTGGGTTATTAAAGACTTATAAAAGAGTATCTTTCTTGAATGGTGTAACCAACAATCATCCAGCATGGCATGCTTTTACAAGTTAGAATTAATTCTAAGTAGCAGCTTCATGGAACTTTAAAGTATGCAGGGTTGCAAGGGAGAAATAGAGCCTAGGTTACTTAAGCTTCATTCTTGTAATTTAAAAGTAGCAGCTTTACAAAGCCTCCAATCTAAGATTGGTTATTGTAGACAAAGTCCATCAATGGATACATCAAAGATATGTATAAGTCAATTTGAGCCTGTGTGTGTTTACTTTTCCTTTTGATTATAAAAATAGTGCATACTAGCTGCAAAAACTATTTATATAGAGAAAATGTAAAGAATAAGAGCAAAATCCTCTCCTGATTGCACAATTCAGAGATAGCCACTATTAGCACATTTGACTATTTCCTCTGTTTATTCTTAATAAATGTAATCCCCACATGCAGACTCATGCTATACACAGAATTGAGCATGCTGCTTATTCTACTTGATTATTTTTTCCTCTGTATTTTTTACTCTCAGATTTACTCTCTAAATCCCTGATTTAATTTTCTCCAGCACCAGTTAGGGTATTTAACGTCTCCAGTGCTGATTCTAACTTCACTATTGTGTTTTTTGATATCTTGACATTTTTACTCATTTTGAGAAGCACTCTTTGAATCTCAGCCTATGTCTGACTTCATACAAAATTACAAGGTTTCAAAGAGACCTTGTAACCTTATATATTTTCAGAACAATAGTTTCAATATTCTTCTTCACTTACTGGTATTAAATCTTTTTTTCTTAAAAAAATCCCTTTTATTTATTTTTTTGTTATTCACCACCATTCTCTCCTTAATTTGCTGCATTTTTTCATACATATTAAATTTTAAATCTTTGAATTCATCTTTGGATAGAGAGGAATTTTGGAGGATCTAGTATTTGCCAGTAGGCAGGATATTTGCCTTGGATCCCTTACTGTTCATTTAGTGGTGGCAAAATTTCTGTAGCCAGTATATCCCATGTTTGGATGACTGTTGTAAATCAGTGTCCATTTACCTCCTCTATAACAATATCTGCTGTGCCCACTGACATGCCAACACTCCTTTTAGCTTTTCATTTAGTAAATTGCTCATATCTCTTCAGTTAGAATAAATACACTTCTGTTTCCCAGCATACCTACTTATTGGTGGCATTCAACAAATATAGACCCACTAACAGAGATCTAAGTATTAAGGACTTTGAACGGGTTACCTTTAGAATTAACATAGTTAGTTTCTATGGGTTTGGAGAGCAGCAGATAAAACTTAAAATAAACAAAATGACTTTTTTCTTTCTTTTGACCTTCTTGAGCCTGTATTTATAAATCTAGCCTCAAAGATAAAGCTCTTTAGACATAGTAGTGAAGTACATTAGTTCTTGGCTACTTTACTGGTAACTAAAGCATTAAATTTTGTATTACTCTGTGAAGCTCCTCAGTAGTTTTTCACCTGGATTATTATTGCTATTGCAAAAATGTATAAAATTATTTTGGAAGTAATGATTTACTGTTCTTTATAATTATGGTATTTAAAATTTCTTTAAAAATATATTCGAGAACAATCCTCCCTACCATTTCAAATAATTTTGAATTTGAAGGGAATCCTCTCTTTTGACAAATATAATAAAGTTGCTATTAAACCTCCTTTATATTATTTCAGACCTACAGTTGGAATCAAGTACTGACTGACTCCTGTGGTTGTGGAAATTGTTTTATATGTTTTTGTAGCATACAGATTGGATTAATATAGTATCTGTTTTCGCCTGTGTCAGAACTCTCATTGTTGAAAATGTGACACATACATTTGGTAATAAGTATGATTCATGGTTCCCACAAGATAGTGAAAAATCTCACCAGTTGAAGTCTTCCTGTTGATTTACTATTATGAACTGTTTTTGAATTTTAAATTTGGTTGATGTGTATCCGTTGACTCTTAACTAATCTGTATACAGATTAAAAAAATAAACTCAGTTCCACTAAGATTTATTCTAGATAGTTATTAGATCATGAAGAGAGTTTCTGGTCTACCCAGAGATGAGATGACTATGGAAAACTATGCAAAACTCTGAAATAAGCATCCGATATCTCCCCGACTTTGGTAGGAAAATGAGTAAATAACAGTATTGTGCTTATTTGAGATTTTAGTCTGAGCTTTCCCCTGTCTGCCCTCTGGTGGGACTACTAATAAGTAACTGGCAAGCTAAAATAATTTAGCTTGTAGTGAGAGAATGCAGAAGAAAAATATAGATAAATCAGAGGTGAAATTAAACTCAGAGTTTGACTTATCTTACTTTATAATGTTGGGCATATCACATGTATTACTAACTATACTGGAAGAAGTAGTTTTTGAAGAATGGATGGCTTCAATCATATGAATGACTAGAAAAAATAATTTTAAAAGACCTAAAGTTACTGTTTTCCTTCATTGTGTGTGTGTATGTTTTCCCTGTAGCCACATGATGACAAAATAGTAGTAGGAAAATCAATCAGTTACCTTTTTTGGAAAAAAGAAAAAAACTTGGTTTTTTTTTTTTTGCTTTTTTACTAAATTTAAATAAATTCTGATTTACTGGCATCATGTAGATACATAGTCTTCTAAGGTCTGAAATGCATCACTCACTTAATCATAAAAAATGTGCACAAAGTAGCTTCATTTTAATATAGTTTCCAAATTATTTGCAGTTCTTGATAGAGAGGAGCACTGATTTTGACTGAGACATTCTTTTAGGAAAAGGTTAACAAATACCTTCTGAAGTGAATTTAGAGTTAAGAAAAGCAGATGTGTCTTTAAATATTAGTGAAACATCAGTATTTTAAATATTTTAGTGAAATATTTTAAATATTAGTGAAACATTTTATTTAAATATTAAATATTAGTGAAACATCAGTATTTTACATTTAATTTCTTCAAATATTTTTATGGTTATCAATTTTTAATTTAATCAAATAAAGACAAAAAATGGAACTATGGTCTACTATCATTATTTCATAAATTGAAGCCTATTTTAATATCAAAAAGGAAGGAGAATCTCCAGTTTTAAGAATTGCATCTAATTTTATGAAGTGCTTTATTAAAACTCACTGCATCTCAAAATCAACATTTTAATGGCTGCCTAACACCGACTGTATTATGTAACAAACATTTCACAGGCTACCTAAAACGTTAATGTTGCATCTTTTTCTAAAAAAAAAAAAAAAAAGAAAGAAAATTTTCTTCCTATTCTTACAGAGTCATTTGGTTAGTTGCCATGACAGCAGGATGTCATTTATTTGAGAGAAAATAGTGAAATAATTTGGGTTTATAATTATTTATCTTTTTTTTTTTTTTTTTTTTTTTTTGCGGTACGTGGGCCTCTCACTGCTGGGGCCCCTCCCGCCGCAGAGCACAGGCTCCGGCCGCAGGCTCAGCGACCATGGCTCACGGGCCCAGCCGCTCCGCGGCGTGTGGCATCCTGCCGGACCGGGGCACGAATCCCCGTCCCCTGCATCGGCAAGCGGACTCTCAACCACTGCGCCGCCAGGGAAGCCCTATTTATCTTTTTTTATTAGTGATGTTAAATGTTTGAGTTTATATTCCGTCCATTTAAAAGATAGCTATAAAAGTGTTTATCCATAGCCCCAAAGTAGTAGCTTGAACCTGAACAGATTCAATCCATCACTAGAGAAAACCATGTCTTCCTTTTGAAACTGGGTTAGTGTGGTCTGGTACTTAAAATCTTGGACTTCAGAAAGCCACCT
This sequence comes from Leucopleurus acutus, assembly GCF_964270905.1. Taxonomy (NCBI): domain Eukaryota; kingdom Metazoa; phylum Chordata; class Mammalia; order Artiodactyla; family Delphinidae; genus Leucopleurus; species Leucopleurus acutus. The sequence goes on along the minus strand of NC_139147.1, from coordinate 91,791,263 downwards.
GCTTTTGCTGAGGTATTCAGAAAAAGATTCCTGGAAGCTAGACAGGCTTGTGAGTGCTCAAACCCATTGCTTACGTGTTTGACAGGAACATCTGGTAGCACAGATGCTTAATTCTAGAGAGCCATAATTATTTTGAGAGAAGGGAAAAGTTGTCTTACACAGTTATTATCATGCTCTGACCGCAGGTATTAGAAAGAGACAATCATTTTGTACTTCCCTGCCGGCATATGTTTTCTCAGTTTTGGAGATGAAATTTCTAGATCATATACAACAATGAGATTAAGAACCATTGTGTGTTTTTAAGCAATAGAAAGTTTTCAAAAGAGCATAAAGATGTGATGGAAATGTTTTGTTGTCTCCAAGCGCCTGTTCCAAAGCCATGTGAGCAAGGTGCCAAAAGAGAAGTTGATGACAGTAACCTCTCTTGGTTTCACACTCTATCCTGGAGCCACTCGTAAATGAGACTGTCAGATTTTGTGCCAATGAAAGGAGTTTGTCCTAGCTTTGTTTATCTCTGCTGTTAAGAATCCCCTTTCCCCATTTTTCTCTTTCTCTGAGACAGATTATTATTTGAAAGGATATGACAGATGCCAGTGCAGCTATATGTTGTTTGTCTTTTAGAAGCAATATGTTATATACTGAGTGTGCCCACAAATATAATGGTCTGGATTCACTTGGTAACCTTCACCTCCAGGACTCAGAAAGTGAGATTTGTCATTTGGTATCATAGTAACCAGTTTAGATAGCCTGCCTTAATTTGCATCTGTTTGCCAGAGTTAAAGGGAACAGTAATGGTTCATCTAAAGATGAACAGAGTGGGCACATACAGACTTTACTTCTCTGCTGCTCACTCAGGAAATCTGAATACAAGGCTGCCATTCATCCATTTATACATTCTTTGCTTCATCAAATGTTAATGATAGCCTACACTGTATAAGGTGTTCTGGTAGGTGCCAAATATACATCAGTGAATGAAACTGACATAATCCCTGCCCTCCTGTAGTTGACAGGTTAGTCATAGGAGTTATAAATTCAAACGCCTTTAGGGCCAAGTAAATAAAGAAAATGAGGGAAGCTGTGAATAAAAGCTTATAATTAGTGGTAGAGGCAGTGGCTAAAGGAGAGTGAATATTCTACTGGACAGAATTCAAATTCAAAATTTATTTAAACATTGAGGCATCCCTTAAATAAAGAGACACACCTGGGGGTCTGAGTAATTTACGCAGCTCTCTGCTCCTGAGGTTGAGCTTCTGGTAGTGAATTAGAGTAGGGATGTCCCAGTGACTGTGAGCACTTTGTCTGCATTAGTGAGCTGCTTCTCCCATTTACCACTTATCATGTCATCAGCCATGTGCAGTCAGGGACCTGGAGGAGCCAGGATGAGTTTTCAAGTCCCTAATCACTGAGTAACTATATTATGCCTAGCTGAACGGCCAGCCACCTTAGGCACTGCAGGTCAACCACTGCTTGGTGCCCATGTCGGGCAGGCTGGGCTTGCTGTCTGCTCTGGTCAAATTCAGCAGTTCTGGCCTATAGACTGGTTTTCTTTTCTGCCATTAACATCCTATTTATCCTCCTAGACTGGGAATTGTCTTCTAATTCATAGCAGGTAGTTTGTTTTCTAAAGGGTGAACTATCCTGAGACTACTTTAATGTGGATGTAGATCTGATTATCTCTAGGTCAGAAATTGCCATACTTTTTTGACTCGGCATCACAGCAAAATAGAAAAACTAAAGATAATTGATGACGTAGTAATGATTTGACTACACACTTTATGTATACATTATACCACTCTTCCAAATATTGTGTGAATTACAAAACTTATGCAAAAGAATAGAAGTTTTTAAAAGGGTGAAATGTCTTAATATTTTATTTGCACACTTTAAAAGATTATCATCCATTTGCCTCTCATCAAAGGCTAAAAATTAACAGCAACAATAATACTAACATTGATTGAGTGTTTATTACCTTCTAGATACAGTTAACATCCAACAAATTGAGCAATTACCAAGTATATTTTTTAACTTTAGTATAAAATAAAATTGCTAATGTCTATTACCACCATTCTTTTTCATCATTCAACAGATAAAAAGTATTGTTCTCCTTCCAGTTTGTATTTGTTTTTAATAGCTGGTGTCAGTTGAGTAATGCCTTATTTGTCTTCTGTTATAAGCTGGATTTGCTTTGATTAAGAGTTTATAAGTATGGCTATATTATAGAAAGTTATCAGCAGTAATTTCCAAAACTTTGAACAGAAAAATTGGCATATAAGTAACACGGTAAAGATATCTAGATTTCTATAATATACACAGAAACCTTTACCCGTGTTTCTAAGATCATGGAACTAGTTTTTGTTCTTGTCTCTAACAGATAAACTAAACCTTATACAAATTTTTTGCATGATTTGAACCATCAAAATATTGTGACTAAAATGCTAGGATGTCTTTGATGGTTTCCTTCTACAATGGAACCTGAGAAATTAGGACTATAATACTCATAATATGTGGGTACTTAATTCCTAGGGAAGATTAAAGAGAACTAAAACTGATACATAAAAATATTATAGAAGTAAAACGAGGATTTGGTAGTGATAGGGAACATAATATGGATATTCAAGAATTTCTACGTTACATAAAATTCTAACATATCTAAATAGGATCTCAGGTAAGGTCTCTCTTTGAGAAGAGATTGTAGAAAGTACCCAAAAGAGCCATGAGATTTCATTATTAAATAGAAATTACACATTCACAAGTATCAACTTTCTTCCAAGCTTGAGGTGCAAATACACATATATCTCTTATTTTTCCAGTTTATTGTTTGAGAACCCACATGCTTATTAACAGGAAATATACCACTTAACTTTTAAAGATCTTCCTGCTGAACTGCACTAAACCTTAAAGGTTTATACAATTCAAAATATGTCCAGCTTTTCTGCCAAAATGGACAAAGAAGTTGCTTTTCTGTACCAGGTCTCGTCAGTGTTGAAGACTAGATTGCCCTTCTAACATGGTGTTCCCTGATGCAGTGAGGTTTCCCTCACCTAGAACCATTTCAACCTTAATTCCATGAAAGGACAATTGCATCTTCTCAGTCTAACAGCAGAGGTTGCCCTGTGCTCAGGTCCTCATGGAGGACCCATCTTCATATGTAGCTTTTTTGGTTTACCTATGAAGCTTCGTCGATGGGAGCCAGTCTACCAAAAGGTCACTCTGTCAGCACTAGACGTCACTTGCTCTACATAATACAGTTAGAACTACTGTTAACTGGGTGCAGTCTAGGGTTGGAATAGCATTACGTTTTAAGCTTTTAAAACAAAAACACTTAAATGAATCCTCTATTGAGAGAAGAGATCACCACTCAGTATCTGAAACCAAGAAGGTAAAGTAAGGGAGTGCTATGCTGGTCAGGCAGTCTTGCTGAGCAAAGCAAACTTATGATCTCATTTAGATCACTGGCACATGAATTACAGACTTGGGAGCAGGTTAACTGAGGCCTTAGAAGCTTTCCACTGGAGTGAGTCTGCTGCTCATTGGCTGACTTTCAGAGGATGTGGCTGTCATGATTGGTTGGCTTTCAGAGACTGTTCATTGAAGTGAATTGTCATTGATTAAAATGTTAAAACCAGTTCTGAAGCTTAGAACAATTAGATGTTTCCTAGGATTGTGGGAACTTTTTTCTTCTCTTTCCCCAACTCATTGAACTTTCCATGCTATTTTTACCAACTCTTCTTAGGGGATTTGCCTGAGTATACTCAAAATGACTCCTTATTTAACGGAGCCTCCGAAGTGACTTATTTTTCTAACAGATAGTTCCTAGGTGATTCCAATATCACGTACTTGTTTTTCTAAGGACTGGAGGATGCATTTACTGCTTTCAAGGTGATTTTTCTGGTATCTTTGTGACTCAAAAAATACTGTAAATTTTGTTTCTGTTGCATTATCCCACCAGGTTATAAAAACTGAATCCATTAATTTTAAGCATAATATGGTAAATCTACTCTAGGAAGGTAAATCTTAATTTTCATAGAGGCATCATAGTACTATAGTTAAGAACTGAGATTTTAAAAGAGTAATTGTCTGCTACCTACCTGTTGGTGACCTTGAGAAATTTAACCTCTCCATGCCTCTCTTTTCTCATCTGTAAAATGGATATAAAATATTACTTTGTTATTGAGTTATTACGATTAAGTGAATTAATATATGCAAAGTGTTTAGAGCAGTCCTGGTATATTGTGCTCTAATAATAGCATGTGTTTAATTTCACTATTAATATCAAAGGCTTTAAAAGTCATTTTTGCATCTGGGTAGTTGAGAAGAAAGGAAAGAAGCTTTGCAATTTGTCATTACATTTATTATATATTTCTGACTTCTGAGGAACAATGTAGGACATCTTTGACACCTAAACTGTGAAGAAATGAGGATGAAGATAAATTAAACAAAATATAACAGAAGGATCAAAGTCCCAGATATCTATTTACCTCTGATGAAAGCCACTCTGTGAGTTAGAGAATTCATAGCAATTCACAGTACTTTCCCTACTTCAAATCCCTGTTATTTTAGAGTTAATATAAGTTCAAAATGAAAAAAGAGCAATGTTTGAGTAACAATAAAGGGAGGGCATGTCAGAAAGGGGAGTCAACGGTGTATGAGTGAGGAGGAGTCCCTCAGATTTTGTCATCATGGGGATATTACAAATTGCCTACATTCACGTGAACTGCAGGATTTTTCAAACCCATCTGAGTCAGTGGTTCTCTATACTGGCTGCACCTAACAAACCCTTGGAGAGGTTTCTAAACATAAGATGCTCTAGCCCCACCTCACATCTCTGGGGCAGTGGGACCTGGGTATCAGGAATTTTTCAAAGTTCCCCAGAGAGTGCAACCAGAGCAGAAAATCACTGAATTATTCCAGGTGTGCCTTGGCTAGTGGGTGCCTGCATTTGCAGTAGCTGCAGCTATTGCCCCTTTGACACCTGATTCTTTACCAGGTCTCCACCTGCTTCTCTGAACTTTAGTATCTTTGATTCTTTAAAGCTCAAAGTGAAAGAAACAAACCTGGCTAGCTACACACAAGCTACAGAGTCTCGACCACTGCAAAAGTAGTTCAGAAACTTCTGGTAATAAAGGAAGTGGTGATTAATGACAATCTTTATATTGGGAATTAGTTCCTGGTACTTTAAGTGTGTAGCATGTTGTTTTTTCTTTTTTGTTGTTTTTTTTGTTTGTTTTTTTTATACAGCAGGTTCTTATTAGTCATCAATTTTATACACATCAGTGTATACATGTCAATTCCAATCACCCAATTCATCACACCATCATCTCCACCCCTCTGCGGTTTTCCCCCCTTGGTGTCCATACGTTTGTTTTCTACATCTGTGTCTCAACTTCTGCCCTGCAAACCAGCTCATCTGTACCATTTTTCTATGTTCCACATACATGCGTTAATATACGATATTTGTTTTTCTCTTTCTGACTTACTTCACTCTGTATGACAGTCTCTAGATCAATCCACGTCTCAACAAATGACTCAGTTTCATTCCTTTTTATGGCTGAGTAATATTCCATTGTATATATGTACCACCTCTTCTTTATCCATTCATCTGTCGATGGGCATTTAGGTTGCTTCCATGACCTGGCTATTGTAAATAGTGCTGCAATGAACATTGGGGTGCATGTGTCTTTTTGAATTATGGTTTTCTCTAGGTATATGCCCAGTAGTGGGATTGCTGGATCATATGGTAATTCTATTTTTAGTTTTTTAAGGAACCTCCATACCATTCTCCATAGTGGCTGTATCAAGTTACATTCCCACCAACAGTGCAAGCGGGTTCCCTTTTCTCCACACCCTCTCCAGCATTTGTTGTTTGTAGATTTTCTGATGATGCCCATCCTAACTGGTGTGAGGTGATACCTCATTGTAGTTTTGATTTGCATTTCTCTAATAATTAGTGATGTTGAGCAGTTTTTCATGTGCTTCTTGGCCATGTGTATGTCTTCTTTGGAGAAATGTCCATTTAGGGCTTCTGCCCATTTTTGGATTGGGTTGTTTGTTTCTTTAATATTGAGCTGCATGAGTTATTTATATATTTTGGAGATTAATCCTTTGTCTGTTGATTCATTTGCAAATATTTTCTCCCATTCTGACAGTTGCCTTTTCGTCCTGTTTATCGTTTCCTTTACTGTGCAAAAGCTTTTAAGTTTCATTAGGTCCCATTTGTTTATTTTGGGGGTTTTTTGTTTTTTGGTTTTTTTTTTCAATTAGTGTGAACCATTTAATGAGTTACTCTCTTAATGTGTCTTTGTACTTAAAGACTCATGGAAAGTATTGGGTAGAGAAAGGGACTAACATGCATTCTCTGCCTACTGTGAACCAAGTCCTGTGCTAAGGTTTTTTTTTTAACATCTTTATTGGAGTGGAATTGCTTTACAATGGTGTGTTGGTTTCTACTTTATAACAAAGTGAATCAGTTTTTATTTCCATTACTCTAGGAGGTGGATCAAAAAAGATCTTGCTGTGATTTATGTCAAAGAGTGTTCTTCCTATGTGTTCCTCTAAGAGTTTTATAGTGTCCAGTCTTACATTTAGGTCTCGAATCCATTTTGAGTTTATTTTTGTGTATGGTGGTAGGGAGTGTTCTAATTTCATTCTTTTACATGTAGCCGCCCAGTTTTCCCAGCACCACTTATTGAAGAGGCTGTCTTTTCTCCATTGTATATCCTTGCCTCCTTTGTCATAGATTAGTTGACCATAGGTGCGTGGATTAATCTCTGGGCTTTCTATCTTGTTCCACTGATCTGTGTTTCTGTTTTTGTGCTAGTACCATATTGTCTTGATTACTGTAGCATTGTAGTATAGTCTGAAGTCAGGGAGTCTGATTCCTCCAGCTCCATTTTTTTCCCTCAAGACTGCTTTGGCTCTTTGAGGTCTTTTGTGTCTCCATACAAATTTTAAGATTTTTTATTCTAGTTCTGTAAAAACTGCATTGGAAATTTGATAGGGATTGCATTGAATTTGTAGATAGATTGCTTTGCGTAGTATAGTCATTTTCACAATATTGATTCTTCCAGTCCAAGAACATGGTATATCTCTCCATCTGTTGGTATCATCTTTAATTTCTTTCATCAGTGTCTTACAGTTCTCTGCATACAGGTCTTTTGTCTCCCTAGGTAGGTTTATTCCTAGGTATTTTATTATTTTTGTTGCAATGGTAAGTGGGAGTGTTTCCTTAATTTTTCTTTCAGATTTTTCATCATTCGTGTATAGGAATGCAAGAGATTTCTGTGCAATTAATTTTGTATCCTGCACCTTTACCAAATTCATTAATTAGCTCTAGTAGTTTTCTGGTGGCATTTTTAGGATTCTCTATGTATACTATCATGTCATCTGCAAAGAGTGACAGTTTTACTTCTTCTTTTTGAATTTGTATTGCTTTTATTTATTTTTCTTCTCTGATTGCTGTGGCTAGGAATTCCAAAACTATGTGGAATAATAGTGGCAAGAGTGGACATCCTTGTCTTGTTCCTGATCCTAGAGGAAATGTTTCAGTTTTTCACCATTGAGCATGATGTTTGCTGTGGGTTTGTCATATATGGCCTTTATTATGTTGAGGTAGGTTCTCACTATGCCCACTTTCTGGACAGTTTTTATCATAAATGCATGTTGAATTTTGTCAAAAGCTTTTTTCTGCATCTATTGAACTGATCATATGGATTTTATTCTTCAGTTTGTTAATATGGCATATCACATTGATTGATTTGTGTATATTGAAGAATCCTTGTACCTCTGGGATAAATCCCAATGATCATGGTGTATGATCCTTTTAATGTGTTGTTGGATTCTGTTTGCTAGTATCTTGTTGAGGATTTTTGCATCTATATGCGTCAGTGATATTGGTTTGCAATTTTCTTTTTTTGTAGTATCTTTGTCTGGTTTTGGTATCAGGGTGATAGTGGCCTCATAGAAAGAGTTTGGGCATGTTTCATCCTCTGTAATTCTTTGGAAGAGTTTGAGAAGGATGAGTGTTAGCTCTTCTCTAAACGTTTGATAAAATTCATCTGTGAAGCCATCTGGTCCTGGACTTTTGTTTGTTGGAAGATTTTTAATCACAGTTTCAATTTCATTACTTGTGATTGGCCTGTTCATATTTTGTATTTCTTCCTGGTTCAGTCTTGGAAGGTTATACCTTTCTAAGAATTTGTCCATTTCTTCCAGGTTGTCCATTTTATTGCCATAGAGTTGCTTGTGGTAGCCTTTTAGGATGCTTTGTATTTCTGCGGTTTCTGTTGTAACTTCTCCTTTTTGATTTCTAATTTTATTGATTTGAGTCTCCTCCCTCTTTTTCTTGATGAGTCTGGCTAATGGTTTATCAATTTTGTTTTTCTTCTCAAAGAACCAGCTTTTAGTTTTATTGATCTTTTCTATTTTTTTCTTTGTTTCTATTTCATTTATTTCTGCTCTGACCTTTATGATTTCTTTCCTTCTGCTAACTTTGGGTTTTGTTTGTTCTTCTTTTTCTAGTTCCTTTATGTGTAAGGTTAGATTGTTTATTTTAGATTTTTCTTGTTTCTTAAGGTAGGCTTGTATAGCTCTAAACTTCCCTCTTAGAACTGCTTTTGCTGCATCCCAGAGGTTTTGGATCGTCTTGTTTTCATTGTCATTTCTTTCTAGGTATTTTTTTTTATTTTCCCTTTGATTTCTTCAGTTATCTCTTGGTTATTTACTAGTGTATTGTTTAGCCTCCATGTGTTTGTGTTTTTTGCATTTTTTTTTCCCTGTAATTTATTTCTAATCTCATAGTGTTGTGGTCAGTAAAGATGCTTGATATCATTTCAATTTTCTTAAATTTACAGAGGCTTGATTTGTGAACCAAGATGTGATCTGTCCTGGAGAATGTTCCGTGCGCACTTGAGAAGAAAGTGCTGTTTTTGGATGGAGCGCCCTATAAACATCAATTAAATCTATCTGGTCTATTGTGTCATTTAAAGCTTCTGTTTCCTTATTTATTTTCATTTTAGATGATCTGTCCATTGGTGTAACTGAGGTGTTAAAGTCCCCTACTATTATTTTGTTACTGTTGAGTTCCTCTTTTATAGCTGTTAGCAGTGGCCTTATGTATTGAGATGCTCCTATGTTGGGTGTATATATATTTATAATTGTTATATCTTCTTCTTGGATTGATCCCTTGATCATTATGTAGTGTCCTTCTTTGTCTCTTGTAGCATTCTTTATTTTAAAGTCTATTTTATCTGATATGAGTATTGCTACTCCAGCTTTCTTTTGATTTCCATTTGCATGGAATATCTTTTTCCATCCCCTCACTTTCAGTCTGTATGTGTACCTAGGTCTGAAGTGGGTCTCTTGTAGACAGCATACATATGGGTCTTGTTTTTGTATCCATTCGGCGAGTCTGTGTCTTTTGGTTGGAGCACTTAATCCAGTCACGTGTAAGGTCATTATCAATATGTATACTCCTGTGAGCATTTTCTTTATTGTTTTGGGCTCGTTTTTGTAGGTCCTTTCCTTCTCTTGTGTTTCCCACTTATAGAAGTTCCTTTAGCACTTGTTGTAGAGCTCGTTCTGTGGTGCTGAATTCCCTTAGCTTTCGCTTGTCTGTAAAGCTTTTGATTTCTCCATTGAATCTGAATGAGATCCTTGCCGAGTAGAGTAATCTTGGTTGTAGGTTCTTCTCTTTCATTACTTTAATTATATCGTGCCACTCCCTTCAGGCTTGTACACTTTCTGCTGAGAAATCAGCTGTTAACTTTATGGGAGTTACCTTGTATGTTATTTTTCGTTTTTGCCTTGCTGCTTTTAATAATTTTTCTTTGTCTTTAATTTTTTCCAATTTGATTACTATGTGTCTTGGCATGTTTCTCCTTGGGTTTATCCTGTATGGGACTCGCTGTGCTTCCTGGACTTGGGTGGCTATTTCCTTTCCCATGTTTGGGAAGTTTTCGACTATAATCTCTTCAAATATTTTCTCTGGTCCTTTATCTCTATATTTTCCTTCTGGGACCCCTATAATGCGAATGTTGTTGCATTTAATGTTGTCCCAGAGGTCTCTTAGGCTGTCTTCTTTTCTTTTCATTCTTTTTTCTTTATTGTGTTCTGCAGCAGTGAATTCCACCATTCTGTCTTCCAGGTCACTTATCTGTTCTTCTGCCACAGTTATTCTGCTATTGATTCCTTCTAGTGTAGTTTTCGTTTCAGTTATTGTATTGTTCATGTCTGTTTGTTTGTTCTTTAATTCTTCTAGGTCTTTGTTAAACATTTCTTGCATCTTCTCGATCTTTGCCTCCATTGTTTTTCCAAGGTCCTGGATCATCTTCACTCTCATTATTCTGAATTCTTTTTCCTGAAGGTTGCCTATGTCCACTTCATTTAATTGTTTTTTTGGGGTTTTATCTTGTTCCTTCATGTGGTACATAGCCCTCTGCCTTTTCATCTTGTCTATCTTTCTGTGAATGTGGTTTTTGGTCCACAGGCTGTAGGATTGTAGTTCTTCTTGCTTCTGCCGTCTGCCCTCTGGTGGATGAGGCTATCTAAGAGGCTTGTGTAAGTTTCCTGATGGGAGGGACTGCTGTTGTTTCCTTGTTTAAGAGTCCTTTTCTATTTGTTTTAGGCTGGGTCTTGAATACAGCTATGTCCTGTGTGATTATTATTCATGCTGATGTCTTAATAAATAGTTTATATTTCTCCAGATATTTATAAGTATTGCATTTAGAGGATCTAGGTGGTGTGTCCCAATGAGTGTGTATTAGAATCAAGAAGCTTTTAAGAGATACAGATCCTTGGGCCTCAGCCTAGACCACTTGAATCAGAATCTTTGGTGGGAGGAGACACAGACGTTGAAATTTTGTTTTAAAATTAAATAACAGTGGACCCTCAAGATTGAGAATAATTTATTTAAGAGGTTTAGATAAAACAATTGTGAAAAAGCAAAGAAATATATGCTAAGTGAAAAAGAAAATAATGCAGTGTAAAGTTTAGTAAAATTTGAGGGGAAAAAACAGAATATATTTTTACAGAAAAATCCTAGACTCTCTTTTTAGGTGATTATTAATGAAGTAATGGGTTGAATTCAGACTTGTTCAAGGAGGTGGAGTAAAAGACATTTTGAGGTTGTTGTTAGACTAAGGGTTCATATTTCTAGATTAAAGTGATTGTCAGGAGTATTTTTCAGTATTTTGATGCTATCCCAATACCAGAGTGAAATACTGAAGTGAATCATAGATTTAAAATGAGACCATAAACATTTGGAGGCATGTTAGACGCCATGTTCTTTATTCTTGGGCAAATCTTGAGATAAATAGTTCTACCTCCTCAGTGAAGATAATATTAATAATTTCTTGCATGAATGAAGTTTATTATTTGAAGATGAGGTATGTGATTAGTATATACTTAATTACACATAATGTGATCAGTGATTGATTATGCTTATTATTTCTTACATTGCTTTTATATATGAGCACAACATTGAAATCACACTCATCAGTGGCTTTGAAAAGTATTAAAGAGACTCTAGAATATGATGTAATAAATTGTTTGGTGTATCCTGTGCTTTTGTGTTATTTTAGAGTGTCCAATGATGAGATACTGATTGAATTACTAAATCTTATTCGTTCTTAAGATACTAAAAGTTCGTAGTAGAAAAAGTAGTAGATTCTCTGTTCTTCCGAAATACTGGCTGGAGGACTTCTGGAACTAGCTCTTACCTAATTTTAACAATTTAGAACTTCTCATGCAATCACATACCTAGTTGGGTACAGCTGACTTCCAGAAAAGCAGGGGAGATATCTCTGTAACTACTGTGTTCAACTTTTTAAAAAAAGTATTCTAAATTAATTAGTTATTAGAGTTATAATTAAATGATATAATACTTGTAAATACGTCAACACATGGAAGAGATTGAGTAATGGGTTCTATTAATATTTTGATTCTGTGTGATTTTGGAAAACAAACAATTTTGAATTAGTCTCATTATTGGGAGAGGTCGAAGGCTCTAAGCTTGATCTGGATGTCTATTATCCCAACCATATTTGTATAGTATGTTACAGGGTCAGCTTGCTGTCACATGGCATTTTTCTATCCACAAAAAGCTACCTGAAAATGAAGAGGAACAGAGAATCACGCCTTAACTAGGATTCTCCAGTTGACTGCAGTCTCTCCATGTTTAACTGGAAGGTTATCTTATATCTTAGTTTCTATCCTTTGGGGCAAAAATAACTTAATGTAATTCCAGGTGATGATTAACAATTTCCTAAAAAAACCACAGAACTGCTGTTGATCGACATAGAGAGCACAGTCTTTCCCACATTCTGAAAGTGCTGTTCATTTAGTCAAAAGCAAGTTTTCCTGAGAAATGAAAATTGACAGTTCAGCCTAATACCTCACTCACAACAGCCAAAAAGTTATAGAAGTGGCTTATATTTTCCCTTTGTGAAATATATATATATATATATATATATGTATGTATTTTATGAAAGAAAATGATAATGATCTTTTACCTAAATATCTTAGTTTTGGAGTTTTCTTTAGATGTGGAACCAGAAGTCAGGTGGGATCATTTATTTCATCAGTCATCAAGAATTTGTTTGTGCAAGGCACATTCAGCTTTTAGCTGAATTACTGTCTTTAACATGTGCTTCAGGTACATGTCAGTAGGGTTACTGATTCTGTGGCCTCATCTGATGGGAAGGAAAGTCAGTCCTAAGTCTCAAAATAAGGGTCGTTTTCACATCAAGCAGAAGAAGCAAGAACACAAACTCCAATGACTCTTCATTGTGGTTTATCATATTCCATTCAGCACAAACATTACACGATCCTGAACTGGTAGATCAACAGGTGAAGCAATCACTAGGAGCCAGGAGCTTGATGGCACAGTGTATTGGTGAGACAAGGAAATGGGTCGGACCTGTCTGAGAACTGGGGGATAGAATTTCTGGATTCCAAGTAAAATGGTTAATTTTATGTGTCAACTTGATTGGGCCACAGGGTGCCCAGATATTTGGCCAACATTATTCTGGGTGTGTCTGTGAGGGTGTTTCTGAATGAGATTAGCACTTGAATCAGTAGACTGAATAAAGCAGATTGCCCTCCCCAGTGTGGGTGGGAATCTCCCAGTCAAACACCTCAGTAGGCTGAGTGAGAGGGAATACCTCCTGCGTGACTGATTGAGCTCTGGCATCAGGCTTTTCTGACCTTCATACTGGGACTAAAACATTGATTCTTCTTGGTTCTTGAGCCTCCTGGCGTTTGGACTGGAATTTGCAGCATCAGCTCTCATGGTTCTCAGACCTTTGGAGTCGGACTGGAACTATTTAACGGCTCTGCTGGGTCTCCAGCTCACTCACTGCAGATCTTGGGATTTCTGAGCCTCCATAATTGCATGAGCCAATTATTCATAATCTACTTTTATGTAAACATTTATACATGCACACACACGCCCTATTGCTTCTGTTTCTGCAGGGACCACTGCAGTGGGGTTTTGCAGTGAAAGACAGAGGTTAGGCTCAACTCCGAATACCAGAAAAAGTAGTTTATAGCCAAGGAACAGTGTTTGGGTCAGTGGATGGAATATTAAGAGGCCACATCAGTGATAAGGGGAAATTCTGGCTAAACTGACGCGACAAGATTCTTTCTGAAGGTAAGCCAAGGTGATCAGGAACCTGATTAGAGGATGAGGAAACTGATTAGATATTGAGGGTGATGATTTATTGAGGATGGACGATTCTGGTTAAACTGACTTCACAGGATTCTTGCTAAAATTGGCCAGTACAGAGAGGAACGCAGAAGCTCAAACGTGAAAGCCTAGTTGAAAAAGAGCTCAAAGGTGTCTGAGTAGAGTTTGGTCATGGAGAGGATCTTTGTCATTCATTAAATTAATCGAGTCAAATAAGTGCAAGGATTTTACAAAAAATACAAATGAAAGCACGGGACTTCAATTGTACCAGAGCCACCAAAACGTTAATGTTATCTATGATCATTTAATTTTAATACTAATTGTAAAGTCCTAATGTTTAAACACATTTGGTGTAAAGTATAAACTGAGTTTTAGGGAAAAGGCTGTTAAATTTTCCTTTTATTCTGCTTCTTAACCAAGAATTAACATCATATCACCTGTACCCCTAGATTAAATGCTTCGATATTTCTTTGTTCCTATGAGAGACCACATTCTATTTATCCAAAATGGTTTGTGCACCCACCCACCGCCAGCATATTGAAAATTTACATTGCACTATGTTGTGGTGTCTGCATAGATGCTCAAAAGGATACAGACTGCAGATTGAAATCCCATCTTAATGTTTAACGGGCTGTGGGAGAGGATGCCTTTTGCCATGTTTATGAAGGAATACCAGAGGTTTCTATTTTCTTCAGCTTTGACTGATTACATCTCTTTCTCATACATAGTTAATTCAAATAATTTTTGCCTCTTCAGTATATAATATGAGCCCAAAAGTTGCACTACATCCTTATACTGTTTGCAAACTCTCTAAGTGATTCTTGCCAGGAGCCAGCACTCAAGAGGGAAGTTAATATTCTAGGATATTCAAATAGCTCAATTTGATTTCATTTTCAAAGGAAACTTTGTCAAATTAAAGGTATAAGAGAGGCGTATCTCGAAATTTTTGTTCATATTAATATGTATGTTTGATTCTTTGTTGTCTTTTCTCTGTTTAGGCAAACTGAGATACCTATATAATATTTAAATATTTTAAATTAAAAAAACTCTGTTGCATTTTTTAGAACATTTTCTGACCATATACATATATAAGATCTCAGTCTCCGAGCATGCAATGATGTTTACATAGGAATAAAGCCTAGATGAAATTATATTGCCTGGAACTGACCACTTATTTCTTTTCTCCAGGCTTGAGAAAGGATATCACAAATAATCTCTGTGATTTGACCATTACAACCTATATTGGTTTCTGAAAAGCATCTGAAGTGAACTAGTCTATACTTACTTAGTTCATAGAGGTAGGCAAATCTTTATGTTATGCTTCAGTTATATATGAAATGAAACTCATGTTACAACTGGAGGATATAGCAGAGTAGAGTGGAATGACTGGAAAAAGAATGTGGCTAGTCTTCTACTTTAAAAAGTTTATCCATGACACAGAGGGAAAGTTCAGGATGTCTGTGGGAACTCTTTCTACCTGCTAATGATATAAACTTATTGAGAAAAAAAATCCATACTCCTATCAAATGATGAATGGCACGTCACTCTGAGACAATTAGGTGAAAAGTTATACAGCAGTTGTTTGCAAATAGAGTAACTGATTTTTTTCTCCCCTCCAAGAGGTTTCTTTTTGTGCAGTATTCTCTTTTAAATGGGAAGGGATTAGATATATTAAGATTTTAAGGTAGCTAACATGGATAGGCAAAATATGAAAATTTAGCTTCAAACTGAAATTGGTATAATAAATAAAAACAAATAAATGTGAGGGTGGAGGAGAGCCAGGAATAAGGCTAAGAGTGCACACCATAATATTCTACCCATCTAGTGAGAGTAGGGGAGATGCATGACTCTGCCTTTCTGCATTTGCTTATTACCATGCAACTATCCATACTTGACTAGTATAGAGAGACCCATAGATTCTTAGCACTGATATTTTTTCACTTCCTATCGTATTGTAAATTGATTTATCTTTCAGTCCATCTATTTGAGTTCACGTGGTAGGTTACATAGTTCTTTTTCTGTGCTTCATTGCACCTTTTGGTTTGTACAAGCCTTGGGTGAGAACCAGAGGGGCAGCTGCTCATATGCTGGGGAAGGAAATTCAATGATTCATGAACATACACAGGAAAGAGTGAAGACAGTGTTTGTTCTCAAAGACAGTGCACAAGCTTCCACTCTCAATGATGCAGAAATTTGAATGTGAAACAGGTTCTCCTCTTAGCATTTTGCCAGAAACTTCTAGTTTTGTTGGAGACCATAAGGAAAACACTATACAGATTCACATGCCTTATATGGGAAGTTAAAGTGATGGCGTATCTTACTACGTGTGGTGGCGTTTTCTTTTTAAATCTAATCAACATGAGTACCAATCTTAGGTCCACTGCCAAAACGTTATTTTTAAAACAGCCTTTTATTGTTTTATAATTAACAAAATAAATGCATGTGCATCAATATATCCATGCAAGAAGAAAAGGAAAAGAACCAATAGTCCAATTTCTCATTCCCTCTTAAAAAGATATATATATATATATATATTTATATATAATAAACATGTAACATGTAAAATTTTTAGTCAACCATATAGGGTAGACACCTTTCCATTAGGAATGGCTCTTGTTTCATCAACATTCTGTTCTTCTTCTTTCCCTCAAATAATGATAAACAGAAGAGAAGAATCTGGGTAACTGGATTGCCATAATAATTTAATTTCTTTAGAATAATTTAATTTCTAAAGAAGAAAAGTATTGATTTTACTATTTACAGCATTTCAAAAGTTTCCTAAGGGGTTAAAAAAAAGAGTGCATAAGAGACAAGTACATACTAAAAACTGACCTGTATAAAATGATTCAATACTATCTGTTACTCTGGATGGAGAGTTGTTAATTGGCAAGAGCTATAGACATGGTGTGGAAGTGAGAGTATATTGTAACAAATTAAAGTGTGTTGATGGATTGAAAGAAAAGTCATTCCAACATATTTTTTCTATGATAGCCATAAGAGCTAACAGAGTTTGGGGGCATCCCCCAAGAAGGACTTTGAAAAGCACAGTAAGCATTGTCTAATGTGTATCCCAGGTCTGCAGGTCCATCCTGTATAACTAACGCCGTGAACTCCAATCAAGTGTAACAGAAAACAAAATGTTAGCAGCAGATAAACTGTAGAAAAAGGTGGAGGTGTACTTATTTGTGTGCCAAATCCCAGAATTTGGCAAAAATATATTGGTGTAGGACAGTAACACAGCAATTTATGTAAAATGTGTAAGAAATGGTTTTGACTCACCTCTCAAAAAAGTGTTCCTTGAAATTAATGAACTTGGGATGTAATGCTAACGATGTGCCTATAATCACGTTTACATTTTACAGTGTTCATCACGTAAGGTCCTACACATCCACTGCTGTGGGATGCACACCCCATGCCACTTACCTTTCCTGTATCCCTCTCTCTGGTGGATACACACAGAGGAACCTCAGAGTGTGCTCAGTGTCTTCTTGCCTGGTAATGCTCTTTACTCTGTTTAAGCCACCATCTCCCTCCCCTCATTGCTGTTTGCTGCTGTCTTTCTGTTCAACTGTCCTTCATTCAACAACATGTGGACTGAGCGCTAGCCTCACAGTCTTTCTCCTGTTACCGTTTTCTGGGTCTTTTAATATCACCATCTTCAACATTCAATGGACTTTTCTTTTTCGTTTCTTAATCTTCTAAAGTTTCTATTTTTTAGCTTGTCTAGTTTAGATACACACTCAAATGGTCATATACTGGGATTTTCAACTGCCATTGCCTTCGGAGTCATGACTTAGAACATCTTACTTCTCAAACACAACTTGCTCAGTGTTACTCCCCTCCCTTTACTCCCCTCCCTTTCCCCATTCACATAAACCAGTTCTACACACACACACAAACTACTCTTACTTTCCCTTGTGCTTCTGGTTCTCCTCCCATTTTCCTACTTCCCAAAGTTTTGCAACGATCTGTCTTCTCACCCTGCTTCCATTTCCTCCCATTCATTCTTCACTCTCTTCAATATGTCTTCTACATCTATGCCAGTGGTAGAACAATAATAAATATCACTAATGCCTTTCAATTTGAAAATCCAGTGGACATCTTTCTGGCTTTATCCTACTCAGTCTCTCAGTAGCATTTAAAACTCCTAGCAACTTCTTCTCATTAAGAAACTGTTCTTGTTGACTTCCAAGACGCCGTATATTCTTCATTTTTCCATTACTGTTGGTCTTCTCGTTTTAGATGATCTCATCCATTTCCATGAATTTGTTGCATTTCTCTGACAGTGATTCCAATATTTACATGCCTGTCCTTGTTCTCTTCAAAATCCAAGTATCTATTGTCATAGATATTGCTACCCTTTGACCTCTCTAACTCTCTCACGGCATCTCATGTATGTATGTATGAAATAGAACTTTTGATTTCCTCCTCACAGTGCCATAATGCTTACCCAGTCTTACCTGTTTTAATGAATGACATCACCTTTTGCCTAGCTGCTCAACCTCCAACTCACATCCAATCAATCACTTAATCCTTTCATTAAGTCTTCTAAATATGTCTGAATCTGCTGCCTTATACTGATATGTTTTTCCACTAATTGATCGGTGACACGTAAGCTCTCTTAGTATTAAAGCTTGCCATCAGATCTTCCTGCCTACATTCTTGCACCCTTCTAATCCAGGGGTCAGCAAACCTTTCTTATAAAGGAACAGAAAATAAATATTTTAGGCTGTGTCAGCCAAACAGTCTCTCTGTTGCCACTACTCAGCTGTGCTATTGTGGTGTGAAAGAGGACATAGACAATATATAAAAGAATGGATATGGTTGCGTTCTAATAAAACTTTATTTATAAAAGAAATGGTGAGCCTCTGCCATGCTGCAGCTAGAGGGAATATTCTAAATGCAAATGTTATGTCACTCCCCTGTGGAACACCTGCCTTCAATGACTTCTTAATACATTTAAAATAAAATCCAAACTTCTTATGCAGCTGTCAAGGCACTGCAAGGCTTGGCCCTTTCTTACCATTCCTATTTTATATGAGGTCACATCCTCCAAAATCACCATTTTCATTTAGGCTTCTTAAGCATGAACAATGTTCAGGATCAGCTATGTAATTGTCAAAGCCTAGTGAAGAACTAAAATGCAGGGCCCTCATTCAAAAATTAAGATTAAAAAATGGAGCTCTGGAAAGTGGATTCAGGTCCATTAGATTTCTTCTCTCCAACGTGAGCTTGTAGATATTTTATACTACTTACTGAGTGAGAATATATGCTATGGGTGCCAGACCCATGAATAATCTTTGGTATTTTGCTATCAAACATCTATTCACTGGAATTTTATTGTTGTTCTAACATAAGATTGAGACTTTTGGGTTACCCATGGAAAACAAATTAGTGGAGGAATGCACAGTAGGATATTTTGTAGCTCTATGGGTTTTGTAAAAGTATGAGTCATCCAGATTAATTCTAAAATTTAAATTTATTACCATCAAAACCAACCCCATTAAACCCCAATGAAGCATTGAGTTGGCATTTTGGCTGATCTTAATTGTTAATTTGGATCTGCTACTAAATGCTACTGTTAGAATGATATAATCTTAAGTACAAAAAAAAATTATTTAAGTAAACTTGAAGGACATGCTTTCTCTGAAAGATTTCTTCAGACATATGCCTCTAATTGATTTTTGCAACCAATCTACTTAATGCTTTTAAAGTATTTATAACTACATTTTTCTTATTTTTGGAAATTAGTATATAAGAGAGAGCTATTTCTGGGTTTAGGACAGCTGGATTTGAATTCTGGTTCTGCTACCTACTAGCAGTCACCATGGCCAGGTAACTTAGCTTCTGGAAATTTCAGTTTTCCATGTGGAACAGCCCTGGAAATCCTATACATATAATCTCTTGACACGTATAAATGATATTGCTATTGTTGATGATGGCATCATGTCTGATGATTTTGTAAGACTCCAGAAATATGGCTAAAAAGTTTCACTGCTTTCGGTTCAATGTGACATTTTAATTTTATAGGTATTTTTTCTAATTATGGGGTTTTATTCCTTTTTATTTTTTCTGTATTGCTTTTTGCATTCTGTCCGTGATATACCCTTTGTCATATTCTGTACTGCCAGTTTGGAAATATCTCAGTTTATCATTATATAGGTTCATCCAGACTTCGATGATAGCTATTTTGTTGGATGGGGCTATTCCAGTGATTTGTTACATGTTGCATAGGAAGAGAGAACCTGGAGACACACATTTGTTAACTTACTGATAGAGCTTGCAGTTGCAGGTGGTGGTTTACACAATTTAACATCATTTTCAACTCTCTGCTTGAGAATATTTTAAAGCATTTCCTTGATATGAGTGAGTTCTACACAGTTTATTCCCTTATGTTTAACTTTTTACAACCTGGTTGTATTTCACTTAATAGAAGTGTTCTGATAAGCCTACTTTGTTGACAACTTTTAACTCCATTTAGATTTCATACTGCATTGCTTTGTTTTTATTAAGTGACTAATAGGCAATTTCTGCTATTTAAAGTACTGAAATGAATTCCTAATTCCCAAACTATATATTTCTCTTTTCTTCTTTAAAAAAAGAATCATAGGATAAAAATTGCAAAATTATACTATTTTCTTGCTAATTTTCTATATTTCTAAATCAGCACATGAAATTAAATTGGTGAGTTGAAAGAGGATTTTCTGTTAAAATCTTTAAAGATAAAATAAAAAATATATATACACACAATTTGTGTGTGTATGTGTGTGTGTATATATATATATATATATATATATACCATTTGCTTAGAAGAGAGATAAAAGGTGCCTTTATCATTTTCTTATGTGACTTCAATAGTAAATAATCTATACTCTGTGACTGTGTAACTACTACTATTCCATAAATTCCAAGAAAGTTAGCAAGGATTCACATGGAAATTCATATATAAAGATGTTCATTGGAATATTATTTACAATAGAGATAAACTGGAAACAAAAATTAATAAGCCATATTGGGGGAATGATTAAATTATGGAACAGCTGTATACCTTAATGTGATATTGCCATTAAAACATGTATTCATTGACATGTATTCATGTCATAGTTGCACATGTTTAGAATATAGTATAAAACCTATAAGAATATTAAAATTTTATATTCAGGATGATTCAAGTATGGAAAAATATAATATATATGAGAAACTGGATGGAAATAAAACAAAATGCTAGTAATGGCTACCATCAGAAAGTAATACAGATGATTTTACATTTTTTATTATATTTTCCCCTGCTTTCTCAGTTTCTATAATGAATATGTAAGAGTGTAAAATAGGACAATTATCATTAGGTAAAATGCAATATATATTCAGAATAGTTTTATTTTTTCTTTTGTATGTTATGATACTTTTACCTTTTCAAAGATTTAAAAATTCTTACATCTCAGGGTTATAATTAGGTATAAAAGGAGCTATTATTGCTTTTCTATTATACTGCCTTATTATGTCATAAACGTATATCATAGAGAAGCAGTGCATACTGAAACCAAAAGAATTGGCAATTTGGGACTACAGTATAGAGTAGTAAGTGACTAAGCAAGTCACCATGTTTCTCCTTATAGAGTCACACATAGTGACTGGAACGGTTTTGTGTTGCTTTCCAAATATAGTTGTGTGTATAGTACACGGATTGTGCTTTAGTCATCTTAAACAAAACCTACACTTAGAAATACTAAAGTACCAATAGTAGCTGGCATTGGGAGAATGGAAGTTACATATTTGCTCATTAGTCATTCGTTCTTCTATGAAACATGTGTTGAAAATCCTCAGTTCTAGCTATTGTGTTGCCTGCTGGAAGAGCAGAGTTCTTATTTCTTCTGACTACACTGGATCTTAGATTTTGCTAATCTATCAAACTACTCCTCCTTGCTCTATTTTCCTCCTAGTCCATATGTAATTTATAGAGTAGATGTTACTGTCATAGTTGCGCTTTTAAAACATATAAGATAAAATGGATAGCCACTTTAAGGATGATGGGGTTTTTTGTAGTTAAATTTCTTATTAAAGGTGTTTTAAAAACAGGCTCCATGTGACCTGGGAAATATAATCTTTAGAGACAAGCCACTATTTTTTACCAAATTTCACTCATTTATTAAAATTTATTGAGAATATGTTACATGTCTGGCACTATCACAGATGCTGAATTGTGTTCAGAATAAAACTTATTTCACTGCTCAAGGGGCTTTATAGTTTAAAGGGAGAATGGAATGGAGATTTATCTATTAATGCAATTTATACTATATTTGTTTCCCTTTGTGTAATAGCCTTTAAACAGGTTTTATATCTGCTTTAGAGACAAATTTTTATTTTCTGGGCCAAAAGAAAAAATAAAATGATTCTACACATCTCGAAAAGAATCCTTATGACCCAGATTTGTCTTGTGGAAGACCGCTATATTTCAAGCCATTATATGCTGACTGAAATATGAAAGTTCAATACTTGGGTCCTGAGTAAATAGATACATGAAATTTATCACTTAAACACAAAACAAAATATTATCAAAGAAGCCATAATCCCCACTATAGTGAATGTTCTGGGTCAAAGATAGCATCTACGTCTTACATGAAGATGTTGGGAAGTACCACTAAACATTGCCCAGTGAAGATTCTTTGTACTTGGTGGGGGAGGAGCACATCCAGTTAGCATCTTAGCAGAAATGCTAATTATATTATTTTGATAACTACTCTGTGATGCTAATTAGAAATTTTCCAGGAAAGGAGCCGAAGTACAGTTTTATTTTTGCTTTTTTTTTTTTTTTTTTTTTTTTTTTGCTGTACACGGGCCTCTCACTGCTGTGGCCTCTCCCGTTGCGGAGCACAGGTTCCGGACGTGCAGGCTCAGCTGCCATGGCTCATGCGCCCAGCCGCTCCGCGGCATGTGGGATCTTCCCGGACCGGGGCACGAACCCGTATCCCCTGCATCGGCAGGCGGACTCTCAACTACTGCGCCACCAGGGAAGCCCCGAAGTACAGTTTTTTGGTGCCCTATCAAATAGAGCCATGCCACCCTGGCATCTTTTAAAAGTATTTCAATGAGATTTTTCGAATAGTTTGAGAGAAACGAGAGTGACTTTATCTTAACCTTTATTTATTCACCATATTATATTTGGTACACATTTTCTAACTTTCTGAGTCATTAGCTGATCTCCTACATTAACTAAAAACATGATTAGTAACACTGCTTTATTTTCCTTTTCCCTGTTGTTCTGTTTAGCATTCCTCTTCTTCAGTGTATTCAAGCTTCCTAGCTGCAAACACCTTGATCGATGAAAGTTGTATCCAATGTCTTCAATGTTCTCAGCATAGTTTTGTATATAGCAGCATACAGGTTATAGTATCAGCAGATGTATTGAATTTGACTTCTGCAACTTTAGTCTGTGGATTTGTTTTCTTTGATTTTGACTCATCTAAGAATAATTAATACCTTAATAACAGATGTCAAATGTATTATACCTTTGAGTATAATTCCTCACTTTGATTTTTGTACTACTGGTCCTCCAGTTGCATATACTTAATGATTTTCTAAGGGAAATTATTATATTATTGTACTCTTGGTCATCTTTAAAACACTATTTAGAACATAAATTTTAGAAGGATTATGAATTGCAGTAATATACCCTTAATCCCACATATTACACACAAAAAAATGTACTATAAAATGTGGGCACATTTGCTTACACTAATTTATTTTGTGCTTCAAATTATTGACCAATCCATATAGCCAATGTTTTAAAAATCTTTCTTATTATTACAAGTTAACCAGTATTTAATAGGCCTCCCCATCAATCAGCCAGTACTAGTACGAGTTACCATGGTTAAGTAACCGTATATATTACCATCTAAACAAACATTTTTGGCTACCACATTTTAGCACATCTTGATGGATGACAGTCACATTTTTGCAGCATTTCCATCTTATTTAAAAAGTAATGTGCAATTATTTGAATATCTAATTGCATTTTTCATATTGTCCTCAATATTTTATATAAGAACATGAGAATGGAAAAATTATATTGCTGACACAAGTAATAAAAAGCAGTTATCTTGTACTTACTAAAAGAGAACAAATATGAGAATAATTAAGTATGGCAATGATGACATATTTTTAGGCTCAATTTGATACCCATTGGACTTAACACAAATGACAGGTATTTTTAATTGTGATGAAAAATTAGAAAAATTAAAGACCATACATAAAATTCTGGTAACATATCAATAGAGATTGAATATATTTTTTTCTTTCAAAAATTTGCAGGTAGAAACCCAAGCAGAGATAAATCTACTGTTCAAATTTTGCCCATTAAATTTCTTGCACAATATTAGGAAGATACATACTGTGGCAGTTAGCAGCTGAAAACTCAATGAAGGTAATCTTAAAAGCAGTACTTAATTCTTTTTTTTAATGTACAATTTTTTCTTACTTTTCTGCTTTTCATTGTGTTGTTGCAAGTTTCGTGACCAGATATTGTAGAAATCAGTTTGATGACATTTGTACAAATTCTAAGAAAACTCTTGACTTTTGATTAATTAGTAAATAGGATACATTGTCATGTAAATGTGCAGATCTAAAATAATTACCTTTTCTTCTAGAAATGAGCATGCTTATTTAGTACTTTGATAGGATTTAGTGTCTGGAAGAGAAAACCTGTCTGCATCATTTTGCCCTTCATTTTGAGCTGTTTTTTCGAACAGAGTGTTTTTTTGTTTTAGTTTTTCAACTTAAATTTCAGGTCATTGACAACTGATTGCATATTTTGAATATGCAAGCAGCTTTCTCATTGTCTCATCCAGTCTAGTTATTCACTACATCCTACTCTTTCAACTTTTGAAGATAGCCCTTTTATAAATAGTTTAGTTCTTTCTATTAGCTTATATTTTATTCTTTCTATTAGCTTATATTTTTGTAAGTGTCCTTTCTTACTTGACATTTTAACTGCTCTGTTCTTTAAATTAGTTTTACAACATCTTAACCATGTATTTTTGTAATCTGTTAATTTCATGTAGTTTTATGTTTTCACGTCACACCATATTGTAGGTATATGTACGTGGATTTTTTTTTTTTTTTTCAGTACGCAGGCCTCTCACTGTTGTGGCCTCTGCCATTGTGGAGCATAGGCTCTGGACGCGCAGGCTCAGCGGCCATGGCTCACGGGCCCAGCCGCTCCACGGCATGTGGGATCTTCCTGGACCGGGGCACGAACCCGTGTCCCCTGCATCGGCAGGCGGACTCTCAACCACTGCGCCACCAGGGAAGCCCTGTACGTGGATTTTTAAAATGTGTTTAGTTTTTATTCAAAGTACCCACTGCTTTCTTTCTCTTTCAACAATTAATCAAGTGTTAGGGAATAATTGAGCTGGACTTTGTTTCTCTCATTCACTTTCAATAGTTTAATTATCTTACCTGATTTTTAGCCGGTGATATATTTCTTTCATATGCTTACTCAATCTGTACTAGTGGATTTAACATTAGGTTCCAAACATACAGAAATTATCATCTAAATATTCAGATGTCATACTGGGAAGAGAAACATACAGGCACAAAATTAGCTGTAGCAGTGAATCATAAAATATCTGCTTTATTTGTAACACATATCTTCAAATTATTTCTATGCTTGCCATCTTTTTTATTCAGACAGTTATTTATGTGCTGGCAAATATGCATTATGATATGCTATTCATCTGGAAATTGTTTTGAAAAGACATTCTATTTTGATGGTATAAAAGACAATTTTTACAAAGCACATTTTCATCAAGAACTGGTTTATTTGAATCTGTGCATTTCATACTGAATGATTTTTATGTTCCATGGATAAAATAATTATAAATATATCTTCTGTGGCCATAGAGCTGTAACTCTTCCCTGCTCCCTTGGAAAATATCTTTTAAAAAAAAAATTAGATTTTTCTGCATTTTAATGAATCATTTCTTGTCAGACAAATGTATAGTTATTTGTCATTATATCAGTTATTATGTTATAATAGCAGCATGTGAGTTTACTAAATAGAAGAGAAATACTTTGCATAAGCTTCACGAATAGTTCTGTGAATCTTGGAGCAGTCTTACAGGATGACATATTTAAGGCCCTAGCCCTTAGGTAGGTTTGCACTTAAATCAGGCATTGTCAGAAGGGATATTGGAACTAGATTCCAGTAAACAAATAATGCTCCCCTCGCCACCACCACCAAAGATGGCTCCATTCTAATCCCTGCAACCTCTGAATATGTTACCTGACATGACAAGTGGAACTTTGTAGATGTGATTAAGTTAAGGCTTTAGAGATGAGATTATACTGGTTGTTGGATGGGCCCAATATAATCACAGGGTTCTTAGAAACAAGAAGGCAATGAGTCAGAGAAGGAAATGTGATGTTGGAAGCAGCAGGGAGAGAGAAAGAGAGAAGAAGAAAGAATATGAATGACTGAATGAATTTGAAGATACTACACTACTGACTTTGAAAATGGGGTAAGAGATCGTGAGTGGAGGAATGTAGCAATTTCTAGAAGCTGGAAAAGTCAAGGAGATTGATTTTTTCCCATAGAGACACTGGAAGAAACACAGCCCTGTCAAAACTTGACTTTGGTTTTAGCCCAGTAAAACACATTTCGGGCTTTGACCTTCAGAGCTGAAAGATAATAAAGTTGTGCCATTTTAAACTACTAAGTTTGTGGTGACTTGTTACAGCAGCAATAGGAAACTAATACAACAATCAATCATATATAAGAGGATGACTTGTAGAAAAGAAAAGCCAGCCAAAGTATAATAATAAAGTAGATAAAATTAATTCCTGGGTATCTTTCTCCTTCTCTTGGATGTTCTCTAATAGAAATGAACCATTTCTCTGGACTTTTCCTCCATGCCCCAGCACAGACATCTTATCTAAATCACTACTCCTTTTCTGCTGCAGCTTCCTTTGTCTGTTTTGGTTTACTACCTTTCTGTTTTCCAGCCACCTGCATTGTACCGCTCTCTCACCCCCATCACTATAACTTTGTGTTTGATCTCTGTGCCTGCAACCCATAAAGTAGCTATCTGTGTGCTGTGTTTTCATGAGAACTTCCCTGTTGCTGACAGTCTCTTCATACCTATTCTCTAAACTAATAGTAAGCTATTTCAAAACTATTCATAGAGAAATTTTTATTCAAACCTACATATAGAGAGGATTCTAATTCAAGCCTACTCACAGAAAGGGAGTTTAGGGTAAGCAAGTTTTTTTGGCCCTATTTCTATCACTCGTTTAAAACTACTAGAACTAATTAAAGAAAGGGTTGGGAAGAATAGCAATAGTTGACTATTCAAAGCAACTGATGAAAAATTTTCAAGGAAGGAACAATTAAAATAAATGTAAAAATTCATTGGTGCAGGCCATAAAAATACAAAATATGAAGGAGCCTCTGTTGTATAATGTACTCTGACTTTTTATTTCAGGTAGCAACAAAAACAGTGATAGGACCTATCCTGACCACTGTTCTAAATAATTTACAAATGCATTTAATGAACGCTTAGAACTCTGTCCTCATGTAACACAAGAGGAAACTGAAGCAGAAAGAAGTGAGTTGATTTACCCAAGGTCATGCAAGTAGCAGGGTTGGCAAAGTGTGAGTGTGTGTGTATTTGTGCATGCACGCATTCTAGGTACTCACAAAATAACCTACAACCAATAACATTATTTACTAATGCTATAAGGTATCCTCTGCTATTAGACTCTTAGTTTAATTAAAAATACCTCTTGCACTGGTTGCGGTATAACAAGCATGGAGACTGAAACCATACTGTCTGTATTCACTGCCCAGCTCTCACTGCTCAGATTCAAAGCATTGTTTCCCAGACAAGTCATTTGACTGTACTGTGCCTTAGTCGCTTGGGATATTACAGCTGTGTGTTGCAAAGAACTCAGGAGGGTTAGGGGAGTTAATCTATGTAAAATATTCTGGAACATTGTTTGACACAAGTTAAGTGCTGTGTGATTGTTAGCTATTATAATGATCATTTTAATTGAAGTAAAGTTATCTAATATACATGTGCATTTTAATAGGAAAAAATAATTATACACATACTTCTAAAAATACTTCTTTCATTTGTCCCAAATGTACATTTTGGTCTCCGTTATCTTTAATCACTGTCAAATCAAATAATCTTAGATAAACTAATGTGGTCAATTATGTATTTATGTGCAACAAAATTGAGATTGGTTCAAAGTAGAAGTGGTCAATTAGGCTATTGTAGAGTTGAGGTTTCCTTCTCTCTTAAGATAGCGAGGAGACTCATACAGAAAATGAATGTGTTACTGCCAGAATAAGCAGTGATTTTACGTTAGTGATTCTCAAACTCTACCTCAGAATGATCTAGAAGGCTTCTTAACACAGAGTGCTGGTTCTTATCTCCATAGCATCGAATACAGTAGGTCTAAGGAGAGGCCTGAGAATCTGAATTTCTAAAAGTTCCAGCCAGTGATGCTGCTGGTCCAGTGGTCATACTATGAGAACCACTGCTTTAAATCTTTAAGCTATAGCAGAACCAATTCTGTGACAAACAAAATTTTTTAAATAATTTTTTTTCTTCGCTTCCATTTTAAATAACTCTAAGTGACACAGGCTAACCCTGTATGAGGTTAGAAACTTTGGACACATTATGTCCATCAGAACATCTATCGGAAGATTAACATTATAGATTCACTAGGAAGTTTCCTATTGTGAGAGATAAAGGGCTACTTTTTCTTTTTTCCTTTGGTAGTTCTATTTTTTAATTTTTTTTAACATCTTTTCTGGGGTATAATTGCTTTACAATGGTCTGTTAGTTTCTGCTGTATAACAAAGTGAATCAGCTATACATAAACATATATTCCCGTATCTCCTCCCTCTTGATTCTCCCTCCCACCCTCCCTATCCCACCCCTCTAGGAGGACACAAAGCACCGGGCTGATCTCTAAAGGGCTACTTTTTAAAAAAAATTTTTTTAATTTAATTTAATTTATTTTCTTATACAACAGGTTCTTATAAGTCATCAATTTTATACACGTCAGTGTATACATGTAAATCCCAGTCGACCGATTCATCACACCACCATCCCCAAGCCCCCTCAGATTTCCCCCCTTGCTGTCCATATGTTTGTTCTCTACATCTGTGTCTCAACTTCTGCCCTGCAAACCGGTTCATCTGTACCATTTTTCTAGGTTCCACACACGTGCGTTAATATACGATATTTGTTCTTCTCTTTCTGACTTACTTCACTCTGTATGACAGTCTCTAGATCCATCCACGTCTCAACAAATGACCCAGTTTCATTCCTTTTTATGGCTGAGTAATATTCCGTTGTATATATGTACCACTTCTTCTTTATCCATTCATCTGTCGATGGGCATTTAGGTTGCTTCCATGACCTGGCTATTGTAAATAGTGCTGCAATGAACATTGGGGTGCATGTGTCTTTTTGAATTATGGTTTTCTCTGGGTATATGCCCAGTAGTGGGATGGCTGGACCATATGCTAATTCTATTTTTAGTTTTTAAGCAACCTCCATACTGTTCTCCATAGTGGCTGTATCAAGTTACATTCCCACCAACAGTGCAAGAGGGTTCCCTTTTCTCCACACCCTCTCCAGCATTTGTTGTTTGTAGATTTTCTGATGATGCCCATTCTAACTGGTGTGAGGTGATACCTCATTGTAGTTTTGATTTGCATTTCTCTAATAATTAGTGATGTTGAGCAGTTTTTCATGTGCTTCTTGGCCATCTGTATGTCTTCTTTGGAGAAATGTCTATTTAGGTCTTCTGCCCATTTTTGGATTGGGTTGTTTGTTTCTTTAATATTGAGCTGCATGAGCTGTTTATATATTTTGGAGATTAATCCTTTGTCCGTTGATTTGTTTGCAAATGTTTTCTCCCATTCTGAGGGTTGTCTTTTCGTCTTGTTTATGGTTAATTTTGCTTTGCAAAAGCTTTTAAGTTTCATTAGGTCCCATTTGTTTACTTTGTTTTTATTTCCATTACTCTAGGAGGTGGATCAAAAAATATCTTGTTGTGATTTATGTCAAAGAGTGTTCTTCCTATGTTTTCCTCTAAGAGTTTTATAGTGTCTGGTCTTACATTTAGATCTTGAGTCCATTTTGATTTTATTTTTGTGTATGGCGGTAGGGAGTGTTCTAATTTCATTCTTTTACATGTCGCTGTCCAGTCATCCCAGCACCACTTATTGAAGAGACTGTACTTTCTCCATTGTATATCCTTGCCTCCTTTGTCATGGATTATTTGACCATAGGTGCAT
Source organism: Leucopleurus acutus (assembly GCF_964270905.1). Lineage (NCBI taxonomy): Eukaryota > Metazoa > Chordata > Mammalia > Artiodactyla > Delphinidae > Leucopleurus > Leucopleurus acutus. The sequence continues at coordinate 91,761,270 of NC_139147.1, read as the reverse complement.
GGGTTTATTTCTGGTCTTTCTATCCTGTTCCATTGATCTGTGTTTCTATTTTTATGCCAGTACCATATTGTCTTGATTATTGTAGCTTTGTAGTATAGTCTGATGTAAGGGAGTCTTATTCCTCCAGCTCTGCTTTTTCCCCTCAAGACTGCTTTGGCTATTTGGGGTCTTTTGTGTCACCATACAAATTTTAAGATATTTGTTCTAGTTCTGTAAAAAAAAAAATGCCACTGGTAATTTGATAGGGATTGCATTGACTCTGTTGATTGCTATGGATAGTATAGTCATTTTCACAATATTGATTCTTGCAATCCAAGAATGTGGTATATCTCTCCATCTGTTTGTGTCATCTTTGATTTTTTTCATCAGTGTCTTATAGTTTTCTGAATACAGGTTTTTTACCTCCTTAGGTAGGTTTATTCCTAGGTATTTTATTCTTTTTCTTGCAGTGGTGAATGGGAGTGTTTCCTTAATTTCTCTTTCTGATCTTTCATTGTTAGTGTATAGGAATCCAAGAGGTTTCTGTGCATTAATTTTGTATCCTGCAACTTTACCAAATTCATTGATTAGCTCTAGTAGTTTTCTGGTGGCATCTTAGGATTCTCTATGTATAGTATCATGTCATCTGCAAACAGTGACAATTTTACTCCTTCTTTTCCAATTTGTATTTCTTTTTCTTCTCTAATTTCCATGATAGGACTTCCAAAACTATGTTGAATAATAGCAGTGAGAGTGGACATCCTTGTCTTGTGCCTAATCTTAGAGGAAATGCTTTCAGTCCTTCACCATTGAGAATGATGTTTGCTGTGGGTTTGTCATATATGGCCTTTATTATGTTGAGGTAGGTTCCCTCTATGCCCACTTTCTGGAGAGTTTTTCTCATAAATTGGTGTTGAATTTTGTCAGAAGCTTTTTATGCATCTATTGAGATGATCATATGGTTTTTATTCTTCAGTTCATTAATGTGGTGTATCACATTGACTGACTGGTGTATATTGAAGAATCTTTGCATCCCTCGGATAAATCCCACTTGATCATGGTGTATGATCCTTTTAATGTGTTGTTGGATTCTGTTTGCTAGTATTTTGTTGAGGATTTTTGCGTCTATATTCATCAGTGATATTGGTCTGCAATTTTCTTTTTTTGTAGTATCTTTGGTTTTGGTATCAGGGTGATAGTGGCCTCATAGAAAGAGTTTGCGAGTGTTCCTTCCTCTGCAATTTTTTGGGAAGAGTTTGAGAAGCATGGATGTAAGCTCTTCTATAAATGTTTGATAGATTTCACCTGTGAAGCCATCTGGTCTTGGACTTTTGTTTGTTGGAAGATTTTTAATCACAGTTTCAATTTCATTACTTGTGATTGGTCTGTTCATATTTTGTATTTCTTCCTGGTTCAGTCTTGGAAGGTTATATGTTTCTTAGAATTTGTCCATTTCTTCCAGGTTGTCCATTTTACTGGCATACAGTTGCTTGTAGTAGTTTTTTAGGATGCTTTGTATTTCTGCAGTGTCTGTTGTAACTTCTCCTTTTTCATTTCTAAATTTATGGATTTGAGTCCTCTCCCTCTTGATGAGTCTGGCTAATTGTTTATCAATTTTGTTTATCTTCTCAAAGAACCAGCTTTTCATTTTATTGATCTTTGCTATTTTTTTCTTTGTTTCTATTTCATTTATTTCTGCTCTGATCTTTATGATTTCTTTCCTTCTGCTATCTTTGGGATTTGTTTGTTCTTCTTTCTCTAGTTCCTTTAGGTGTAAGGTTAGATTGTTTACTTGAGATTTTTCTTGTTTCTTGAGGTAGGCATGTATATCTATAAACTTCCTTCTTAGAGCTGCTTTTGCTGCATCCCATAGGTTTTGGTTCATTGTGTTTTCATTGTCATTTGTCTCTACGTATTTTTTGATTTCCTCTTTGATTTCTTCAGTGATCTCTTGTTTATTTAGTAACGTATTGTTTGTGTTTTTTATGTTTTTTTCCTTGTACTTCATTTCTAATCTCATAGCGTTGTGGTCAGAAAAGATGCTTGATATGATTTCAATTTTCTTAACTCTACTGAGGCTTAATTTGTGACCTAAGATGTGATCTATCCTGGAGAATGTTCCATGCGCACTTGAGAAGAAAGAGTAATCTGTTGTTTTTGGATGGAATGTCCTATAAATATCAATTAAATCTATCTGGTCTGTTGTGTCATTTAAAGCTTCTGTTTCCTTATTTATTTTCATTTTTGATGATCTGTCCATTGGTGTAAGTGAATTGTTGAAGTCCCCCACTATTATTGTGTTACTGTAGATTTCCCCTTTTATAGCTGTTAGCAGTGGCCTTATGTATTGAGGTGCTCCTATGTTGGGTGCATAAATATTTTCAATTGTTATATCTTCTTCTTGGATTGATCCCTTGATCATTATGTAGTGTCCTTCTTTGTCTCTTGTAACATTCTTTATTTTAAAGTCTATTTTATCTGATATGAATATTGCTACTCCAGCTTTCTTTTGATTTCCATTTCCATGGAATATCTTTTTCCATCCCCTCACTTTCAGTCTGTACATTTCCCTAGGTCTGAAGTGGGTCTCTTGTAGATAGCATATATATCGTCTTGCTTTTGTATCCTTTCAGCAAGCCTGTGTCTTGTGGTTGGAGCCTTTAATCCTTTCACATTGAAGGTCATTATCAATATGTATGTTCCTATGACCATTTTCTTAATTGTTTTGGGCTTGTTTTTGTAGGCCCTTTTCTTCTCTTGTGTTTCCCACTTAGAGAAGTTCCTTTAGGAATTGTTGTAGAGCTGGTTTTGTGGTGCTGAATTCTCTTAGGTTTTGCTTGTCTGTAAAGCTTTTGATTTCTCCATCGAATGTGAATGAGATCCTTGCCAGGTAGAGTAATCTTGGTTGTAGTTTCTTCCCTTTCATCACTTTAAGTATATCATGCCACTCCCTTCTGGCTTGTAGAGTTTCTGCTGAGAAATCAACTGTTAACTTTACGGGAGTTCCCTTGTATGTTGTTTGTCGTTTTTCCCTTGCTGCTTTCAATAATTTTTCTTTAATTTTTGCCAATTGGATTACTGTGTGTCTCGTCATGTTTCTCCTTTGGTTTATCCTGTATGGGACTTGCTGCTCTTCCTGGGCTTGGGTTGCTGTTTCCTTTCCCATGTTAGGGAAGTTTTCGACTACAATCTCTTCCAATATTTTCTCTGGTCCTTTCTCTCTCTCTTATCCTTCTGGGTCCCCTGTAATGCAAATGTTCGTGTGTTTAATGTTGTCCCAGAGGTCTCTTAGGCTGTCTTCAATTCTTTTCATTCTTTTTTCTTTATTGTGTTCTGCAGCAGTAAATTCCACCATTCTTTCCTCCAGGTCACTTATCCGTTCTTCTGCCTCAGTTATTCTGCTATTGATTACTTCTAGTGTAGTTTTCATTTCAGTTATTGTATTGTTCATGTCTGTTTGTTTGTTCTTTAATTCTTCTAGGTCTTTGTTAAACATTTCTTGCATCTTCTCAGTCTTTGCCTCCATTCTTTTTCCGAGGTCCTGGATCATCTTCACTATCATTATTCTGAATTCTTTTTCTGGAAGGTTGCCTATCTCCACTTCATTTAGTTGTTTTTCTGGGGTTTTATCTTGTTCATTCATCTGGTACATAGCCCTCTGCCTTTTCATCTTGTCTGTCTTTCTGTGAATGTGTTTTTGTTCCACAGGCTGCAGGATTGTAGTTCTTCTTGCTTCTGCTGTCTGCCCTCTGGTGGATGAGGCTATCTAAGATTCTTGTGTAAGTTTTCTCCTAAAGGACTACTTTTAAATGCCCCTTCGTTAAGTGAATGATTTAAAATATATAACTTTATTTTCATAGGCACTCTTCACCAATATTCACCATGCTGTTCCTTTGTCTAGATATGACTACCCTCTGTGATCTGCTGGACAAGTTTACTCTTTAAGAATTGTTTTTATATTAAGGTTTTCTGGGATGCCTTCTCTGGTACACCAGGTGTTATTATCCTTTTATTATGTGTAACACATAAAATATACTACCGTTTATGCACTGACCAAGTTGTAGTTTAATTGATTAATTTATACATTTATTCCCCTTTATAAAGTGTGATCTCTTATTTGTCTTACAGTTCCAGCAACTAGCTCAGTGCCAGGAATAAGACAGGCCCTAAATAAATGTTAAGTGAATAACTATCTAAGTAAATAAATTATACTTCGTGAGTTGTGATAACTTCTGACCTCTGTTAAATATAGATAGATAAAATCTCTCTCTCTGTCTCTCTCTCTCCCTCCGTCCCCCTCTCCCCCCTCCCCCTCCCCCCCCCACATGTATACATACAGCGAGGGGTGGGGTATGATGGCTACCAGAGTTCTCGTTATCAAAACCAAGATCACTATTCAATACTATTACTCAGGAAACGTCATCTCACATTAATGGGATCCTCATGAAAGAATAAGTAGCCTAAAGTAGTTCACTGGTTCTTCTTAGAAATTCAAAATACATACATATTTCCTTCTTTTGTAATATGAATATCTGTGGAGTGCTCCCGGTTGCCTGGAAACCTTTAGATACTTGTAAAACTTCATAGCTATTTGTAGGTTCCCCAGACATGTGTTACTCCCAGAGAGAACTAAGTCATAGCCACTGTCATTGTTACAAGGATTTTGACTGAATTGCTGGCAAATTAAAGTATAGCGATTACATTTTTATTTTTATATTTATCATAGTTTACTTTGTTGAATTTAAGCTACTTTATTAGCTACTTTAGCATGATTTATACTGGTTCAGAATTTCCAGCAACACATTTTAGATTAGGCTGAGCCTTGAAAAAAATGCTTTCTGACGATCAGAATGATGAAACAGTATTGGTATGCATAGATTTTTGTTTGTATTCAAGCACATTCACTGACAGCAGTAACTCAGATTTTAAGCACATTTCAATTCCTACAATTACGTTGATTGCTTAGATCAGCTTTTTGAGGCTTATTTTAGCAGGCCATAAGGTGTTTGTTTATAGATGCTGATGGGGGAACTAGGAAAAGGTAGAAGGGTCCTAGGAGGTAGGGTCGTCTTCCCAGCTGGCAAACAACTGCCTTCTCGCTGTACCCTCTCGTGGCAGAGAGAGGAAGTTTTGGTGTCTCTTCCTCCTCTCATATGAACACTAATTCCATCATGGGGCTTCACACTTATGACCTTATCTAAAACTGATTATTTCCCTAAGCCCCCACCTCCTAATACATCACATTGAAGGTTAAGCCTTCAACATATTAATCTGGTGGAGGGGGCATAAACATTCAGTCCATAACACTGTCTGTTGTGAATCGATTATTTAGAATTATTGAGATAAAAAGAGTAAAAAGAATATAAAATGTCTTTTTTCTTGATGTATGAAAATGTCTAATACAATTACAAGTTATTGAAATAGTCAATGTGTAAGAGATAACTTTATTATAGCTATACATCCGATACCACCTTTTCATTGTTTTATCATCATTTGGAAATCTGTTGCCATTACAGAAACTCAGTAAAAATGGGCAAAAAGTTATAATTTTCCTGGCTTAATGATTGATAACAAAGGAGTGAAATCAAGCCCACAAGTGATCCCTCTGGGTAACTTCCTAGTTCAGCTCCCATGCAGTATATCTGTTGTTATATTCTTGGTAATAAGTAGGAAGGAGATAGCAAATTTAATTTTTTTTTTTACTAATTCATGGAATGAGAAAGAGGACTGAGGCCATTTTTCCAATTACCGTTTAGTTATCATCATCATCATGAATGTTATTATTTTAATTATGATTTATAAAATAAAAATTAACAACATTATTATTGTTTCTAAAATGTATTATTTGGCTGGCACTTCTTTAAATCCTTTAATCCTTATAATGGGTCTCTCAGGTAGATGCTTTTATTATCCTCATTCTAGAGATAACAAATGTGAGGTGTAAAGAGTCTAAATAGTTTGCCCAAAGTCTCATAGATGGTAAGAGATTGAACTGAATCTGAGCCCATTGAACTCTAAAGGTCTGTGAATCACCATGTTATATAGCTGCCTGTGAGTGAAATCCTTGACGAAGTGAAAATTTCTGCTGTGTTTCACACCTTCCACGACATTTGGATGCAACTGTGTTCTTTAAGACCTTTGTCTATTAGCAGTTTGGTGGGTGGGTGGGTGGGGGATATGGCACTGGACCAAAATATGTCCCCCTGCAAGGTAGATCCATTGATCCTAGCTTTCTCACATGGTATAGTAAAAAATAATAGGTATAGTAAAAACTGATAAATTTAAAAAAAAAGAAAACAAAAAGGAGAAAAGTGAAAAAAAACTTTTATATTTGAAACAGCTTATTTCACGCCCCTTGAATTTTCTATTTTCCAGGATTTTTACTTTGATAGACTTCAGTGTCCTGTTATTTCTTACTTTGTTATAGAGTATGAGGCCCAGCATATGACAAACAGTTATATTTTAACTAATATATTGAAAAAAGCTGAGTTTGAGAGTGCTACTTTTGGTCGTCAGGTGAACATATTTTCCCCACCCTCAAAATGAAAATATATGTTTTCCATCCTTTTTCAAGCTCTTCAGATTTTTGCCTTTATTCTTTGTTGGTATCATTCCTCTGATTGCCCCGATTTTCTCCCGGTGTCATTCCTTAGAAGGCAGACTCTCCTGTGCTGTGATTGTTGACGTCTCTACGTGTTCTTAGGAAGTTCCCTTGACCCTCTTTGCCTGTGTGCCCCATTTCTTAAAATTCTTTGTAGGGCTGATGCCATCTGGCAGAATAGAGTTTGAATTGGAATGATTTTAATTCTGTTAGATTCATTCTCCTTTAGAGGCTCAGAATTCCTTTTCCGTTTAACGTTAAGCAAGGCTTAAGGTGCTGACTGAGCAGTTGAGTCATCTAAGTAAATGTGGTAGAGGGATATTATAAATAGGTTAAACCTACAGATAATGACCCAAATTCATTTTAAGTAATCATGTACTTTCTGCTGCATCTTTTAGCAGTATTGTGACTTTTTAGTACAATTGACTAAGCATATTTGAATTCTTATTTTATTTAATGACCCCTTATCTTCTTCTGGAAGTTTTGAGTAGTGAAATTTTACCACCAAAATAAAGCAACAGGCAGTTGGAGAATCTCATGTGTGTGTACAGGTTCCTAAATTTTAAGTGAAGTTAATTAAAGCTACTTGCTCTTCACAGTGCTTTATAGATTGTTGTGGTGAATGAATGCTTTGAGTTCTAACTTGAAGCCTACTGCAGGGTAGAATAGAGAAAACTGGGTTTGGAGTGTGACTAAGTCAGCTGAATGCTGATTGTCATTTACTCTAGCTGTGTTGTCTTGGGTAAGTAACTGAAGTTGTGATTCATCTTCTGAATTTTTTCTTATACAAAGCAAGGATAACAACAACTGCATCACCAATCTTATTCAAAGGATATGGTTAGGTAATGCACATTAGGTCCCTACTACTGTGCTTGGCAAATAATTGCTTTAGAGTAAATAATAGCAATTATTATCATTTTAACTACTGTATGATAGCTTATATATTTTGATTGTTGTTTGGGACTCTTGCCCCTTTTGCCTCTGAGCATTTTAAGGATGAGGGATAGGAAAATTCCTTGGTTTTTCTTGAATCTGGGGAGTGATGTTCAGTTTTTGAAGCATAGATATTACCTGTCACGTGTCACTCTGGGAAAGACTCTGATGCCGAGAATGAGAACCTAGAGAACAACTGAAATACATTGAGGACCTACTAAATGGAGTACTGGGGAGACCACAGAAAATCTTATCCATTTTGGTAAATTGGGACACCCACTTGATGTTTTCTACAAAGCTGAAGATAGACATGATCTATAATCCACCAATGCTATTCCTAGTTGTACACCCCAGAGAGACTTGTCCACATATGAACAAGGAGATGTGTGCAAGAATGTTCTTGACAGTGTAGTTTATAATGGGAAAAAAAAGGAAAACATAGATGTCCCTTTCTAGCTATGTAGGTAAATTGTAGTATACTCATAGAGCAGCAAAGAAAATGTATGAGGTAAATGTTTTGGTGTTAGCATGGACGAATCTTAGAAACATAAGATTGAAAGAAAAAAAAATTATGCAGAAGGATGCATGCAGCATGATATATTTATATAATGTTTTACTATATCAAAGCAGTATTGCATAGATATATGCTATATATGTGTAGAAGCATAAATTCATGCATGGGAATAATATCAAATTCAAGATAGTTTTCTTTGGGGAGAGAGGAGTGTGATCATGCAACTGGAAATGACATTTCTTAAGTTAGTATTTATTATATAATTCTTTTAAGCCTTTTGTATAAGTAAAATATTTAGTAAAATAATATAGTGCAATATGTCAATTATAAATATACAGCCAAAAATAAACCCTTGTAACTTACTATTTGTTATTTTCCTTTTTTTTTTTTTACTATGTCATCATTTTCTTAAAAATTATACATTCAAAAATGTATTATTTTTATTTTGAAACTTTAAATATTCTATTTGGTACTTATTGGGTGAGATTTCAATATCAAATTTTAGAAGTCATCTAATTTTCACTCTTAGTAAATTATCTCTGTACTTCTTTCAACCTGATTATTGAACAGCTGGAGGTGTCAGCCTGTGATATTGAATGGCATAACTTAAATATTTGACCATTTGAGTGATGTCTGACATATTGTAAATGTTGAAGAGATGAACTTAGATAACTAAAATGATGAAAATTATTTTAATTTTAGTGTCAGTCTTCACTATTCAGTAATCTTGCATATGACCATTCTGTATTCCCAGAAAATTCTCTTCCTGTTGTGGCATTCCAGATGCAACCTTGACCTTCTCATTGTCCCGCAGGGCTCCCAGACACCAGTCAAGAACTAACTGTAAGACCTTTGTCATATGTCCCTACCTTTTCCTTCTAATTGTCTCCTGCTTTTCCTTTGACTTAAAAATAATTACTTGACTAATTTAAAACTAAAAACATCCAAGTGCCCCCTTTGTTTATGTCTTTAAGGAAACAACCAAGATTATAAAACATTGATGGCCCATTATTTTAAAATTTTACCTTAAAGAAAGAGGTAAAGAAATTAATACCTAAAGTATTAAGCTGTTTCTTTATTAACCATAACTTGCTTTTCTTTTATTGCCTCTAAGTTTTAGCATCAAGTACAGAATGCTTTCTGGTCAAATAGTGGACGCTTTGGTTACCTCAAGGTCAAATGCCTTGAACTCTTTATTTCTGAAGATCTGGTAGTTTTTCCATCTCTCTACCAGCACAAGTAGTTTCCAACTAATTAAAAGGCTGTCCTGACTGCCTTTTTCTAGGAGTCAGAGCCCTACTAGTTATTACTTCATGCAATAGAAGAACAGTAAGAGAAAATTCCCCAAAGAAAAATAATACAATAACAAAACAAAGACCATCTTAACAGCCCTTTAGTCCATTATTTTATTTTCTGACTTTTCATTTTATAATAAATAAAATTTAAATTCACACTGCTTGGTAACATCTGAAAGTTGGTGTTTCTGGTATGTCACCCTAGCTGCTGCAGTTGCTAAGGCCTTGATGACTGAATTACCCTTCATCTAGGAGATGTCTTTCTACATTTCGCTGACAACTGTTCATTCTTGCGTGCATGCGTGCAGTCTGTCACTCATTTCATAAGCATTTGTAAACACCAATTGTGTCTTGTAATTGTTGTCCTGCAGAAAGTAGCAGGGATCGGAATTACATGGACATAAACAATTTCATAACAGTAGCAAGTGCTGTAACAGAAGCACTGATACAATGGTGTAAAGACTCAAGGTTGATTATTGCCTACATTTGTTTATGGATCCTAGCATTTACATTTTTTGGTCACTTTGAATGTTATGATGTTTTCTAACTTTTCTTTAACTCCCCCAACTATTATAAGCTTTAGATTTGAATCTGTTTTCTTCTATTATTATTTTTCCCTCACAAATCTTTGATTAGGCCCAGAATACTGTAGAATAAAATTCTTGCAAATTATTATGTTATTATATATGTTTATATCACCTTAATTATATAAAGACTAAACATTTATTCTAGTTCAATTAAAAAAATTTTCAGTATGTAAGGCAACTGTGAGTTATTAATTCTAGTATGAATTATCCCATGAGGACATATGAGAATGATCTGATCAGTAGGATATGTACCCACTCAGTAGGCATTGAATGCCTTCCATATTATGTGCCAAGTACAGTCCTGGGGCCTGAGTGGAGCTGAGACTATACAGATGAGTGAACATAGTCCTTGCCCTCAAGTAGTAGATAAATACATAAACACATTATTATTGTGAAGTGTAAGTGCTTTAATTGCATATGGTCACTTGCAGGACTAGCGCATTGCTTCTCCATTTTGTCTTAAATATTTTGCTTAGTTAGTATTTATTTTGCCTGTGATCTGAGTGTACAGTATTCATATGCTCTTCTTACCTACCATGGGTTAATGCATCAAACAGAACTCCAATTCTGGGTCAGCAAGGAAAAATGCTCCACACATCAAAAGCTCTCTTTGTTCTGCAATACATGTTGTTGACTCATTATGAACTCTCTTTCTGTCATTAGTTTTGTACTCTCTTAGGCAATTTTGACCTATACCTGATTGCAATAATGCAACTGATGAAAGAAACAAAGGAAAAATATTAGGCATGATCTTAAAATGTAAATTGTATAGCAGTTCCAAGAATGTTCATGTAGTTGAGAAAACAAGTGAATATAATCAAGTAATTAGGGAACGGTAGGAGTCTTTTGCTTTTATGGAAGTCATGAATTCATTGCAACTCAGAGTTCAATCAATAAATATATGAGTGGTGACCTAAGACATTCTGGCCAGGGGGATGCTTTGATTAGGGGAAGTTTTGAAAGAAGAGAGGGACAGTTGTCAAGCATGATGTCAGGGACTCCTCTCTACAATAATAACCCCAGAGGGCATGCCCTGAATCAAAAGAGATATGTGTATATGGATGAAATGCTCTCTGGGTGCAGAGAGAAGAGAGATCTAATTCCAGTAGGGGAGTCAGAAAGGCTTCACTAAGCAGTAAGTTCTGGATGAGTCCCAAAAGGTAGTTATAGTCTGTGTGTTTTGATTTTACTTTACAGTAAGCAATTTTGAGGAGCTGCTGTCTAAGGTTAAACCTTTTATGTAACAAGTATTTTTATTGATTTGTTGAAAAAGTGGATGGAAAATGCAAGGCTATTATGATCCCCACTTTTTAGAATCTGCTTGAAATAAGATGGTTCTTATCTATTTCTAAGGAAGGGATGGGAGTCAGAGCACCCTGATGAAAATCTTCATCTCCAACAGCATTATTGAGATGTTGTGTCATCAATGGTCTCCCAAATAAACACATTCGTTTCAACCAAAATAAAATAGTTTAAAAATACATCTTAAAAATAAAGACTGAAAGTATCAATTAGTTATGTAATTGATTAATATATTTGGTAATAAATCTCATTTAGCTTTTTCATGTGTTAATTGTCTTATATTAGCCATAAAATAGGTAAAACAAATATTGTTAATGCATCAGGTTTTACCATAGTGTTCCGGAAATTATTGAAAGGGGTGTACTCCATCTTGTGGCAAGATGTATTTGAAAGGAAAAAAACCTCAGAATTAATCTATGTGTGTTTATAAATAAATATAAAGCTAGTTTCCAAAATAGTGGTTCAATTAACAAAACTAGAGCTTTACCATCAGAAAGTTAAGTCTTATGTTTTCAAGATTCAGAGGGGTGATTTTTTAACAATTTGATTTTTGTGCTCTGAATGGAATTATATGCTCTTATCATTTCATTTTTAAATTCATTTTGTTATATCAGTTGAACAGAAACTTGGTTTTTACCTTGTCACATTTGAATAACTTAATATAGGTCTGTTTAATGTATTTTTTCATCACTTCCTAGGAGATTTGCAGCTAAAATTTGGTTCATAATAAGTGTAGAATGTTTACTAATTTGCCTTCTGAGTTTTAAGTGAATTGGTCATCAAAGACAGAAGAAAAAGAATTATTAATTACTGTTCCAAGCAAAAAAAAAAATCACCACATGCATTTTAATTATTACAAAATTATTAATTTTTAATAATTATTAAAATTACTATAATTAAATAATAATTATTTAATTATTACAAAAGTCATTACTTGTGTATTTTTTTTCTGAATCATGGCTAACATTTATATTAGCTGTTCTTGGCACCGTTTCGGTTTGCTCCTATCCAGTATATATTTCCCAAGTCAGTAGTTTTTGTTTGTTTGTTTTTGTTTTTGTTTTGTTTGTTTGAAATAATGCTCTTATCAACATATCTGTGATATTTAACATTGTCCAAGTCAATTTGGAATTGTTTCTGATGATATCAATCAGTTTATGATTTTAGTTATAGCCAACGTATAATAGAATAAAAAAACTATGCATTTTAGAGCTGGAAGAGACCTCGGAAATCACTTGGTCTATATCTCTTACTTTCCAAATACAACGTGACTCAAAAAGACCAAGAGACTTTTGGAAGTCATGTATATATCACTGGATTGAAAATCATAAGAGAATACTATCCTGCTTAGATTTTTGATGTTTGGAAAGTCACCTGACTTTTGTGAACTTGATATTTTCCAACTACAGAATGTCAGGGATGCATGTTTAAGCATGTGTAGTAGAACAACAGTTGAATTAAATGTCAGTAGCCCTGGGTAGATTCTGGCTCTGCCTCTTACTAGTTATGTGTCCCTTGTCAGATTATCCTTTCTGAGGCTTGGTTTCCTTTCTGTGAAATGGAGACATGTAAGCTCACAGAACTGTTTTAAGTAGCAGATGTAATGGTAGGTGTGAAAGTATTATCTCTGGAGGATTTTTCTCAACGACAACACTGTTCTTCCTCTATATGGGCCCTTTTGCTTTTGTAATGATCAGAAGCGGGGAAATAGACACTCTAGCATTAGCCCTGCTTTCAGGCCCAAACCGATTATGGTCTTTATGAATATCCTACATAGACATCAACTCCTCATGTACTGTTGTAGTCTCCTTCCTCTGGCACAGGGAGTAGTTAAGAAACAATCTCGACATTATCTCCCTCCTCTCTTCTCCTTCAGGATCTAGCTCTCTTCCGTCCTTACCACATTCCACACTTCACTACCTACTTCAAGAACTGGCGGCAAAATTCCCAAAAGTACTTCATGAAAAAAAAAAAAAACCCTCCATAGGTCACTGTTTGGTTTAGAAAAAGTTTTGAATTCTTCTATTTTATCAGTATACTGCTTTGAATCACAAAGTTGATCTGCTATTTCTTGGACCTGATTTTTTCAGATATACCACAGGAACATTGAACAAAAATGTATTTAGAATACAAAAGATAGAAAACTATTTTATGAAACATTAATCACTATTTCATAAAACCAAATGTGGTAAACATTATACCCTTAGGACTTTTTAAAAGATAGAAATATTAAATGCTAATAGCCCTTTCTTGGAGCACATGTATGTATGTCCTCATGATACTGTAAAGTATATTCTATACATACATGCATACCGATGTGTGTAAACTGAAGTGCCGAGAAAGGTCATTGTAAAGAACTTTGTTAAAATATTGAAAGTAAATTTCATTAGCTCATATTTTAGCAGACGTTATTTTTAAAAAATGATATTTAAAAACTAAGACTTTTAATTAAATAATTCTTACATTGAAACCAAAGTTAACAGGTTGAATGAAATTTTGCTTATGGCATCTGCTGCCATTTTTAGTAGGTGATTAGTCATTTTCTTTTTCCTGCAAGTATCTGACAGAAACTCCAACAGAAATGAATCATAGTTTCAAGCTGTTGCTTACCTCATCTCCACCAAAAAGGAGAGCCTGGAAATTATCCCCCAAAATCCAAGAACGAAATTCTGAAAATGCCTTAAGGGGCTTTGACAGAAGTATTTAGCAATCTGAAAATTACAGCAATCTGTCACATCAACTTGTAATGAAAGGTAGGCTACAGCAACTTAGAAACGATGTGGCAAGAAAAATATCCAAGTAGAAATCTCTCTTTGAATATTTTAAGACACATTAAAGACATATTTGCCCTTGTAAATATTGCGTTGTAATCGGGTTAACTTTTACAGAGGTGGGCTCATTATTAATCAAGCATTTATTATGCAGATTAGATGAGTTTTTTAAAAGCCAGGGCATTAATAATTATGATTCAGTCAGTGAGTATTCACAATATTATTACTGCATATGCATTCAAAAATTTTGCTTAGTTTGTTAATTTTGCTTAAATATCTTTCTATTTAAGGGATCACATCCTTGTAACTCTGAAATAGTCATAATATTAAAAGCATCAACTCATTTAATAATGAAGTTTTCCCCTCAATCATGTTAATATGGGCAACAGACTTAAAATTTAAGAAGCTTCCATTATTGTACAAGAATAAAGTTTAGTTGGAGTCACCATTTAAACAATGTAGGATTATTCCCTTAAAGCTTAAGCTAAGTGAAACTTTCATTTCTAATTCTCTCTCTCTGTCATTCTCTGTCTCTAAGACTGTGTAATCCCCCAGCATAGATGATCATGCACTATTCTTTTAAAATTTCTTCTCCTTTATTATAAAATCACAATATGTGTGTAAACGGGTTAATGCTGCATGGAAAACTGATTTATACCACTAATAGTACTTTATTTGGATAATAACTGCAGGAGACAGTGAGTCATATAATATCTCCCCTTCATTTATTTATTTATTCATTTAAAATGTATTTTGAAGAACTTATTGTGTTCCAGGCACTGTTCTAGTTGCTGGTGGGGACAGAGGCAGTGAATAAAACAATTTCCTGATTTTATAGTATTTACATTCTAGTGGAGAATTTAGACAATAAATAAATATATGAGTAAATATATGTCAGATGGTACAAAATTATTTTTTTAAAGTTATGAAAAAAATCAAGCAGACATTTTGGGATGGATCAGGTAGTGAGGAAAAGGTGTGGGATAATTTTTCATATAAGATGGTATGTGAAGGCTCTTCTGATAGGCGATTTTTGAACATAGACTGAATAATAACCATGGTCTGTGTCAAGCAGTACCCTGAGCTGGGAGCATACGTGTGTTTAAAGAATGGTGAGGTGGTCTGAGTGACTGGTGTTGCAAGAGCATGAAGGTGATGAAGTTAAGGTGGTGAAAACGAGGAGGACAAAAATTAGAGGCATTTTAAGGGCTCAGGCTTTAACTTTGAATGAATAGGGAAATTATTAGATAGCTTGGGATAGAAGAATGATATGATATGATAGATTTTTAAGAGGGTCACTCTGGCTAGTTATTAGAGAAGACACGAGCTGGGCAAGAAGAATAGCAGCTGAGAGACAAATTACGAGGCTACTGTAGAAACCTAAGTCCAAGATAGTGATCCTTTACATCAGAGTAGTACTGTTGGAGGTGGAGGTTCACATTCCAAATACATTTTAAAATTAGATCCAACAGGATTTGTAAGTGGATTTAAATTGGGATTGAAAGAAAAGAATTTAGTCGATTACAGTAGAAAGTTTTTGGTCTGAGCAACTGAAAGGGTGGAATGGTCACAAAGCTGAAATGGGAAAGACTGTAGTAAGAGCATGTTTGCATGCAGGGTGCTTGGTCAGGACCTCTGGCCACACTGATTTTCAGGGCTTTACTATCAATCCAGTTGGAGATGTTGAGTATGAAGCTGGATATTTGCATCTTGAGTTTAGGAGAGAAGTTGAGATTAGCAACAGAAATTTAGGAATGATCAGCATATTCTTGGCCCATGATCCAGCCATGAGCCTGAATAATATCTGAGGATGGAACCATGGGGCACCCCAACTTTCACAGGTTGAGGAGATGAGAAGAAACTTGCAAATGAGATGGAGACTAACACTGTCTGGTTTGCTTTTTAGTTTTCTTTGTTTAAAGAAGACTTTTCTTGGCAAAAGTTTTGTTTTGCTTTACATTTTAAAGAAGGAAGTCTTTGTGATTCAAGGACTTACTTTAGTGTATGAAGAACATTGATTCCCTCGCTGAAATTCTTTAAAGGGACTTTCAGTTTTGGAGAGGAATATTAAAAAAAGAAACCCTGGGTATCACTTTAAAATATTTAATTTTTTTTTTTTTTTTTTTTTTTTTTTTTTTTTGCGGTACGCGGGCCTCTCACTGTTGTGGCCTCGCCCGTTGCGGAGCACAGGCTCCGGACGCACAGGCTCAGCAGCCATGGCTCACGGGCCTAACCACTCCGCGGCATGTGGGATCTTCCCGGACTGGGGCACGAACCCGTGTCCCCTGCGTCAGCAGGCAGACTCTCAACCACTGCACCACCAGGGAAGCCCCAAATATTTAATATTTGATATATATAATATTTATTATATATTTAATGTTTTAAAATATTTATTTTGCACCTACTATATCCTTACTATGTCCTAAATCATAGTAGATACTGGAGACAAAAAGATGGATAACGCAGGTTCCCTCCTCTCAATATGCCATCACTCCATTTGGGGGAAACAAATACATTTTCACAAGTGCAAGACAGTATGATATAAACTGGTAATGAGTCAGTGAAGGATTGAGACTGTTAATCGATACTAACAATTTGTCTCAAGTTATTCATGTGCTTTATCTGGAAGTGGGAATAAAAATGCCGACTCATTAGAGGGATTTAAGATTAAATAAAATGAAGATGAAGCATCTCATACAGTGATGGATATAGAAAATGAAGAATGGGCTCCAAAAATATTAATGACTTTACCAAAGTGTTTTTAATACTAGCATTTGTTATGCTTAGTGCAATAAGTCAAAGACAAATACTGTATGTTATCATTTATATGTAGAGTCTAAAAAATAAAACGAATGAATATAACAAAGCAGAAACAAACTCACAGATATAGGGAACAAACTAGTGGGTACCTATAGGGAGAGGGAAGGGGGAAAGGGCAAGAGAGGGGAGGGATTAAGAGGTACAAACTACTCTGTATAAAATATATAGCCACAAGGATGTAACACACAGCACAGGGAATATAGCCATTTTTTAAATAATAACTTTAAATGGAGTATAATCTGTAAAAATATCAAATCACTATGTTGTACACCTGAAACTGATATTGTAAATCAACTGTACTTCAATTAAAAAAAATAAATAAAAAATAGCATTTAGACCAATACTCACCTTTTCTGAAAGGTAAGCCAGTTTAGGTGTGTAGTTAAATTGCCCTTATGCTGGATCCTCCTTTCTATTATTCCCTGATACACGTTCTCATATAGATTATCTGGGGAGATCCTCATTCTTGCCTAAACATCTGCCTGACATCTCTCAGGTGCTTCCACTCTTGTGTAACCCATAATGTGCCTTCTACTCTCCATTGAACAAGTCCACCTCAGTCCTCAAGATAGATGTGACTTCTTAGGTGCTGGATTCATGTTGCATGTGACAGCTCTCTTTTAAAGATCATGAACCCCCCTAGGCCTTGAGTAAACATTACTTGATTCAAATTCTGTGAGGTTGGTTGTGGTATGCCTCAGTTCCTCATAGCAGAATGAGGATAGAACTTTACTACCTCATATGTTGTCTTGAGGATTCAATGAGACTCTGCGTATAAAGCACTTAGTATAGTGCCCAGAGCATAGGCAACACTCAAATGTTGTAGTTAACTCATGTCCTTATCTCTATGGACTCTTAGTGCTTAGAATGTTCTACTGAAATGAGTTACATCTAGAGGTAGATTTAATTTTTTTTGCTGTCCTCCCTTAGTATTAGTTATAGACTCATAATGTTTTCTGTACACACATACATATATATTGCCAGTTTTTGTCAGGCAGAGGAAGCCATTGATCCTGTCCTTAAATGCTTTTCCAGGATAATTTCCCACTGTCCTAAACACATTTGCTTTATAGGTCAATCGTGGTTTACACACTGGCTTTCAGCATGTCTGATTTCTCATCCCTTAAACATCAACTTGTCTCCAAATGGATTCTTCCTTCCTCTCTGCCTACCCCAATCCTAAGCATCCTCCATATTTCCTAATTCTCATCAATATCACTTCCACCTACGTGAGTTCACTGAAATCTGCCTCTTCTTTGGATTTGGGGCATTGTCTACCACAGTCCTTTACAAAACAAATTATATAACCATAGAGCTGGAAGCCAGAAGGTACTTTGGGGTTATCCATTCTGAACTATTGATATGTACATGAAGAATTTGAGCGACAGGGAAGTAGACCGATTTGTCCAAGGTTACCCAAGCTGTAATAAAAAACATTAACTAATTAATTAAGATTGATAGAACAGCTACTGTTTGTCGGGCATTGTTACAGATATCAGAGGTACAGGAGTAGACCAAACAAACTCTCTGACATCAGAAGCAGACTCTGAGACAAAATACCAATTCAGGCTGTTTATTTGGAAGGTAACCTCAGGAAGCTTCTGTAGACAAGTGTGAAAGTGAGAGGGAAGGTAGGAAGCCAACAAAGATACCATACTTATAAGATAAGTGCTGAGGGTAGTTGGGGATCAGTTGTGCTGGAAATCTCAGTGAGACAGTCTAGAACAGTGCTGCTTACATTCTCTGTGGGGAATTTGTGGGGAAGGACATTTTTAAAATAAATTTCACTCTGTGGTGGATTATTTGATACTTTTTATTATTAGATCCAACAGAAACAAAATTAGCCTGCAAGGGCTTCCCTGGTGGCGCAGTGGTTGAGAGTCCACCTGCCCATGCAGGGGACACGGGTTCGTGCCCCGGTCTGGGAAGATCCAACGTGCCGCGGAGCGGCTGGGTCCGTGAGTCGTGGCCGCTAGGCCTGCACGTCCGGAGCCTGTGCTCCGCAACGGGAGAGGCCACAGCAGTGAGAGGCCCATGTACCGCAAAAAAAAAAAAAAAAAAAAAAAAAAAAAAAAATTAGCCTGCAGAATTGCTGTAAAGGTGTTCAATCACTCGTTCAATTTCTGTATTTACTCAATCATGGATCAATAGCGCACCATTCTCAGAAAGCACTTTGAATGACACTGGGGTAGAATATACTTTAGAGCTGTCCCTCGGGCTCTACTCCTAGCAAGAGTGTAAGAAACCTTATACTCAAGGTAAATTTTAAACTCTAGGTATCAAATAGTTTTCCTAGTTAGAAAACTTGAATTATATATAAATGGAAAAGCAAAGTCTTTTTAAATTACTTTTAAAAAGTAATTGAAATTTTAATTTTATATGTTAAAGTCTATTTTCCTATTCCCATATATCACTTCATACCTGATGACATTTACCTGTCATGAAAATCTATCTACACATGTACAATATTTCATTTACTTAGTCCCCCCAACTGTAACTGAGCATAAAATTAGATACATTAGTTATGTGTGTATAAATAAATATATAAATATATGAAGTGTACCTGCATGCACATAGGATTTATATATTCATATAATCCCATAATATAGTCAATAACTTCTCCACATACTTGAGCTCTTTCTTCACGTTGCCTAGATGTGGCAATGTTGGAGGAGGATTTCATGACAAACGGGATGAGGGTTTCACACTCTCCAGACTGAAACTTTAGTTGTACTGACAGGAAACTTGCCTGTAACCTAGAGTACTCACCAGGGTTTTAAATTTAAGGGCCAGTACTTTTCCCCCTTAAACTCTAGGGATTTTCATAAGGTCATCCTTAAATTTTATGTAAAAGAAATACAGTGAGCGTTAATAATTAGTATCCAGATGTAAACCTCAGGCGAACCCATTCATGCATCTCAAAAATAGGATCTATTTTTTGTATCATGGGAAGCTCAGAACTGAGATTAACTGTTAATCAGTGCATATTTACATCTGGACACTCTAAACTTACATTTTAAGGACACTTTCAACAAATAGTTTTAGGTAAGCATCAAGTTAGAGGCAATACAATCATTTTGCCTTTGAAAAGGGGACTGTGTTGGGACTGTGTTGGCCAGCAGTACAGCCTAATATGTTTTTATAAATCTGAAGATAAAAGTGGAGGTTCCTCCTGCCCAAAGAACACAGATTTTTCTCTGAGGCTTCTTTTGAATGACATTGAAGGTGGAATAGATCCCAGCTCCAGTGTGGCTTTTCTCTGTGGGTTTATGCTTCATCTAGCAGGAGACAAGTTGGACTGTAGTTAGACATGTCTGAAGGTAGAAAAAGCAGGTTACGTTATCAACATCTTTCTGTCTTTAGCAGTCACATATAACTCTTGGTGGACACACTGATCTCAGTCTCATATTAAGTATAAATGTGAGTTAAGTATTTCTGGGGCTTTGCAGCAAAGGAAAACAAATGGCTCCTGTAGCAGAGTAACTCTTAAGCAAAACAATATATTTTAATCGGCTAACATCTTCAAAACTGAAAGCATTTTGAATAGAGTTTAGTTTTTGTGTGATAAAATGGTTCAGTAGCCTTTTTCGTTTTAAAAATTTTGAATGGAGAGCCTATATTGCTATTTCATGTCAACACCTATAAAATCTCATAAGCTTGTATATTTGTTTTCCAATTTTTAATTGTTTTTTCCCAAAGACTTTCTACCTTTTGCCATCTATTGTCTGATACCCTCACCTAAGGTGTTTTAAGATCAAATTATTAAATATATAACCATATTTTCTAATATAAAATTAGCATATGCTTATTGCCCAAAACGTAGAAATTACAAAATATAAGAAACATAATAACTTATAATCCTTCAGTTCAGATTGCCAGCCCCAAATTGACATTTTGAAGCATTACTACTTATCTTTCTCTGTAAACTGTGTTTGTTTATACACACATATACAGTCACACTTAAGCGAGAGAGAAATTTAAGTAATTTTCATTTAGCATTTCACTGTGTTTTTGTATGGTGTTACTGCTTTTTATAGACATCAAAATTCCCTATCAGGTGATTCCATTATTTATTTAATTACCTCCCTATTGTTGGATATTTTTGTTGGCTATGTTGATTATCACAACACTGTAATGAACATCTTTGTCTACTTTCCATGTTTTTAGAGTTGAAATGCAATAGCTGGGTTAAGGGTATACATATTTTTATTATACTTGATGAATAAAGCCGAATTGTTTGGCTTTATTCATCAAGTATAATAATTAGAATATGCACTTATACGGTCACCTCTAGAGTATGAGGTTCCCAGTCCCACAAATTCTTTTTTTTTTTTTTTTTTTTTTTGCGGTACGCGGGCCTCTCACTGTTGTGGCCTCTCCCATTGTGGAGCACAGGCTCTGGACACGCAGGCTCAGCGGCCATGGCTCACGGGCCCAGCCGCTCCGCGGCATGTGGGATCTTCCCAGACCAGGGCACGAACCCGTGTCCCCTGCATCGGCAGGCGGACTCTCAACCACTGCGCCACCAGGGAAGCCCAAGGTGAGAGATTTTTATAGATCAAAGTGAGCACGAACAAAGAAGTTATACTGGGCATTTGCTGAGTGGTTAAAGCAGGGTTACCTTCCTTACATGGAGAAAAGGGAAATCTTGGAGCTGAGCCAGGTAACGTGCTGAACAGGCAAGCACTGACTGGTTCACCTAGGGCTGCTTTTTCTGGGAGATCCAAGCACAGAAACTTTGTTAAGTTTTGGTTTGCTGACATGGGGTCTAGCATGAGTGACTCCATCTTGGGCTAATCTGGTTACTTTAGCAGCATATTTACACTTTAACTTTTATCAACCACCTCCCACCATCAATAGCTAAAATATTATATGTCCCAGTCATTTAATGATTTTCCACAAGTTTAATAAGTAATATTTTTTCCTATGTCCAATAGTGTTAAAACACCAGATGGTTTCTTATTCTAATATTATAATCATTCAACATGTCAATAACCATGGAATAATTTAACTTTTCAGCTTCAGAGTCTACATATGGAAAACAATAAGACATGTTAACAGAGTTTGAAAGTAAATCTAAATCATTTCAGGCACTACATTCTTTCATTACAGTGTTTCTCTACGAACAGAACTCAACTTAGTTTATCCAGTTCTTTTTTAAATAACCATATTCTTTTAACTTTGTTCTCTAATTTCCTTTTGCATGCCTCCTACCATCTCTTGTGTACTTCTTTCTCACTTAAGCATCATTTCTTTGTTTAGCTAGCTAGTTGTTCAATTGGAGGTACTTATTCAAAAAAAAAAAAACATATTTGCAAAAGTATTGCTAAAGGAAGGGTTGACAGAGAGGAAGATTTTGAGGACATAGGGCGATAAATAGAAAGACTCATTCATCTGCTCTTCCTCAGAAAGGATGTACTTGATCTTGTCAGTGTATTTTTTCACTTTATTTTTTGTATGGTACTTAACACATTTAAAACATGAACAAATAACAACTTATTTAATCTGCAAAACAGTCCTAAGTCTATCAGTACTGATACTGTTATTCCCACTTTTTTGATAAGAAAACTGAGGCACAGAAGGCTTCTGTAACTTACCCAATATTTAGAGCTGAGGATTTGAGCATGACCGAATCCATACTCATAATCACTGTGTTATGATACCTCCTTTGGAAGCTGAATTCCATAGGACAGTGAGGTTTGCAGCTGACTAGCTTCTTTGCCAGGCTGGAGTTGTCCTCACAGCATCTGGCTTTACTGAACACGGTGGTCTCCAGCCAAGGCAACCATGTTGGCCTTGTTCCAGCACCTTCCTTCCTCCTCCAGGAAGGAAAGTTCTGTTATTCAAGCCCTGATGAGGTCCCTCTTGCATCCTCTCTGACTCATGCATCTCTCCACTTAGTATAAGGACAGGTCTTGGGGGCTGGGTTGGGGTTTGCCATGGCTGTTTAATGCTGAGTAGGGGAGTGAGTTCAGGAATGTCTGACATGCTTCATTAGAATGATGAAGAATTGTCTCATCCAACATGCCAGCAGCTTTCCCCTGATTCAAGAAAAAGTGATTTTAGCATTCATGGCTACATGGACTCAGGGGGAGTAGAAAGAACCACATTTGGGAATGATGCCAAATGTCACTGGCAGCAGAGTAGAGGGGTGGAGCCACTACTTTGTCGCTTTTCCTAGGTTAGCTCTGCTAACCCTTCCACCATCTTTAGAGATGGAGTAACCCAGCTCAATCAACTCTTTTTTTTACTGGTGTTAAACACAGTAAACATACACAGGTCTTTAAATATTCAGCTCATGATTAAAAAGAGGAAAGATGAGAAAATGAGAAGAAAAAATGAGTGGAAAAGTAAGAAAAACTGGATACACACACTCAGACACTGATAACACAAATACACATACACACACATATACATTTATATGTATGTCGTATTTATATACATATACTATATTTATACATTTACATGTAACAGAGAGAAATAGGTTGGTATAGATATATGGATTGAATGATAGATATTACAGAGCTTTACTCATATATATTGATATTTTCTTTATATACATATAACTTTGAGAAAACATCAGGGAAATTGTACATAGAAAGAGAAAATACTAGAAAATAAATGAGTATGTGAATTAGTGAATGGGAGGTTTTCCTTGATGTATGCAGGAGGGGATGGCAAAGCATGTGTAATGAATAAATGAATAAGAATGCAAGTGAGAGGAGAAAGGCGAACTTCTGCGATGATGATACATGGAAAGGAAGCAATGAATAATGTACGATGTGAAGGGAAGACTGGGGAGATATACACAAAATGAGGAAAACAAAATAGGAGAAACCACAGAGAAATAAGGAAAAATAATGCAATGATAAAAGAGAATAAGATGAAAGATAAGGAAAAAGCTCAAAGGAATAGAACAGTTCTTGGAAGGGGCACTATTATTAAAAGCGTTGCATCTGAGAACACGGCAGTGTGTAGAAATGAAGTGCTCAATTGATATCTGTGAATTAAGGGTGGAATAACTAGTTGAGCAAGTCAATATTATGTCTCATTAAACACAGGTATTTATATCAGACTGAGACAATATTAACACTGTTTTTAGAAACCACTGGAGGCATTGGAAGGCTTGAAATTGAGGACAGGTAAATCACACAGGTGGGTAAAAGTAAAAATAGATAATTTGAATTTTGATCTTAAGTGACTTTTATTAAATGTGGAGGTTAATACCAAATACCATATTACAAGTTGGCTTTATTTTGAAAGATTTAATGCTGGATTTTGGAGTGCCTTAATTTGTCTTTACTACATAACAATAGCTTTCCACCTCTGTTTTTCAGGACTCAATATTCGTAAAGCAAAACAGCCCATTTGTATATTTTGGTCAGCAAATCAGGTGATTGCACATTAGAACATGTTACTAGGGGTATCTTTCAGTTTACTTGTAATTCTTCAACATCTGTATCTACTAGTTCTTTATCTGTACATTTCCTCTTTCCTGTTTTCTCTTGTTTGATTGTTTCTTCATTTAATGCTTTAATAGTAGGACTTGGAGGCACATTAAGCTGAATGAGGCTGATCAAATCTTCCCTTCATCTAATGTGTAGATTTAAGTGCTTAAACATATCTGAAAAAAGGGGGGCTGCTCTACTGGGACCCATAATTAAATGCACAGACAAAGCAGTGATGCTTTGTCCTTCATTTGATAAATGAAATGGTGGATTTGGTTCCACACGAAAAGGAAACTGTGCCACCAAATATATATTTGAAACCATAGAATCAGTGACCTGAGAAGATTTACTTAAGGGAGTATAAACTGAACAAGGACACAAAAACTCTCACTGGAAAGAATTATAAAGTGCGCCAGAAGCTAAACAAAGGGAAAGGAAGCAAAAATAAATGACATATCTCTTGAGAAACAAACTGTCCACTGTTTCTTTTGGTGGCTTATTGTCTTCCACCTGACTGTTCTTAAGGGAATCACAACTATCCCACCCATCCCCAGCTCCAGTAAAACAACCTCCTTATCTTACCAATACTGATTTCTTTCTGTCCCAATCTGCTTGTATTATTCTTTCTATTAACCTGTTTGCATTTTGCACCCTTGTTCCATCAATTTGGGTATGTTAATTCTTTAGAAGTGTAGGTGAAGACTTCTGTCTAAACCTCTCTTGTTTTTCTAGCACACCTGTCATTGGATCTCCCAGGTGCAAGGGAGGAAAAATTTTCTTTTTCCTCCATCCATCTTAGGTTTGTTGGCTGGGATTCTGCAAATTAGACCAACAAAAGAGTTTAATAGGGCTTCCCTGGTGGCGCAGTGGTTGAGAGTCTGCCTGCCGATGCAGGGGACATGGGTTCGTGCCCCGGTCCGGGAAGATCCCACATGCCACGGAGTGGCTGGGCCCATGAGCCATGGCCACTGAGCCTGCGCGTCCGGAGCCTGTGCTCCGCAATGGGAGAGGCCACAACAGTGAGAGGCCCACGTACTGCAAAAACAAAAACAAAAAACAGTTTAATAAAAGAGCAAACTGAAGTTTATTAAACTTGAGTCATGCATCCTAGTAGGAGTACTCAATGATGAGTAATTCAACAGAGTGGTTAGAATTTGGGTTCATATATCATCTTAACAAAAGAACCATAATTTTGTAGAGAAGTGACAGACAAAAAGGAAAAGGATTTTGTGTATCTGGGGTAGCAAATTGTGGGAAGGAAAATATATGAGGACAGTGATGGTAAATAAGGGCTAATTTTAGCCAGGTGTGTTGTGTAGATTTTTTCTAGTGCCAGCCTCTGGATTGATAAGGTTCTAACTTATCTCCAGTTGATTAACTTCTGTCCTTTCTAGTGGAGAGAGGAGGATTGGCACCTTTAACAAATCTATGTCCTGTTCTTAGGTAAAAGGGAGAGGGCAGAGAGCTTTTCTTGAATCTGCTTCTTCTCAGTTGCTTTCAGCTCAAAATAATACTTATGCCAAGTGATATATTTTGGGGTGGCATATTCTGTTACCCTTCACAGGCATCTGAAAGTTTGTAATGTTTTCTTTGTGTATACTATATTTTGTACTTCCATTCAAAACATGATTAGCCTCTTAGAAAAGGTGGGGGTTTTTTTGTTTTTTTTTATTCTTTGATTCTCTCTGCCCTTGGTAGACACCATGGCACTAGCTGGTCATTGTGTACTTAATGAATCAACTCTGTTATGAAGTGAAATTCCAACAGCCAATCCTAGTGACTTGGCTGAAATTAATATGAATACAATTTTGTTTTATATCCTAAAGATGCAGCTTATATTAAATTCTCCCAATAATGCATTTTTCCACTAGGCACACAATCCTCCATACTGTTGAACATTAAAACTCAATTTAGATAGATAGGAAGTAAATAATATGAAAAATGGGAAGTGCATTAATATCAGAACAAGTTTAATAGATTGTATTATTTGAAGGACAACTCTGAATCATTTTTTTGCTCTTGGAATAAATGTTTATTCTTTGAGGATTGTAAGGGTCAGTCTAGACATAGAACTGGCTAGGTTGCATTTTAGAATTTTTTGCCTTCTAAATTATAAACAACTTGTGATTTTTTAATTAAAAATTATTAAAGTATAATTGACATACAACATTATATTAGTTTCACATGTACAACACAGTGATTGGATATTTGTATATATTGAGAAATATCACCACAGTAAGTCTAGTTAACATCCATCACTATACGTGGTTACAAATTTTTCCTTGTGATGAGGACTTTTAAGATCTACTCTCTTAGCAACTTTCAAATATGAAATACAGTGTTAACTACAGTCACCATGTTGTATATTATATCCCATGACCTATTTATTTTATAACTGTATTACTAACTACAGTCAATGTTATGTATTACATCTCCATGACCTGTTTACTTTATAACTGGAAGTTTGTACCTTTTGACTCTGTTCAACTATTTTGCCCACCCCCCAACTCTGGCAACCATCAATCTATTCTATCTAAGAGCTTTGTTTGTTTTTAGATTCCACATAAAATTGAGATCATACAGTATCTGTCTGACTTATTTCACTTAGCATAATGCCCTCAAGATTGATCCATGCTGTCACAGACGGCAAGATTTCACTTTTTTGTGGCTGAGTAATACACACGCACACATGCGCGCGCGCGCGCACGCACACACACACACACACACACACACACACTCATATACCACTTTTTCTATTCGCCCATTGATGCCCACATAAGTTGTTTCCATGTCTTGGCTATTGTAGATAATGCTGCAGTGAGCATGGGGGTACATGTATCTTTTCGAGTTAGTGCTTTTATTTGCTTCAGATAAATACCCAGAAGCAGAATTGCTGAATCATATGGAAGTTCTTCTTTGAATTTTTTGAGAAAACTCCGTACTGTTTTCCATAGTGGCTACAACAGTTTACAGTCCCACCAACAATGCAGTAGGATTCCCTTCTCTCCACTACTTCAACACTTGTGGTTTGTTGTTTTTTTGAAAATAGCCATCTGATAGGTGTGAGGTGATATCTCATTGTGGTTTTGATTTGCATTTCCGTGATGATTAGTGATGCTGAGCATCTTTTCATGCACCTATTGACCTTCTAAATGTCTTCTTTGGAAAATATCTATTCAGATACTCTGCCCATTTTTTATTAAGATTTTTTTCTTTGCTATTGAGTTGTATGAGTTCTTTACATATTTTGTATATTAGCCTCTCATCGGATACATGATTTGATAAAATTTGATAAATTTCAAAGCTTTTTAATTTGATGTAGTACTAATTTTTTGTTTTTGTTACCTTTGCTTCTGATGTAAAATACAAAAAATTATTTCCCGGATAGATGTCAAAGAGCTAACCACTTATGTTTTCTTCTAGTTTTATGACTTCAAGTCTTAGGTTCAAGTCTTTAATCCATTTTGAGTTAATTTTTGTGTATGGTGTAAGATAGTGATCCCGTTTCATTTTTTGCATGTGTTGTCCAGTTTTCCCAGCACCACTTTTTGAAGACTGTCCTTTCCCCATTGTATGTATTTGGCTCCTTGATCATAAATTGATTGACTAAATGTGTGGGTTTATTTCTGGGCTCTATATTATGTTTCATTGACCTATGTGTCTGTTCTTATGCTAATACCGTACCGTTTTGATTACTGTAGACTTGTAACAGAGTTTGAAGTCAGGGAACATGGTGCCTCCAACTTTTTTCTTCTTTCTCAAGATTCCTTTGGCTAATGGGGGTCTTTTGTGGTTCCATACAGATTTCAAGATTATTCTAGCTTTGTAAAAAATGTCATTGGAATTTTAATAGAGACAATTGATCTGTGGATAGCATTGGCTAGTATGGACATTTTAACAATGTTAATTTTTCCAGTCCATGAGCATGTACTGTCTTTTTATTTGTGTCTTCTATTTCTTCCATCAATGTAGTATAGGGTTCAGTGTACAGATCTTTTAGCTCATTGGTTAAATTTGTTCCTAGGTACTTTATTGTTTTTGTTGCAATTGTAAACGGGATTGTTTTCTTGAATTCTCTTTCCAATAGCTCATTATCAATGAATTATGGGAAAAAAACAGATTTCTGTATATTAATCTTGTGTCCTGCAACTTTATTGAATTCATTTATTCTAACATTTTTTGTGAGGTCTTTAAGGTTTTCTGTATATATATTGATAATATCACATCATCTGTAAATAGTGATAGTTTTGCTTCTTCTGATTTGGTTGTCTTTTATCTCCTTTTCTTGCCTAAATGCTCTGCCTAGAACTCCCAATACTATGTTTAATAAAAGTGGTGAGAAGGGGCATTCTTGCCTTTTTCCAGACCTTGGAGGAAAAGCTTTCAGCTTTTTCATTGAGTATGATGTTATCTGTGGGATTGTCATATATGGCCTTTATTATGTTGAGCTATGTTCCCTCTATACCCACATTGTTGAGAGTTTCTTTTTTTTAATCAGAAATGGACGTTGAATTTTGTCAAATTTTTTTCTGCATTTATTAAGACAGTAATGTAATTTTTTGTTCTTCATTTAATGTGGGGTATCATACTGATTTTTACAGATGTTGAACCATCCTTGCTTCCCTAGTCCCACTTGCTCATGGTATTCAATTCATGTGTTGTTGATTTCAGTTTGCTAATAGTTTATTGAAGATTTTTGCATCTATTTCATCAGAGAGATTAACGTGTAATTTTCTTTTTTTGTGGTATCCTTCTCTGATTTTCTCTGGTTTTGGTATCAGGGTAATACTGGCATTGTGAAATGACTTTGGAAGTGTTCCATCCTCTTCAATCCTTTGGAACAGTTTGAGAGAAGCAGGTAATAAGTCTTATTTGAATGTTTGGTAGAATTCACCAGTTAAGCCATCTCGTCCTGGACTTTTGTTTGTTGCGATGATTTTGATTAATGATTTAATCTCCTTAGTAGTAACCAATCTATTCATATTTTCTATTTATTCATGATTCAGTCTTGGAGATTGTATATTTCTAGGAATTTGTCCATATCTTTTAGGTTTTCAAATTTGTTGGCATATATCTGTTCATAGTAGTCTCTTACGACCCTTTGTATTTCTATGTGATCAGTTGTAACATCTACTCTTTCCTTTCTTATTTTATTTTATTTGAGCCATATCTCTTTTTATCTGGTTAGTCTAGCTAAGGGTTTAGTCAATTTTTCTTTTTTTCTTTTCAGATAACTAGGTTTTGATTTCTTTGATTTTTTCTATTGTCTTTTTAGTCTCTATTTCATTTCTTTCTACTCTCATCTTTATTTCCTTTCTTCTACTACCATTGGGCTTTGTTCTTATTTTTCTACTTCCTTAAGATATAAACTAAAGTTTTATTGGAGACTTTTTTCATTTCTTGAGATAGTCATTTATTGCTATGTTCTTCCCTCTTAGAACTTCATCATATAAATTTTGGATTGTTGTATTTCCATTTAAATTTGTCTCAAGGTATTTTTATATCATTTATGATTTTTTGTTGACCCATTGGTTGTTAAATAGCATGTTATCTAATCTCCACATATTTGCCAGTTATCTCATTTTGTTCTTATAATTGATTTCTAGTTTCATACCATTGTTGTCAGAAAAGATGCTTGATATGATTTCATACTTTTTAAAATTTGTTAAGGCTTGTTTTGTGCCCTAACATACGATTTATCCTGGGAAGTATCCCATGTGCACAGAAGAATGTGTATTCTTTCTTTTGGATGGAATATTTTGTATGTATCTGTTAAATTCATGTAGTCCAACATGTTTAAGGCTGATGTTTCTTTATTGATTTTTCTGTCTGGATGATCTATCCATTGATGTAAGTGGACTATTAAAATCCCCTACTGTTATTATACAGTAAGTCCCCTACATACAAACCTCAAGTTGCGAACTTTCAAAGATGCGAATGTGCATTTATATGTCCAGTCACATAAGTTAGTTCATATGTCTGGTGTATATTGTCATGTATGTGCATCCTCTACAAGTGGTTGTGCTTTTGTGTACTTTACAGTACTGTATACAATACAGTAGTACAGTATCTTTATTTCAAGCCCAGGATTTCTGGAAGCAAGCATAAAAGCAGGCGTGAGTGAAATTGCAGCTTGCCCTCCGTCTCCTATTGCTGACAGTTCTTCAGCTCTACCATCTCCCACCTCCCCTTCCTCCTCCAATCAGCAAGTCTTCTTGTCTGTTCACTTAATGCCAGCCCCTGTATACCAGCTGTTGTATTGTACTACTGTACTTTTCAAGGTACTGTATTGTAAGATTAAAAATCTTTTCTTTATTTTTTGTGTTTGTTTGTTTTCTATGTATTATTTGTGTGAAAAGTATTATAAACCTATTACAATACAGTACTGTATACCCGACTGTGTTAGTTAGGTATCTAGGCTAACTTTGTTGGACTTACGAACACACTCTCAGAACAGAACTTTTGTTCATATGTAGGGTCTTTTAATATTTGTTTTATGTATTTAGGTGCTTTTTTGTTGGGTAAATAAATGTTTACAAATGTTATATCTTGTTTGATTGACCCCTTTATCAATATGTAATGCCCTTCTTTGTCTCTTATAGCAATCTTTGTTTAAGGTCTATTTTGTCTGATAAAAGTATCAATACCCCAGCTTTCTTTTGGTTTCTATTTTCATGGAATATATCCTTTTTCATCCCTTCACATCTAGTCTGTGTTCTTACATCTGAGGTGAGTCTCTTGTAGGCAGCATACAGATGGCCATGTTTTTTTTCTTTGGTGGCTTTTTGTTTGTTTGTTTGTTTTAAGTTATTTAGCCACTCCACATCTTTTTGGAGAATATTGTCCATTTTTATTTAAAGTGATAATGATAGGTATGTACTGATTGCCATGTTATTGTTTTAGGACTGTTTTGTAGTTCCTCTGTTCCTTTCTTCTTCTCTTGCTCTATCCTTCTGTGGTTTGATGAGTTTCTTTAGTGGTATGCTTAGATTACTTTCTCATTATCTTTTTGTATCTACTATAGGGTTTTGCTTTGTGATTACCATGAGGTTTATATATAAGAACTTATATAACGGTCTATTTTAAATTTATAACTATTTAAGTTTGAATGCATTCTAGCACTCAATATTTTTACTCTCCCCTACTATGTTTTGTTTTTGATGTAATATTTTACATCTTTTTATCTTGTATTTCCCTTAACTAATTATTGTAGTTACTTTTTGTAGTTATTTTTACTACTTTTGTCTTTTAACCTTTTTACTGTCTTTATAAGTGGCTAATCCACTACCTTTACTATATATTTACTTTTACCAATGAAATTTATACTTTTACATATTTTCTTGTTAATAATTAGTGCCCTTTCTTTTCAACTTAAAGAAATCCCTTAACATTTCTAGTAAGGACAGTTTGGTGGTAATAAATTTCTTTAGTTTTTGTTTGAAAAACTTTTTCTTTTCTGTCTCCTTCAATTCTGAAGATAACTTTGCTATGTAGAGTATTCTTAGGTAAATTTTTTTTTTCTTCCAACACTTTGAATATATTGTGACACTTCCTTCTTCCCTGAAAATTTGCTGCTGAAAAATCTGATAGTCTTATGGGGAGTCCCCTGTATATTACAATTTTTTTTTTCTTAATGTTTTTAAAGATTCTCTCCTTATCCTTAACTTTTGACATTTTAATTATAATGTGTCTTGTTTTAGGTCTCTTTGGGTTCATATTATTTGAAACTCTCTAGGCTTCCTGGATTGGAAGTCTGTTTCCCCCTCACAACACCTCAGATAAGGGAAGTTTTCAGTCATTATTTCTCCAAATAAGATCTCTGTCTTTTTCTCTGTCTTTTCATCTCGGACTCCTATAATGCAAATGTTAGCCTCTTTGATGTTGTTCCATAAGTCCCTTAAGCTATCTTCACTTTTTTGGTTTTTTTCTTTTTTTGTTGTTCCAATTGGGTGAGATCCTCTACCCTTCTTTGAGTTCACTGGTAATTTTTTCTGCTTCACCTAGTTTATTGTTGAACTTCTCTAGTGTATTTTTCACTTTTGTTATTGTATTCTTCAGCTTTGCAACTTCTTTTTGGAAGTTTGTTACATTTTGTGTGTCTTTGTTGAAGTTCTCTCTGTTTTTCTCCATTCTTCTCTCAAGTTCAGGGAGCATCTTTGTGATCATTACTTAGAACCCTTTATCAGGTATATTACTTACCTCCGTTTCATTAGGTGTTTGTTTTTTTTTCCCCCTAAGGTTTTATGATGTTCTTCCATTTGGGAAAAATTCCTCTATTTCTTCATTTTGCTTGACTCTCTTTGATGGTTTCTATGTGTTAGACGAGACAGCCACTTCTTCCAGTCTACATAAGGGTTGGCCTTATGTAGATGATGACCCTTATCATTCAACCCTGCCCTAGCTCTTGGTTGTCTCTCAGACCTTTGTGATTGTCCATGCAGCCTATTTTATTTCTAATAGCTCCTAGTAATTGAGGGTGTGCCAAGATCAGCCAGCGTCCTAAAGGGGAAGATCTCATTCAGCACCTAGATTCAGGCTGATTGGAAGCCGGATCCTCAGGCTGCAGCGTTTCAAGAATGCAAATATAGTCCTGTGAGACTGTAAACATAAGTCCTGCTGGCCTCCAGAGCCAGGTGATCTGGAGGTGTGTTTCCTGTGTAGCAGTCACAAAATCCGGAACTCCGAATGAGTGTATAAGCCCTTTCTGGGAGATACCAGTGAGTTGCAGTGAGACAGAGCAAAAGCACAGAGATGGCATTTCTCAGCCTACATTCCCTGAAAGCATTTCCATAGCCTCTAGATGTGCGCCAAACCTGAATCCTGCCCCTAAGGTTGAGACTGGCAAGTCACAGAAACACTGGAAGTGTGTTTCAGACCGCTCTCTGTTCAGTGTCTTGGGGGTGATAGCCTTCCAAGAACTGTCTCTTTGATTATTACAGTCCTGTAGGGACCAGAAATACAAGCTCCCCTGGCCACCGAAGCCAGATGATCAAGGGGTATCCCCTGGGTGGCAGCTGCAAAAACCATGGCACCAGATGTAAAGACTAGAGCACCAGACACATTTAAGAGCTCCCATCTGAGAGAAGCTGGTGCTCTGGAGCAGGGCAGAAGGAAAGCAGGAAGATAGTGCTTGCCCTTCAGGATCTCAGGAAAGGTTACAGTTGGCCCATAGTTGTGTGCTTAATTAGAAGCCAGTCTCTCAGGCTGCAGCTCTGTTGATAAACTAATAGGCTTCTTTCACAGAAAGATTGAACTCCTGGGTCTGTTGCCTCTTGTGCCTCTTGCTGGGGGTGTTAGCTGTTTAGCTGTTTAAGAACTCTTTCTCCATTGGTTAGAGTCCTGTGGGACCTGCAAGTATAAGCCTTGCAGGTATGGCCACAAGAACTGGACAATGTAGAAGTGTCTCTTGGCAGCAAAAGTCAGGGCACCAGAAAAGGGTAAACTGTTCTTTCTGAAAGTTACTAGCAAGCTGGTGGAGGGGCAGAGTGCAGAGATTGTATCCACAGGCTTCTTTTCCCTGAGAGTAGCTCCATAAACTTCTATGAGTGTGCCAAACCAGAAGCCTGTCCCTCAAGACAAAGCTCCTGGGCAAGCACATAGGCCTCTTTCTCAGAAAGACTAGGGGTGTGTTTCAGTCTGCTATCTGTGCAGTGCCCTGAGAGTGGTAGTCTGCCAAGAACTGAGTCTCTGATTATTACAGTCCTAGGGTACCAAGAATGTAAGCCCTCCTGGCCTCCAGAGCCAGGCAGTCAGGTGTGTCCCCTGGGTGGCAGTTGCAAAAGCTGGGTTACCAGACATAAAAAAATGGGACACCAGGCATGCATAGAGGCTCCCCTCCAGGAGGTGAAGGCACTGTGGAGTGTGGATGAGGTAGAA
This sequence comes from Leucopleurus acutus, assembly GCF_964270905.1. NCBI lineage: Eukaryota > Metazoa > Chordata > Mammalia > Artiodactyla > Delphinidae > Leucopleurus > Leucopleurus acutus. The sequence continues at coordinate 91,727,144 of NC_139147.1, read as the reverse complement.
TGAGAAATGTCACCTTCTGGGCTGGAGTGCAAAGATAGCACCCATCAGAAAAAAGAAAAAAAAAAAAAAAAGGAAATGAATGAAAAGAAAAAATAGGGAAAGGGGGAAAACAAAGAATGGTGCCCGCCAGGTTTAACAAGTCAGAGAGAGAACATGGAAGTAGTGCCCACCTACTGGAACATAAAAATGGCACCCACCAGAATGGGAAAAAAGATGGAGCCTTCCAGCTTTAGCAAGGCAGAAGGAGAGCAGGAAGGTGACACCCACCATCTTCTATCCCTGGAGAGTATCCCAGCAGGCCCCTGCCCTCAGACCAGCACTTCAAAATTATGAAATGAGTCTCTTTCACATAAACTCAGGGTGCTTTTCAAAGGGTGTCTTCTCTGCTGGGCCCTGCAGTGGATGTGTCTGTGCATGAGCTCTTTAAGAGCCATTCCTCAGTTTACCACGGCTCTGCAAGTTGTGAACCCTGTTGGTCTTCCAAGTCAGATGTTTTGGGAGCTCATCTGTCAGGCGCCAGTCTTAAAAGTTGGGGTGCCCGATGTGGGGTATGAACCCTTTGCTCCTCAGGGAGAAGCTCCAGGTTTTGACCTCCCTCCCATTTGTGGGTTGCAATGCCAGGGGTGGGGTCTATGTTGAGATCTTGTCTTTGCCTCTCCTACCCACTACAGTGTGGTTTCCTTTTCATTTGCCTGATGTGATGGGGTTGCTCTACTAGTTTGGAGTTTTTTTTCTAGAGAAAATTGTTTCTATATTGCTGTAGATTTGGTATTTCCATGGGAGAAGTTGAGTTCAGGATCTTCTTACATTATCATCTTGGACCAGAACTTCTGTAGTGTTTTCTAATCTGTTCCCTTTTCGGTGGCTACAAAATCATACTGTTCACAAAGGACTTCTGTTCTAGTATTAAAAGCAAAAGCTTTGTTTAATTGAAAAAAAAAGGCTTTTATTTTGTTGAGTGTTTGATCTCCTTTCTCTTCTTTTAGTGGGTCTTAAATTGAAGGTGTAGTAGGGAACAGGATATCAAAGAAAACATGCTGTCTGTTCCTAAATCAACTTAAAATGGTAAAAAAATGGTTTTCTGACTTTTTCGAGATAGTGTGCTTATATAAACTGCATTTATTCAGTAGTTATAAAAGATATTGCTGATGATAAAAGCAGCAAAAAAGCATTTAGTTCAATGACGAGTCTGGAAGTGATGCTATATTCCTTCTATCCAGTTACTACTAAACTAGTCAGGGAGGAGTTCATTTTTCTTAAAGAGCAGAAGTAGAACTAGTATGTGGTTATATTATAGTTTTAACGAACATTCTTGAAACGACAAAATTTTGTCTTGAAAATGGCTACTTGTCTTTTAAAATGCTTGCGGTAATTGTGCCTTTTATGTAATAATAAAAGCAGTGCTTTAGTAGAACTTCTATTTCTATAATTTCAGAAGATCAACCATAGAAAATATGTTGTTGTGTGCCTATTATGGTGTAACATAATCAGTAAAAGATTAAGTACATTTGAATAGATTAAAAAAATAAAATGTATGGCTAATTTTCAATGGCATGTTTTTGACACATGTATTTGTTATTTGGATATACATACTTGGTAGATATCTATAAGTAGCAGAAAGTCCTCATAAATAATGATAATGAATATTTGTGCTATAGAACCCAAGCAAACATTTTCCCTTTTATTTAAAGACCTTGAGTCTCTATAAATACCATTCACATGAACAGCTTTCTTACTGCTTAAATTCATTTGCTCACTTATTTTTCTAGATCTGTAACAGACAATAGGGTTATAGAAAATAACAAAACATTTCCTCTCTTCTGCAATCTTAGTGTGTACCTGATAGGAATTAGGGAAACTTGTACAATACCATGTGAAAAATGTGATAATGGAGGCTTAGCTTATGTGCTGTAATAGAGAGACTTTTGCACACGTGGTGGCCTGGGAAAATTTCACTTGTGCACCTGTTGACCTATCATCTTGACAAATTTAGTACTTAACCTCAATTGTCCTTCTTTCTTTCTCTCTTTCTTGACTTCTTTCCTTCCTTCCTCTCTTCCTTTAGCAAAATATTATTATCAGTTACATTAAAACAAGTCATATTTTGTTATATGAAATGGCTAACAGGATTACATTTCTCTTTTTCTTGACTTCATTTACACACAAGGTAACATGAAGTGTGCTGTAACATGAGGGACAAATGGATCGCTTTGATTCCCAGTGGTAGTGGGATAAAGATTCAAACCTGCTGCCCCTTCTGGCCAATGCTTGTGAAATACACAAAGCCAGCAGGCTGCCAATAAGAAGAATCTGAGAGAAAGCAACAGAGATTTAAAGCTTAGCTTTACCTGTAGTAAGCAGGGTAATGAAGCTGAGCAGTCAATCTTTAGAGTGTGTAGAGAAACTTACGTTTCAGTGGTTTTATAAACCTATTAACTATTAACTTTTTGTTTGGTAGTGCTTCTTATAATTTTGCAGTCAACTTTTTCAGAAACAGTAAGTTTGAAAAAGTGAAGCTACACATTAATGGAAAATTTAGCACAGACTTTCCTTTTTTTAAAAGTTGAGATGATTAACTTGCACAACATGTTTGTTGACATTTACCATCCACTATGGAGGCTTGAAAATCTCATGAAAATCTCATGAAAATCACAGGACACAAATGTGCTAAAGAAACATCAATAATTACTTCAAAAGTTATTAGCGATGTTAAGAAGAATTATTGGAATTTAACACAACTGCTAAGGTGTGTTTACCACTCTGTGATCATACCATTTAAATCAAATGATAGCTCTTATAGATCAAATGATGGTCCTTCTAAATTAAAGGTACTCATTTTCAATTCCAAGCTACGTGTATGTGTGTGCCTATCAAAAGTGAAGTGATAACTGTTGAGTTCCTTACCCTCAAGAGTTCAGTGATGTGTGCTATCTAAAGTTTCAAGGGAAAGTCAGTTAATTCCAACAGTGTTTCTCTTTTTGCATGTACTGCATGAAGTTAAAATCAAGTTCTTAGAGTTTAAATCTGGCCAAGTTGAAACCTCAGACATTGCAGAAGTTGAATATTAATGAAAAATTTGTTTGTGATAATGCTATAAATATAGGTTTTGGTAGTATATAGCATCATGGTAAAAAACAATGTATAAAATATTTGGAGCAGATAATATGTATGTCTTGGTATAAACACTGAAAATGGTAGTCATCATGGAAACAGAATATTAAAGTAGAATTTATAGATTAACAAAGGAAGGAGAAGGTAACCATCCAAGGAATAGGATAGTACTTTCAAATTTACAGATTAACAATGGCATGAACTCTGCACCTATCAATATAGCAGTACAATATGTAAAGAGAAAATAACTTGATAATGATTGTAGTAGGAGACTATTTAAAATATATAGAGACAGTCTTAACATCCTAATATTTTTTAATGTCCATAGAACATACAAAAATCATTCAAGTACTTGGCCACCAAAGATACCTTACTTTTTTTGATACTTTCTCCAAGCGTAACATACTAATGTTTGATTGTTATCCAATCATAGCATTATATATTTAGTCACATGAAAACATTAGAACTAAATATTAAAAATTGAATTCCTCCCAAATCTATACTCTTTCAAATATTTTATTCAAACTGGAAATCAGCATTAAAATTATAATTACCTAGAAAAAAGGGAAATTATTACCTACCAGAATCTACAGGACAACAGCAAAAGCTTCACTCACAGGACAATCTCATGTCTTCGTTATTAAAGAAGAAAGAGGGTAAATAGAAGAATTCATTACTTGATCTAAGTAATTAAAAATAAATATAAAAATAAACTACAATTACCAATGAAGAGGAGTTAATAAAGAAAAACACTTAAATGACTGAAATACAGAAAAAAGATAGTTGATATATAACTGCATTCAAATGTCAGTTCCTTAAGAAAACTAATTTAGGAAAAAAAGCAAAGGAAGCTAAGGTTTAAAAGGAGATATAATGTCAAATACAAGACAGATTAAAAGACAAATTAGAACAGAATACAACATAAAACTCAAGCAACAAATTCATAAACCTACAGGGAATAGATGATTTATTATCAAAATAAAAACTACCAAAGATTAAAAATATTTGAGTAGTGTCCTTCTGAAAGAAATTGGAAATGTGTTTGGAGCTCTTCCACAAAGAGGCCCTAACCGCCTATGTTTACAACTGAATTAGATTAAACATTTAAAGAAATTGTAACTTCAATGTCTATTCCATACCACAGAAAAACTTTAAAAAACCTTGTTATTTATTTTATGAATCCAGCTTATTATACCAGCACCTAATAAGCATAGTACAAAAAGTAAAACTAACTGAAACTCATTTGTGACTATAGATAGAGAAATTCTAAATAAAATGACAGAAGACAAGCTTTAGTATATCTAAAATTGAATTTGCTATGTCAGGCAGTACTCCAGACTCAGGAAAACTAACATCATGATTCATTATAACAATCATTGAAGAAGATAAATCTAGATGATCACATCAAAAGCCACTGAAAAAACATTTGATAAAAATGTAGAAACCACACTTGATAACATTTCGGGTAACTGAGAAGAGAAAGAAACTACTTAAGTATAATAAGATTGTTCAACAAATAAATAAACATAATTTAATTTAAAACAAAATTTTAAAACCAAATAAAAACTGTTGACTTGAAACAAATAGACTGCCAGATATTTCTCCAGCAAAGGTGGATTTATTCTGGATCAGCAAAGAGTTGCAATTTGGGGTCTGCAACCATGTTGAACCGTGTAGAATTTCCTGCATGGCAAGAGAAGAACACTTTCATAGAGGGGAAAAGGAAGTTGGGAGAGCTAAAGAGAACAAAGAGTCCATGGCTTTTCACTGGCTGAGTCCTTGCCGGGAAAGAAGAGAAAACTTTCTTCTTGCTGAGCTCTGCTATGGCTGCAGGGCATGAGAGCCTCCCTTTCTGGTTTCCCAGCTCTGTTTAATTGAGGTTTGTGTCTAATAATTTTTTCAGAACTAAGAACTATAAAATTTAATGTCAGGAAGAGTGATCACTATAACATTGGAATAGATACAACTGCCTCTTTTTGATGATGATGATACCCATTACTAAGGAAACCCAAATGATTCAAAGGAATACTCATAATGAACTCAGTAAAGTAGCTAAGTATCTGATAGAGAAAATAGTTACATTATCCACACAAGCAGTTAACACCAAGAACTGGGATAATATTTAATTCTCAACAGTATCAAAACCAAATAAAATATTTAATGATTTGAATAAGAAAATAGTGGAATATTTATTTTTAAAACTACAAAATATTATGAAGAATAAAAATTAAGATTTGAACAAATGGAAGACATTGTCTTCATTTATGGAAAGATTTCATATTAAAGAGACATAATGGTTTTCAAATCAATATATAAATTTAATGCAGCTCTAGGGCTTCCCTGGTGGCTCAGTGGTTAAGAATCCACCTGCCAATGCAGGTGACACGGGTTCGAGCCCTGCTCCAGGAAGATCCCACATGCCGCAGAGAAACCAAGTCCATGTGCCACAACTACTGAGCCTGCGCTCTAGAGCCCGTGAACCACAACTACTGAGCCCACATGCCACAACTACTGAAGCCCACGTGCCTAGAAACCATGCTCCGCGACAAGAGAAGCCACCACAATGAGAAGCCTGCGCACCTCAAGAAAGAGTAGCCCCTGCTCGCCACGACTAGAGAAAGCCTGTGTGCGGCAATGAAGACCCAACACGGCCAAAAATCAAAAAAAAAAAAAAAAAAAAAAAAAAAATTAAAGTAACTATCCTTTAAAAATAAAAAGTAGCTCTAGTTAGAATTTTAAAACGATTTTTTATTAATTGGAAAAATTTTCCTAAACTTCTTATGAAGAGTAAATATCTAAATAAGCCAAGAAAATTATAATAAAGGATAGGGCTTCCCTGGTGGCGCAGTGGTTGAGAGTCCGCCTGCCGATGCAGGGGACACGGGTTCGTGCCCCGGTCCGGGAAGATCCCACATGCCGCGGAGCGGCTGGGCCCGTGAGCCATGGCCGCTGAGCCTGTGTGTCCGGAGCCTGTGCTCCGCAACGGGAGAGGCCACAACAGTGAGAGGCCTGCGTACCGCAAAAAAAAAAAAAAAAGATAATGATGTTGGAGGTTTGCCTTATAGTAAGCATTCTATAAAAGGTAATGAAATGAAATCCAAATAAATATAGTATAGCAGCAGATTTAAAAAATTGTGAACAGAATAGAAAATTCAGTAAAGAATGATGATAAAAATAGTATATTTTTCTACAATAAAGATAGTATTTCAGTTTGGTGGCTAGTGGACAAATTTATTAATAAATGACTTTGTAAACCTGGCAAGCTATCCCAACATAAAGTTGGAATTTTAACTTAAACCATATACAAATTACTTTTCAGAAAGAGTAACACACATGTTCAAAATGCAAAAAATAATTATTAGAAAGATCTTAGAAAAAAATTATAGCAGTTTTCATTTTAAATATAGCATTAAGAGAAAGAACCTTAACCTATGAGGGAAGTCAAGAAAGTGGAAAATAAACAGCAATCTACTTAATTCTATAACTATAGTAAAATACATTAAAATTGTCATATAATGTAGTAAAAACAATACCAGTTGCAATATTAGTGACAAAAATAGGGTGGATATCTATAATGGACAGAGAGCCATTTCAAACTTGCAAGAAAAAGCTAAACAAACCAAAAGAAACATTAGACAAAGACCGAATAAATCATTTACATGAAAGCAAATCTTGATGGCCAAATAAAATGTGAAAAGTTACTACTCAAATTCTGTAATTGTCAAGGGATTGCAAGGATAAATATTTACTGAGGAATCCCACTTCTGGAAATATAGTGTGGTTTAGAAAAAAAAAAAATCTACGAGTAAATAAAAAGATGAGTACAAGAATATTTCATATTGGTGAAAAAACTAAAACTAAAATTATTGAACATCAATAGAAGAATGATTGAATATGGCTTACCATAAAGTATAAAATATTAGTTTTTCAATCAGTGAAAAATAATAATAATTAAAAACATTCCGGTTGACTTGGAGGAATTTCCACGAGATAAAATTCAGTACAATAAGCAGGATATAGAAAAATGTGTACATTTTGATCTCTACCTTTTTTTGTAAACCAGTTTATACATTGATTTGTATATATCTATTTGCATGTGTATTATGTGTATATGTTCTAGGAGAAAATACTGGTGAATACACAATACATATTTTGTAATTATATATTCATATTATGTGTGAAGAATACAGAAGTTGTTAATATGCAGTGTGGAATAGAGTGATGTGAGTGGACAGGAGGAAGGCAGAACAAGCAAAAGAAAAGGAAAAAAAGGAAAAAAGGAAAGTTTTTAAAATGTTATGAGATGACTAATTTTACATGACTATATATGTATAAAACAATAAATATTAAAAAATAAAATATTAGCCCCTCAGTCCGTGATTCCTAACCCAGTGTTCTATTATTCTATATTACCCATAAAATTTTTTTAAAATATCTTAAATTTCCAAATATTGAAATATTTATAACTTATATACCTTTTCTGTTACTCTAATTGTAGAGGATGTGAACAGGATGTTTTTACTTATTGGCATTTTTCATGATTACTGTACTTGACTAGCGTTTCAATAACAAGATCTAGTATTTTCCATGTTGTAAAATATAATTCACAGGAAATTAAATTTAACATTTTAAATGGAAAGGCCCATTAGCTCTGAGGATTCTTTATATTCTAACCAGGATAGAAATTCCTTAATTAGGCCAAATCATTAAAAGTTTAAAATAGAGCAATTTATTTCAGTAAAACTGGGGGGTGGGATAGAGTACTTCAATTTAAAGTGATATACATTTTAATTTAATCTATTGAAACCACATTGGAAAAACACCAAATAAGCAAGGATACTCCAAGGTCTTTATTACATTTTGTGCACATGTTCAAAAGTGCTCTCAGGGTAGAGGAACTTGAATAATGGGCAGAATTTGAATAGTGCAAGTTTTAGTGAAAAGGCAGTCCAGGTGGAAATAAGTAATGAAAGAAATCCAGGGAGAAGTAGCTCAGTAATTACGTTTGATCTAAGGCCAACACTGCCTATTAAATCTAGGGATATTCTATTTGCCTTGCTTTTAGAAATATGCCTCTATTTTACACCAAAGTAATCCTGTACTTAAAACATTGACATATTACATTTATTACAAAATAATTGGTGGGCCATTCCTACAGATTCCTCACTTATATTATCATTCATATTTTTATAGTGTCATACATTTCCTGAAATGACCATATCAGGAAAGTAGACCTAGGATATATTACCTCATGCTTTCTGATGCCAAGTGAACACACCCAGTGTGTTTAAGTCTATGGGGGTTGCTTGATTACCAAACAAGTTAAATGTAAGATTAACAGGTTTTGACGTGTCATTGTATTTCTTAGTGGAAAACGTATGCACAAAAAAAGCACTTTGAGTTTTCAGGTTTTGTTCTTAAAACAATGAATGTCCATTTACAAAAGTATCTGCCTAATCCAAGAAGAGCTAGTCCTCTCCTTTTGTGCTGACATACAATTCAATCACTCACTAAAATGTCCTGCTTAAACACAATGAAGTAGCCACATGTTGGCTATTTTTAGCAGGATATTTGATGTTATTCAGACAGGGCGGTGGGATAACTGTTTCAAAGTTTGTGTTTTTTCAAGAGAGTAACTGAAAGGACATTTTTTTTTTACTCTCCCTGAAAAATAATAGCAGTTGAAGTAGAACAGATGAAACACATCAATCTAGAATAGTTGCTGTTATCTGCAGTAGTAAGATTCCTATATGATGTCTGTGCCCATTAAGAAAGCAAACGCTAGTCTGTTTAGAATATATTTTGTATGTACACACTAGGGAACTACCAACTGACAATCACATTGCTCTACAAGAGCTAATTAAGCCATAGTAAGATGAAGAAATGAGTTATATTTGACTAACTTGTATAAAAGAAAACAAAGCTAAAAGTGTCTATTGGGTTTAAATCGTGTTACAGTTTGATTCTAGGGTAAAATCAAATCTGAAAATACACATTTCTTCTTTTGGAGAAATCATAGGGGAAAAACAGTATATATTTCCAGGTATAAATAATGACATACCTCAGGAATCAGGAAACACCGTACATTATTTCTTACATCCGTTCTTCCCTTCGTTTTCGCTCCCTCTCTTCTTTCCTCCCTTCTTCCCTTCTTTATTATCTCCCTAATTCAACATTGATTTACTGATTACTTACTTTGAGGATAATTTTAAGTCAACTTTCCAAGAAATGAGCTGCTGTAAAAGAAATTTAAAAGTCTATTTCTACACTTATGGAAATAAAAGAGCTGCTGATTTTCAAAGTTCAGGTGAAATATTTAAATAACCATAGAAGTCTGTGTGATGCTTTACAAGCCAGATGCCAAGTGTTTGGAGTACGGATTACTGAGTGTTGGCTGGTCTGTGCAGAAATGGCTTCCTGATGCAGGTGAGGGGAGCAGGTATGGGTGGTGGCACGTGGAGCATGGCAGCCTCAGATGATAGGCAGGCGTGGCAAGAAGAAAGTGCAAGCTTAAAGTAGAGTGCTTATGGTATACCTGCACTGTGCTATGCAGTTTACAAGCATCAGTTTTGATTTTAGCAGCTCAGTGAAGTAGGAATTGTTATGAGGCACTTGAGTTAATAACTTATCCCAGGTCTCATATCTGAACAGTAGGAGAACCTATGCTAGGCTGGCTCCCAATCTCTATTCCTCAGTACTGGGGTGTGCTGCCTCTGAATCATCCAACGGGTGGGAGTACTATAGTAGATCAGATTGAAAATGGAAGTGGGGACAAGGCTCTTACCAAACGTAAATACTGAAAAGTAGGTTTGGGGCTTTGCCTTATAGACAATAAGGGAGATTGGCGGTAGTTGTAGGGAAGTTATGTCATCAAAACACAATGTCTACTTCCCATGTCTGGAGTACACAAGGGTAGTGGAGGTCACACGAGAGCTAGTGCTCTTGGCTAGTCAACAATTAGAAACTAGCTATCTGATGCATCATAATCAAGTGAATATCTACAGCTGTTGAAGTAATGGAAACCTCTTCATGATAGTATCTACTTGTGACCTGGGCAGGAATAATCTAGATAGGTACTCTGCATTTATATAATGCATGTAGTAGGTACCGAAGACAGTGTGATGGATTGAGCAGTGGATGGGAGCTGAGTGGTCACTGGGATTTATAAAGTATAAAATACTTTATAGGGATTATCATATTTAATCATAGCAACTTCATAATGTATGTACTGTTATTATCTTCTTTTTCCAGTGAAGCAACTGAGGCTTAAAGATCTTTAATAATCTGCCCAAGATTGTTCAGTATGTAAATGACAGAATAGAGATTTGAATACATTTTGTCTCCAGAATCACACTTTTCATTCCTTCTTCTCATATGAAGTGGGAATATCCCATTTACTTAACAACTTTTTACCTAGGGACTGTAAGAGGGAATTCTTAAGATTAAATAAAATGCAGTGCTCCATAATGGTTCTATAAAAATTAGGAGATAAAAGCCTCTGAAAATTTGAAAATAGAACTCAGTTATCATTTTATAAGAAATATATACTTAATGAAAGCTAACATGCTTATTTTATATAAATAACTGAAATTATTTTTCAAACCAAACATCAAGACGTTTGGAGAAGAAACACATTGCTTTTATATATAGAAGCTATGTTTATTGTCATCTATCTGACAGCATTTTTGCCTAATAAATCAATGTATTGAATTCATCATTTAAATAAAAATCATAGAAAATTAAACACAGTTTTTGGAAACCAGTCATTGCCATGTGTCGGCTTTCACAGCAGAGCTGGAAATTGTTAAGTGCCTTTCAGATGAAACATTCTTTTAGTAAAGGATGGCTTCCTGACAGTTATTTATCTTGAGAGGCTATAAACCTTTGGATTAATTGCATATTTTGTACAAATGTCAGTTACTGATTTCATTTTGATGGATCTATTCATATCCTGTTGGAGCTTTAGGTGAGTTAAGGTATTGTTTATCATCAGTCTTCTTTGGCTGACCCCTGAAAAGTAAAAATCAGTTGTCATGAGAAAACCATTTTTTCTTATAGAGTCTTCAAGAGACAGCAAACATATTCTTGTGCTGTTTGATAGAACTACGAAGGTAGTACAGATATTAAGAACAAAATTGGAGCTAGTTTTGTTCATTCTTACTAAACTGGCAACTTTAAGCTATGTAGATATCAAAATGAAATGTAATTAATAAGAACATGATTCCATTTGCACACGTTCTTTGTTAATTCAAGCCCTAACCATTAAGACCCACAATTCAGCAGTATAGACCTTCTTGGGTGTTCATTTGGATCCATATACATAAGTGTTTGGTTTTGTGGTGACTTCACAATGAACAAGTGTGTAATGCATTTGCATCAAGTAATGGGACTTACTAATTCTTTACATGTTGTTTGCAACTTTAGATGATATAAATTGCTTTCCTATAATTGGGCTCATTTAGTGGTTCCCAGCAACTATGACTCTCTTCTTCCCCAACTGAAGTTACTTGACATCTACATGCAGTCAAATCACCATCACAGTCTCTGAGATTAATCACTATTAAGGGGAAATATGAGAGTCTCTAACTCCATCTTTCTTTTTTTTTTTTTAGAGATTTATTGTATTTTTTATTTTTTTATTGAGGTATAGTTAATTTACAGTGTTGTGTTAGTTTCAAGTGTACAGCAAATTGATTCAGTTATATATATATATATATATATATACATATATATATTCTTTTTCAGATTATTTTCCATTATAGATTATTACAAGATATTGAATATAATTCCCTGTGCTATACAGTAGGGCCTTGTTGTTCACCTATTTTATATACAGTAGTGTGTCTATGTTAATCCCAAACTCTTAATTTATCTCCCCCACCAAACCCCACTATCCTCTTTGGTAACCATAAATTTGTTTTCTACATCTATGGCTCTATTTCTGTTTTGTAAATAAGTTCATTTATACCCTTTTTTTAGATTCACGTATAAGTGATATCATTATGATATATGATATTTGTCTTTGTCTGACTTACTTCACTTAATATGATGATCTCTAGGTCCATCCATGTTGCTGCAAATGACATTATTTCATTCTTTTTTATGGCTGAGTAATACTGCACTGTATATATATATACACACACACACACACACACACACACACACACACACACACACACACACACACACACACACACACACACACCACATCTTCTTTATCCATTCATCTGTCTATGGATGTTTAGGTTGCTTCCGTGTCTTGGCTATTGTAAATAGTGCTGCAGTGAACACTGAGGTACGTGTATCTTTTTGAATTAGAGTTTTCTAACTCAATCTATCCGAACTTCAGTTTCCTCATCTCTGATGTTTCGGTACATATACTTTTCAGGATTGAAATGCACGTTGATAAATTATTATTAGTGCTGGTTCATCAATAATCAGGGAAATATCACCAAAAACTTGCATTTCTCCCATGTTAGTATTATGTCTATTTCCTCTAATACTGTATAGTTTTTTGTTTTTTGTTTTTTTCGGTACATGGGCCTCTCACTGTTGTGGCCTCTCCCGTTGTGGAGCACAGGCTCCGGACGCACAGGCTCAGCGGCCATGGCTCACGGACCCAGCTGCTCCGCAGCATGTGGGATCTTCCCAGACCGGGGCACGAACCCGTGTCCCCTGAATTGGCAGGTGGACTCTTAACCACTGCGCCACCAGGGAAGCCCTATTTCCTCTATTAAAATGCCAATTCTTAAATCACAGTCCTGATGTATCACTTGTTCCTTTCTCTCGTGGCCCTTTGTCTTGCATTTCTTAGTCTTCTCTGCCCAGGGACTGAAGACTGCTCCAGATTTTTAAACTCATGCAGGAGTCTTGCTATCTGGGAACCAATTACCTGACAATTGACTGCTTACCTGGATTTTTGCACATTGTTCAGTGTTATGTTTCTCATCACCAGGCTGTGGCCACCTCTCAGGCCACTTCTATGGCTTCCTTAATGTCCCTTGGAGAATTCTGGCCTCAGGAATTATGCAAGTAATGCCCTCTAAACGCTGGGTCAGAAATCATTTTAGTTGATGACCTCTCTCATTCTTAGAAGTGATGTGGTTGTCTGCATACCCCTAATTCAGCAATTCAACCCTTGATTTTATGCATACAGGCCAGTCCACACTCATTCCATTGAAAACATTTCAAACAATCTATCAATCTGGGCCTGATTCTTTTTATAATTAAAATAATTCTTTTGGATAGGATAGGTAGTAAGACTGTGAGAACTGGTTTAGTCAGACAGACAGGCTGGGTAGTAATAAACATATTCCTGGAGAAAAATGTAGGACCAAATGGAATTATCTCTAAATAGAATTATTTCTTTTCTATTAATTTCTCTGATATCATGACATGTCAGTAGATCCTTAATGGATGAATAATTTTAGTGCCAATTTTTAATCATCCTTCCCAAAGATAAATGCATTTTCTAGCCTGCCAATAACCTGTCACAAGTGTACCGCATGGCTTCTTATTTGATTTGTAAAATTCTTTTTTGACTTTTAGTATGACAAGAAGTAGTATAAATGCATTCATATGAAATAAGATGACCAATTATGAATATTGCATATCCCTATTCCCATTCCCTCATTTTTTCACATATACCAGTGTCGTTAATATTAAAACAAAATTGTGTCCACCTAGAGGGCTGGGAGGGAGACGCAAGAGGGAGGAGATATGGGAATATATGTATATGTATAGCTGATTCACTTTGTTATACAGCAGAAACTAACACACCATTGTAAAGCAATTATACTCCAATAAAGATGTTAAAAAAAATTAAATTCTGCTGTGGCCGTTTTCTTTAGCATATTTTTCGGTTCCATTAGTTTATAGGAAATAAAATGAATTACCTCAGGCTTAATAAGCCCTCAAGAGAGTATTAAAAAAAATCTTTAAAGATAAATGCAAATAGTTGCAACAAGTTCATTGAAAAGTAGATAAATTATTTACAATTGCTACCTTTCTAGAGTATATATTTTAGGAAAGGAGGTCAAAAAACTAAAAAGCCTATTTAAGCCAACTAGATATTGTAAAATAAATAGAGTAAGTACTAGAGTACTGGGGACAGGGCACATAGTGAACTGCAAGGCTCACACTTTGTTTAAAATAGCCGAACGTTCTCCACTCCAGTAGATTGTTCAGAAGCAAGAATTCCAGACCAGTGATGTCAGATCTTCAATTTAAAAGATGAGACCAGAAAAGAAAGGAGAAAAAAGAAGAATCAGAAATTCTGGATTTTTTAAAACTTTCGATTTTAAATGTTAATGAAATACAAGATATAGGAGTATCAATGCTTTAGGTATTTGATGTATTGTTATTTTGGATTATGTCTACAATATAATTGAATTCAGAAAAAAAGTTAGAACAATTTTGTTCCCTTTTTTTCGCTCTGTTTATACATGTGCTGAGTACAGCCCAACATGGTGCATATAGCCAAAACATACAGAGAGAGGTATTGAACAATATAAAAATAATGACATTTCAGTTCTTTGAGAGAAATATTGAGGAAAGCCTGGCCAGCAACACTGTGTGCTCATTTCCAGTTTTCAGTCCTCACAGAAGCTTTGTTTTTCCAACAAAAACAATAACAAGCAGAAGAAGAAACTCTACTTTGCATGACTTTCTTGCTTAGGATTCAAATTAAATGTTTTTGTTTTATTAATTTCATATAGACTAAAAATTAGTTCAAGTGTTCCCAAACAGAATGATTTAATTTGGAAATATGTGCATATATTTTTAAAGACTAAAAATAGTCTGCTGGCCATCCGTGAAAAGTAATGCTAAAGGTGGCAATTAACAGAAGTTGCTTGGTTGGTGCCTTTTTCTCACAATAGCTTAACACAGTTCAATATAATTATGTAACATTATTATGGCTGTGAAAAGTGCAGTGAGTGACTATAAGAAAAATCAGAGCTCTAGCTTTAACTATACACCACTTTAAACATTGTGTAGCCATAAGCAGCCATGAACTCATATGAAGATAAGCTTATGCCCATATTCCAAGAATTAAAACAAGGATTTGGAGTAGTGGGCTCTAAAGAATTAGTTCATTTCCCCTATATGTTTCCTTCTATTATCTTCGGGTCTTTGTCTTCATTGGAGTTTGTTAGGAAATCCAAGCCCATTGGCTAATGAGAGAAATTAAATCATAGTTTGTGTACAGTATGTAGAAGCCATAAAAATGGTGATGACTAAGGAAAGGGCAGGGGAACATGAATAGGTAATATCCATGTTACTTTAACTGTGTTTAATGAGTAGCCTGATCAAGTTTCTGAAAACCATTATGTATATTTCAGTTCTTTGCTAGCTGAATTTTTAGGTTAAAATGAAGCATACTTTTTAGTTGTTTCATGTATTATGTACTTCATATATTACGTAAATGGATTCCAAATATTAAATATTCATGTACTATGTAAATGTTCCATAATAGGTAATTAAGAGATATTTATTAAAAGAATATCTATTAAAAATTCATGTGTTATAAAAAAAAAAATACCAGGACTTCCCTGGTGGCGCAGTGGTTAAGAATCCGCCTGCCAATGCAGGGGACACAGGTTCGAGCCCTGGTCTGGGAAGATCCCACATACCATGGAGCAACTAAGCCCGTGCACCACAACTACTAAGCCTGTGCTCTAGAACCCATGAGCCACAACTACTGAGCCCGCATGCCACAAGTACTGAAGCCCACACACCTAGAGCCTGTGCTCCACAACAAGAGAAGCCACCGCAATGAGAAGCCCACCCACCACAGCAAAGAGTAGCCCCTGCTCTCTGCAACTAGTGAAAGCCCGTGTGCAGCAACAAAGACCCAATGCAGCCCAAAATAAATAAATAATTAATTAAAAAACCAAAAACCCAAAATGCATATCAGAGCGTCCATAGGATTTTTTCTCCTGTACATTTGTTTTCTATTTCGATCATTTTTGTTCTTATTTTTATTACTTCTTTTAAATTTCATTTGAGTTTATTTTGCTTTTATTTTTCTAATTTCTTGAAATTGAAGCTAAATCATTGACTTTCTGTTTTCTTACTTGTTTAAGGCAATACATTTTTCTCTAAGCTCTGCTTTAGCTGCTTCCCCAAAATACTGCTGTCATATTTTCAGTATCATTCATTTAAAAATATTCCCTATTTCTGTTTTAATTTCACCTTTGACTTACTGGTTACTAAGGAGAATTATCTAATTTCTAAGCAACTGGAATTTCTGCTTATATTTTTCTTTTTTGTTTCTAGCCTAACTCCACTGTGTTCAAAACATACAGTTTATATGATTTTAGTGTTTTGAAGTTTGTTGAGACTTGCTTTATGGCCCTACCATATGGGAAGTTTTGGTAAATGTTCCATGTGCACTTAGAAAGTTATTGGGTATGGTTTTCTTTGTATGTCAAATTGGTCAATTTTTAAAACCAGTCGTATTATTCCAGAAAAGTCAACTTATCTTTTTCTGTTTATCAGTTACTGAGAGAAGTTTGTTAAAATTTCCAACTCTGATTGTGAATTTGCATATTTTCTTCGTACTTTCAAATTTTGTTTTGTAAGTTTTAAAGCCTACCTCAGTTAACTAGAGATCAAGGAGTTTTGTCTGTTTGGTTTAACCATTTACCTGAAATAAACACAGTGGCTGCCACACAGTAGATAGTCAGTGATCATTTTGCGGGTGGAGGGCCGGGGGGAGAATGAATGTGAGAATAAAAATACGTAGCTAGTGGCAAAGTCCAAAAAAAAAAAAAAAAAATGCATGGGACAGTTCAAAGTGAGATTTGACCAACTGCCAAAGAAGTTCAGATGTTTTAGCCAGATTTCGCCAGATGGGAGCGTTTACATTTCCTTGTACATAGTAGATATTCAGTGATGAGAGTACTATTCTTTGTTTGTTTTTTTCCTTCATCTGGGAGCATATTAGCCATCTGCTTTTGCTTCATCAATTGGATTAGCATCACCAATATTCATTCAGTGGTATGAACATACACACACAAAGACATATTTGACCTAGATTCAAGAAATGTCCACCATCTCTAGATTACTAGAAAGAATACAATTCTCTGAAACTTTGCTTACTGCCTTATCCTCCAGACTTGATGCTGTCAGCTTGCTCTGCCAGTCTTCATTAACTGGCAGCTCTATATTCAGCTGTTTGGTGTGAGCCAGGGAAAAGAAACAAATTTCTAGACACCTTTTCTTAAAACTTGGGAATTATTCTAATTCTTTCCTAGGCCCATTTTAATATAATTTCAAATTTTGTGTTCAAATATTATATGAATATAAACCACCTAAAACAATGATTGGCACAGAGCAAACACTCAGAAAATGTTGGTAGTGGTGACAGTATAAATGCCGTAACAATTATGAGTATTTATTTTAAAAAGCATTTGAATTGTGAACTCAATTTTGCCAACAGGTAATATTGTTTTGTTGTTGTTTTTGTTTTTATTACCAGGAGAGCATTTTCCTGTTGGGATTATTTTCTTGCATTCTTTTGTTAAACTTTTTTGCTCCTCTGTTTTTTCTAGTTTTTTCCTCCAGTAAATACACATTAATTACATAAAGAAAAAATAAAAGCTTTTAAAGGGAGATGATGGTAATTTTTCTGTGAAGAATAAGTAACAAATAATCTGAGATCATTCTAGACTTAACTTTTCCATTGTGCTCCTAACTGTGAAGGACCTGGAGGGAAGAAAGAAAATATAAAACATTGAATCCAGTGTCTAGAATTCAAATGTGTAGCAGTATATTCAAATATCATGAACTTTCTCAGAAGAAGAGAAAGATGGCAAATAGGGCTTAATATCAGTAGTTCCAACCATGAATCAAATTATGTCCATGTATATATTCTGATGCAGTTCTTATACTAAAGTAGATGCTGTTATTCTTGTTTCAGTACTTGGGGCAGATCATTTAGGACAGGAAAAGGGAAAGAAAAGTAACCTTTGTTATACTCCTGGAAGTGCTAGAGACTGTGCTAAGCACTTTACATATGTATTTAATGCTCTCAAAAAAACCTTAACATGTTACTATTCAACATATTACAGTGTGGAAACTGAGGCTCAAAAGATACTGATATGCACAAGGTCATCTAGCTTATATGTGAAAACCAATAGGTAAGCCCTCTTTCTTTTTTTTTACCAGTAGGTAAACCAATAGGTAATCCAGAGTCTTTCCACTCTCTATTCTCCTCCTTCCAAAGCTCCTGTCTCTCTCCACCTGCACCCACTACCCTCTACTAATCTTTTGTTGACAGTTGGTTGTCCAATTATCCTGGATTATTCATGATGTTCAGCAGATGAGGGTCTGGCCCAACTAGGGATAGTATATGTCAGAAATACATCACCATCAATGCTGCTCATTTCTTCTCTAGCAATAAGCCTCTTTTCTTCTTTCTTCACATGTACAATAGAGATGAAGCTTGTAAATGACAGCTTATTCAAATATCTCAACATGCAATATGTTTTTCTTGTCAAAACCCTAATTTTCTATCAGGTTAACATTTACTTTTCATTTTTCATTTTTGTTTCCATACTGTTATGACTTTCAATGACCAGATATCTCTACAGGTTGATTTCAAAGCATTTCGTAAAGATGACTGTTTTAAGAGTTTTTTCTCATGATTTATGCAACATGTCATGTAATGAGTATGATTTAATAGAGAAGATTTCACTCGAGTGCTGAAATGAATGTGTGCATGAGGAAGGTAGTTTTGATTAACAAGTGACAAGTAACACAAATTCTTACTGATTTTGATTATTGTCCTCATGGAGACATTATCATTCATTGTTTTGACAATAGCTTTAATGTATTTGCAGTGTCACAGAAAGACAATATCTAAAAATTATTTTTTAAATATATTAATTCCCCCCATTATATAAGGTTACTTCATTATTTTAGTCAACCTTGCTGTGCTACTCAAGATTTAATTTGCTATATTGGAAAATAAATGAAAATAAGTATGTTAAAATTATACTTTCAATATAGTCTTAACAGTATATTTAGTAAAAAACATTTACTGATTATTTGCTATGGTTCCCGTTTACTAAGCACAAGGAACTGTAGTTAGAGTTTTAGGATGTGTTAAAAAGGGTGAGACTCAATACTTGTCCTTAAAAAGTTTATTTTTTAAGTTTAGTAAAATATGTTAATAATTTTGTGTTAATGTCAAGAATAGGGAATCATGTTAGTGTTTCAGGTACTTTAAACATTTCTCAGTAAAAATGCTTATTCTGAAGTATGGAGACCAGTCACTTTTGTTATGATCTTATTGAAATGGAATATGCTTCTCCCAATATTTATTCATTGGATCATAGAGTAGTGACTATTTAAATCAAGAATCCATGTAAGTTTTGGTACCATCCAAGTTTATGTCATTGCATTAGAGAACCAAGCAGATGACACTGAAGACTTATAATGTCTCACTGATTGGATTAACTTGTCCATTTTGTGAGTCAACTTTTAAATTTAGCTTAGATAATTTAGGTGCTTAATTCAGAAAGTGACCTTTGACAACTATTTTCCCTAAAAGACAGAGAAAGAGTCTCTAAAGCCAGGCGCTATTAATAGTAAGTGTAACATTCTTGTGCTGGGCTGGTGCATTCTATGAAAGCTTATTAGCCTCCATTTTTTCACATTTCTTCTTTCTAAAATGTATTTTTAAATGCTTCATCATTAGATACTACTGTATTTTTTTCTTACAATCCAAATAT
Source organism: Leucopleurus acutus (assembly GCF_964270905.1). Classification (NCBI taxonomy): domain Eukaryota; kingdom Metazoa; phylum Chordata; class Mammalia; order Artiodactyla; family Delphinidae; genus Leucopleurus; species Leucopleurus acutus. Next base: position 91,707,294 of record NC_139147.1, on the reverse strand, counting down.
GCACACGTTATTAACCAGGGATGGAATTATCTCCTGTACGAATGTGTGCAAAGGATGAAAGATGTAGAGATATACCACCAGACTCTTATTTTTTCTAATTCAGGTAGTAACAGATGTATTGGCAGTTGATTTTGTTTCGTTTCTGTGTGTCCTGGGTTTTAGTCATTTATTTTACTGTTTGTGTAATATCAAGTTAAAAGAAATATCAAATTAATTAAGTATTAATTACCAGCTTTATGCCAGGGATTTAGCTAGAGATCACCAAGCCCGTCTGTGTGCCTTCCATAACGTGCAAAGCAGACAGCTATGTACCATGTTCTCCTTGATCACAAGGAGGAGACAGGAAGATATCTTTCAGCTAATCTACTTCTGTTCTAGTTTTTTTAAAAATGGAGTATATAAGAAGCAGTTTTTTCTTTCTTGTTCAGATGGTTCTCAAACGCTGAAATTTAGACTACTGTGTTCTTGAAATACTTTGATTTCTCTAAGTCTTATTTTCTCATGAGCATAAAGATCTCTTTCTTCCAACCTCATACCATCTAACTTTTAATTATTTTACCCAAATACTATGCTTTATAAACCTCAACATTTGTATTGCTTTTGGAAAGCATCAGGGTTTGGAAGACGATCTGCTCCTTCTAAATAGCAGTGTAGTATAGTGGAAATTTAAAATACAACGTAGTGTAGGAGAAATCTGACCTCCTTAAAATCTGGAACATTTTACTTCTTGGTTACATTGCCTGACCCTCAAATTTC